>NC_050492.2:3320207-3983419 GCF_012460135.2 Molothrus ater | reverse complement strand
AATGCAGTCTTTTTAGAATTTACTTATTCTGTAATGGCTTCAGACAGTTCAAGTAGTGTCTGATTTTCCCAATATTCCCATTAAAACCCAAACCCAGCCATTTTTAAATCTACAAAAGCTTTCATTCAAAAATTCCCAAGTATCTCAAGAGCTGGCTATTTATATAATACAACAATAATACAACAAGCTGAAGGTAAAGAGCAGCATTACTGTAACACTTTTATGGAATATATAATAGTATGCACATTGGTAATTATTTGGGCTGCTGCATTACATGCTGTTTTTATTAAGCACTGCATTTCCTTGAAAAACAGTCCCAATGTCCACACTAAGAAATGGTTTCCAAGAGCAACTCGGCAGCAGCACAACAAATGCAAGAGCAGGGATGGAAAAAAGTACCCACCAAGAGGGTGAGTGAAATGTACGTGCATGTGGAACAACCAGCACACAAAGATGTTTGGCTACCTACAATAAAATAAATCACCAGCTCTTAACACCAGTGCTGTCTAACAGTAAACTAACCCCCACAAAGTTACTTAATTCAGAATGCCACCCAATCCTCAAGAATCCAAGCTGTTTAAATAATACCCTTAATTCAACAACTGAAAATCCAATCAGGACACCAAGTCTTGCCCACCACATTCCACAATTCCTTGCCCTTATCAGGTAATTTTTTTGCCTTATTATGTAGTAATTAATATTTTCTAAAAGGACTTTACAAAAAATCAGTTCACATACTCAGCTTATGGTCACTGGAGCAATGTTCTTCCATGCAGGATTTTTATTCCCTAACACAGTTGGAAATGCTGAGCAGAACAATGTCAGATTTCCAGGAGAAGGACTCTGCACACACCTGAGCAAGTTCAGTGCAAAGAGACACAACCAGAACCACCAGAAATGCAGAATTTAAGCCCCAGCTGCTTTCCTGACTCTCTGTAACTTGGTATATATATATAAACTTGGTATATATATATATATATCCATATATCTGTGGTCCATAGAACATGGACTCTGCTGTGCAAAGGCAACAACATAGGACAAAGCTGTATTTTTATTTTTTTTAATTGTCTGATTTTAGGGTTTTTTTTGGTTGGGTGGGGTTTGTTTCAACAGTCAGCAGAAGTTCAAAAGGACTGCATTTCTTCCCAGGGGTTTATAATGATGGCCTCTGCTGCCAGTCCTGATTTCAGGCACTCCAGCAATGTGGGCTTGCAGAGCTGCAGGGGATGGGCAGGCCTGGCCCAGCCCAGGGATAACTCACCCTGACCACTGCAGGGTCAGGATCTGGATCAGGAATCCTCACCCAGCTCCTCTGGCCTTGACTTAGCCTGAGAAAACCCAAAGTGCCACAGCAGAACACAACAACTGCCACAAAATCCTCCTCCAGGCTGGCAGATGCCAGTTCTGGCGCCTCTCTCAGTACATGGATCACTCTTCTGTCCTCTAGTATTTTTACAAGTGAAATAAATGCTACCAAGTTTTTCCCACCTACACAAAATTCTGCAAAAAAAGAGCCATAAGTCCCATAAAAATCTCTAAATGTGTTTTAGCAAGGGATGATAGTTGACAATAAGCAAAAAACCCCACATTATCCATCCTTTCATTCAAATACTCAGGTGCCTTGGGGTAATTCAAAGGAATAAGAGCACTGCACATTATCTGTAATTTCTACATTTTCTCTTAGGAATTATAAAGTGCATAACCCTATGAAATGCTAATCAATAATGTGCTAGTCTCAATAAAGCATCATCATTACATGGTAAAGAGTGCGATGTATGGACTCAAGAGAAGTTATTGTGTAAAGCGTGTACTCAATTATTTGCAACCCCTTCAGAATGACAAAGTAGAGAATAATTTAACAATTAAGCAATTAAAGATAATTATGCTAACTGGAATTATTAAAGATGCAGGGCTATGAGGTGATGTCTGTCTTTAGTCTGTGAAAATATAAAATGAGGAACAACTAAATAATATTATATGGTTCTAATCAACTAATAAACTGAATTTGTCTTATCTTACAAAAATAAAATTAAATCAGAAAAACATTTTAAAGATCTCATTTTTTCTTCACAAATAAATCCTCCTGGAATTGAAGTACTTGTCTCATCCACACATTTAACAGTTACTTCACATATTACCTGTCCCTGGCATGGCAGTCTCCACAGCATAAATCATTTCTTTGGCCAACTAGCCAAGAACTCCAAACTAATTAATCTGCATAACACAAATGTGAGATTTTGGAATTTTTGTTTTAATATTTTGTATACAGATGGCAGCCAGAAAAACTCACAAAAAATGCTTTTTGGGGGGAAAAAACTCACTAGTTGAAAAAACCCTTTTGATTTACACATTTAAGTAACAGTTTGCAATTCAGTAACTTAATTAAACAAGTCAAGTTGAGCCTTCCTGAAGACACTTTTAAGAAGTCCTTCCCTTCAGTGTCAGAGGGAAGTATCTCCAGCATTATCATGCAAGAAATGGTGTTGTATCTCCTTAGCTGGAGCTTCACCACAAGCTGCAAAATCATGAAATGATTGGTTGGGCCCATTTGAATCTTCACACACAAACCCCATTTGTGACATGGGCATAGTGCTGCAGCAGCTTAAAACATGCCTGAAATTCAGCATAACCCAGTGGACATTCAGACATCATTTCCTTTTAACCACTTTTTTAAAAGTAGTTGGGATTTTTCTGTAATTTAAATAGATTGCTGATGTTGTAGTAACATTACCTTAGAGACTGTTTGGAAATAAATTCGAAAATTAAATCAAGATCATCAGATTAAGATGAGAAAGAGAACCAACCTTTTCTTGTAGCTGCAACCTGAAACTAAGTTAATAACATTTAAATTCAAAAGCTATGTTCTCAGATAATGGGAGGTTGAGCCCAAGGTGCTCTTCTGTCAGATTTTACCACTGGATGTGAACACAGAGCAGCCAGTCCTGAAATCCCTCCTCCTGTAGGAAACCTGGATCCTCCATCCATGCCAAGTCCACTTTAAACAGGATCTTGGGAAGGAAAACCCCAAGAACAGGATCTCCACTATCCTCCCTTTTTCCTTTTTATCCCGTTTTCAAACAGAAACTCTTTGCCTGTGTTACACAATGACCACAGCACAGCCACTCTGGTTTTACAGGCTGGTTCCAAGCAAAGCAGAAACCAGACACATTCACAAAAGGGATAAAGAGAATAAGTTCCTCCCACAATAAGATGCAAGAAAATAAAATGCAAAAACACTGAGCAGCAAGGCACATCCTACCTCTGAAAGGGCACCAAGTCAGCATTAAAAGTGGATTCAAACAGCACAATTTAGGGTGGGACACAGCTAAAATTTACTTTCCTCAGCAGCAGTTCAACAATTCTGGCTCCTGATGACTTTCCAGGGTTGTGGGGGTCGAAAACCAACATCTCATACTCTAACATCCTGATGATGAGCACAGCCTTGCACCTCTTATGCACAGGCTCTTCCAGCACCCACAAAATCCTGTCTACTACATTTCATCTTTCATTCTGAATAGAAGAAGAACAAAAAAAGAAAAACTCCACAGTCTGGTATCCCATCCACAGTACCTGCCAAACCTTGAACCAGCTAAAAGCTTCCAAGCTTCCTTGCATTATATACTGCAAATAACATATTTAACCACAAAATACCTCAGTTTGTAGGGGACCTCTGTGGTCATATGGTTCATCTTCCCACTCAGAACACAGCCAGTTAAATGCTGATGAGGTTAATGTGCTCCATTCTTTCTTATATTGTATTGTATCTATATTCTTATATTTCTGGCAAGACAACCAGAAAAATCTCCTTCTACAGGAGAAAGAAACAAATGGGTTGGCTACCACAATGCTAAATATGAAAACCTTAAAAAGCAGGCACATTAGTGGGGAAAAGAACTCCTGACAACCCAGTGACTGCTGATCCAAGACAAGCCACTGACTATTTCTACAACTAATCCCCCCAACCTGTGCAGATGAAGTCAGTTGTAGAAATTTACTTAAATAAAAACTTAAATGAAGTACCTAAGCACTGCATAATTTAAAAAGTGCAGTTTAAAGTTACACAGAAGCATTGTCACTGGCCATTCAGCACAGCAGCATCCCCAGCAGCCCTCTGAATATTCACTGGGAGCTGCCAGAGCTTGTTTCTTTATGAATATTGGACATTTTCATACATAAAAATTGCTTCCCCTCAGTTTTTAACTCTGTTAATCTTTCAGGTCACCGTACACAAGGGAGAGGCCAGAGAGCAGCTCACTCTGGAATTCCTCCTGCCAGTCTGACTCTCAAACACTGGGGCACGCACACAGAAATGCCTTAGAAACCCTCTGCTAACTGAACTCCCTCCTCATTTTCAGGGCAAGGCTACAGAGCCAAGCCAGAGTGACAAAGCCTCACTTTTCCATATTCCATGGCATGCTGAATGTGCCCTAAAGGAAGAGGGGAATCCTTTTCCCCTTTTCATTTCATTCTTCAGAAAGCATTGACCCTCTCCAGTGAATTTAGAGAGGTGAAAAAAACAGACTGGTAATAAAGAAGTCTCAGCTTTTAAAGGTATATCATTTACACTTTCCATAGAGCTGTATTTATTTACAAACCTTAAGTACAAAGTGAAAAACAGTCTAGCTGATATTTTTGCCAAGTTTGACACCCGACACATGGCCTGTTGTAAGCCACAGCTATCCACAGGCCAGCCCAGCAACTGGCCCTTTGTTCGTGTGCTTATTTAAACACAATGAAATGGCTTTACCTCATTAAAGAGGAGCTGGAATAAGCTCCAGCTGCATGAGAGTGAGGTGGTCCTCATTTTTAAAAACCAGCAATGCCATTTGGGAAAAATAGAGTAACAAGCAGTGAAGAAAAATAATTCCCTTCAAGCAATTGAAATGCCAGTTTTGAAGATAAAATAGTGCAAAACCCGAGGCCAGTAAAAAGAAACATTGTTTTCCTTTGAAGTTCACCACCAACTGGGGCAAGTGGCATGTTGCATTCAACAGGCTTATGGGAAATTTGTTTTCTGTCCTGTCAGGAAAAAATACCATGGTCCCTCTGGAGCCTGTAATTACTGATGCATGTAAATTACACTTTATCAAAATACTCCACAAATGTTGCCTTGGAAGTCCAAAGTGAGCAGCCCACCTGGGCAATGTCTGCTCCTGTCAGAGCAGGGACACTCTGGATCCCAGCTGAGCGTTTCCCATCCCACGGCAAGCAGCAGAACGGCCTCACTGAGACCCCGGCTCACACTGGGATCGTGTGCCATCGTGTCCTCCCCACAAACCCAGCCAAGGACACAGATTTAGGGTTTTACTGCAGCCAGCCCAGGGGCAGGCAGTGTCCCAGGGTGGTGTTTGCAGTGCAGCCCTTCCTACAGCAGGAGCCAAGGAAGGGAAGGTGTTTAAGAGAAAAACCTCCTGCAGACAGCAAGTTCTGGGATCAAATAACACCAAGGCACTGCAAAGGCTGCCACTCCTGCAGGAAATGTCCCAGTAACAAACCTAGCACAAAATACCATCAGCTCTGCTCCCAGTGAGGGGTTCTAAGGTATGGGGTTAATCAAGGAGTCACTGGGAGAAAGTAGAGCAGGGTAGTACAAACTCAAGGTGAAAAAAGCAAAAAATCCATCCAGTGCTTTTGAAGATACAGTCACTTGGTGCATATGCTTGTTGTAGAGAAATCAGTTTGGGGCTCAGAGACTGTCCCAGGGCACTCAGCCCTCTTCAGGCCCAGAAAGGACAGTGGGGCAGGGCTGACTGATTTTTCATTTTTCATCTGATTCTGATGATTATCAGAACTTGCAGGCAGGTCTGTTCCTGTGGCTATGTGGTAGGACACAGGATTATTCTCTCAGCAAAAGAAACTAACTGTACAAGCATAATATTTGGTTTCATATCGGATGCTTTTCTTGTCAGCATTTTTCCCCTCACAGTTCACTGAGCACTGATGTTGTACCATGCATGGAAACCATTCAAAACATTAAACTTAACATTCCTTCATAGATCAATAGGAATGGACTAAATTCATATCAGCTGTTTCCTGAAGAAAACATTTCATAGATGTCTTTAGCAACACTCCATCAGGGAGTTTAACAGAGCAAAGCAAAGGGCAGGTACTTAATTTCAAATATGCTTGAGTCAATTTTCTCACTAGTATTTGCATTTTCATTGTAGAAAATCTCAACATTCAACAATGGCAATTATGGTATATTTGAATAATCTCACTAAGTTCCAAAGTATTATATAGGGGAAACATTAAAAATCAGCTCATGGACTTTGTATAACACATGGTGCTGTGACCTTTTGTTTCCAGTGTGTCACACTGAGTGAAAAAAGAAAAGCAGTTCAAAGGCCCACCTTGTACAACATCCTTGCCTTAGCCATGAGAGCAAGATGATGATAAACCACCCCTGCCAATTTACTCTCATAGCACTGTAACATTTAATGACTTGCACGGGTTATTTTAATTTTGTTTCATGAATATTTTCTGCCCTTGTAAGTTTTACAGTGCAGTCTGCTCTGGGGACGTGGAGCTGTGTCAGGCTCCAGATCAAATCCCCTGGTTCAGCTCCTGACCCTTCAGCCAGGCACACACACGCCCCAGGCTACAATCCCACAGCTCTCCCAACTGCAGGGACTGGAATCAAAATGAAATCCTGGAGCATTTATGACTGTATTTCAAAAGCAAACCCAGTGCATTTAAAAGTAATAGCAGCTTTCATTTTCAGGACCTTTAAGTGTCTGAAATACTTTAAACAGGCATGGCCTGTTACCCCTGTGAAACACATGGAAAAGCTCCAGAAAGCCTCACTTAAGCTTCCCGTTGTACACACTGCAGATTTCAAGAAGAAAACCAAATGATAATTAAAACAAGGAAGTATTTGGCCTTGCATCATTTTACCCACCAAACCCTTAACTGATGGGGCACTCTGACTGGGCAATAAATCTCTGTAGGTAAATCAGGGTTCTGCTGCCACGGAACAACCAGGAGAACTGAAGCCAGAAAACTGCTGATGGGAAATGGCCTTTTCTTTTTAAAGACACTGATGAAAATCAAGATTTCCCATGTAGCACTTGTAATTTAACACTCATTAGTATCTCTGCACCAGTGATCATGCCCCCTACTTCCACTACGCACACACACTAAAAGAAATTCTCATTATCTGCAACATATTTCCAAACTATTTGAAAGGACTTTTCCAAGAGGATGAATGTAAACTCCTCTTTGGCCTCAGGATGACAGTCTATTATGGAAAGCAGCAGAAATATTTACATTATCATTATGATATTTTTCCTGTTGCGTAGATGAGATGTCTGCACTTCAGGTCATCAGTTCAATCTGTTCCTTCATTTGCTTTGTGTGAGGGAACTGCCTCAGTGTGAAAATAATGCCAAATGCATTCTAATCTCTGTTCACCAGAAGGAAAAGACAATCATATTCACCCTGCATTGTCTCCTAGTTGCAGTAATGACAATTTACAAGTGAATTTCCCACTGCTCATTCGAACCATGGACCAGCCTCCAGCAGCTCTGAACACTCAGGAAAACACTTTTCAGCTTTTTCAGAGCATAGCCAAAGGGGAAGGGCAAAAAAAAAAATAAAATTCACATAACAACTAATTGATTCAAAGGAAGTTTTCAAACAAGAAAAGCAATATCCATACAGCAATATGGATATTGTACTTACTGAGTGCAAGTACACTGTGATGTGCTGGCATTTGCTGACTAGCTCTAATGGCAAGGCCAAAAAAAGCCACATTAACAAAGCAAATGCAGTAAATCTGAGCCTGACAAACTCAGAGCTGCTCAGACTACCAGGGTTATCCAGTTTCCGGAAAAGAAACTGCCTATAAACCATCAGGTCAGAGTCCCCCAGTAACAACATACCTGTGATACAACCTAATTTATCTCCAGCTGCAAACCCACAGCCACTCAATCCTGTGTCAGGCTCAAAAGCAGCCCCTGAGTGCCACAGACAAATCCACCCTGCAGGGGCCACCAACCCTGCCACCACCAGAAATCAGACCCCAGGAACCAGAACCCAGCACTGAAGGCAGCTACAGAACTTGGACTGCTGCTCACAGAAGCAAAAAAAAAAAAAAAAAAAAGCCCAAATTCTGAAGACTAATGTAAAGCAGCAAGCCAATAATGCCCACCCACAAGTGCTGTGTTTTGAGACATAACAGCTCAGTCATGTGGAAGCCCTGGTAACCAGAAGCTGTCACAGTTTTTCCCCCATTTAAACTCATCACTCTGAAGACAGAAGCTGGAGGCAGTTAATAAGGACACATTTCAGAGCTGGCAGAGCACACAGAGCCACCCCCAGAACCTTCATCATGGGCAGCTCTCCAGGGGCTGATTGACCATGGAGCCCCCATCCAGCTGCCCTTGCTGCGACTCACACAAACCACAGCAGATTCTGCAGAGGTTCAGAAAAGCCTGATTTTGCTAAGCACCTCCAGGATCTTCTCAAAAAGAATGAACTCTGATGGGAATTGATGTCTAAATGTGAGCACACACTGAATTTTTCAGTATTCCTTGTTTGATACTAAGAATAAGGCAAATTTTAAGAAGCATCAGAAACTACTTACAAGGGCTCTGTTGATGCAAAATCATGGACTGGACTTAGTGAGCTCACAGGGCTGCTCTTGGTGTGAGCATTTTGCAGTTCAGGATTGCTTTGAGCAGCTTACAGTACATTAACAGTATTTTTAATGTTCTATCTCCAAGCCATGTGATTTGAAACTTGAATATATCTGAGAGTGCTTTAAAAACCCCAGCATTCAGGAAAATGGACACCCAGCAGCATGGCTAAGGCTAGTAAATAATTATCAAATAATTAAATGGCAAATTGATCCCACTATTTTGGAGCCTCCTGATTTCTTGAGTTGAATATCAATGAAAAGATTTCACCCTTCAAAATTTATTCTCATAGCACTGTAGCATTTAATGCAAAGGAAATAATAGCAAAGGAAAAAACATTGGAAATGCAAGGCAGTAGTTACCCAGCTAACAGAGTAAAACAACTTATTTCCAAAGCAGACTTATGCTTAATCTGCATGTGTGGCATTTCTTCTGGAAATGTATAATCCTTTGCCACAAACTCCCTTAAATAGCTTTGTAATAAGATGACCTGATCACAAAGTTGGCAACAGAAGCCTCCCTGGAAGGGAGACGCCACTAAAACCCAGCAGTAATTTTCACAAAAACACCCTTTCCTCCCCAGTGGTGCCTGTTTCCCTTAAGAGGGGAAACAAGACATCTGCACACTATCATTTCAAAGAATCAATTTCACACAGGGGAAAAAAAGCAGCACTGAGGAGGAAGCCTTCTGGCT
This sequence comes from Molothrus ater, assembly GCF_012460135.2. Classification (NCBI taxonomy): domain Eukaryota; kingdom Metazoa; phylum Chordata; class Aves; order Passeriformes; family Icteridae; genus Molothrus; species Molothrus ater. Next base: position 3,974,089 of record NC_050492.2, on the reverse strand, counting down.
TTCCAAAATGTTTTCCCTTGTTTTCTTCTCTCAAAATAATAATAACTTTAAAATGTTTTATACTTTTAATTATTTTTTTGCACTAATTTAGACAGAAGATCCTTAGATCTTCAAAGAAAATTGGTGTGCACTTATATTAAAACCAAAGAGGTTAAATACATTATTTACAAGCAGAGACCAAAAGAAGATGTACAATGACTTCAGCTTGATAAATGGTGTAAATGTAATCCAGCTATCTACAAGCCCCTGACCTAATGCACATCTTCCCCAAGCCAGAAATGCACCCCAGAGACCAGCAAACACTTACTGTAATTATTTACTGTTTTCTGAAAAGAGCTGCTGTGATCTATACACAGTAAAACTACAATTATTGGATGTGGATGAAACCACAAAAACACCCTGTTACAAACCCGTGCTCTTTTGTCATGGCAACACCCAAACTCCTGCAACAATTGAATTGTCAGGATCCTGCTTTAATGGGAAATGATAATGGAGCAATCTGGGAGAGCTTTCTTTCTAGAAAGAGAACAAACAGAGGAATAAAGAGGACACTAAGAAAATGCATGATCTGGTTGCTTTTCCAAGCACAGCTTCTAATGACACCCACAAGATGAAAGAGGCTGAGTTTGAGCAGGAGCTGTGGTTTGGTGCTCTGAGCTCCCTGAGGATGGGGCTGCACAGGAGGGGTCACAGTGACACCTGTCAGAGGACTCCCAGCAGCAAACCCTGGCAAAATCCCAGCCATGTGCAGCAAGCCCCTGGCTGCAATAAACATCTGAGCTACACAGGCACCAGAGGAAAGCAAACACTGGGAAAATGTGACACACACTGCACTCATCCAGCACCAGGCAGGAGGCACAGACTCACCTGGACACTGCAGCACAGCAGTGTCCCTCAGGGAAGGGGACAATACCTCATATCTACATCATATTTACAGCTTCTTAACTAGAGCACTGACTAAACAGATCCAGCTGCTCCTACCAGGAATCATCCAAGGAAAGTACTTGCCCAAAATCAAATACACTGCACACACACTGATATCATAAGGAAGTGACCAAGTCAAGGAAAGAGATGGCAAATAGCAATTTCTAAAAATAAAACACTGCCCTGCTGTGGTTTCACTGTCAGTGAAGTTAATATCCCTGAGTCAGGTCTGCTTTGCCTGAGACAGACACTGCTCAGGCATCTCTCCCTGCTCTCATCTCACCCCTCAAGCCTCTCATGTTGTTTTCTCTCCCTGCCCAGTTGAGAGGAGCAGTGACAGAGCAGCTTTGGGCACCAGTGTCCTGCCAGGGTCAGCCCAGCACACAGCCTCAGCCATTCTGGGATTCTGCTCAAACTGAACGTTGCCTCTTTTTAAGGCTACTCACAGAATTTGTGTTGTGTGCTGCAACACAACTCACTGTTTTATCCATCTATCAATCAACTTTCAAAATATTCCTCTAGACAAGAAATAAGCATCCCACTGATCCAGCTCTGACAGATCTCACAGTGCTGCAAATACTTTCACCATGTTAACAGCAAGAAATTCATTACTGAATGGCTGCTCCTGATACTGAGAGAAAATGCCATTTGATTAAAACAAATAACTTGTCTATAATGTTTCCATGCTACTTAAGCCTACTTTAGAAATAACTGTAAATGAAGATGATAAAACACTGGGACATGATGAGTAGAAAATTTAAACACAAAGGTATTGGGCATGCTCTGCCATGGACCCAAAATGTCCCAGTTCAGGATCACAGGGCTCTGCTCCCAAACTAAAACACTCATTTTTGGAATAAAATCTAGATTCTGATAGTACTCAAAAAGTAAAAAAAATCATTTCAGAGTCTAATGGATGCTTCCATATCTGCTATTTTGGTGTCAGATTTCAGGATCTAAATTTCCAGAGCCTGGTTTGCCCAGTCAAGAGACAACTAAGGCAGTTCATTAAAAGTAAATAGACCCAACAAATGGTCCATGGCTATAAATTTGGTAGAGGCATTAATTCTCACTGCAAGACTTGAGTTTAGAGCCCTTCTAAGAGGTTTTTTTTCACACACACAAAGGAGCTTTACCATGACTACTTAGCAGCTAGCCTGAGGTATAGAGGCTTCAACAATGAAAGAAATATATTCTTACATGACAGGGAGTTTGTGGGAAAATGAGCTTGTTTCCCCCTTTTGTTTTCAAAGATAATTAAGTATCTTATGGACCCCTAGAATACTTGTTTTTTACTGAAAAGCAGATGCACTAAAATCATTTTATACACCAGCTTTGCACACAAAGGAAACAGGATTCCAGCAGGCACAAATCTTTGCTTACAACCATTGTGGATAAATTTCAGAAGTTGTTTTGGATATAAGAAAATAATTGACTTAGAATCAAAACCTAGTTTCATAGCTGTTAAATTACATGCTTCATTTTATTATACTTTTTCTGTTCATTTCATCACCTGTATTAAAAAGACCTGTTCCTTTATGGATAGATATTAGCAGGTATCTGAAACTATTTAAAAAATTATCTTTCATGCTTTTATTTCTCAAGTCATTAAAAATGTCTTTTCCTTGATTCAGTTTTCTCATTAAAAGTGCCTGCATTTTGAATTATTAGGTAATTATCCCAGATAAAACAGTTGAGAAGCTTTAAAACCTAGGCAGTGAAGGCAACAGAGCAATGAGAAACATTTTCACTAGAGAATCCAATCAAGGGCTCATTCACCATCCAACTTAAACTTAAAACCCTTATCTAAACCAAAGCAAACAAAATCCATGAGTCTCAAAGCCACTCTTTCTAGAAGAAAAGGCTCAAAGCCTTATGAGAAACTCACTTTGTGGGACGCCTCACATTCCATTTTAGGTTTATTTCACTATATATATTCCTACTGGTAATATCAACCAGATGTGACAACGAAGCCCAACCAGCCCTGTAAAAGATTCAAGGATATCCTGAAGCTCAGAATTTAGGAGAGGCTTGGAGAAAAAAGCCAAAGGTACCTGGAGTTGAAGTGAGGGTTGAGGTTATAATCTGAGAACTATTCTGAATTCAATTTCAGTAGTTATCAGGAAGGGGATTGCAGGGGGAATGCACTGTGCATGACCTGGTGACACTCACAGGGACATCAGGGACAGCAGCACTGCTGTCCCAAGCCATGTGCAGCACGAGAGCTCCCAGGTTTGTCCTGCAGCTTTTCAAGCACATCATCAACATGAAACCAGGTCCTACATTGTGACTGCCAGCACCAGCAGGGCTGAAGAGATTCTGCTGATACCAACCAACAGAAACAAAGCTGGCTCCTCCAGTAAAGCCCCAGGTTTCAGCCTGGCTGGTAGAACACACAGAAAATCCTCTCAGTTGCTTTTTCAGCCTTTAACTACTCCTGAAACATTAACAGGTCTTCCCTGAAACCCCCCAGCACACAAAATTCCTGCATATTTAAGCAGCTCAGTCACTCCATCTCCACCAAATTTTAGCCATGATAATAAATATGCTCAATTTTCACACTCTCACCAAACTTAGAATGTCATCTTTCTATTTAGCTTTATCTTAGAAAAAAGTCTTGCTCCTACTTTCATTAACAAAGCCATGGACTCTTACATTCACTGCATGCCTGCTGGAGAGGGCAGCTTCAGAATCACAGAATTCATCTCTATTTCCTCCATGGACAAGACTAGGAGCTCTTCAGTCCAATGAATAAACCCAAATCTTACAATTTGGACATACTGCACTGAAATATTTAGTTCTTGGAAATTTTGTCTTGTTTGAGCTGTAGCAAGCTTACACAATTAAAATACTCGAGTTTTGGACTTTGTATTTTATGAGGATTATAATTATTAAGAAGAAAATAATAGAGTAATGTCGGAGTAACCCAGACTCAAGAGCTGGAAAATATGGCAGCAGAAGTACTATAGCTATACCATGGAAAATTAAAATTAAGACCAGCCTTATCTACACTTTTTAATGTTCATTTAAATTCACTGCTCGTAAATTCCACAGAATCTACCTCACCCCTGCATCAGCCTGTCTTATAGATTTTTGTTTCACTGCTTTTATGCCCTTTCATCACTTTCTCAGCTCTGCTTTCTTCTGGAGAGGCTGGGTGAGAGCAGCTGCAGGGAGGAATGCAGCACCACTGCCCCTGCACTCAGGAGCTGAGAGCAGAGGGGCACTGCTGCATTCAGACAAGGCAGAGCAGAAGCAAGAAACAACAGCTCTGAATCTGCCAGCAGTGGGACCAAGACAGCAACAGGAAACAATAGAGAGCAACCATATATATATGCATGGGTGTATTTTTATAAATTCTGGTAGGAAGCAAATTTTTCATTCTTCTCCCATGACGGAAAAACACGCAACCAAACTACCCTTGGAACTGTAACAGTTCACTTGAGCTAAGATTTATTTGCTTATAATACACACTGTATTTATATAACACTTGTATCTTCAAAAGAAAAAGCAAGTTTCTTCTGACAAACAGAGTTAAAGTGATCTATCTAATGCACTGCTCAACAGTAAGCAAGACTGAAAGGATGTCAGTGAATAAAGACAAATGTTCCAACAGCACCCGTTGGGAGGCATTACAGAGCACAGCTTTCAGATTAATCACTCCATTCTACGGAACTTTATTACAATCTTTATATTCTAAAAGCAAAATTATTGCCCTTGCTGTTAAGGGCTATAATGTATCATGATTACATGACCTACTGAAAAACACACTCTGAGATACTGAACAGCCTCAGCTACTTGGGCTTCAGGTCTTTCTGCAAGGACAGATGCACCTAAGTTATCAACACACAACATTCCACTGAAACCACAAATTACCAGGGAGCTCCTCTCCTGACATCCAGGTACAATGAGACCACTCACAGAGCAATTTTCAACATGTTAAACTGGAATTTGTAGAGATCCAGGTAAACTCTGTAAAAGCTTTTCTCTGGAAAGCGTCATCTTATCCTTAGACAACCAGCCCACATAAAGCAACTCTTCAAACAAATAAATACAACTGGCACCTTCCAGAGACCAGATTAAGGTATCTGCAACTATGTCCCAGCTCACACTTTGTACTCAAGTGGAGTTTCAAGATGTAAAATTTCAAAACCATGCAAAGAACATTAGGAAATGCAACCAAATTGTTCACCTCAAGCAGATCCATTCAGCAGACACATCCTAGTGAATTCAAAAGCCATGACAAAGCTTGCAAAACAAGTCCAACCAAGATTTTTCCAAGCAGATTTTAAGACTAAAACACATCTATAGCTTATATTTTTTAATTATTTTTTTTTTACATCTGCAGAATAATGGCAGTGACTGTGTACAGTTTTTCATGAGCAAGTTTGGGCAACACCAGAAGTTCATTAGAGAATTTCTCCAAAATGTCAATATTACTTGTAGCACAGCACTTTTCAGCTTGCCTCTTTTAAACACAAACCAAGATCCTACTTCTTTAAAGTCATCTGATTCCAAAATTAATCTGCACTATCACCATGTGGTTTGTATTTCCATGGGAAGAAAAATTTACTGTCTAAATGGTTTGGTTGCACATTGATGAATTAAAACAATTATAAAAACCCCACATGAATGGAGAACTTTTTCAGCCACCCTGTAATAACTTCACAATTTCACAAACCAAATCTTAGGAGCTGATTTTCCATAAAGTCAAGCATTAAAAGATCAGTTTTACCAAATTTCACAAAGCCAGTGTGGATCATGAGTTTAACTTTGGCAGGATCCAGAAAATTATTTCAAACAGTTTTTGAGTACTCCCTTGAAAAGGCAGGTGACTCTTGATAGTAACTTCACAGGCACCTGCTCATCCATTTTATTTTTATGCACTCATCCAGTTATTGTTCTACCACCACCCTCTCCCCTCCTCCCACCAAAAACAAATAATGCCAAGTTCATTATATCCTTCTCTTGCTGTTGACGTGGGCCTTGATGCCATCTAAACATTTTATAACACAGTTTTTATATTTCAAATCTAAAAAATATTTACTTTTCCATAATTTCTCCTCTTCCTGCCTGACAAGGCACCAGCCATAACTTTGCTGGTCTATCTGGCAAAGCTTTGACTCACTTGGAAAGATAATTTTCCAAACTAAAGAATTTGTAGCCACCTCCATTATTTTAAAATAAGTATAAGCACTTGTTTTTAAAATGAAATAAGTATATGCACTTTGTGGACATCTAGTCTGAACCAGATATGTGAACCTGACACTTTCCATGGTTTCTGTAGCTCTACAGAGAGGGTTCAAAATAAGTCACCTTGACGTCATCCTGGTGAATAGATGAGGAACACAAAAATCCTGTGGTTTCTCTTCCCTCTGATATTTATGCTCTACCAAATTACAACTACACACAAGCAAACATAACACATCCCCTAAAAAACCCTTACTAAGTGGCAGTTTAATATCACAGAAATTAAACCTCTCGCCGCAGTCAGAACACAAACATGTGAATCTGCACAATAAGGAACAGAAAATAGAAACACACCACAGAAAAGTAAATCAGGTTATACTTACAGCCTAGTTAGCTTCTGTGTGTTCTGGAAAAGCAGCTCTGGAAGAACTTGCAATTTATTCTTGTTCAGACGCCTAAACAGTTATAATCAGAATAAAAAAAATAGATTAGATCATCTTCCAATTGAAGAAATTTATTCTATTATGTATAAATATATGAAGCTCCCATTGTATTAAACCTCTTTCTATGAATTTGCCATTGGATGCCTTGTGCATTTTATTCATACTGCAGCCAAACTGTGTCACTTGTAGAGCACCTGCCCACATGCACGAGGTGGGGAGTCAAGGACAGGCACCACAAAGTTTTAATATGGATGAGTACAAAAACATAACTTTTAAATTCTCCTCTAAATGCCTACTGAGAATCATACACTCTGCTTCAGGAACAGCTACTGGCAGGAATCTGGATTTTCATTCTTCTTCAAAAAGTGTGGCACAGTACATTCAGTAACTTGACCAACCAAGATTATTCCCAGATTAGCTATTATTTCTGTAGTATACATAATTGCTTTTTGAAAAGAATTTTCTTGAAACTTCACTTGGAAAACCTGAGCACTGTTGTAGAAAATATGAACATATGGGTAACCAGATGACTACATGGTGATTTGAAATAGAATATTAATCCTGAAGATTCTTCCAGGAACATTTTAGAGAACAGATTAGTGTGTATACATTAGTCCCTTTTACTCACTCACTATACAAGTTTTTACTCTGGTGACAACTTGCCAGTTTTTAGCAAATAACCATTCCAAGATATTCCAGCCCTGTAACTATAAAAAGCATGTGCCTCCTCTCCATAAAATGTGTGACAGCCCTGCAAAATCTGCAAGCACTTCTGCTTGTAAGACACAATCCTGTTCTTCAGTTCTTTTTCAATGAAAACACTCACCTGCTCTCGCAGTCCTAATGAATGCTATTTGCATAAGGAGTTGACCTGAGCTAATTACAAACAACCCCACTGCATAAAGGGGAAGCTGAGCTGCTCTCTAAATTCATATATGAGCTTTGTGCCCCCTTTGTTCCCAGTCCTTCCAGGTTAACTTTGACAGCAGATCTATTTCTGCTGAAGTTTTGATCTCCAAAGACTCCTGGAACTTTTATAAACCCACTGCTGCTTAGCAGCCCATATCTGCTTTCCACTTCTCTTGCATGCTGAGTAATTTCACTATCAGAATTCAAGAATTTTTGGAATTGAAAGGCCTTCCTGAGATCAAACTAACGTTGTGGGGTTTCATATGGCAGAGTTTTCACATGGCCACCATATGAACGTGTCTTGTGAGACAAAGGGGTGATGGAGGAGAGGGGAATTTCAACTTCTCTTTCTGACACCTAGAACAGATCAAAGGCTGCATCTGCAGGCTCACAGAGCCTGAGCACTGTGCATTACACACACCACATGAGAACCAGTATTTGTACCTGCTGAAGTTACATCCTGCAGCTTCTACCAACTACTCAATGACATTTTTGAGATAAATGGACAAAACAGCAAATAAACTTTTAAAGAATATGAGAGATGCTAGTTTTGCATCTGAGAAAATACATGGGAAGATTTGAAACTGGATTCCCTTACATGACATTTCACAATTTCATACCTAAGTAAACAATCTTAGTTAATTCAAGGTTGATGGCAATGTGCTACTTAGCCCTCATCAGAGTCACTGCTTTGGTTAATCATGTTTATCTTTTAGAACAACAGGATGAAATATAATGAAAAAAAAAAACTTATTCGGGGCTTAGCACTCCTTATCCTTCCTCCTTCACCAAGGCCACCACTAGTCATTGAGACACACTGAACAAAATCAACATATTTATCATCCAAAACGTGAGAGTGCCAGTGAAACACATCTCTTACACACAGTGTCAAATGCTTATTCCTGAGTCTGATTATCATTGCAGATCTCACAATGTACACATAATTATGCACTGTCAACCCAAAGTCATCTGACTCATCTCAAAGCAACATCCCAGGAATATGTTTTAAGGTTATTCTTTTCTCTACTTGCAAGGATTTCACAAATGCTGAGCTTATGCTTATTGTTCTAAGCCAAAGAAGCTAATCAAAATCAGATTAAATTTCTAGAGCAGGAGGTTTCACACCAACAAGCACACACAAAAATATATGTAGTAACGAGAAATTGTATTTCCAGGTTAGCAAATGTTTCACTGAGAATTGAACCATTTACAACTTCCAGTGACACAAACAACCCAGAGGGGGAAAAGAGCCTAACATCAGGGGTTTTCTCTAATTTACTATCAAATTAATCCAGAAGATTGATCATTTTATGTTATTTTCTATTATTTATATGGGCCAACTCTCTCCTAACTGTGACAGCAAAAGGACCAAGTTCTCAGCTGCCCTTTTTAACTCTCCTAAACATTTTAATATCTCAACCTGAAGTTCCCTCCATGCTTTCTTTCAAACATTATATGAAGCAACATCCATGCAAGGACCCTTGCAGAGCTTACACTGTGATTACACTATTAGCTTACACTATTCATTAGCACTAAACATTTTGTATGGGTCTAAATGTACTTAATATCTTTAATATGATATTGTAATAAATGAAATGCTTTTTAGACTGCAGCAGAAAGGAAACTAAACTTGTATATCAAGGCCAAGAACTCAATGATATTCTGCCTTTAACTTATGTAAACTGGATTTTCAAACTCCCCCAGCACTGCTGGGCAGTGCTCCTGCACAGATTCCATCCTCCAGAAGCTTCAGGTGAGCTTTATTTCTGCCACAAACCAGAGTTTGCAGCTCTCTAATGAAAGGTTATGTTACTAATTGATAATGAAGCAAATTCATGTAACACCAAATAACACCAAACACTTGAAGACAAGTGTCTATCCCTGTCTTGTTTCAAACTACGGGACTCTCCAAACCTTCCACCACTTCCTAAGATTTATTTCAAGTTTAAACTTCCTCCAAAAGTCATTTCATTCATAGTTTAATTCTCAGGGGAGCTGTGGGAATGAACAGGGAGTTGTTTCTGTTGAACATCACCTACTGCATTATAACTTCTACTGCAATACCTACTGAAATATAAGACTAGATCACCTCATAGAAACTTAGACATACTTGATGTAGGATACATTTAACATGCTCCTATTTATTATGTGCCAGAAAGCCACCAATAGCCTAGGAAAAAAATCCCAATTACACCTCTTATTTCTCCTCCTGGGCTTGGGAGAATGGCCATCAAGAAAGTCCTCAATACAGAAGTATCAAAGTACCAGACAGGATGTTTTTAAATTCCAAAGAAAGAGACACAGGCATGTTTAAAGATTATTTAATGCAAAGACCAAATGTTCTGAATGGCCATTTGTAAGCACTGTTTCCTCTGGTTTGACAAAGAGGTGCCAAACACGGATGAAATGCAGAGAAGATTCCTAACACATCATTTGACAAGGACTGGGGTTTATCCTCACTTCTCAGTATCAGTTCTAGGACAGAGAGGGAAAATTCCAGTGCAAGGTGGAGCAAACCTTGGGAATGCCAGCACAGGGATGGAGCTGTGCCCCAGCAGAGGTGCAAAGCACACCTGGGCACACTGAGGGTCTGTAGGGCTGCAGCCCCTCTCCAAACCCAATGATCCTCAGAGAGGAACAGAAATGCCCCTGCAATCACCACCCCATTACTGCATGAATCTAAATCCTGTCCAGTTTTAATCACAGCACTACTTTTGTGTCACAGACACATTTCATGAAAAATCCTTTCCTTAGGATTTTTCCTCCTGAGAAGCTGAGAGGCCTCAGGTACAAAATGTAACCAATGGTTATCTGCTGCTGTGGATGCAACAGGTGCATCTGGGATTGGGCTCATGGGGTTGTTTCTAATTAATGGCCAATCACAGTCAGCTGGCTCAGACACTCTGTCAGACACAAGCTTTGTTATCATTCCTTCTTTTTCTATTCTTTGCTAGCTTTCTGATTAAATCCTTTCTTCTATTCTTTTAGTATAGTTTTAATCTAATATATATCATAAAATAATAAATCAAGCCTTCTGAAACATGGAGTCAGATCCTCGTCTCTTCCCTCATCCTAAAACCCCTGTAAACACCATCTGATCACACTTTTGATTTTGTAACAAGTATCTTGAAATGGTGAGGCCATAGAACAGTGAAGTAAAAACAGCCTGCAAAAATTTCATAAACAAAATGAGCCAGAATTTTCTAAAATGATTCTGTGGATGCTGTTCCTGGGACTGTGCTTTATTAACAAATAGAGATATTCCTGATTTTAAGTTAGTGACTTAAAATAGAAACAACATCAGGTCATACCTGGGAAATGAATTTAAATCCAAGCCAGTTTTGCAGCTGTAACTGCCAACATCAGGGAAGAATGTCGGATCAGCTTTGTGAATCTGAACAGTAAACTACAATTAAAAAAATATCATTATCAAACTAAATTCCTGGGACTGTTCAGACTAGGAATGCCACCTGGGATGCAGCACAAAAAGAAACCCTTGGAACTGAGCTCTCTGGGCTCCTCAGGCTGGGAGCACAGCAGCCCTGCAGGCAGGACCATCCACAGCACCCAGGCATACCCAGGGCAGGGAGGAACCTGGGGCACAGAGCCAGCAAGGATCTGCTCCACATTACGTGACCTGGGATTGCTGGATGGGAAAGCAGCTGCTCAGCCTCCAGTGTATCCCAAACTGGATGCTTTACAGCTCATAAGACCTGCAAAGTATTCGGGGAATTTGGAGCACTGGGCAGGATGATGCATAATCATGGAGTGCCTCAAACAGATTGGCTCCAGTGCTGGATCAGAGGCAGCTCTGGATGTGCACAGCATGGAGCCCAGACTAATAAACCTCCTGGAAGCTGAAGAACTGTGCAGAGAGGCTCTCCAGGAGTCATATCAGCTCTGGCAATACCTGCATTGAGTCAAATTTATTAACTCTGATTAGACACATGCTGGCTGTGCAGTCAACAATCCCCACACACTGCAGCTCCCTCAATCTTCCAGGCTCCTTTAACCACTGCTGGGCACAGGAAATGGAACTTGGCATGTTCTGTTTTGTTAGTGTGCTCCTCAGGACGCCAAAAGTGACCCAACAGAGCTGACCAGGCACCAAAAGTGCACACCAAGTCCTCGATGGGCAAGCCAAGGGTGCCCAGGAGCCATCCATCCCCTCCATGGAGCCCATCCATCCATCCCCTCCATGGAGCCCATCCATCCATCCCCTCCATGGAGCCCATCCATCCATCCCCTCCATGGAGCCCATCCATCCATCCTCTCCATGGAGCCCATCCATCCATCCCCTCCATGGAGCCCATCCATCCATCCATCCCATGGAGCCCATCCATCCATCCCCTCCATGGAGCCCATCCATCCATCCCCTCCATGGAGCCCATCCATCCATCCCCTCCATGGAGCCCATCCATCCATCCCCTCCATGGAGCCCATCCATCCATCCCCTCCATGGAGCCCATCCATCCATCCCCTCCATGGAGCCCATCCATCCCCTCCATGGAGCCCACCACAGCAGGACTCTGCTCTCTCACTGGGCTCAGAGCCACTCTGGTTCTGCTGGAACATATTTAGGGAGCTGTAAAGGATAAAAGCTAAAAGCCCATACTTCTGTCTGCAGGAATTCGGTGCAAAAGTCAAATATTGCTACTTCTGAAATTATTATGTATCACTGGCACATTCTGAATAATGGCTGCTTATTAATTCTTAACACTGGATGTTGATTTCTCACATAAAATTAGTACATAAATGTCTGTACTTCACAGCTTTATCCCGTTACAAGCTGCAGTTTCTTTCTTTGTAACTCAAATGACCTAAAATGCAGACTTATAGAATTTGTGACCTTTCTAAGTCCATCCATACAATGCTGCCCTCTGGTCTCTTCTGTTTTATTTAGAGCAGCCCCACACAGCATCAAACACTGTTCCAACACTTCCTCTCACCTCCCCAAACCATTTTGCTCACATATATAAACAAGTGCCAGGTTCTCCCCTGCTGCCCACCTGGGGGTTCCTGTGTCCTGAAGGCAAAGGGGGAGAGGGAAACAACCTCGGTGTCAATCACAGAATATCAAGGGCCCTTAAAAAAACAATGGAGAAGTTATTAACTGTGAAATTCCCGCCTTCCTGGCTCCAACCAGGCTAATCATATTCCTTCCTCTGTCTGAAGCTGGGATGGGAGAGAAACTTAACTATTAAGATTCCCTTGATTATTAAAATCACAGAGTGAAAAACAACCATTGAAGCCTGGAAAGAAACAATGCTACCCGACTGGAGGAAGATTGAAGATGTTTATCAGAATCGTTCTCTGAAACAAACGGAGCAAAAGACCTACACTTTTTAATATTAATTCTATTTTTGCTTTATTCCTTTTCTTCTGGATAACTTTTGGGTGAGTAAAAAACCTTCAGTATTGGTAGAAAAAATTTCAATTTGTTCTCAAGGCAGAGGGCATCTTTTCCTGGAGGAGAAACTTTCTGTGGGGACTGATTTGAGCTGCATCCCTCATGCTCACACCACTGGAAGGGTCACATCCAGTTCTGGTTCTGTTGTCTCACAGAGCTCCACTCACAATAAGAGCAAAGAGGAGCTAAATTTAATCTCTACTGAAGACACGATCAGCATAGATGGAAAAGAACAAAATGCATATGGAAGCGGAACGAGAACATTGCTCAACTTGCAGCTATTTTCATCTTTTTGCAAGAAGAATCTAAACCAGATTCTTTGCTACTGCACAAGAAGACATTCCAAGAATCCTGCAGTGTTCCACCCCTCACAGGCAGAACCTCCTTTCCCTCTCAGGGCTAATACCACCAGAGCAAGGCTTTAGAAGGTTCAGAAGAATTTCAGGGCTCAGAAATCCAATAAACAGGGAAAAGGAACATCCAAAATATCATATTTATGTATTTCTTATACAATTAGTTTGGATAATAAGAAAAAGCTTCAGTGCAATCACAACCCTTGACTTCTCACTCATAAATATCCAAGGTGTACAAGGAGAGGGTCTGAGAAGCAACATTAACAGATCACACCAAATATAATTGTAGATTATACAATTTGAGATATTTTTGAGATACTTTGAGATATACTGAGATACTTTTGAGATATTTTGAGACAGAGTATTATCAGCTTCATGCTTTGTTCTCACAGCTTCAGGACATTTTTACTCTGAGTAAGAAACAATCAGAGAAAACCCAAACCCCCTTTTCTGCAAAGTTTCAGTGAGCTGATGCTCACTCACTCCACAAGAAATTTCCTCCTTCAAAGTTCCTTCAAGACACCTTGCCTGCTTCCCATGAACTATGGAATCAACATGAAAGCCCAAAGTAAAAGTAATTCAAGTATCATTTATTCAAACTGGGCAAACTGTGCAGTTTTCCAATGCAATTTGATTTCTCATTATGCCACTGACTCTGTTTGAAAATTTTGAATACCATAACATGAGTTACCTCAGGCAAACTGCAAATATTCAGGGCCTGAGCAGAAATCACCACATTTACATGGCTATGGAGGAAAAAAGCAAAGGACCTGGCTCTGCTAGATAATCTCATAGCAAAAATCTCTTCTGCACATCTTTGTTTTTCATTTACAATGTATGGCAGTATTATACTAACATTAGTGAACACATTCCACCCAGAAGTTTAAGCTGATACACAGGCTCTGACTTAAACCTGACAGTTTTATTATTGTCTCCAAATAGAGCAATTACCTGGTTTCAACCCCACAAATGTGTGATACCCATCAGCCTCCAAATCCTGTCTGCCTTTCTACTGAGCATTGCCAGCTTTGACCCAGATCAAAGCACTTCATATTTTTCATGAAGTAAGGAGCTCTCAGTTCCTTTCCACAGAGGTTCAACAACTTTCAAGTTTAACATCGATATTCACACTGCTGCCTATTACACAATTCATTCTCCAACAGAAAAATAAAAACTACAGTGGTTTTACATTTTTTAATGGGTGGCTTTAAAGGAGCAGTCCTGCTACTTCAGCCTTTAATGTCCAGAAATTATCCAAATAACTTTGGGTTCACTCCCCAGCTCGGCCATTTATTTTATTTCGCACTCCACACATCTGGGTCTCCCCTTTGGCACTAGGCAAGGTCCCTTTTTCTCCCTTTGTTGTCAAGAGCTCTGTGGTTCTATCATCCTTGGAGATGTGGCTCAGGGAACAGGATGCATTTAAAAGAGTTCCTACAAGTTACTTTAAGGAAGAAGTGGTTACATCACAAGCTTGGGCAGAACTAATAAGCAATAAAAATGACTTAATGCATAAAAGACTGAAATAGAAAGACAGGAGTTACTGAACTCCAAGGAGTAACTAAGTTTTTCTTTGGAAGCACTGGCTTGGGAAGCAGGAACAGGAGCGCAGCCAACTGCCTGCAATGGTTTCACCAGAAAATCCTATTAGAGTCAAGAAATCCGTGTGATCATTAATGTAACTCCTCCTTTGCTCCATATCACTTCCTCTTGGGTAAGGAAAAACAGTCAAGATGCAGCACCCAGTAAAAAAAGTCAACCTTATCCATTACTTTCTGTCATCACCTCTTTATATTACTGCCCTAGGAAATAAAGCCAGACGATCTATAATGGAATTTCAATAAGGGCACTCTGAGGAAGCCCAGAACAACCATATTACAGGATTATGGTGTGGGATAAATGAACTTCTTCATCCACATGATGTGTTATTTCAGAAGCTTTTACAAAAAACCTGGGAGAGATACCACTGCAAGTTGCTAAGGGACCATTTTTTGAAGGAAAACTGTTTATAATAGTTATAACTTGGAGATCCCTTATAACAAACTTAGCAGGCTGGGTGGTCCTGGTTCACATTTTCAAAGCTGTCACAAGTAATAACCTTTATTACCAGCTTCTCATTAGACTGAGAAAGATTACCTCCCCTCCTCAGAAGTGCAGAGTACGTGTCTGCATTTCAGCAGCACAGGAACTGTGGCTCTCTAACACTTCATAGCTTTCAATATTAGAATCCATCTTTTCTTTTTTTTCTTTCCTAAGTATCTCCTCATATGAAAAAATCTGACATTAGGATGGAGGACAGAACTGCACAGATGGTCTCTGGCTAGGAGCAAACTACTAACACTGGCAAAGGAAGCAGCAGGAAAAGGTTTAAATTTCAACTTTTCCCAAAGCCAACGTGAAGAAACAAAAACATCCTAGCTGCATTCTTGTGATCATCAAAAATGCAATCAATGTCCTAAAGTGATACAGAGATGGAGAGAAACCTTGGTATCAACCTAAGTGAAGATGAGAATAAAGACATGTGTCAGAATGTTTATCAATGACAACAGCAAGAAAATCCTTCAAATGCAGAAGAGGCAAGCAGAGGTGCATGCCCAGTCTCTTAACACATGAGCAAGTTTGCACAACTCCTGAGTTACAAACATGCACTACAGTAGCTTGTATCTGTCTGCAGAAGACTTTAATGTACAAAAATTAACAATTTCTTTCAACTATCATTCAAAGAAGCCAAAAAAAAGCTTGATCCATAAACCCTCAAGCAGAGATGGTCTCTGCTGAAGTTGCTTCTCAGTTTCTGACAAGTTTTAGAAAGTTCTCCTATTTCAAATCAGAAAAACTTAGGAACTCTCACTGTGTAACTTCAAAACACTCATATAGCATGATAGAAACAGGGTTACTTTTTCATTACTCCACTGACTATTGTGAAAAGAACAGGAACATAATGCAAGAAACATAATCTGCTGGAGTACCCCTAAATGCCCATAACTTTTAATATTTCATCAATTTTTGTAAAAACAGTTACATAGACATGACTAAACCATTTTTAACACCAGTGAGTAATCTCTCCAGGTCAGGGCTGAAAGCCTATGAAGAAAGGAAAAAAAAAAATTTTAGCATTCACATCTCCAAGCCATGCTTTCCCTACTGACAAGCCTTAAAAGTTTATATTATTTCTAGAAGTCAGAAATTGCTGTGAAAACTTCTAGGTACGACTCTTATTGTCATTTCTAGCAGAAGGAACAGAACCCTGTTCCTGTTTGAATAAGGCAGCCCCAGCCCTGCTCCCCACACCATCCATATATAGTAAGGAATGCTCAGGGCACTGTGGTGCTCCTTCTCCCAGGGATCTGTGCCAAGCAGAACCAGGGGAAAAGGAAGATGTGCAGGATCATCTGTCTCAAACTGGATGTTTTAAAAAGGCTCCATCCTCCCCAGCCAATGGAAAGCAATGAGGAAATGATGAAGTGGCACCAAGAGCACACTGCACACTTGAGTGCAATGAGACAACCAAAATCCAATACCAATAAGATATTGCCCTACTCAAAGAGAGCAAACAGAAACAGCTCCCAGCTGCTCTGTCAGCACTGGAATTATCTGTCACAACTTCCTTGACTGAGGAAGCCACAAGGGTAACCAGGCACAAAACCCACCTTGCCTACAAGCTGAGAGCTCTGAGTTCTGTGATAATTCCTCTGATCCACTTCTGCTTTCCCAGAAGGTTTTCAAATGCAGGGCTCAGCTGTTCTGAGGTGTTTCAGCAGCCAGCAGCTCCCATTTCTCTCCTGTATTCCTGACACACTACAGGACATCTATTCCACTCAGTCACCAAATACAAGCATGAAAATTGCACGTGGAACATCCACAACACCTGCATGAGCCCTAAAAGCCTCTCTTTTTATTGGGAACGTCATACTAGAACACCTTGACACAAGCAGAAAGATCCAGAGAAGAGATGATCTCAAGGAACTGAGATTATGACACTAACATGAAGTTAATTTTAGCACACATGGATTAGTTTGTTCTGTTCCATGTGGAAGGAAGGTGCAGCTTGAGGGGAGCTCCAGTTGAACAGACACAGCTAAAATGGACTTGTGCCACAAAAAAAGCAAAGTCAAGACTGCACTGATCTGCCCCATGGCAGAGAGACTTCAAGACCTACACATTCATGTATTCTCCAAGAACAAAAGGAGGTTAAGTGCTTTGAATTCATCATGTTTCACTCAGGAGCAGGATTATTAAAGGATTGCTGTGCTCCCTAGCATGAAATTCAGCCAACTCTTATGGTATTTCTGGGACAGCAAGCAGCATAATCCCTCTAATATGAGGAAGCTCAAAGAAGCAAAACCCTTTTGATGAAATTATTTAAGCTAAATAAAGTTCACCCAAATAATTCCAGACCACTGATGCAGCAGTTCTTACCCAACAGTAACACAGACACTTAAGCATTTCCTACAGATCTGGAAGAAATGACTGCTAAATCCTGAAGTGTTTTGCTTAAACAAATACCCTCATAAATCTTCAGCAAGTACAAAAAAACCTGCTAAAATCAAACAAACAAGGCACAGAAAATAATAATTTTAAAAGCTCTGAAGCAATGTCCAGGGCTGATCAGCTTTTCCAAGTGAGTTCTGGCTCAGGGCAGTGGAAGTGTCCTTGTCCCCCTTGCTCTGTCACCACTGCTTTAGGAAACTCAGGATTCCTGCGGTTACAGAACCTCTTGTCTGCATAAATGAGACCCAAATTTGTTTTTCCATGAGTTCTTGTGGGTCAGTGACCTATTACAAAAACGTTTTTGATGAAACCAGGTTCATTTCTTTCCATGTTGTTAAAATAAACCTGGTTGTTTTGTGGCCCTGCTCAGAGGTACTAATGCAAACCAAACCCTCTCACTGAAGCATTGCATCCTGCTCCTGCCTCCTGCCCTCAGCCTCCCCTGAACTTTTCCTGTGTTTGGATTCCTCCTGTGCTGGCCTATTGACAGAGCTGCTAATGGCTTCCCTTGGAAAAGAGGGGCCAATTTTTAATTTTCTTTTTTTTTTTTTTTTTAATAATGTTTGCAAAAGAAATAAAAGGTTTGCTCTTGGACCAGCCATAACCAAGAGCTTGGCTGTCCAGCAATGGCTGAGTAATGTGTAACTGTGTAATTATGTGCTACAGGCAGAGCAAGCCATGAAATTTGATGGTATTAGTGCCCTCTAGGAGCCCACAGGACATAAATACAGTAACCAGGAACTACCATTTTTCCAACTGCACATACCCTATTAGGAAATATCACCTCCACATAGGTTCAAATAAGTGGTTTCCTAAAATTATTTCATTCTCTGAATAGTCCCCAAAGGGTAAGGAAGCGACAGCTGCTGTATCATTTTAAAATTTATTTCACAAGAGTCCCCTGGCAATAAACACTGGAATGGGGTTCTTGGACAAAACCCACGGACAAGAAAGAGTGGCAGGGATTCATCTTGGAACTAATTTATAACTAACACAGGCTGAACTTTTTTTTGGTGTTATTTTGGTGTGGTTTTTTGGTTGGTTGGTTTTGGGGTTTTTTTTGTTTTGCTAAATAAAGATGGTCCAGCAGAAACCCAAAGCTGCAGGTAGTGCACAAAGCATCAGCTCATCAAGGTTCTCTGGTGCCTTCTTCACCTGTTCTTTCCATTTTACCTCCAGATTGTGTGGACCAGCCCTACCCCTTGCAAGGCATTCATTAATTGTAGGGTGAGGAGGATGAATTTTGAGTATTTCAGAATATCTGTGCCCTTCACATCAAGCACAATTGCAATAGAAGTGTCTGGGGTGCAGGAACCCACATCATCACACAGCTGACACACCTGGAGCGAGTTTTGCCAGGCTGACTGGGGGATTGATTTCCTCAATTCATCTGCGCTTTCTTTTTCTGTCCTGAAACTCCAAGTGCAGCAAATGCAGAATTTTTTTGGCAAATTGATAGCTTGCCATAATTTCAACAATGTCATAGGAAAAGGAAAAGGCAATTTTTAGGTTTTTCTTACTGGATGGTAAGAGATACAAAATATTTTCAAGCACATAACCTGTATTCACACCACACCAGCTCTCCTGTGCAGAAAGTACTGGCATTTCAAAAAGACAGATATTTCAATGCTTGCAGTAATGCCTGATTAATTTCAATAAAAACTAAAGTTATGAGCTTTAATATAAGAAAAAAAAACCCAACATCAATATCTAAGCCACAGATGCCTCTCATTTGAGGTGCCACCCTGCTCAGGGCACACCACACAGCTGAGCATTGCTCTTTTCCAAGTACCCAGCACCCACAGAATGACCAAGTCTGCCTCCAAAAAAAGCCCCAGATACATTTTTATCATGTTTCAGCTTTTCCTTACACTTCTGTAAGTAATGTTGTTCCCAGTGACGCTTCTAAAAATCAGCTGACCTTTTCACATTGTGGTTTAAAACTATTGAAGTACTTAGAATAAACCAGAGCCAGCTTTATTAAGACACTGAACAGGACAGTGGTTTCTGTACAAGCAAAACACAGACTGGGGGCATCTGAGAATGACCCAGGTTTTGCTTCCAGAAATCATTTCAAGCTTTTTTTTTTTTGTTTTGTTTCACCACAGTCTTACTCCATGAGTGATCTATACTTACACTTGAACCACTGTGTCTCCCAAAAAATAAACAAGTTCTACCTGCAAGCCCCTATTGGCAGGAGAAAGTAAACACTAATTAATCTTGAGATACTGAGGCATGGACATTACAGAAGTGTCTCTGTGTGAATGTAGACCACTTGGTTATTCTGCTGCACATTTATATTACACAGTATTCAGTTTGAACAGAATTCATATGATTGGAGTTTAAGTAAAAAAAAATTAAAAATCAAATTTTTATTTGTTTTTTCTAAAAAAACAACATCAATTCTCTAGTTTCAAGGTTCTGGTTACCTCAGCCCTGTGGTAGATCTTTTGAAGAAAATTCAGAGTTGCTAGGTATAATTCCTGACAAAACTGGTGGCTACAGATACGAAATCAACAAAATTCAAATAGAAATTCACGAATTTCAGACTATAAAAACGTTAAGACAGTCTTAAAGCTTTAAGTGTGCTTCATTTTGGGATGTGTGCTTACTGCTCACAGTATATAAAAAATTATTTATTATTCCTGGTCACTACCACTGTACTACAGCCAAAATAAGGGAACACTTTCTTCTGAAAAACTAATATAAATGATAGAATACTTGATTCCCCATATGAACTGGGATGAACTAGGCCTTACTCAAGTATTTTCTCCCATCCTGAACTATTGTGAGAATCTTGACTCTATATGGAAATGTATGTACCAGACATCTTGCAACATTCCCTTGCAGAACAAAATGACTTTTTGTACTAATAGCTGCAAATTCCCCTCCTGCCCCAGTTTTATATTGATTGCATCTCTGAAGTGTGGGAACAGCAAAAAGAGAGCTCCTTTAAACAAAAGAGAATCATCATCCCTGACCATATCTGACACATCACTCACACAATGGACTGACATTTCTCTCAATTACTGGCACTTAAAGAGTGTAAGAAAAATCCATCTCAGTGAAATCTTCCAGAGCAGCCAGTGCAAGTATTGGCAGATAAGGGAAGCATGTGGGCCATACACTGGGAACATTTATTTTGGCTGTTTGAGCCAGGAGCAGCACATAATGCCGAATTAAAAGCAATACCCATTTAATTAACTTCCTTCTTCCTTCCAAGAATTAACAAAGGTGAGACTGGATGCAATACCTGCATTCCTCCCCTGTGGCTGGCTGAAGTGCACTGCTCACCTTCCATCTGCCAAGATCTATTTTACTATTTTATCCTTCTTCCCCCATACAGATCCACAACAGCTCCTCTGTCCTCACTCCTGGCTTTGTCCTGAGTGATTCTAAAGGTAAAGTATCAACCACACAGCTCAGCAATCCAACATCTGCATCTTGCATAGCAGTTTCCATCATATCTCATGAATAAAATTTGTATTTGTTTTATCTTCTTGTTGTAATTCACATTCCTCAGGGAAGCTGCTGATTTTGCCTGGGTTTTGTTAAGCAAGTCTTGTAAGAAACAGGAATTCCTTACTGGTGACTTCCTCTAAAGTCAGATATCCAGTGTGAGCTCCTGCAGGGGTGAAGGGCAGCTGGGAAGCCATAAAATTCCTCTGCTCCAGGCATGATGAAACATGATTTATTTTAAAATTTGATTTGGGATTGCCAAAGCACCTCGGGCCTCTCCAGGGAAAGGGCAACACATCCCTGAGATTGAAGAGGTGGTCAGCTGGTTCAGCAGGGGCAGAGTTAGATTTGGGGAAGAGAGGCAGTTCAGTTTCTTGCAACAGGTGAAAATCAGCAAATCTCCATTTCTGGGGCTGACTTCCAGCCCGGCCAGCCCCACACCCCATTTCCCATTTCCAGCAGCGCCAATGTGCAGGGCAAGCATGGATCACCCTCCTCTCCCTCCCTGCCAGCCTCCCACCTCTCCCAGCTGGTGTCTCAGCTGCCTGGGGTTGGTGCCTTCCTTTGAGCAGCCTGATTTGGGCACTCTGCAGGAAGGGTGAGTGAACACCCCCAGGGTACACCTGAGAGGGCATCCAGGGGATCAGGCACCACCAGCCTCCCCCCAGAGCAGCACCAAACTGGGCAACTCTGGGCAATAATAACATGGGGAAGGAACTTGTGAACATGGAAGCTGCTCCATGAGGGTGCTGCTGCTACTCTATTGCTACCAGGGGCAGAAAACAGCAGATGAAGTAGTGATGATGACATGGCTCACCCTTAAGCAGTAAAAAGTGCATTAGAGCCCCTGGAAACTGCAGAGCCACACTCCAAATTCACACAATTCTTGAACAAAGTAGTCAGACTCTACCCATGCAAGTTAAAACAATTCGTCTCCCCAAATAAACTCATTAATTTACCATGTATTTTTCAGAGATGATGTCGGAAATGGAAGCCCTGAACAAACCCCAGACTTAAGAGTAAAAATGAAGGGAAGGGACTCAAATAATACTGTAAAAATTCTGCAGCACCAAATGCTCCATGACTGTCCCACCAGCATCCAGGAATAAACCCAGTAGCACCCTGTCAGATACTCCCACCCAAAACATTCTGGCTCCTCATGTTGGACTTCTCACAATGTAAACAGTCACACTCATTTGAAAAGCAATGTTAAATTTGCTTGGGAATGCAAGGTAAGAGAGATTGCTGTGTCAGATATTGGTTACAGGACTCTTTTTTTTTTATGACTGGAGTAATTTCTCAGAGGATGTGGAAGGAAAGTTCTGAACAAAATTAATTAAATATTAACCAATATCAATAAATATTACTTAAATTTGCAGGTATCAACCAATGCAATAAAGAGTTTTATAGTGCTTAGCTCACGGCTTCAGGCAGCACAAGAGCGAAGTGCTAATCTGTCCTTCTAACCAGGGGACCAGGACACACCTCCAGGTGCCACAACCTGAATTTCAGTGTTTATTCTTTGCCAGCTCCCACAAGGAGTGGCTCAGTTTCCAAGTGGTCTCTGATGGAAACAGTTCTCCCCCATTTACAAGAGATGGCACCACTGACCCCCAGACTGTGACCTGGGATCAGGCACCTCAGGGTTGTTTTTCCCCCATGAAGGCAGCTCCTGCAGCAGTAGGAAAGTGCAGCTCAGGTTATGACATATCCCACACCCAGTTCCTTGGGATGCTGCTGTCTTTGGGGGAAAAGCAGAGAAATCCATGAAATCCATCACTCCAGTGAGCAGAGACACCTGCAGCAGCCCCTGGGCAGGCTGGCAGCACACCTGGTACTAAACCAACCCACCTGTGGTAGCTGGAGCAGCAAGAGGGAAACACACAATTGACAAAACCAATAAAATACCCAGTCACAGCTCTAAATCCCCTTTAGGGTGCCTTTGTTCTCCTGCATTTCCAGATCAGCAATTTATGAGCACAGATTTCCAATGGGATGTGTTCCCCACCATACCACAGCAAAATGGGGACTGAAAAGAAGCAAGAATTTTTTTCTGCAAGGTTACATTTGACCTGTGTGACATCTTCACAGCTCCTTGTGGCCTCTGAAATGTGTAGTGCATGCAGCTCCAGCAGGAACACCCAAACTGCTCAGCCTTGTGTAAACACCAGGGTCTGCTCCACGCTGCCAAGGATTGCCTTTGTTTACAGCAGCAAAGAGCTGCCCAAAGCTTTTATTTCTTCCCCAGCTACTCTGAAGCACCTACCAATCTCTCCACTCAGCATGGTAATTGTGGAAGATGCTTTTTGTATTACATGATTTATTTAAAGCGTGTCCAATCTCAATTTATGATATCCAGATTGTGAAGCACCACATAACAATTTATTCTTTTCCTTAGCATCTTTGGTCACTAATAGCAATTTTACAGTACACTGTGCCAAATAAATATACTTTAATACCCCAATCAAGCATTTGGGAAACTGCTTACCAAGACTCAATGCACAGTAGCATCACTGCAGTTAAAACTCAAACCTAATTTCCATTTTGACCTGTATCTTCACACACACCAAACCAAAACCATACCAGGGTTAAAATCTGGATTCTAGCTTTTTTGCTGTTTTCCTAGAGCTAATTATTTTTCCCAACTTTGAGAAGATTTGATTTGGCCATGCTTATACATTTTTCCCCCCTCCCCTAAACAACAAAAACACAGTTTTAGTGTTTTCAGATGTTGAGATCTTTTATGCTTGCTAAAGACACTAATTTGAGTAGAAAGAAGCAGCCATCAGCCAAAGTCCATTCTTTTGAAGATTACAGAGCTACGTGACAATTTCTGGCAGTTGGCCGTGGAAAAGTCAGGATCTGTTGGTGTCTTATATCCTGCCTCATTTTTCACAGAAATGTGTGACATACATCTGGCTCTGGAAGAAATGTCAGTTCATCTTTCAGGCCCACCAATTCGCCTCTTGATCCTCCTGGCACGTGAAATTTCATCATCGTTTATCTTAAAATCCTACACTGTGTTAATAGCAAAGCATAAAAGTGAAATGCTAAAATCCAAAATAGGGGTCAGCTACCTCACCACTAATCTTTATGTTCTGGAATAAAGCTCTACAACCTTGCTGTAATAAAAGCACTGGAAACATTTTGGCTTTTCCACTGTGGTGACTACCACTGGTCTTTCTCAGGATTCTGGATCTTAGCATTCAGCAGAACTTACACTGAATTTTGGGTTAGAGTCCTTCATTTCCCAAGTGCTGAGTACAAACATGCCAAAAAAAGAAGTGGTTTCTACCTTCCACTTCCACAATGCTTCATTTCTCAGCTTTCTGCTGTCACTCAAAGATACCTTGCATGATGCTCTTTCTTCAACTGATATGGCCAAATTTTATTGAACTAATATTCAATTCTGACCATATCCTCCTTTATTTGCATTTTAAGCATTAATGTCCCACCAAAAAGAAAAATTAGAGTAAATCCAAATAACAGGAGGGCCACCCCCATGGCATATTTGGCAGCAGTGGGTATCAGCTCTAAAGACATTTTATTTAAAGTTTACTTTACAGGACATGTCAAACAAAATTTTGCCTACTTGCTCAGATAATAAGGATGGAAGTGCTTCAATGTCCAAACAAGTGAAAGTAAAATGAGCTCCAATATTCACCTGAGTCTAAGCCCTTTGGAAGCCTACCACGAGGAGAGGAGTGGAACATACTTCCCTTGTTACTTTGAATGAAAACCTTCATATGTGGTATTTTGCCAGGAATAGAAATTACTCCTGTTCTTTAAAGTTTGACCCAGTACAGCTGCTTGGTTTAAAAATAAGTTAATGATTACTTTTGCATCCACTTCAATAGATCAAAAAAGAACATTATTCCAAAAATCGAAGCAATGTAAGTGATTTTTATTTGTTATTTGAAAGAAATTAAATGGAAAGAAGCCAGGTTTTTTTAAAATGCAACCAACATACTTTCTTCATTAACATTTTGCAATGTTTGACAATACTTAATAAAATAGCTTTAATATTACCTAAAATGTTGCAATTTAGCCTTTGTGAGTTACGCCAAACTTTCCACAGTCCATTCTCCAAAGCCTACTCACAGCAAAAAACCCAGATTTATAGTTTTGCCCTAAAAATGATTTAAGCTAAAATACCAAAAATTTGCAACTTTCCAGACCTCCCTTTCATACTACATTAATTTAGGAAATATTTTAATGACAGGCAATCCTAAAAGAGAAGCAGAGATGCAGTATGGTGAACAGGCCAAGTCAAGAGCTGAGACTTTCAAACATCACAGACTTAAAGAGACACTATTAAAGGTATCATATTTCCTGCCTTCTGCTTTCACAATGTATATTGTTCTTATTTGCTGGCAGAGCAGGCTCTGCAGAAACACACAGATGACACTTGAGTTTTGTTTCTGGCCACCAATAGCCAGCCTTTCTCCTGGAAGCTTTTCAAAACTCTTTCAAAATTTAACCACCTGAACCTTTATCTAAATATAGGTATGAGAAAGATTTATATATGTATACACATGTATATAAAATGAGCTCAAAAATAGAACTTGGTGGTGAGGATACTGACTCTTCACGATGATATATAATGTGAAAAAACTATTCTACATTGTCAGGCTATGTTTAATTTTAGAAAATTAAGCTGGGGTTGTTTTTTTTTTTTCCTGAAATAAATCAGCCATGGCATAACTCTGCACCTGAAAGTACTTTCTAATTGAATATAGGTGGAAATCTGTTAGAATTTAAAACTCATCTCCCTTATTGCCATAGATGGAGCTTTCTGATTCATGACAAAAGTACTGGGTAAATTAATTTTAAATGTTCAGCACATTCATCAAACTCCAATGCAAACCTAATCCTGAGATCATCTGAAACAGCTTTAGCACAGCATTAGCTCAATACTCCAGACTTCTCTTGGATAATTGCTGGTGGGCACTTAACTCTTGAAAGCTGCTTTAGAAAATATCAATGGGAAAATAACAAGTCCTGCAAGAAATGCCTTGCAGATAACAGTTACTAATCAAGCATAAAAAGCCTGCATTCCAAACCAGCTTGTGATATTGTTCTGGTCACCTACCTCTAACAAAGAATAATTCTCCAAGGTATTTCAGTTTTACAGAGATTTTGTTCTGCTCCCACCATAAACAGACAGAATTAATGATATGAAAAGGAGCACACCCAGCTAAGAGCAGAAATTGTGTGCAGAATTCACTTTGTCCTTTTTAATATTTAAATTTATACTCCTGCAGGGCCAGGAGTTTCCTATAAACTAATTCCAGATTAAGAGACAGCTTATACTCGCCTTCTCCAAAAAAGAAAAGAAATTAACTTAATTGCTATCAAAAGCAGAGGAAATCTACAATCCATCCTCCACTAAGTCTTCCTTGCTACCCTGGAATCCACTGCTATCACTGGCATTATCCTACTTCAGAGGAAAGGAAGCAAATCAGAAAACTAAATACAAAGGCAGTTTTAGAAATACTGTGCTTCTCAAAGGAGCAAATTTAAATTTCCATCAGCATAGACATACATAAAATACAAAAATATACAATAATATTAGATTATTGTTAAAAAAAAATTCCTTCCCCCACATATCAATTTAAAGACTTGCTCAGATAATGTCCTTCTGGTAATGTTATTTCACTTCCAGTTCTATTTTCTTGGCAGTCACTCTACATTTAATTTCAAGTATTAGCTATCATGTAATGTAAATTCAGCTGTCTTTAAGAGTATATTTTAATTTAGGGTGGTACTCATCTCTTTCTTTCTTAAAGAAAGTTAATTTTATTATCATTATATATTATGGATGACCATTAAGAGTGAGGTAGAAATGTGCAGCTTTTCCATAGGGATAAATACAGATACTTACAGCCTTTCAAGTTGTTTCAGGTCCTGAAAAGCTCCACGTTCTATCACACTGATCTGATTTTCTTCCAAGTGTCTGCAATTCCAGAAATACCAGTTAATTTTAACAAAACAGAAAAGCATCCCCACTTCTCTTCAAACATTATCAAAATGCTTTTCACCCAAGTATCAATACCAGTTTTAATTGCAGATTATTAAAATAATCAGGGCGGGGGAGCACTGTTTCTCTTGGTCACTAACAGGAAATTGATTCCAAATTTTCCTCCTGACCTCCACATTTGGTAAATATTTTTGTTCCTAAACCTCTGTAACCACATTTTGCTCAGAAAGGTGCTGGTCTGGAAGCTGGTGCTTACATCCCTGGGACATTCCTCATCTTTCTGGGATATTTGTGTGCCATAATGGGGGTAACTGATTTCCACAGCCCACAACAGGAACCCACTCCATGGCAATGTGGTTTTTTGTCCAGACTCTGCCCTGCACTGAGTTCAGGCTTGCTCTGGAGTAAATCCTCTGGAAGTGCTCCCAAGTGGTTCCACTCTCAGGAACAGCAGCTGTGAGCCAACTCTGCAGCCCCACTGTGCAAAATCTGTGCAAAACCACCTGGGACAGGTCCAGCCTTCCACTGGGGCTGATCCTGCTTTTCTCTCCACCTGACACCAACACTGGGACAAGTGACAAGCAAAGGAGACTGATTTCTCTCTGATTTGCAGTGTGTAGGGGATGGCTGCCATTCAGAAATGCCAAAATTTCTGCCACAGCAGAAATGCTCTTGACAGGTGAAGTGGAAGCCAAGGAGGAGAGATTGCAACAGTCCCATCTGAGGTGACCTTGTCCCTCCCTCCAGCACACAAACATCCCTGCTTCTGTGAGAGCACTAAACACCTCTGAACACTCTGTGTAAACACCTCTGAACAGTCTGGGCCCAGGGAAAACCACAATTCCTTCCTGTTCAATTCAGTCCTCTGAGGATGCTCAGAGCTTTGGACTGGACAGGAGCTGAGGGCACAGACAGCAAGAGAGGATGGCACAGGTAACACCAAGGAGATGAAAACATAAAACTACAAAACTCCAGCATGTGAACAACAGAGTCATGCTGCTTAAAGGACAGGGAGGAAAACTGCATGAGGAAAAGGGGAAAGGATGAAGCTGGAGGGGATGAAAGGGAGAAGGTTTTCTCCTTTCCATCCATTTTGAATGTGTGGTGTTTGCTTGAGACTGGAGGGGTTTTTTTCTGCTGTACAGGGCTGTGAGTTTCCAGGTGACTTTGCTCCTAGTCCTTATTCTGATGTGTGCAAACAGAATTATGGTACCTTTCTAGGAACATTGGGACAGGCTGCAGATTTCTGTATTCCCACTGTACCCCCCAGCAAACAGTGCAGGGAGGAAAAAAAAGGAAAAATAGGGGTTTAGTGCCAGAATTATGAAGAGATCATAAGAGAAACCAAAGAAAAGTTAAGGAAAATCTGAAGGATGCTTTATTCCAGTGACTTCTGTGGCAGACACCACACTACTCAAAGTCTGAGCAAATGAATTACATAGATCTGGAATGAGCACAGGACAAAGGCACCAAAAAAGCTCTAAAGATTGCAATTGTACATTTTGGTTATTCCTGAAGGCATAAAAGACTGCAGCAGCATTAAGCAATGTCTGACACTATGAAAACTCAATCAAACTGAAACAACTACTGCCATTAATATAGTATAGAACATGTATTTTAATAGACTCTCAAAATGGTATTGACAGCTGGGATGGGAGCCAAGGAAATCTAAACAATTCCTCTGCTAGAGATGAGAGAAACACCACAAAAACAAAAAGTCTTCCCACAGATATGAGGTGTTTCCTTAGTATTTGACAATTTGTTCATAAGTATTAAGGTAGCAGGAGCTAAGACTCACCTTTTCCTCAGCAGGACTTAAATATTACTTTAATTATTACTAAAGAACTCTAACAGTTCTTTAGTTCCAGCTTTAGGGGTTTGTTTTAGAAGATACTCAGAGGAAAAAATTTCATCACTAACTCAGTAGTGCTGTTTGAGGTTCATTTAGAGAACCCAGGAATGACAAAGTCTGCAGCCTGATCCTCAATACCTATCTACAGGTATGGTTAGCTCTTGACAGATACTGAGCTCATGAGACAGCACAAGCTGAAATCTTTGTATTCATGACTGTATACTAGACCAAAAAACCTCACCAGTCTTGTTGTGTTCAAGTTCTACAGCTATTCTTGATCAGCTTCTGCTTAGTACTATGCAAAGTGCTGTTAAAGGGGCTGTACCTCACAGTGGCCAAAATCTGAAAGTCCCATTTGCTAGTGTCTCAATAGAAGAGATTTCTGCATGAGTGATTGCAAAGCAGACCAAAATCTTTAGCACATGACTTATTCAAAGCTAGTAAGCAACAACTCAAAAGCAACTCCAGTCACTTTAGTATAGAACTAAAATTTACTGTTTCACATAACAAACTGTTCAGGTTGCCTGGTTTAAAAGAATACCAACAACTGAATAATGTACCAAAATTACTGGAATTTGATCCCTGGAATTCAGGAATTCTAAGTACTAGCACCCTAAAATAGTCTCACAAAAACCAGACAAGTTTTGTGTTGTACTCACAAGACACGAAGATTCTTCAGCCCCGTGAAGTCTGTCTTTGTGATTCTTGTGATGTTATTTTTTTCTAGATCCCTGCAGAGGAAAAAGAAAGCAGCATTCAGATACCATACCTGACACCCAAAATCCCATTAGCAGAAAGTATCTGCAGCACCGGAGTGCCCAAAAGCTGCTCAGACTGTACAAACAAACATTAAAAGCATCAAAATCTCAAATAGCAAGTTATCAATCCCGATGCATTTTGCCGCCTCCTCCTCCTCTAAGTTGTTCTTGCAGATTAAATTTCCCCTAAAAATGGGTTTCTCCCATTTTCAGTTCTAGTGTCAGTGCTCAGTATATGTTTCTTTCCCCCTGAGACTATAATTCTGTAAGAGGCTGTGTATATCCAAGACCCAATTAATACAAAACAGCTGAAACAAGTGCACAGGGCCCCAAAATTATTATTCTAAAGCCAAGTGATTCCAACCTGCTGTGGAAACTTTGACCACACAGAGCCTGAAAAGAGGACAACTTAGCTCAGTGACTCTTTGTGTGCTCCTACCCAGCTGACTGGAACTCTCCCTGGTGCCACAAGACCTGGTTTGCCATTTTCTCTCCTCTAGACCTGCCTCTGCCAAGAACCCCTGAAGTCCTGCCAGTTGAGCATGTCCTGTTACTTGGCTGTAGATATTCCATGGGTTTCAGTCCTGTCCACACTGTTCTCCCTGACCTAGTGCTATCCAACAGGGACAAGACAAACAGCTGGTCTTCCTTTCTGGTCTTCATGCCATCAAAAATACGGCACGTAGACACAAAATGTATAATATGTTTGGCATAACTTTTTCGAACATTTGACATCAATCTTTCTATGAGTCTAACACACAAGCAAGACCTTAACTTGGTTGGAGCAGTATGTAATGCACTAGAGCACAGAAATAAGTGTTGAAGAATATTGGAATCTACTTCTAATGGTTATAGACAGACATCAAAATAATACTAATAAAATGCTTAAGTCATAAAATGGATTATAAACAGATTCCACAAACTATAGGCCTTAGTTCATGTCTCTTAGCACGAGACATTTCTGTAATTCAAAAAACAGTCTCCTGTCAGGAAAGTAAGGAAAAAGACAAGGAAATTAGGGGGAAAAAGTCCCTATGTTTCAGCTCTATGATCAAGACAGCCTGTACCCCTACTTGAATTTGTCAGCTGTATTTTAAAAGGCTCACTGAAGAAAAGAAACCACCAAGCCTGTACAGACACTTTCACTGCCTGTACCAGCCATTCTCTTGCATTTGTCTTCATCCTCTCAATTGACTCATGCTTTTCCCCAAGAATACCTTTGAATCACTGCCTGCATCTTTCAGATTTTCCAGCCTAATTTCCTCTTTTGTTCTCAGTTCAGTTCTTCTACCCTGGTGCATCATTAACTACTCACTGGTGTGCCAGTGAGCTGATTGCAAGGATCGCTGGAAAGAATTACGTCTGGAGTAAGCAGCGCGTAAATAGCTGGTGTTTGAGTCGCACGTTGCTCCCCATCTGCTTTTCATGGCATTCCATCACAAGCTTTCCCTTTATCTCAGAGAAGCTCCAGCAAAACACAGCATTCAGCTGCTTGGAATCCCCCAAGGCAGAGAGGAGCCAGCCAAGGGACATGGAGCAACACGGTGTCCATGGCCCTGTTTTTTGTGTATTTTGGTAAGACTTGATCCCAGCACAGCTTTACTTGGCTTCAATGCAGGCAGAACCATCACTCCTGCCATGCACACAGCAACCTCCCCACCACACCCAGCCTGAGACAGCAGTCCCACACACCAGCACAATTCCCCAGGAACACTCAGCATTCTTCCCCTGGTGAAATCTGCAGCCCTCTGCTCTGAAAGATTTCAACATTCCTTGATCCACACATATCTCGAGATCGCTTTTTCCTCTGCTCCTGCAGATTGGCACAGTCTATCCTGTATACACAGTATCAATCATCCTATTAATCACTTACAGAGTTTAGTGTCTAAGTGAAAGGTTTCCATTTCTGTTATTCCAATTACTTGCACCATGCCCTAACCTTAAGAGAAACATTCCTCATGAAGTTCACTCTGCTCAAACCATAACTGCAGCCTCTGTCTGTTTTAAAAAACAGTGTTTACCTTCTGAACATTTGCTTTTTCCAGCGTGCTCTGCCTCAAGGCTTATCTGCCATTTGAAGAAAAACAGACTGAAACTGTGATGAACTATGTAAAATTTCCTCCTCCTGTTCACAGTAGGTCTAACACTGCTGCAAAGCAGCAGATTGCCACAGGTTACCCCATTAGTCAATTAAACTTTGTGACTCTGAAGTTACTGAACTAATGCAGACATTAGTGGTTTACAGCTGGTATTTGTGGGCAACATAATATTTTATGTTTCCTTTATAAAGTTTGGCAGCTGATTATGGGCTCGCTAGTGGGTTTCAACTACAAAGAGCTAAACCTTAACATGTAATCTTGGTTGGCTTTCAAACACATCAGTGTTCAAAAGGACTCTTGGAACCAAACAGATTTCTTGGAAAAGAAATCATCTGGGTCTAAGATATGAAGAAAATAATACCATGCAGGCAAATTTATTTACATTTCACTTCAACACTTATCTATGTCCAGATGAAATAATTCTACGTAATATTCTTATTATGCAGAATTCCTGCATTTTGGGTCATATGTGGGGCCAAGAAGATCTTGAATCCTACTCAACACATCTCTCCCACAGCACCAGCTACTACTCTTGGTTATTTCACATTCAAATAAGATAGTCTAATCAATTAACAACATCTAAAAAAACTTGATTAAGGAATACAGGTCTCTTCTGGAGTGTCACCAGCAAAGCTGATTATCACTCCATTAAAAAGAAATCAGAAATGACAGCTATACCAGCTTTGGTAAAGCTCTTGACATTAGGTCTGCCTTGTCAATTTATTAATTTATTTTAGCATAATTTGTAGAATAAAGCATGCTAAGAACAGTGCAGCTACAGTGGTAGCTTTAAGAAAACAGACGTGGAAGGAATTATTTCAGTGAGACTAGAAACATGAATTGGACTAGAATGGTACAAGACATCATGAAAGTGAGTTCAGATGAGCTATTAAGGGAGCTTTACTCATAAACATGTCCTGCTATGTTCTAATAACAATTTAATTCAACACATATTTTGTAGATGCTGAAGACTGAGTCACACAACATACACACTTATTACAAACAGGGATGCTTGGAGCAACTGGAGCAAATCCTGCTTCATTGCAATAATTCCTCTGAATTGCTTCATCCTTCATTCTTCTCTAAAGACAATCAGTGAATTTAAGACAGACTTTTCAATGTCTTAAAGCACTAGCATTCCCAGGAGTGCACAGATTTCCTCTGCTACATTACTTAAATTTCAGTTGATAATTACTCTGCTCAGCCACTCAACTCTTCCAAAACATCCGGATGCTGTCTCAGCCCCCATCCTCTTCCTTGGACTGGACGAAGCTCCTGCCTGGAGAAGTAAATCCACTTGTCTCCTCACACTTTGTGCCTCAGCCTTCCAGGCTCTCCAGCCTTGGCAGTCGCAGCCGCTCATCCCGGACAGCCTGGAGCCTCCTCCCCTCCCTGGTGCACAGAGTCAGGGCTGATCTGACACCCCATCACCCCACAAGGAGCAGAGCAGCTCTTACAGAAGAGCCAATAACAACAGCAATCAGATGCTGAAGTCTTGCACAATCTTCAGCTCAGTAACTCTGTAGGTGTGTAGAGATAAAATACCTTGTACAACATTCAAATCCTTTTATATACAAGGATGAAGAAATCCAAAGCAACACTGCCAGACTACAGCAAGTTCCTATTCTAGTCAGATGTTAATCTGCTACCATCTGAACCCTCTCTCTATTATAACATCCAAGATATTTGGATAATAAAGTTTGGGCTCTCATCGTAGTGGTGAGTCTTAAACATACCCAGATCAATCCCTGACTTAATTCCTCAACATCTTCAAGATTATGGGTTTGGGGTCCTTTAATCATTTCAGAGCTCTGGTTGCCCAGTTGTGCTTCCCAGGCACAGAGAAGCCAAATTGCTGAGTCTTTCTAAAGCACAAACCAGTTCTCTCCCTACAGCTCTGTAATGGTTTGGTTCTGCAGCCTCTGATACACGGGCACAAAACACACTCACTCTGATGTTCTTTCTGCAAATGCTGTGCTTGCTTTAAGACAAGGCTCTATTCTGTGCTTTAAAAAAATACAACAGTATTTTTTTCTGATCTGAAAAACTACCAGACTTCAGGCCTAATGCTGTTTCCTTTTGGTCAGAAAATAAATTGCCTAAACTTAGCTCCTTTTCTAGAAGGAACACAGTTGTTGCACTTGGTTAAAGCCATTTATTGTCAATAACTGCTCAAAAAGAATAAATTTGCCTCTATTTCAGAGAATTCTCAGGTGCCCATCTGGCAAATAGTGACATTCCTAACAATAAAACTGAAGATCCTTGATGCCCAATAATTTCATGGCAGTAGCTGATTTAGCATTTCAGTGACAAGCACAAGTCCTAGATGGGCAATATTTTGAAAAATATTTATTGTCTAATTAATATTATTTGTCTTTAACCTAAGACAACATTAGACAAAATGAAAAACCCATGGAAAACAAAAATAACCTGCCATCTAAGGAGAAGGAGCACCAGACTTTATTGCAGTCCTCAGATATTTCTTCATTTACATCAATAAAGAATTCAATAAGGGCAGTAGGGAAACTGTATTTAAGGAAAAATGAACTGCCATACACTTCAAAAACCAGCTCTTACCCAAGTTAAACAGCACTAGGATTCTTTCCTGTCCAGCTGCTTCCTAAGTAAGGTAAATGTTCATTTCTAGTCACAGAACCTCAAACACAAAGCTGAGTTTCTGTTCCTGCTACGTTTTCAAAGTGGTTACCACGCACCAGTTCAAAGCAGGGACAAACAAATCAGCCCAGAACCCAACACTCTGAAAGGAATCTGGATTCAACCAACACCCCACACACAATCTACAGGGAAGATGAATTTCTCTTCACCTCATTTTTTTTGTATTTTTCAAGAAGGAATGCATAAAACTTGTGTGTCTCAGAACAAAGTTAGGAATTAATAAAAACCTCTCTTGTTCTCCCTAAAAACAGGTCAGGATCCAACCCACCATCTAGAATTCCCATCCAAACAAACCTCACCTGGGACACAATTCATGCAACTTCCAAATGTTCATGAAGAACAGAAGAAAAATAATTTCCCAAGAAACACAAGAGCACCTGTTTTGAAGTGCCAGCACACATCCTGTGCTAGGATTAATCTGTACCACATTCCAAAGGGTTTATTTTAAATGGCAAATGAACATTGAAAACACGGGAGCCAAAATCCAAGTGATAATGAATTAATCCAGATCCCTGGATCTAAGGAGTTGCTGATGTTTTTCATTAGCCCAATTCCTCCAAGTAACTCAAGCAGCCCTCGCTCCTGAGAAAAAAAGGTTTTTTTTCTGTGCCACTGCATTGCTGAAGGACTTGGTCAGCCCAAAGCATCCCGAGTGGCAGCTGAGTCAGCCCCTGCAAGTTTTTCTGTGCTTTGTTTTCCCCATCCCCAGTCACCAGCCCAGCTAAGAGCACCTGAGCTGAACAAACCTGCATTTTTCACCCTTGACCTGGCTATCTCTTGCACTCCAGAAACTTAAAGCCATGAGGAAAACCTTGATTTTTAGGAAAGCTAAAAGCTGGAGGAAGAGCTGGAGGTTGAGTAAAGCCTCCCTTCTTTAGGAGTGCTTTAGTTCTTGGTTTGGGATCATGTTAAAACCAGGACCAGGAAAGGGACAAAAATGCACTCCCATGTGTGAATGCACCTACAGAGCAGATTCAAGCTGCCCTTTCCAGTCATCACACACCCAGTGTCTGTTTTATTATTTTAACCATTTTCCAGGATTTCTGCTGTGCAGCTAATTTTCTTTAATGGGTATGAACTGCCACCAGCCTCTCAACCTTAAATGACCATAATTCCCAACAGAAAGCACTTGGCAATTCTCTCTTTTGCCTTCAATCCAAGAACTTCAAAGTTCCTGTGATAAACTACTCAATTATAACACCATCCCAAAGCCCTCTGGCAGCACAATCTGCATATCTTCAGATTGAACATATTTTCATCTCCAGTTTTGCAATGCAGGAAATGAATTCCTGGGACTGGGTTTTATGAAATACACAAATTCCACTAGTTTCCAAATCACATGGGCAAGTATGAACATCACTTCTAAGGAAAGACAAAAACTTCAAAATCATATTCAGCCGAGGTAAATCCATTTTTTAAAAAAATAGTACATTTCATCTCTATAAGATTTGTTATTTTTTCTTCTAATCAGCTGACTTTGCAAAGGAGCATGAGAATTTATTTTTATTTCTACTGAGCTCTAGAAAGACTGGCACGCTCTGAACCTTTCACATCATTTAGTTCAATAGAAGAAAAATATTGAAAGCCCTCCACCCGAGAGGGAATAAACCCATGCAACCAGCCCAGGTGGGGCAGGGCACGAGCAGCAAGATGCTTTGCAGCAAAGTCTCCTGGAGCCCCACTGTGCCCCAAAACTCCAGCAGTGGCCCTTGGAGCAGCAAAGGCCACCTCAACCACAGACAGAGGGGTTGAGAATTTGGAATAATTCACTGCTGTGTGTCCTGTGGGTTTTTGACAGCCCATCTAAAATCCTGGGCCAGTGCAGGCTCTCAGGACAGGAAAGAGACTCTCAGGAATCTGTCTGGTGAAGTTTGAACAGAGGCTGAGACACCTGGGTTTGTTGAATGAAATTAAAGAGGGGGAGATCCTACTGCAAACTATAACCAGCAGCTTGGAGACTGCAGACCCCCTTCCCTGATCTGCACAGGTGGAGAAACAGTAAGAGAGAAAAAACAAGCCCTGCTACAGCCACCAGCGCTTCCCAAATATTCTGCACAGTTTCAGCAACAAGAACTGCACAGATCCACACAGCAACACTGGGATCCAGCAATGTGGGATACACCTTGTACAAGAGTAACAACCAACCCACTACTCACCATTTCTGAATTTCTGCTGTAGTTGTTGGATACCACGTGTGTGACCCTGGATAGTTTCAGTCCTCAGGAAAATTTAAATAGCAATTAAACTGCCACACAATAGTTGGAGTGTGCGAATCCCATGCTGCAGTCCATTGTAGGTTTGTAACACACCTACAACAGCAGCTTTTAATTCAAAAAAGATTGGGTGCTCTGTTCTGATTAGAGAAGGCTTTCAGGTATGAGTCAGACTGTTTTCTTTCTGCCTGAACAATGAGAAAAACGGACCTTGGAAGTTAAGTGCCCTAATTTTGTGAATAAGCTGTCCATTCTTACACCCATGACAGCAGTGCTTGGTTAATAACACACATTAAGTGTCCAAATGATCTGGAACTGCTTGCAGACAACACACTTCTGCCCTCATCCTTATAAAAATAAGAAAAAAAAAATATTTGGCAAACTACAAATGTTAAGAAATATCCAGGAGAAAAAAAAAATCTTCACTTTTTGCAACTTGTGCAGTTGAATTCCAGGCTGAATTCCCCACAGCAGACCGCAGTGGAAGTCACACCAAGGCCCACAGAAAGCAGCATAATGGATTGAGTAATTCAAGTACTCTGCTTCTTCCAAGGAAATACATGTTTGTCTCAGCCTGCAGGAATTCCTGTCTAATAATTAGAGTGTACAGGTTTCATTACCCACATAAAGGAATGGTTATGCTGACAGCATAATGTTTAACAGTGCATTTTACACTCCTGTGTCCTTCACCTCTGTCCCCAGAGTCTGAACTTGCTCTTGATGTGCTCCAGATCTGCTCTGGCAGTGTCACCTGTGCCCTGCTGAAAGACACAGACACTGCGGAAGAATGAGAGGCTGAGGCTGTCCTGGCCCTTCCTTGAGTGCCAGGGCACACCTGGGCTGAAGAGGCACCTGGAGATGGAGCTCCAGCACAGGAGGGAGAGGACAAACACACCCAGGGGTGCAGGAACACTGCCCAAACCTCCAGTGATGGTCTGAGCAAAGTCAGAGCTCATCTGGAGCTCAAGCTGGCAAGGGTCACCAAGAAAAGCTCCCAGCAGTGCATCAGCTGTAAAATAATTCACAGAATGACTGGGTTGGAAGAGACCTCCAAAATCATCGAGTCCAGCCCATGCCCTAACACCTCAACTAAAATAATAAAATAAGAAACAAGGTGTGATGGTTCAGTGACAGACTGAGGCGCTCAGAGCCTTCACCAGCACAGCCTCCCATGTTCTGGTGGCCAAGGAGGAGAGGAACAGCCAGGAGGGGCAGGGGATCAAGTCAAACATCCCTTGAGAGCTCCTGGCCAAGGCTGCAGGAAGACAGGACACAGCTGCTGGGGCACAGATCAGGCTGGTACAGCCCAGCCTTGCCCTGACACCTCCAACACTGGCAAAGGTCACCTCTGCCTTGGAAAGGTGAAAAAGCACAAAATGGCAAAGGACAGGCTGCTCAGCAGCAGCCCCAGTTTGGTACTGGAAAAGTCACTGAAAACACTACAGGAGGCAATTTCTGCTTTTCCAGACCCAGACAGACATTTTGTGTCTGAATTCCATGTTCTGGATGGAATGTTCTGAATTCTATGTGAATTCCACGTTCTGCTTTGAGCAGAGCCTGAGCCAGGAGACCTCATGAAATCCCTTCTGACCTTAGTGATTGCATGAGTCTGCATTTTCTGCAGAGGAAAAGGTAAAACAAGTATTTGTTGTCTTTTGTTTCAGGGTGAATTCAGGAATGGCAGAAAACTTTAAATATGAAGCATAAAAAATAGAAAATGCTTTAAAATACAGCTGCCACAGAAACATGGTTTAATATCAAGACAGGGTGTGCACATCATAAAGAGCAGCGAGTACAGTTCTGTGCCACATTAGCTCAAGCATCATTTCAATTCATACTAAAAATTAAACCCCAAGGTTAACAACTGCACACACAAAAGGTCACTTCTTCACTTCTTTTCAATTCTTGATGTTGTTTAGCCATTCCTACTAAACTCCTCCAACTGCAGCTCTTCTTCCCTGTCCAGCAGGACCAGCTGGTTGCAGGGATTTCAGGTGGCCAGCCCAGCCCAGGGCTGCTCCAAAGCTCAGGCAGAAATCAGAGCAGCTCAAGCATTCTCTGGGCCATATTTTCACTCAGCCACCACATGGACAACCCCATCAGGATATCAACAGAGATGTGCTTCAGTGTTTGACACTTCTGGACTCATCTGGGCAAAAAGCATTGCTGCAAACTTCAGCAAAACACACTTTGCTTTAAGTTTGTGTTTCACTTAATTGTGGTGTGTGACTGAATAGGTTACAGTGAAGAAACTGCAGTGTTTGGGTGCTCTCCACTAATGCAGACAAACTGATATTTCAGACTTGCAATATTTCACACCTGCTCCTCACTGCTGTAAATCCTTGATAACTTGGGAAGACATCTCACGAACAAACAAATTATTTTAGTGAATCCTGGCATGAAAATCAAGCCTTGATTTCATCACCCTGCTCACTTTCAGACATGCACAGACTAGAAACCCTTCCCAGATCTTTTCCTGGAAAGGCAAGAGAGATCTCTGTTTATGTTTGGGGTTTTTCTTTTTGTTGCTGTTCAGGGCTTTGGGTTTTTAATGTGAAAAGCATCCAGTTTCACCAACTCTATTCATTCCTAGCACCAGCACACGGAGTGTAACATGTCTGCAGAGGCCACTGAGGAGCAGAGGAAGCCA
The DNA here is from genome assembly GCF_012460135.2 of Molothrus ater. NCBI lineage: Eukaryota > Metazoa > Chordata > Aves > Passeriformes > Icteridae > Molothrus > Molothrus ater. Next base: position 3,934,682 of record NC_050492.2, on the reverse strand, counting down.
AAATGTTGCAATAAAATGTGTAGGACAGTTTTAATATGTAAAATGAATTTTGAAGGAAGGGTTGTATTGACTTGATGTTAGCAACCAGATGTTGCAACCAGTTTACAAGCAATTTTCTTCACTCTTGAGTGGATTCCCACCTTCCTTGTCCCCCATCCTCATCCCACTTTTGGTTTTTTGCATGCTGCAGTAAAGCTGAATTGCTTTCACAGTGTTTGCTAAATGAACACAAAACTCAAGTTTTCCTAAAGCCTTTGCACAGAAATCCGATGTTTCAAGTTACTGTAACTCCTTGTGCTTATAAAACCACTTTGTACTGACCCTGCTGCATCCATGAGGGCTATGGAAGAACCAGCTTGGAAATTATCTATTCTATAAAATGAAGTTAATATTAACTGGGATTAACTGGGAACAATCCATTTTCATCTTCTAAAAAAACTTCCTAAGCCATTAGCTAAAAACTTTCCAGAGAGGGAAAAAATGAAAATAAAACCACAACCAATGCTAAACTAACCCCCAAAAAATCCATAAAACCCTTCTGACTGCTCCTTATCTTCTCCTGCCTTTTCACATGTTATCTATTAAAACTCAAAGCTCCAAAGGATCATTGGGCTGTTTCCTACACTTTCACATTCTTATCTGGGTAATTTATATCCAGATGTGTGTTTTCATCTCTCTCAAGAGCCAGCCTTTCCCTTAGGGCCTTATTTCTCAGTATCTATTTCCACTTCTGGAAAACAAGTTCTCTTTGCTCAAGAATTTCCCTTCCATCATTTTTATTTTTCCACCTCTTTTTTCTGGTCTCCAGCAAACCTCCCTGCTGCATTTACCTAGGCCTTTCTGAAATGCACAATTGCCTCACAGTGAGCTCTCCCTTGTGCCCAGCTGTGCTCTCCAAACCCCACCTCCAACCAGCTCCACCACTTCAAGAGGATGAGACTGCCAGGGCCTCTTCTCACCACTCCACAACAATTTCACACAAGCTTGTGACCCAGAGGCTCCCACATTGCTCAGTGATGCTGTAACCACTCCTGCCCACCCCAAAGAAAGGTGTTTCATCCAGGTTTGGCCAAAATCAGCATTTCAAAAAAACCTTCCTAATATAATGCCTCCCCAGTCTAAACAAAACCATCACACGGACCAAAGACCACAAAACTGGAGAAAATCCCTAATTTAAGTTCCCACTAAAGTCCAGGCAAAACGTGCTCCAGGACAAACAGGAAGGCACAAGACACAAACTGGACTCATCATCTCCTTGCTGGAATTTCTCAGAGTCAGATTTAAACAACACAACTGCTTTAATTAAACATTGCTGTCTCCATGGCTGTGGACAAGCAGTGCATACATATGCAGGATTACTTTAATGGGCTGGATGTCCTCTGGTCACATCTGCTATGTGAACTTTCTATGCTACACACTCTGTCCTAAACCAGAGAGAATGGGCAAACTGCTGTTTGCTGTTTCCTTATTGGGAGAGCAGGAAAAAAGCATTAATGTAAAGTTAAATTATATTCTTACATAGGGAATGGGTAACAATGCAGGATTTCTTTGTTCTTTCACCTTGAATAAGACAGCACATCCCAAGGAAGGCAATATAAAATTCTAAGGAAGAGTCTTGCATTATTGGATAAGCCCTTTGTAATCTTTAAAGGAAAACTGAAGTTAGGAATTGGAATATTTTCTATTTTGGGACAAATTATTTGTGGAAAAAAATTTTCCAAGTAAAGTCAAATTTTTTCATTAGTTTGATATCCTGTAACATACGACCCTGCTAACACCAAAACCCCTCTTAGGCAGACAGACAACCAAGTACTACTTCAACTTAAAAAGCTGCTAAAATATTTGAAGTGCTCAATATTGCCCAGTGCACACCCAGAGAAAATGTCAGAGATGACAATTCAATAGGACAGTTTTGCTAAACTGCCTTAAAATATTTGGTTTTACTCTGAGCTGAGAAAGTGAGGAAGGCTCACAACTCATGGTATCCTTTGAAACTTTCAGGATTATTTATTAGGTACACCAGAAATAGCTCACAGTCTATTAACACTTGTATTCTGCACCAGTTAATTATCACACTCTTACCTGCCACAGCAGAAGAAGACCCACAGAAAAAGCCCAAGGATTCAGGAATAGTCCCCTAACTATTAGCATGCACCTTGCTTCTGCTATCAAAATGTTATATTCCTAATAGTTAAATGCTTATCTTTTAACACATTTCACAAGAAAGTTGATTTCCACACTCTATTCTGTGCCTCTCTCCCCACAGTGAAATAGCCAACCTTGACAGAACCCAGCTCTTGAATAAAGCTTGGAGACACACATTAAAAGCTGCATTTGATTGTGCTGTGATTTTGGAGATCAGAACCTCAGCTCCACTAATATGAAATTTATTACCATTTCTGTTATCATGCCTAGGAGCACCCTTACAACAGCTCAAGATTCCGTCACACTGTGCAAACAAAGATTTCCCAAGGGATTTTCTGCAAAGAAAAAAGGAGCAAAGGGAAGAAACAGAACTGGTGAGTACAGCAGGCACTGCCCTCAATCCAACACAGCCTAACTTGCACTCTGTATTTTCAACTGATAGAATTCAAATTACAGTAAATTTTAAGTTTTGTAAAACAAACTGTTGGCTTTGGGGGGTTTTGGGTTGTTTTTCTTTGTTGATATTTTTGGGGGTTTCTTTGGGTTGTTGATGTTTTTGTTGTTGGTTTTTTTTGTTTGGGGTTTTTGTTGGTTTTGGGGGGGGTGTTTGGTTTTATTGGTGGTTTTTTGTTTGGTTTTTTTTTTGTTTTGGTTTTTTTTGTTGTTGTTGTTGTTTTGTTTTGGGTTTTTTTTAAACAAGGTCTGTTCCTCTCAAGAAACAGCATCAGAATGGAATGAAAAGAAGAATTAATCTATCAGAAATGGAGTTCAGCACCATCCTCCGCCCACATTTTCTGCAAGAACCTCGACAGGCTGTTAAAAATGGGTTACTGATCCCCAAACCATTGGCCTCCAGAGCAGCCTGTCCTCCCCTTCCATGGAGCCCTGGCTGAAACAGAATCACCAATCTGTGCCTCTCTAAAAGCAAAGGTGCAGAGAAAACATCCTGAGAAACTGCAGGAGCTCCTGTGTCCTGTGCTGTGGGTGACTGCAGGGATGCAGAGACAGCACAGTGCCACCACTGTGTCCCCACACCACTAAAGAGGGGCAGTTAATTCCCAAATCCAACATTAATTCCAATTAATTCCCAAATCCAACATGAATATAAATTAATTCCCAAATCCAACATTAATTCCAATTAATTCCCAAATCCAACATGAATATAAATTAATTCCCAAATCCAACACTGCTGCCCCAAACCACACTGACCAGAGCAGCCAGTGAGGCACCACCAGGGACAAATATCTATATATTATATAGATATTATAATATAATTTATATAATAATATCTATATATTATATAGATATTAATATAATTATATAATATCTATATATTATATAGATATTATAATATAATTTATATAATCTACTATATATTTTTGTGTCCCTAGGTCCTCAGTGCTGCTGCACTCCAGCAGCATTTACAGGTGTTTGAGAGCTCTATCAGTGCCCTGGTGCTAATTCCACCAGGCTGATCCCTCTCCAGGCAGCTGAAGCAGGAATAAAGGCAGGCACAGCATCCCACAGGACTCTCCTGAGGAGTCCCTTAGACAGAAAGTTAAGAATAATTTCTGCAGCTGTTGAGGAAAACAGGTAAAAATGAACTGCTGAGAACATCAATTCCATAATCTACTTAGAAGAAAATTTCAGATAGATTTTGAAGGCTGGTCAATGGAAAGTCAAGACAAGATCAGCCTTAAAACTGAATTTTCTGCCTCATTTTAACCATACTCATGTTTACTGTAAATCCTCCCTTGACCAGTGAACAGCAAAGGAAATTTGAAGCAATGGCTACAGTCTCATTTCTACCTGAGAGACAAAATTAGGGTCTTAGAAAAAGAAGTAGATCACAAATAGAAAGGTAAAAATCTAATTAAAAGCTCCAGAAATCTATCAATCATAAGATTAAAATCATCTATTGCAGCCATCAAACAGATGGTGTAAAAGCAAAACACAAAAATTTATTCTGACAGAGACAACTGACAGACCAGATTCAGTTGCAGGGGGGAAAAAAAAAGCTGAAAATAACTGGCAGAGGTAAGAATCAATCTCTTAAATTCTCTTTTCTGTGGAGATGGCCTTCAACTCCATCTCAAACTTACTGAGTGCAGAGCACAGAGCTGCTCCCCTATCCTTGATGTGTTTAATGCCATTAGACAAACTGTCAGTTGCTTACAAGGCCATTGGCTGATGGGAAGAAGCAGTTCTTGCTATTGACAAGATCCATTCAAGATCTTAAATGATGATATGTCTGACTAGAAAACACTGAAAGCAGACTTGGAAATAAAGCATTACAGATCTCTGGAGAAAAGACTTGAAAAATACTGAAAACAGAGCCTGGGCCATATTGCAACCCAAACATGACTGGAACCCAGCCTTTTCTTACCCTAAATATGATTTACACAGCAAACAAAAAAGTAGAATTGATATTGCTTTGATATTGGCAAAGTGTTGGTGAACATAAGAGGGATGGGAGTCACCAGAGCAGTCATAGATCAAAATCCACACTGGGTCATGCCAAAGCAATGAGAATAAAGAATCGATGAGAACTTCTGGAAGCTCCCTGTGACCCCAGAGCAGAAAGGAGCCAAGGACAGGAGACATTTCCACCAGCCTGACCCTCAGACCTCACAAGAGGACAGGGCATAAAACTGTTATAAACTATTATAAAACCATATATAAAACCATGATAACATTTTCTGAGCACCACTGCCCCATCTACAGCCCTCTAACAGGATGGACAGACAGACAATGCCCTGAAGGAACCTCTGCCCCACGTCTCTTGCAGTCAGCCCTTCTCCATCATGTTGCCAACATCATTCTTGGAAAAGCTTTGCCCTTTGAGGTTCACTTTGGCTTTGCTCCCCAAACTTATGTTCCTTCCTCACCCAAAGTGAGAAACTTCTGCGTCTCCTCCTCCCTGTTTTGTCCTGCAGGATGGACAATAAGCCCAAGAGGAAAAGAGAAGCCCTTCAGAGAGCTGTGGGACCCCAAGATGTGTGAGGGGATTCCCACAGCTGCTCCACACTGTGGAAATCCTGCAACACAAACTTCATCGAGGCTTTGGGGAAAATCATGCTTCAAGTCATTTGGGCTGTTGGCTCCTGGGAGGGAACCCATCCTGATTTCACAAACTCACTTCTTTACATGAAATCACTGAAATTACTCACTGAATATCCTGATTAGAGCCAAGTTCTTTGTCCCTATATCATTATCCCCAAACATCTTGTGAGATTTCTGTGAGACAATCATTTTTCTCTGCTCTGTGGAGGTTGAGGAATAGCCTAAATACCCTTGAAAACACAGACAACAAATATACAACAAATACAGTCAATGTCCATGCAGGAAAAGCTACTTTTGTTTCAAACATGGCTGGAAATGTGTGTACCCTGGCAGTGACATGGCAAAAGATGACAGGTAGGTCTCACTGTAAAGGTCAAATGACAGTGTAAAACACAAGGAGTTTTATACAACTACAGTGCCAATAAAAGAGTGTCGGGATTTACTTTTTTTATTGGCCTCACATCCCCACAGGTAAGCTGCACCTGTAGTTTTGGCTACATGCTTCCCCAAACCTATACAGTGCACAAATTCCAGGGATATAAAAACAATATCATCATCTGCATTTCAGGACTTCCTAAAAGACAACAGCTGCTCTTCAGAGGGGCAATTTTCCTTTGGCCTAATTCCTTTGCATGAATCAATACCCAGCTGTAAAAGTAAGAATATGAATAAAAGTAAATAGTCTCAGAGAAGCTCATTAAAAAGTCCTGCAGGAAGTAGCCTGGTCTCTTTCATCTCAAAATCTAATCCAAATTTGTGCAAATAAATACAGGCAACATGACAATGGCCACTGCTTGCTTCTGCAGCTACCAATTTACAACAGCTAATTCCATCCTCCTTCCTGCTCCCATCACTTCAAAACCATGTCACAAATTTAATAGCACCAGGCTGATCCTACCCAGGTTTGTGCCAACATCCACTCAAGCACTGCTAGTCAGAGTTACATTAGGAAAAGGGAATTATCCCCATAAAATCAGAGAATTCAGTGGAGTTTTCCCAGGATCAGTCTCTCCAAGAGCAAGTTTTCCAAGTTCAAGCCATGTACATCCACTTACTGACACATGACCTAGGGAAAAAAATATCTGAGAAATGCTCCATGCAAGGTTTTGGAGACAATTACTACAAACAAATGAGTGGTAATCCCCAGTGGGAAGAACTCTAGAAAAGCAGAATGTCATTGTAAGAGTCACATAATTATATTTGCATGTGTTTAACATCTCCTTCTGCAGGAATATGGAAGCATTCAAGACAGGAGCTTAGATTTAATTTGGAGACAGAATTGAGGAAGTTGAAGACTTATTACAAGCCAGAGCAGCTTCAGCAGCTCTGTGCACCTAGGCCAAAACCACCATAATAATATATTTGTGTAACAGAAACCCCAGACCACATGAAAACTCAGGAGTAAGCAGATGACTAAGCTTCTAAATTGCACCTAAATGTGGACACACTCAATTTAGCTGCTCAGACAAAGCACAGAACAGATTAGTCCTGCAAGCTTTATCAATTTAGCAAGGTAAAGAATCCTTCAAATGAAAGGCAAAACAAAGCAATGACTAACACAGGAGAGCTATCAATTAAACAAGAGCCTAAGCCACCAAACAAACTCATCAAGAACTCAAACATGGTTCAATTCCCCAAATAAGCTTTTATACATGTGTAATGTGCTGCTAACAGGGAGATAAGCAGACATGAATGGGAGGAAGTTCACAAAGGCTCATGCTTCACATTCAAACTGGAGGCAGACACTGACCCAGAGGACTCCTGAGCACTTTCCCAGTATCACTGGTTCCTTTCAGAGCCCAAAAACTCAACTCAGCTATCAGGCTTTGATCTGCTCACTGCATTTATGCATCATCTCAAACTGAATGTGGCTATCAGCTTTACTAAGTGTTATAAAGAGCCACATGTATAATTTACATATATAGAACACATTTCCACTGAAGGAAATTTTATAGATAATCACATCTGAGAAGTGAAGCACCACTAAGGAAACCCTGATTATGAGAGTTTGATGGAGCAATCCTAAGGAACATTTCAGAAAGGTAAAATATTTGGGATTCTCATGGATGTGTTTACATATCCCTAAATTTTCTTTCTTTATTAGGTCAAATGTCTTATCAGTTGCCCAGCTAAAATATAAGAATCACTGTGCCCACTCTAGGAGTTGTCTAATAAATTACCATTTTTTCTCCAAAACACAAAAACCCTGTCCACTTCTATTTTTGGTGAGGTGCTAAGCTGCTCCAAGTGTGGGAGGGATCAGTGAATACTAACAACAACCACAAGGGCAGCTCTGCCATCCTGCTCAAGGACCCCCGTGCAGCACCACATTCTGCAATATGAGGAAATATTGTAAATATGGAAGATGATGCCTATCCTGAGCATTCCTTCTCCAGAAAAAGCAGAATTGGAAGTTGCTCCTGGAAGTGACAAGGATTTGCTTCAGCACTTATTTTCTCCAGACTGAGTAATTTCACTGTGCAGCAGGACAGTTTTCACCTCTTTTTAGTTCTTCCTGAGAGGTGAGCCAAAGCTTCCATCTCAACCACACAATTAGAAGGCCATCATAGAATGTAATCACAAGGTAAAAACTGCAGCACAAACCTAACACTGCTTGCTATATTTGCAAAGTTACTATTAAAGATCAGTCTGTGTAAAAATTAAAACCAGAAGTATGGGATTGTTTTATAACTCTGTTTCTGTGATCACTGTTAATCTGTGTATTTCCTTCAAGGTAGAAATCACAGGTACAAAACCTACAGACCTTCAAAGCGTTCAGGAAAAAAAAAAAGAAATCAAGTATGCATCTCATTTCTCATGAAGAATCAGTAATCAAAGCTAGTTCATTTAATAGAACCTCTCAATAAGAAATTATTTTCCCCCTAAAGATATTTCCCATTGTTTCCTTAATGTCATATTTTCAGTTTTCCTGGGTTTCATATTAACACAAATTTGAATAATATTTAACTTGGCTCCATTAGCCCAAACAATCTGTAACATTTGTCCAAACATAACTCTAAAAGCTCTGTGGCAAAATATTTTAAGTGGTGCCATTAGATCTTTTACTAATTAAAGCAAAAAGTTTCCAACTTGAACAGGTATGTGGAATTTTTAGCTCAGGAGAATGCAGAGAGAAATAAATGCCTTTCCAGAGCATAACAGTTTAAAAAGGCACTTCGTGTGTGGCCATCAAGAAACTTGCTAAAATTATTCTCTCAACATATAAACATTTCCCCGAGATTAAAAATATTTTTGTGATTTCAGATATGACCAATTTGGTCTTATTTACATGCTAAACATACGAGTAAGAAGATTACACATCAACCCACTGTTATGTCATAAACAGTTACAGGTTGCTGTGGACCACAGGGCAGATACTCTGATATATCCTGTGGCTGACTGATGTTTCACCCATGAGCAGAATTTACACTCAGAGTCTTTTTCTCTCTGCTGCTTACATCAGAAAGCCCAAGCTGGTGCAATTAGTAGGAATCTAGATTTGAAGAAACTGATACAAGCTTTAAAACAGTTGTAATGAAGATGTTGGTGAACTCTACAAAAGCAGTGAGAGGCTCACAATGGACTGACAGAAATGAAAACTGAAAACAGTATTTAAAATACAGATTAAAGTGTTACCACATTACCTTCTGTATCCTATTTCCACAAGGTTTCAGCCACTGAATAATCCAACAATACGCTATTTATATATGTAAAAAAACCCCAAACAAACCATCCAACACAGCTACATTTCACATTTATCAGTGGTGGTATCTCTGAGGTTAAATGTTCAAACTGAATATTGTGAAATCGCTACTATTGTTCTTTTCACAGCCATTAATCTAAAATTTAAATCTGTAAATAACACCAAAAAGAACAAGACCAAGACAACGATTATGCTCTCCTTCATTCTTTTTAACACTTAACCTGCCAAGGCCAAGAGCCTTCTTCTTCTGGCTCAGCTTCCTGCAGCAGGCAGGGGAAGTTCACATCTCTGATGTTCATTCTCACAAATGAAATCCAGTAACAACATGAATTCAGCCCCCCTGAAACTCCAGCTACAACAAATTACCATTTATGAAATGGCTCTCAGGTGGCCAACTAACCTTGTGCTTGTGAATCACTTCAACCTGCAATTTCAAAATTTCATTCTAGCCTTTAACTCTTTAAGCCATTCACACGCCTCACCAGCGAAGCACACAAACCACCCATGTTATCACACATTCTTGGCATGCTCCCCTGGTACTGGCTTGTTGTGGGGTTTGTTGTTCCAGATTTAGGGTTTTTTGGCTCTCAAATGCCAGGTTGCTACCCACCAATTTTAGAGTACACAGTTTCAGGCACAGAAGTTAAGGTTTCTCTAGCACGGACATCTGAAAGCTATTGCTCACACAGCTGAGGTTAAAGGAGGGCTGATACGGCCACAAAACATTAAAGGTTGTAGAATAGTGTAGTAAGAAAGCTCCATATTGCTATCATTTAAGAGCTCTCAGCACTATAAAATGCATTTAGAAACAGCCAAGCATTCTATAAAATTTCATTCTGGGACAGAACTTAGCCTTTAGGAGTGCTCTTTGCACACAAACTTTGTTTGCTTAGTAACCTCATCCAGCTTTCTTCCTCGGAGGAAAAACTGCCTGAGAATTTGAAGTTTCCCCAAGTCTATGACCCAGAAGGAAATAAAACAGGAAGTCAGGCCATACAATCTACAGCATTTGCTTACAAGTTCAAAAACATTTTAAGTCAGGGGCTAACCCACAGGAGGTGCAGCCGAGTGCGCTCTCCTGGGGTCACCCCGGAGCGCAGCGCGCTGCGCAGCCCGGCCGGGCTCTGATTACCGTTCCTCCCGGGACGTGGCCCTTTAACACTGCCCTCTGGATGTGTCCCTTTAACATTCCCCCCCATAGACATGTCCCTTGAATACCCCTCTCCCTGGACATGTCCCCTTAACATTCCCCCCTGGAATGAACGTGTGCGTCCCTTTAACATTCACTCCCGGATGCGTCCCTTTAACATCCCCCCCATAGACGCGTCCCTTTAACATCCCCCCCATAGACATGTCCCTTTAACATCCCCCCTGAATTCGTCCCTTTAACATTCCCCCCATAGACATGTCCCTTTAACACCCCTCTCTGGACGTGTCCCTCTAACCTTTCCCCCATGGACATGTCCCTTTAACATTCGCCCCCAGATATGTCCCTTTAACATTCCCCCCATAGACATGTCCCTTCAACATTCCCCCCTGAATTCGTCCCTTTAACATTCCCCCCATAGACATGTCCCTTTAACATTCCCCCCATAGACATGTCCCTTTAACACCCCTCCCTGGACGTGTCCCTCTAACCTTTCCCCCATGGACATGTCCCTTTAACATCCCTCCCTAGATGTGTCCCTCTAACATCCCCCCCCCCCCCCCCCGCAATGAACGTGTCCCTCCAACACACCCCCCGGCATGAACGTGTCCCTTTAACACCCCTGCCTGGACGTGACCCTTGAACATTCCCCCCCATGGACATGTCCCTTGAACATTCCCCCCTGGACTGTCCCTCTGACATTCCCCCCCATAGACGTGTCCCTCTAACATTTTCCCCCATGGCCGTGTCCCTCTAACACCCCTCCATGGATGTGTCCCTCTAACATTCCCCCCCCAGGGACATGTCCCTCTAACATTTTCCCCCATGGCCGTGTCCCTCTAATACCCCTCCATGGCCGTGTCCCTCTAACATTCCCCCCCCATGGACATGTCCCTCTAACACCCCTCCATGGACACGTCCCTCTAACATTTTCCCCCCGGCCGTGTCCCTGTCTCGCACCGGGCACTCTCTGAGCTGTGCCATCTGCTATGCATTAAGGCACGTCAGAGACGCCGTCCCCTGCACCGAGCGAGTGCCAGAACTCTATCAGAGAACTCAACTTTGCTTTCAGCTTTCTCCCTAGGAACTCACTGAGCGAGTAAAAACAGTCAGCTAAAAAAACTCCCGAGAACTTTCAGTACGGGGGATTCGCTACGAACACATTCATTATTCTCCGTGCTCCCCACAGCGTTACGTTGCTATCATAAACCCTGAGGCAGATTAAAAATTGAATACCCCGCTTCCCCGCAGCAGCTTAAAACAGAAATTAGAGGCTGTTTAATGTGACTTCTCCGTTTGAATTAGTTTATGGAAGCAGCCGGTTTTCCATGGTGATGAAATCACCATGCTGAGAAAGTAAGGAGAAACTGCTACCAGCCGCCAGGTGAAAACATCCAGATTTCTAATTGCATATTAAATTGGTGTTTGCACTGACAGCGATTACAGCCGGGAGCACTCCAGGTACAGCTCCGAACTCCATTTCAAGCAAGTCACTGCAAAACCCGATCAGGCGGCAGCTGAAAGTTCCCGAGAAACTCTGAACCCGATCGTTTGTACAAAGGCACAGCGGCAGGAGCGCTGCAAGTCCCGAAAAGCTCCTCCCCTTCCCTCCTGAAAACATTAATCCGTGTTGGATTGCTGAAACTCCTGTTACCGAGTGCTCTGCACTGATAGGCAGGTGTTGGGAAACTCGTCCCAGGTGTTGCTACAAGTGCTCGAGAAGCCCTTAACGGTTTTTACTTACAGTCTCTCCGCATTCCTGGGAATATCCCTCGGCACAGTTTTGAGTCCCAGTCCATGACAATCCACGTTGGAAGCAATACACGTACACTTATGCGGGCATCCTCCAACAGGCATCCAACTCACGGAGCTCCAAAAGCTCAGGATCGTTCCAAGGCACAGAAACGCACTTCTCCCACCAGACAACATGGTTCTCGATGGCTTCAGTGGGTATAAAAGTGAGCGAGAGCAGCCGGCCCCTAAAGATGAAATGCCTCTAAGAAAAAAGGGAAAAGAAAACAAGAGGCTCTTAGTACAGCCCAAGGGAACCCACCACTGCCATCATCGCCGGAGCACCAGCAAAGCTTCAAAGGCGCCCGAGAAGGTCACGTTAGGTGGAAGAAGGTGGGGAATTGCCTTTCGGGCTCAGGTTTCTTTCTGTTATCTACGAACGGTACCAGAAGGCAGATAGTTTAACAGAGCTCGAGCCAGATGCGTCTTCAGATGAAAGAGAACCCGGGAGCAGAGGCAAACACACACAAAACATCCATCAGGAGCGGCGGCAACCTCCAAAACAGCCTCCTCCGCTCTGCACCGCCCCACCTGGGCCGGGCAGGTAACCCGCGGAGGGGACGGCCGGGGCTTCGCAGCGACCCCTCCGCCGCGGGCCCGCCCCCGCCGCGGGCTGTGTCGGGGCCGTGCGGGGCTGTGCTGAGCCGTGCGGGGCTGTGCTGAGCCGTGCCGGGCTGTGCTGTAGCTGTGCCGTGCCGAGCCGTGCCGGAGCAGCGCTGCCGCCGCTGCCGAGCGCGGAGCGGGGATGGAGCGGGGCGCGCCCCCCCCGCCGCGCCATTGGCCGCCGCGCCTGACGTCACCGCCCGCCCGGCCCGGGCCCGCCGGCCGCGAGTTCGGGACCCGCGGGGACCGGGACAGGGACCGGCAAAGGGGCCGGGACAGCGCGGAGCGGGGCCGGCCGGGCACAGCGCGGAGGGCACCCGGCGGCGCCTCGCAGCCCCTTCTCCCCTTCCCCGCCCGGCGCCGCGGCGGGGGGACGCGGCTCCCGGAGCGGGGACCAGCCCCCCCCGGCCCCTGGTTCGGGTTTCGGGAAGGAATGTGCGGGCAGGAGCACGGGAACGGGCGCGCAGCGGCTCCGCGCTGCCCCTGCGGCCGGGGAGGCTGCGCCGCCTTTTGTTGCCCGCGTTCGCTCTCGCCGAGTACCCCCTGGCGGCGGCTGCTCGGCCGGGGACACCGGGACTGCACTCCCCGCACGCTGCCGGGGACATGGGGACACCGGGAGACCCGGGCTGTGCTCCCCGCACACCGCTCCGGGGACACGGGGACAGCGGGGCGCTGCACGCCACACAGCGGTCCGGGACACCCGGGCTGTACTTCTCGTCACTGCGCCGGGGACACGGGGACACCCGGGCTCTGCTCCCCGCACACCGGCACCGTCCCTGTCCCACCCGGGCTGTGCTCCCCGCACACCGGCACCGTCCCTGTCCCACCCGGGCTGTGCTCCCCGCACACCGGCACCGTCCCCGTCCCACCCGGGCTGTGCTCCCCGCACACCGGCACCGTCCCCGTCCCACCCCGGGCTGTGCTCCCCGCACACCGGCACCGTCCCTGTCCCGCTCCGGGGACACGGGGACACCCGCGCTGTGCTCCCCGCACACCGGCACCGTCCCTGTCCCGCCCCAGCCCGAGCGCCTCCCGTCCCGCCGCTCCGCTGGGGTCACTGCTGGGCTTCGAGCACCGAAGTTCAGCACCAAAAGTCGAAACTTGGAAAAATTTGCTTCATAAGACAAAAGCAGGGTCATTCTGATTTGGTGTGGTTTAAGACTCAGATGTTTTACCTAAAGAGGGCCAAAAAAGACAGCACGCCCCCAAAGTCCTAGAGCACTGGGAAAATGGCAAGTCCTGCCACAAGGTATTTTTTTTTAAGGTAAGTTTTGGCCCCTCAGCAGGTAGGGTTGCCCTGTAGTACACCATACACACTGTGACCTACTGACCCAAAATAAAGCTGGTGGCTGCACATCATAAACGTCTGCCTGTTTCAATAAGCCTTCTTTCTTATTTCACAGACTTAAAAATAGTTCAAAAGACAGGTTTATGACTAACTTACTTGGGAACACAGATAATCTGTTCTTTATCTGCATCTTTATCCACAAACTTGTGGTGCATGTCTATGGAGTCTAGGCTCTGATCCTGTGGGTAAGGAAGTTCTCAACAAGGATCATGGCCAGCATTACCACAAAACCCTCACAACGCTCCAAAGATTTGACATTGCTAAGTTACATTAGGACTTGCATCTCAGGTTGTGCCCAAAACGTGCTCTCATCCTTTTTTCTACAAAAATTAAGTATTTTAAGTGAAGGGCTTGTAGGAAAACCACTGTAAGATGTTCACCACAAGTTATGGATATGGCCTTCCTGTTTGCAGTAGCACATCCTAAATAACCTGTTCATTTCCAGCAATGTTTTCTTCATGTTTCAATTATTGAAGTTTGGAATTACCTAAGGCATTCCTGCCCTCCTGGATAGCTATTTTTGCTCAAACCAGTGAATTGTTCCCCTTCACAGCCAGCAAAGCAGCTACTTGTCTACTGCCTTCTGTAACAAGCAAACATTTGACACTCAAGTGTTTCTTTGTGAAGGCAAATTTGTCAAAGAGCACAAGCAAGACCACAAGTTAACCTTCAACTCTCCTGGCCTTTGTCTGAAAAAACAAGGAAGTTGTTTTTCTCATATAAAAGTGAATTATTTGCATGTAAAACTGTATTTGTTTATAGAAACCACCTTAATCAAGCCTTGAGATTGAACCCCTTACATAAGAACCGAAAGCTCAGTGCAGTGGCCCTTATACAGCAATATCCAGTCTGTGAGCTCAGTGGCAAGTGACACAAGGTTGGAAAATGCCCAGAGGGACTCAGCTGTCACCCCTTGAGCTTTTTGCTGCTTCAGAAGATATTAGAAAACACTATCCCCACATCCATCCCAAATCCACAGAAACAAAAAGCTTGGGAAGGCGCGCATCACCCTGCCTGGATTCCCAAATTAACTTCTCCCTTCCCCGATCAAAAGGCAGAGGGCAATGACTCTGACCAGCAGTGTGAGCAGAAGAAAGGGGCAAAGCCCCAGAGCCCTGTCAAGCCTCACAGTGCCCAAAGCTGCAGAGATAACCAGGGGGGCCAGAGCCGTGTCCCTCTCCTTTTCCCTCTCCAGAGCCGAGGCACAGCCAGCTCCAGGCATGTCACCAACACTCAGCACTATCTATTCTGAGGCCAGCACCCTCTGTCAAGTGTGAGCCTACAAGAGATCAGCTCTTGAACAAGGAACAGCTGGTTCAGACCAGGCAAGACAGAAATTACACTGCTTAGGAAGACAAAGTGCTCGCAAAGCTCTGAAGTCTCCTGTGCACAGAATGACGGTGTACGCCCTTAGCTCATTCTGACAGTGAAAATACTTTTGTTGGAACCTGACTTCCCTTGGCAGCCAGGCCATCATTCCAAGGAAAGGCTCTTTTCCTGTTCTAGTTCACTAGCAATCATCTTCCCAGCCCTGAAGACAGCCCTAAGGAGAGACACACACCCCTCGCCTCAGGATGGGGGCACAGGAGCAGTTGGATGCTCAGTAAATAAGATTATAGGTAATGCAGATATCATAGCAAAAAACAATATCCCTAAAGCCTCTTCAACACTGTCATCCAAAGCAGCTGACATATTCCATGCTTCAGTGGTAATTCCTCACAATAAAATTTCCCTGAAAGACAAGTGAACCTGATTAAATGGCAGAAAAACAGATGAGCCAAAAGCCAAGCCTATCCTTGAAACATATTTAATTTTTATAAAAGCTGAGAGGCACATTCTCCTGCATGCCAGTTAAAACAGCTCTTAAAGGGAGATGGCCACATCATCTCAGGACACACCACAGTGGAGCAGGGTGTTAACTCTGTTGGTTTTCCTTCACACACATCCCATGGCTCCTGGCTCGCAGCAATTGCCACAGGCTGGCAAACAAGTCACTCTTCATTCTCTTTCTAGAGGTCAGCACAGCATGTGTAACACAAAACTGCACAAAGCTACAAAAGATTGGATAATTTGAATAAAGTGTTTCTTCCTAATATAAATACAAATTTAGGCAAGTTATTTTTAGGAGCCATCTAAAGCTGGACAGCTTTTATCTGTACTATTTCCTTGAGTATTAGACACTACCGACATTTCCATATATGTAAAACCCTTACAACAAACAAGATTACTATCAAAGGTGTGCTGTCTGCTCAGCAGGGATTTAAATCTTGCCTGCTGCTTCTGCAATAAGAAATATACTACAAAGAAATATAGTTTCTCTTAGTAAATTAGTAGTTCACTACTTAGAACATCTTTAAAAACTGACTAATACATAAGTGTTTGTTTTCAAGTAAGGAAAAAAAAATAGCTTTGTTTTTTTCCCCTTAGCATGGGATGACATTTACTAAGCAGATGTTCAGAGTATATCCATATT
Organism: Molothrus ater; assembly: GCF_012460135.2. Taxonomy (NCBI): domain Eukaryota; kingdom Metazoa; phylum Chordata; class Aves; order Passeriformes; family Icteridae; genus Molothrus; species Molothrus ater. Next base: position 3,918,409 of record NC_050492.2, on the reverse strand, counting down.
CAAGCAGTGCTGCCACCTAAGTTCTTCTGTAGCTGCCTTCTCTTGAGAACCCACCATCAACATTTCCTTGGAATAGCACCCTCCATACCAGCCTAGGAAAGCTGAGTTCTGGAGCAGGGTGGGCAGAACCAGACAGAACCATCACAGAGGGGAAAAAAAAAAAAAGAAAAACCAAAATAGAAATCTGGACAATTTCGAGCTTCCAACACATTCTTTGTGAAACATGCAAGCACAAGTGTTTACAGTTAATTTCAAGATAAATGACATGGTGTGTCATACATAACGTCACCCTGTCCCTTGTTGGGGACTTCCTGGGCAGTCGTGCACAGGCACACACTGTGCAGCAAGTGTGGCTTGTCTGAGAAGCTCAGGGCTCGCTGCACTGGTGCTGTGCATGTGGCCTGCACATGTGCAGGACAGCTGATGGCTCCCAAATGCTCATTTTTTAGCATGCACAATAGTCAGTTGTCTAGAGGCCTAATGGGAACTGGTCAGCTGGATGAAGTCCTGAAATCTCAAAGTTTCTGGGCAAGAAGAGGCATTAAAGAAATCCAAGCATGTGGCACTCTGGTTGAAGAGCAAAAGAGCATCAGTGCTGCAGAACTACCTGCACAGCAGAGCAACCAGGAGGGTGGAGAGGAAATGACTAATTTTGATCACTTCAAAGGAATCAAGCCTTGAATCTTAGCACAAGTCACAGGGCTCTCCAAACAGCTCAAAGAGGAGCTCTCAATCACATCAGACCCATCACTTGGTGCTTCCTCACATGACCAGCCTGATGCGTCCATCTCCCACCCCGCCTGATTTTAAATCCCCCGATGAAAGCGCCGCGGCAGCAGCGACAAACAGCGAGTTCAATAAAGTCTGCGGGCACATTGCCTAAAAAGGACACAAAGCAAAGCCTCGGGCACGCTGTCCAGGCCGAGGAAGTGGAGCTGGATTTCCCAGGAGCCGGGAGCGGGCTGGGCTCGGTGCGCGCTGTGCCCCGGCGCCGCCCGGGATGCGCCGCCGCCGCTGCCTCGGGGTCGCGGTGCCCTCTCGCGGCCGCAGCGCTGTCCCCGAGCCATCCTCGCTCTTGGGAGCCGAGAAAACAGCGACTCGTTCCCTTGGTTAAGGGTGGGTTAAGCCAAGCAAATAATGCTTGCACCCCTGCCTCCGTTTTTAAATATTGTGCCCATTGAAATAAGCATGTGCTGCTCTCAGAATACTGTAAAATGAAAGCAGTCATCGGATCCAAGACACTACTAAAGGTTACTGCTTCCTCGGAAATAGAGGAAATGTAATCTCTGAAATATATCTGAAATATATATTTAATATATATTATATTAAATACATTTAATATATAATGTGTAATATATTATGTATAATATACATAATATATATTACATATATATTACATATATATTACATATATATTACATATATATTACATATATTACATATATATTACATATATATTACATATTACATATATAATATATATTACATATATAATATATATAACATATATAATATATAAGATCTATATAATATTAAATATATTTAAACATATTGATTTAAATATATTTAATGTAATATATTATATTAAATATAATCGGGAATATATCAAATATAACCTCTGAAAGCGATTACAAAGTCCAGCCAAGGAAAGAAGCTTTATGGGCCCTTCAAACAGGTTCAAATATCAGCAACCTGTGCTAGGAAAGGTGAGTTCTTGGAGCAGGGTGGGCAGAACCAGACAGAACCATCACAGCAGCTGCTTGGGGAGAGGTAAGGGGGGAAAAAAAAAACCAAACACTGAAATAGAAATCTGGACAATTTTGAGCTCCAACACATTCTTCGTGAAACACGCAAGCACAAGTGTTTAATTCAAGTTAAATTTCAAGCTGAATTCAAGTTAATTTCAAGTTAAATTACATGGCGCACATGGATAAATTACATGAATGCATTCCCACTGGGAGACGTGGGAAGGGGGAAGATGACTCCATGGCAGAAGGGTTCTGCCTCTTTGTTCCCTGGCACACCTGGGATTCACCACGTAGGACACAAAAAGCATGGTAACTTTAGGCAACAAAGAATTTAAACGGGATTCCTTCCACTTAAAACAGAGCTCTCATGCACAGAAATTATGTAAGACATCATGAATGAAACTTAAGCCACCTATTTTCTCTCTTGCTTACATTCAGAGACTGAATTGCAATTGTCCTTGAAATTTGGAATTAGTTTATTCTGTCAGTTTAATTCTCATAATGGATGGTATTGAATTCACTTGCTCCTTAATATAGTTTCTAATCTGCTATTGCTTCAGTAGTCAGTAGGAAGTACCAGAAAGCCAACACTGAGATGGGATCATGCACTTTCACAGCTGCTGAAAATGTTTTAAATGTGTTAAAGAATTTTAAATTACAGCTTATGAAGTAAACAAAAAGTAGTTCCACTAAAAGCTCAGTAAATTGAATTAGGTTTTTCTGTATTAGATTTGTATCCTATATCAGAAACAAGCCTTCCACATTATATCCCCTCTGCTGCTCACCCTGCCATATATTCCATCAGCTCTAGAGCATTAACTATTGAGTTACCTGTCTTATGCACACACAACCTGCTACAGCTTTTCTTGCTTCATGCTCAGCATTTGAGTAAATAAATTACAAAAAGGATGAAAGGACAGGAAGCAAAAGCCTATTATTATTTGCTTTTACCACAGAAAAGCCTCCTAATAAATGAGCATTTTCTTCTTAAACCTGCAATCCATAAGAGCATAGCTTGCATGAGCAGGCAATACTCGAGACATTTTGTTCTGTTTACAGGGAGTATAATAATCCTGCAAGGAAGTACTAAATTAGTTGGGAACTCTAAATAATTTCAATACTTATGAAACATATAAAAGGGCAAGGAGGTCACAGCATGGCATCCTTTCAGGCTTGAGGGTGTTACTTTGGATACAGAACATTGCAGGCTTGGCAATGCTTACAGGAGAGAGTGGAGAGTCAAAGTGTAGAACCCATGACCTTCACTACCACATCAAGGAGTGTTTCCTTGGCTTCAGCTTCTTCTGTCTCAGCTAAAAATTATCACTAAGCAATTTTGAGAGATTCTGCACCAGAGGACATTTAGAGTTTGTTTTGTTTTTCTAATTCAAGGCATAGTTCATTATTCAAGGCAATAATTCATTATTCATGGCTGTCTACACCAGCAGTTGTTAAAACTCCTAAACAGTTAGAGAGGCACAAATCATGGCTAGAAATTTAAATGCAGGCTGCTTGCTCCACCACTGAAGTGTGTTAAATGCAGAAGTTTTCAAAGCTGCAGGCCCAGAAGCGAACAAGAGCTAACAACTCCAAGCTTTGAATAAAGACTATCAGCTTTATAACCTAAACACTTAAAGTTTTAAATATTTGACTTCTTCCTCTGTTTGGAACCCAAATCAAAAAGATGGGGCAGGATTTACCCTAAATAAGGCCTTTTCACATGGAAAAAGTGTTTATTACCTTGCATTGTCTTAGAGGACAAAACTAAGCTGCAAAATTTGGCATCTTTGGAGAACACAAAGCACTCAAAACTGTTATAAATCACATGTGTATTGTGATTGAATGTTATTAGCACTTGCACTTAGAGCAGTGCCACTGCCACGGGTGTGAAATGTTCCATTACCTCACCCTGGATGCTTCACATGACCAGTGTGTCAAGCAGAACTGTCTGCTTTTGAAGCATAAGTGCCTTCCTAGAATGTTTGCTTCAAAAGGTGCAGCAAGAGAAGTTAAAATGTCATTTAGCCTGTGCTGGCATCTGGGGTGTGGGTCTTCACCTACTCACAACAGAGTGGTTTCCTACCATTGACTCGAAAAGTTCAATAACGTCAGAAGTTAAAAAATATCTTCAGTGCAAAGCTAAGGCAGCTAAATCCCCATTTTGCCAACACACTCACATTAAAAATTCTTCTGAGCACAGAGAGGAAATATCTAGTGCTTAGAGCAGGAACCAGAAAACCTGGATTTTGTTTTTGTGTTACTTAGGGGCTATGACCTTGGCAAGTCAGCCTTCTGGCCCCCATTTAGTAGTTTGTAAAGATTTATAATACACACCAGGTTATAGAGCAGGCTGAGCTTTTCAAAGCATGTTTCAAGAATTATTTTTTCTGTCTAAGTTAAAATCTACATTAAATATAAAGAACTAAAAGTATTTTGTAAATATGCAATGTTTTATTAATGTGAACATTTTGTGGTCTTTGACAGTAGAAATTTTTTTTTCCCTTATGGATGTCTTTAATGGATATGGTAATTGAAAGCAAAGTACTGTAAAAAATTCCAACTTTTGCCTGTAAGTGCTTACATATGTATGTACATTGATGTGGAAGGCTGTAGAACAGTATTTTTAACAGTGCTCTTCAATATCTGCTCTGCCTGCTGTATGCAAGGCATGGAACACCACAGAACGAAGGATCCGAGAGCATTTTATGGAATTTTCCACTTCAAAAGATTTGCATATCTAGTTAATTCATTTTGTAGATTTCTGCATGTTTGGGCTTTCTAATTTCACATCCCCAACCCCCAAGGGGAAAAAAAGGACAAGAAATTTCCCAATGAAACCAAAACCATCAGGGCAATACTGTGACCAGCCACAGAGCAGAAAGGATTTGGCTGGTCTCTGGGCTGCACAGCCTTCCTCACATCATTAATTCCAAGGCAATGCTTGGAAATAAACTCCATAATGGTTATTCTAAGGCACTGGAATTGAAGAGTTCAAGCTCAATCTTGCACTTGCTATAGAAAATTCGTAAAACCCATTGGAATGAGAGCAGTCTGTATTCAATGTGGTTCCTAATTGGAAACCAGATACTGTTGGTTTAATGAGGTTGATGGGCACAAAAGATTCCAAAGTGCTACTTCCAATCTTGTTTCTACTCTCAGGCACAAAAACACTGATCTGCTGAGTCTTTTGAAGTATTAAGAGAGTTTAAACATGTTTAAAGTACAAATGAAAGCCTTAAATGCTAACATTCCTTGTTAAAAAGATCAGCAAATAATGTGCTGGGCCTTGAAATAAAACTTCCTTGTGATCATTGTTGTCTTGTTTTCAAGAGAAATTGTTTAGAAACGTTGGGATTAAAAGGGCAACTATGTTTCCTTTAATGAACATACAAAATACAGAAGCAAAAGAACAGAATTAGAAAATAAAGCTTCTCTTGCTGGTGGCAAGCAGTAGGCCTGATTTCAAACACAGTTTAATTTTATGACACCATTCACTGTCACTGTGGAAGAAATAGGAGAAAAATCCTGAAATTATGTAACTTGATATGTGAACTCTCAGGATTCCATAACCTAATTGCTTTTCTATCATTTTCTCTTCAAGAAGTACTGAAGCATTTTATGATTCACCCTCAGCACCCCTCTTCACAGAGAATACAATTTACAAAAGAAAAGGCCTTATGCTATTAACCTTTTACTTCTTGAAAAAGGTCTCTGAATGTCAAAGTGCCAATTTACCCTATAGTGACTCTAAAACCTGGCTTCATAACCACAATGATTTCTAAGCTTGAGGTTTTATGCCTTAGAAACACTCTATACCACTAAAATTATTCTAATGCTGTTGTAGATTACTATCTCATCATGAATAGTCTAAAAAATTTAACTTTATTATTCCCTTTCTTTAAAATGTCTTTTACTAGAACTTGTACCTTCTTTACTGTCTGTCAAATACAATCATTTACCCTTAAGCATGGAGAAAATCAAAATTCACATCACAGATGGAATTCTTTTCCAAGATGCTGCGCAGAAAACATATTTCAGGTTTCAATACAACAGCTAAATACCTGGCAGCAGCCTTTTTCCTCCATAACTACTGTCAAACAATTATTTAGACCTTCCAATAATTTTTTTCACTTGCATCATTAATCTGATCTTTTAATGTCTCCTCTTTCTCATTTTAGCTTGGCCAGTGGAATTGTGGTGCCACCCTGCAGGATGCTCTGCCCTTGCCTCCCACGCCACCCCCAACAGTTCTGTGTTTCAGGGAGCACAGCTCAGCACTGAGCCTTTTGCCTTTTTCCTAATCTAGACATGAAACTTGAGATAATTTTAGCAAGGAGGGAATAGAAAAGTGGATCTTGATTTGAAGGCTTTTGTGGACAACTTCCCATAACTGCCCCTGAAGTCCTTCAAATCAAGATCCAATTTTATATTACCCTCCTTACTCCAATTCTCTGGAGTTTCAAGGCAGGCTGGGATGGGACACAGCTCCCAGGTCGGGGCTGTTTGTGCTGTGACAGCTTTGCCTTCATTCTGCACCAGCTGGTGAACACAAAATACCAGCTGGGCCACTTGGGATTAGTATTTAACCCTCTTGAAATACATGGAACAGGAGACAGTAACCAAGAGAGTGACTAAACAAGCATTAAGCAGTTGAAGATTTGAAGGAACAAAATCCAAAATGTATGACCACAAAAAGGAAGCAATAGAGTTATTCTGTCACTGGACATTACAATAAACTAAGAAAGTGGAAAGTAATTGCTGTAGGAAGCCTGGATTCCTGGTCACTCTTGATCAGTTTGAATTTAGAATGAATATTTCTCCACCATTTTATTGTCATACAACAGCTCCCTTGTGCCAAAATGTAAGCAGTAATTCCAGAAATAGGACAGAATTTGTCTTTCGTAAACAGGCAACCTGGAACAGGTTCAAGTGCATCAAGTGCAAATTTATGTGGTTAGTGGGAAATTTTCTGGCAATCTAATTATTGAGGTAGCATTTTTAGAGCCTAAAACAGCCAGGAGACAGATTTAGAAAATGTCAGACAAAGGCTTTGAAGTTTCAATTGTAAGTCTAAACTGTTCACTTCTCCATTTCACACAAACAAGATTTTTTTTTTTTTGACCCAGGATTTTGAATTGGAAATCTTTCCAGTGTAATTAGGCAGAATAAATATGCAGGGCAAGGCAAAGGGCAGCTCCTAGAACAGAAAAGGCTGTTGGGTTTGATTTGAGATTTTTTTTTTAAAATAAGAACATATCCAGTGGGAATATAGTCAAATATTTTGACTACAGTTAACAACATCACTGCTTACTGACACCTTCAGTCCCTTCCTCAGGACATAAATTACTGCCCAAGTGTAAAAGGCCAACAACTCTGGCTGGTTCCATGTTATGGCATAAACTTCCATTATTCAAACTCAACACTAGCTTCACTTCTCTCTCACATGTAATTTTCCAGTGTTCAGCTATCAGCTCCTGAAGTTTACAAAATACATCCTGAATTCAGAATTACACTTGAGGCTAGACACATTCCAGTCTGGTGGGTATTGTGGCAGTAGCTCTGTCTCAATGCAGCTTTTAGGCCAGCCAGCTTGAGCCATTGCTATCACAAACCTTTCTGCAGAGCCTGGCATCAGGAATTAATACCATCACCTTTTAGAGATGTCAAATTTACCATGTCCACATAAAGACAACAGGAAGTGTGCCTTTGTACTTGGTGTGTTTTGAGACAGCACTCAGCCAAATTAGACTGCAAGGTTTCCTTCCAGGTGCTCACCTTGATCCTCTCTGCTATTCCTTATTTTGCTGACGTTTCACAAAGACATTCCCAGCAATGCCAGAGCATCTCTGTGCCCTCACTGACCAAATTCTTGGTCAATCTGCTCCTGCAGCTGGGTCACCCCTGCTGTCACTGCCACCCTTTTGGAATTTCAAGCCCTTTCTTGCTCCAAGGTCAGGGTGAATAAAACTCAGGAGATGTTGTTTTTAAAGTCTCACTCTGAAGTTTATTATCCATATCTATTACAAACCCATGAGATGTGAGCTCTCTCTAACAAGTCAGGAAAGTGAGCTACAATGGTGTCTGTTCAAGGCTATCTAAGTCCCAATTACCCAATAAACAGTTCACATCTGTATTATTTATGCTTTTAACCCAATTATGATCACCCAAAACACACAACACAGACATCCTTCATCCTAGTTAGAGAAAACCACCCAGATTCATGAAGAAGAAGGTAGAAGGTGCAAAAACCAACTAACCCACACCTAAAATTCTCCATCTTGGCTCTCATACATCACCATATACTAAAACCCCAAATCTAAGTGTTTTCACCCTGTAAGATCACACTTCTGACCAACTCCACACCCATAATCCCAGTGCATTAATCAATTCTGCAAGTCTTCTCCACAGCCCCAGGTCAAATGCAGAGTTCTCTTATGGGTCTGTGCCTTTCAGCACAGAAAGTTTAAAATCCTCAGCACCCAGGGTTCCAACACCACCCCTGCTCCCCAGGCTGGGTATTCAAAGCAGGAGATGCAGCCCAGGGAGGCAGGGGCTCAGTTCTCCCTGCTGACCTTGGTTAGTGCCTGACCAGAACCAGCTGCCCCTGAATTCTGGTGCCAATGCCTTGTTCCAGCCCCTGTTCCTGTGATTTGATTGATGTTATGAAAAAAGCATTGCTGGAGACTGGACTGAGGAGGGAAAAAGGTTTCTGAAAACTCAAATGAAAGGCATATTTAGTAACATTTTAGGGAGATGTATGCTGATTGTAATGCCCTGCTCTACTTCTTTTTTTTTTTTTTTGCTTAGACAATATTAAATCTCTCAAAAAAAAGCAAAGTATTTCTGTACCAAAGTCACACAGGGAAGAAGAGGTAATTTGAATACCCAGAGCAAGGGGCTTTCTGTGTACATTCAACCCTCCAAACATGAACTAAAACCACAGTATTTGAAATCAAGTTTCATGAAGCTACCCATGCTGACACCACACACTGCTGCCCAAAGTCATCCTTTCACACCTGACCATCAGTTTCCCTCAGCTTTCCATCATGGTGCTCTTGGGAGTTCTTGTTATCTGACCTCCAGCCCAGGCTTTAGGTGCTGTAACATCTGGAATTTTCACACTCACTGCAACACACTCAGAGAAGTTACTGGGAGTGATGACCCACAACGTAACAGGGAGCCACAGGGAATTTCCAGCATCAGTAAGGGCTGGAGCTCTGGACCAACCTGGAATTCCTTCAGTAGGCTCAGGACAGCCATCTGGAGCTGCTGCTGAGCTCCAAGACATGAGCAAGGCTGAATTCAATGCAATTAGAGCTGAAATTTTCACCTCTGAAAGAAACTTCTCTGCCTTCTATGCTGCTGCAGAACTAAATACCAGGTAGTTCATTATGCTCCAACTGCACAGAACGTTCTGTCAAGATAAAAGATGGAAAACTCAGAAACGAAAACTCAGCTTTATGTATCATCTTTATGTACAAATACTAAAGAGGAATCATCTAAACAGCAAGTGCAAGAGAGATCATGGCTAAGCTCAGGAGGTACCACAGACTCAGTTTTCTTTTTACCATCCTGATCATCATCTCCCAAAGAAAGAAGGAACTGGAAGAATCCTCCCCTTAAGCCTGGGCAACACTACCAAGACTAAATTCAATGTTTGAAAGCACTATTCAACCATCTTATTGCTGCCTCAAAAAGCTTTGTGGAAAGAGATCTTTAACTGTGCAAAATAAACTCTGAAATCACTCATCTAAATATGTACATATTAGAATTATAGGGATTTTTCTTCCTCAATCCTTCAGTTCTGTGATTAAACACCAGGAGAAGATTTGTTCTTCCTGCTGAAGTTTATTACACATAAAGCCTCATTTAAAATCCTTAAGTACCCTGGCAATAACAGAGCTATTCCAAGAAATGACAGGGAATGGTTTTAGAGAGCAGCAGAGTTACAAAATGCAGACTGAGAAGAAATGCAACCACGATGAAATATGTTAAGCTGTATACTTTGGGCATTACTTGTGTATACAGACACAGAAATACCCAGATTTTCTAGTAGGCCTCTTGACCCATTCCATAGAATTATTGCCAAAATCTTTAAGTGTTCTGGATCTGCTTAATGCAAATATTTTGGTTGTAATTATTGATTACTTCACTCTTTCTTCAGATCTTGGAGACATATTTTGCTTTAAATTCTTTAAAATTAAGAACTATAACATCTGTAAGACTACCTTTATTCAGACTGCAAATACTTTCAGGAACAAAAAAATAGTTCATAAAAATCACAAGAAAGTTTGTGGCTTTCTGGGGATCTTTCTTTTTAGTGGCAATATTTTGTTTTATTTTTTAACTATTAAAGCTGTATTTTACTTTGTTAAAGTTCCATTATCATAATTTTACTACCAGTTCAACATTCATCTGTCAAATTGAATGCATTGCTACAAATTGCTTTTCAGATAATGGATACCTAAAGCTTTCCTTGAACAAGATATTCAAAGTGCATTGCATCCAAATTACCTGCTTTGTAACTGTGTCAGCTTGGAAAATTTTAGGATCAAACTAATAAGTACCTGTATGGGCACATTATTTATCTTTACACACAAAAAGAATAAATCTTGAACCATTACTCATCTGAAAGTGGTTTCCAAGATTGCAGCACAATCACTTCAGGGTGCTCCTGAACTGCAGAGGAAGCTCAGCCCACTTAAAGCACTAAGCAATAAATTCTGCAGAGTTATTTCAGCACCCATCTGGATTGGCTTTTGATGCCTTCCTGGGTGAAAAATGTCATTTTCACTGCCTATTGTTTAACTACGTCTTAGAAATATTATTTCTTTTATATATTCCCTGTAAAAGCAAAGCCTTCAGACACAAAGTAAAAATAAAAACAATGCATCACTTATGAGAATAAAAATCAATACCTTAAATAGATCTTTGCACACTTTCCACCAAGTTATTTTCATCCAATATGGAGGGGAAAAATGCAGAAATTGCAACTTGTTCCTGAATTTATGCACTCACTGCCCTGACAATGATCATTTTCACCTACTTTATTGTGTTCAGTACAGCATGTCTGTGATCAGTGCTCCTCACATTAATACAAAAGAAATTTAAGATTATTTTTCTTGACCAAAATATTCAGGAAACTATATAGAGTAAATGGAAACATGCAATTTAGCCTTTAAAGGTTTATGGAAGGAATGACAAAGGTCACTAGTAGTGAACAACCATCCCTTTTCACAGATCTTTACTAATCGATCACAGGTTGTCAACAAGACTCACTGAACTTCGAAAAAGATAGGAATTGAAAGAGATTTTGAAAAATTTTCTCCAATAGCTACTCTCACCACCACAGAGGGCCCTCCCAGCTCAGGGTTGTTCTTCCCTTTGGAGCATTTTGATGAGCACAAAGTCCAGGAATGAACTCAGCATTTGATATGCTGCCAACAGCAGTTCTCTGCCTACATTTGCTATTTTTTTAGTCTCATGCCACAAACCTCCTTAAGACTCAGTTCCCTGTAGCTGACTCTCCATTCTGAATTTAGAAATTCCAAGGTTAGGCAGAGCTGGGAGCTTTCAGTCCTTGTGCCCCATTCTCAGTGTGAGCACACACCCAAATCCCACCTGCCTGAACGTGGAGCCCCTGAGCCCCTGCACAAACAGCAGCACAAACTCCTCAGCTGCATGTCAGGAATTCAGATTTTACAGATGCACTCTGCACCAGGATAGTTCCAGGAATTAGCTGTAGCTGCTCAGTGTGCTGCAAGAGAGGTGAACTCCTTTCCACATGTGACTGAGGATTCCCTGCCTCAATGCAGGGTAGGATTGGTGCTGCTGTGTGCATCCTTGTCACAGACATCTTTTATGAGAAATCCTTTCCTTAGGATTTTTCTCCTGAGAAGCTGAGAGGCCTCAGGTACAAAATGTAACCAATGGTTATCTGCTGCTGTGGAATGCAACAGGTGCATCTGGGATTGGGCTCATGCTGGTTGTTTCTCATTAATGGCCAATCACAGCCAGCTGGCTCAGACTCTCTATCCAAGACACAAGCTTTGTTATCATTCCTTTTTCTATTCTTAGCCAGCCTTCTGATGAAATCCTTTCTTCTATTCTTTTAGTATAGTTTTAATACAATACATATCATAAAATAATAAATCAGCCTTCTGAAACATGGAGTCAGATCCTCATCTCCTCCCTCATCCTCAGACCCCTGTGAACACGGTCACAGCCTCTTCAGGCTGCTCCCAGGACAATGTCACAGCTCCAGGTGAAATGCAGGATTGGTGCTGCTGTGTGGAGCCTCTCTGGAGCTTCAGCTGCTCCCAGGACAATGTCACAGCTCCAGCAGCCCCAGCTGTGGGACTGATGTCTCCTCACCTCCCTCCAGCCTCTCCTTGAGGCGCTGCACGTGGTACAACAGCACAGAGCTCTTCCACAGCCCCACAGGAGCTCATGTTCAGGGGACAGCTGCTACAGAAAGATCCTAATTCCTTGTATATAAACACTGCTTAAGCTAAAATAACCTATCCTGATCACAGCTGCACAACAGCCAGAAGAGAAGCCTTTCACTTCTCACCTGAGCAGCACTGCAGTAAGATGAGACCCAAGAAACAGAGGGCAAGCAAATTTCTGTATTTTTTCCCTCCTCATACTGGATGGAAATAACTTGGTGGAAAGTGTGAAAAGATCTAGTTAAGATATTGATTTTTATTCTCATAGGTGATGCATTGTTTTTATTTTTACATTGTGTCTGAGGGCTTTCCTTTTACAGGGAATATGTGCCTCAAGGTGACTGAGCAGAAGAGCAAAATGCAGGATGACAAATCCTTTAACAGTGATGCAGAAGGACAAATTCAAGGAACACACAGCAGTTCTCTGGTCCAACACCCATGGAAAGAAAATCTATTTGACAAGGAAAGACCCTCAGAACAGCACAGTTCTCACAGTACAAGAACAAAACAGCCACTGAAAGGCTCAGCTTCAGCAGCTAAATCCTGCCCCAGGTAAAATTAATTGATTATATTACAAGAAACCACATCTTCTGTAATAGCAACCCCACCAAAACCAAATAATGACAATGACATTCTGAGTGAGAACATTTGTATGGTTCAATATTGCCATGAGGTAACTGCTTTTGGCAGAAAAAAACCCCAACCTGTTATGGAAAGGTGATTTCTTTCAAAATACTCAATTCAAACTAGACCAGATGCATGCTTTGCTTTCATTATTCACACACATCTTTCAGCTGAGGGTCTGGTGTCTTCAGATGTATTGACCCACCCCATAGGAAAAACTTGTCTGGAGAAGGGGCCAGGTGTTAGTAGACTTTCATTGAATGGCACTGAATTTGCAGAATAGGTGTTGGAAATTTCAAACTAAAACCAGAACTCTCTTGTGATTACTTTAGTCCACTTTTTCTCCTTTCTTCATATAGAAATTAAGACATTTCTATATGAATCTTAAACTGAACCAAGTAATGAGAGGCGAGTCCTGCTTCTCTGCTCTCCTGGTGTACAAGGCTGCCCATACTGATTCTGGCCACCAGCAATTGGATCTGTTCATTATCTGTTAATAAACCCTGTTACATGCAGGGCGTGGCCAGGGCCTGTCAGCCTATCTTCATGGACTTCCTGACTTGACAATTTTTACCTCCAATATCAAATTGGAATTTTTTGTAGTCACAAGCAAGTATTTGTCATAATAAAAGCACAATTTCTGATAAGAGTTAAATACCTATATGAAATCTCAAATAATTGTTATTAACAATGCCACAAACACAGCAGAAAGACTGGGAAATATTCCAGCAACACCTTCACTGGACCAGACAGGAAACACTCACCAGCAGGATGAACGAGGTCCACACACTGACTGTGGAGAGGACAGACCTGTTAGAATATTTTGAGTTTCCTTTTGAAGCCAGTTGTTAAGTCACTAAGGTATCCAGCCTCACCCCCTAAACCAGCCACTTCCAAAGCAGTCAGCAAAAGTAATCTCTAAATAGGAACTATGTTTGTGTGGTCTTGGGGTTTGTTATTAAACAGAAATAAGGAAGGAAAAATGGACTTATCTTTCACATGTCTTAGCCTTAAACTACTTCCAAAGTCAAAGATAACTAAGTGAAATTGTAAACATGATACACTTAGGAGATAATGCAGAATTCTTATTTTGGGAAAAAACCCCAACAATAAAACCTCCTACAACAATGCTCATTCTATTCTCATTTTTTCTTGTTAACAAATAATAACCCTTGTGTTACTGAAAAAAAATTATTCATTAATGATGCTTTTGAAAAAAGCACAAGGTAAAACTGTGCTAAGTGTTCCTTAAAAATATCTGTCTTCCTTCCTTCCTGCACTGCAAAACTCTCAGTGTGCTTATCAAATTTCAGGATGAATGATAACACTCTATGCAATCTAAAGATTTAATAGAATCACTGCTGGTTTTTATGGAGACACACTGCATGTGGAATTACTTGTTACATGAACTCTTAAAATGACTCCTAAAGCTACACTTCAAAGTTGAAATAGAGTGAAATTTCAACTTCACATTAAAACCAGTAGGATTACCATAGACTGAAAAATGCTGGTAAAATCCATACTACCACATCCCCTTGCAGGATATGCACCAACTTCAATAAAGTTACAATGGTTTAAGATTTAAGGAGATTCTAATTAATGACTAGAATAAATAGCTTGTTGGCTTTGGTTTTTTTTAGTGTCTAGTAACACCTAAACAAGCAATGAGTGATGGATGCTCCCATCAGAAATGTTTATACAGTAGTCTGGGCATGAGAAATTATCCCAGCAGATTGCAGAGGGAAGTGACAGCAAGAGCTATTGCCTCAAGTGTCATTCAGCTCCTGCAGGTGACATTGTAAATCAGTGTCTCCAAGTGTTCCATCCAAGCAAGGCTGCTCCAGCCATGAAAGCAGCTGCAGAAATAAATGCCAGAGGTGGTGGAACAGTGGGGACTGCAGGTGGTGACAGTGTCCCAAATGTGATCGTGGAAGGGACACTGAAAACTTCAGTTCCATTTGTTGATCGTAGGTGTTGTAGTCAAGTAGAAAAACTGTAAAGAAAGGAAAGAAAGGCTTCATAAAATCAAGGCTGCTCTGTTAAAATCAGCTGCTGGCCTTGTCAGGCTGGCCCTTTGCAAGGTCTCATGTGAAAGCAATCCTGGTGTGAGCACTTCATTAGCATAACAATCTATTCCTGGGTGAAAAACAACCAGCACCTACATAAAATGTTTTTACACCGTTAGAAAAATGAAAACTATCTCTCACAAGCAACTTTTCCTGCAGGTACACACCAGGGGTTTGAGTGACCAATGAACACAGAATAACAAATTGTTAATAAGCAATAAGGAATTGACAAGAAAGCTATTAACCAACTGCACTCACACACAAAGTCTGTAAAACTGCATAAGAAAGGAGTTATGTGAATAAAGAAGGGCTTTTTTTCCACCATGAAAAAATAGAGTCCCGTGTGATTTATTCCTATAATAGGCCTTTTTAAAGGTGTGATGGAGGCAAGACTACTCTTTTCTGAAAACTTGTTTGTAGCTACATATTATATAGCTAATATGTAGCTACATATCTTTTGAGGAAAAATAATTACACAGTTTACCCACCTGCCATAAGCAGGGAACCCAGCACTGCTGATTTCAGACCCCTGATCCCAACACCACCCCATTGTTGCTGGTTTGGCACTGCTGGCTTTGTTCTGCACAGGTGAACATTGGTTTGTGCCTGCGCCTCACTCAGGGCTGGCACTGCCCCACCAGAGCACCCACTCTGTGCCTGCTTGGAAGGAAGGGGTGAAATTCATCTCTTACCCAGCAAATGTGAATTTGCTGCTATGCAAGCACATCCCTACACCCACTGCACACAGAGCTGGTGCTGGTGCCACAGGCAGGTGAGGGGCACACACAGGTGAGGTCACCTGGGAGGGTCCCCAGGACAAGGTGAGAGATGAGAATTGACTCCAAGCTCTCAGAAGGCTGATATTTTATATATTATATTAATTCTATTATATCATATCCATCCTATCCGTCCCATCTATCATATCATATTATATTAAAAGAAAATTATATACTGAAACTATACTAAAGAAAGAGAAAGGAGACATCAGAAGGAGACAAGAATGATAATAAAAACCCATGACTGACCAGAGAGCCCAACACAGCTGGACCATGACTGGTCATTAAGTAAAAACAATTTACATGGAACTAATCAAAGATGCACCCATTGGTAAAGCAACCTCCAAACCACATTCCAAGCAATCAGATAATCATTGCTTACATTTCTTTTCTGAGGCTTCTCAGGAGAAAAATCCTGGCAAAGGGATTTTTCAGAAAGCATCATGGTGACACACAGGTGAGGCTGCCCTTGTCACTTGGCTCAAACCATTCTGTTCCCATTCCCAGCTGCTGCAGCTGCCCGGGTCAGGCTGCCCTCACTCCTCATCCCTCTGACAGATCTGCAGGAGTTCCCAGCTGAGGAACTTCCCAGAGCAGATGAGCAGCCTGGCAGGATGGCTCCTGCTCACTGGGGAGCACGAGTTCCCTCATTTTTCATGTGGAATGAAACCACACACAGGCAGTGGGGAAATGTGAATTGGTAACAGACAGTCACTAATTCAGACACTGTAGGTAGCATGAGGGATCTGTAGCTCCTCCAAGCACCTCTACTCTCCTTTCTCCACATATTTTGGTCAATGACCCAAAATAATCCAACACAGACAGCTGAGCATCTCCTGCACCAAATGTTTACAGTGCATGCAATTGATAAGTTTTCTTTTTAACTCTTTCAGCATTTACATTCCAATATAACTGGCCAATCTACTCCTGCCTCCACAACCAGGGGATAAATCTAAGATACCTCACATTCTTGTCAGCTTCAGCACTCAGGGAAAGCAGCAAAGTTCTCAGATCATTACATTCCTCTAATTACTGATGGATGTGTTACTGGTACATCTTAGGTAAAGAAAAAAAAAAAAAGTCATTTGTTTCTTTCAAGCTCCCTTTTCTTTCTGAGGAATGCCCAGAAGAGCCAGCTGGCACTCACAAACTCTCACTGCTTATTGCAAGACAAATGTTTACTTCCTTTATGAAGTGCTAAAGTAGCACATCACTGACAGTTTAATACCAGGACCAAAGGCAATTTCCTGCAGAAATCAAAAAAGTAACCTTGATTAAAACAATCAAGAACCAATTTTGAGACACTGAGTTATCAGCTGAAACAAGAAAGACTAAAACTGAGCTCAAATTTACTCTCTTCTATGGTAGCATCCTAGATTTCACTGAACAGGAAAATAAAGTTTGTTCACTAATTGTTTGTGAGTTTAGTGCATTGCTGCTAAATAACACTCAGTGCTGATTCAGAGGTTGGGGTGGTGGGGCTTTTCTAACACCATGTTGTGAAAAATCAATCAATCCATTTCACATCCTGATAGATGTAGGACTTCCTTGTGTTTCTTAAGTCATGAATACTCATCACCTAGTGCTGCAAATCTTCCTATTGCCCTATTGCTTACTGTCATTGTCAGCCTCATTTTGAGAGCACTTTTATCCAGTTTTGAGCTCATCAACTGCTACACTAAACCTGATATAGGAAATTTGTGTTCCATGGGGATGGGGAAAAAAAAAACCTACAGAAACAAATCCTAACAAAATCCATCCAACCAAAAAGGGACAATTTTGGTAAGACATGAACAAGAACAGGGTTCTAGCAAGGCACACCCAGCTTATCTATGGTCTCTCAGAACTGATGCACACACACTGCAGCCCATTTTCCCCAACTCTGTACCAGAACTAGAAGAAGCTTAGATCCAAAGGTAGCTGTAAAACAGCCCAGTTTGAAAATTTATTATCTTGGAAAACGCATAAAATCAAAGACAGCAAAGAAGAAAGCACCCCAAAATATTAAACCCTGAAAGTATTCACACTCACTATTTCTTCTGTGGTTTTTTGACAGTTTAACAGTTTCTGAGAAACTTTGATCCCTTGCCAATTGCTTCCTTTTCCCTGGATCCAGGGCAGCTTGTGCAACCATTTCCTTGGTCTTCCAACACCTCCCTTTTCCTAACTTCCTTTACCTTTTTACTTTGAGGCTCACTTTGGGATATGGAAACCCTGTAAATCCATATTTATGCTTCTGCTCTTGCTCTGTAGCAGTATTTAGCCATCTTTTCAAGATTAAGTCCATTCTTTGCTACATTTCACATTTTGAAATGTGCTAATAAATGAAACAAAGGCAACTGAAAATATTATTCCTTGCACTTGTTATTCCAAGTTGCCATTGTAACTAAAACTAAAATTCTTCTTGAGTTTCTATAAACTGATAGAAGCAAAACAAAGTAACAGATTCAGGGTGCTTGGTTGTTCAGGTTTCATAAATAAAAAACTGAAAGGATGCCCAGGGAGCTCAAGACAGTAAGGGCTGCATTAAACTTTTTTCTCAGGTGATCTTAAACCAGAAATAATTTTGTTCTACTCAATAGAGACGCTGAGAGTCAGGAATTCAGAGCTGACAGGATTATTTTTATGTTTACACTTCTAGTCTATCTCAGATAATTACAACATCAGAGGAAAAATCCACCAGGGAGAGTTGAAAGCTTCAAAACAGATTTTTTTTTTCTGTAAATGGTGATTTATCTGTGTAGACTGAATCACAGCTACTTCACAGAAACGTGGCCAAGGTTGGCACTTGTGTCTCAGCCAAAACCAAACAGTAACACAGGGCTGGCAGCAAAATTGAGGGTCAGTGGCTGACACACTGTGAGGGCTGTGGCAAACACAACCTAACAGAGAAAACATGTTGGTCTAAACTGAAAATAATGTCCAAAGATGGGAAACATCCATCCTTCCAAAAGGCATCTGAGCAGGATCACAAGGACATGGACAATGGCCTCAGAATTCAGGAGGAAGAGAAGAAAACTCATCTAAATCCTCAAACAGAGAAAAGAAAAAAAGGGAAAAAAGGAAAAAATTAGGGAAAAATCCACAGGGAGGGGGGAGAGGAAAAAAGAAAGAGGAAACAGGGAAAAAAAAGGCAAAAAAAAAAAAAGAGAAAAAAAGAAAAAAAGAAAAATAATTGAATATAGGGTAACTTGCTAAGTAACAAACATGTAAATAGGTGAACTTTGTTTACACTTGAGGGTGTGGGCTAATCAGCAACCAATAAATTGATTTCTAAGCACTTCTTCCTGTGCCCTTAGGACATGAGCTAAACCAGGCTGAAAAGAACTTTAAAGATCTAATTAACTTATTAGCTTGAAGTAAAAAAAATAAAAAGTCTCTTCCTCATCACAAACAGCTGGAGAAGCCACAACAAAGCAAGTGTGGATGTTCTTCAGAACTCTAGAAATCCTGTCAGAGGGAAAAGCTGCCAGGGAAGCAGAGACTCACTCAGAACCCAGTGTCACACTCAGTGGTGACAATTCACCCCTCAGGGATGGCAGGTAAATTACAGAACACTGAGAAACACCTACTGCACATCCTTTAGGAAGAATATGTGGAATTGAGCTTCAAAAACACAAAAACTCTGCCAACTACAAGAAGTGAGATTTCTTGCAATACCATTTCATTCAGAGTATTTTTAGAGATAAAGAAGTTGTAAGATAGGGGAGAATCTACTAAGATTCAGCCTGGGCATCACAGTCTACAAGCTACCAAGGCACAAAATATCTTTGAGAAACTCACCTGGGATAGGAATTCCTATGGATTCTTTATCTATAAAAACTTAAAGGTTTTGTCCTTGTGCAATTAAGCCAACAGCCCCAAAACTCCCCTGGCTCCCTCTTGCTCCACTAACACAATATCTTTCTTTAGGAGCTCCACGTATCTCCAATATTATTTAGGCAGTAATTATTTTTATTTTCATTCAAACAATTATATGCAATCAAACATAATTCATAAGCATGCTGCTGGCAGTATCTGGAATTAATGAAAACAATACAAAAATGCAAAACTAACCAGATAGCCTGGATGAATATGGGGGCTATTAAGAAATGATGAGCCCAGATTCCTGCAAACAATTAATCAGGAACTCAGGCAAAATGAGGGAACAATAGTTAGGGGCAGCAGTGGATCACAAACCCTGAGATAATACTCTTGAGAGAGCAGTGAGGGAAGCAGCTTATTGCTGGAACACACTCACCACCCTGACCTGCACACAGTGCAGCCAAGCCCATGGGAGAAATGAGAACCACCCCAAAGAGGAGAACAAGCACCAAAACATGACTTGGACAACACTCACTGAGTGGGAGTGGAGCCTAAGGGGAGGCAAACCTGAGCACACAAGGGGGGAACAGATAAACACAGCAGGGCTTGCACCAGGAGAGATGAGAAGAGCTCCTCTCTGCCTGGTGGATGATCAGCACTGCACCAGGAGTTCCCTTCTGCCACCACAGTGACAGATGCTTGACTCGTGTTAAGGAACATCAGGCCAATTATGGGTAGAGAAATACCATTTCCAGTAGCTGTTTGTCACTAGGGAACAGCATTCAGGCTCACAGTGAGCACCTCTGGAGGGGTTCAGGAATAGAAAATCAGAAAAAGGAACAGTATCATTTTATTATTCAAATTATTATTAGTTTTAAGATCATGACACAACATCCTAACTGGCAGCTATTAGATATATATATACACATATATGTATACATATATATACACACACACTCTACACACACACCTTTAGGGTTCTGGTTTGGAGTTTGTTTGGGCTTTTTGCTTTGGATATTTAGATGATTTTTTTATCAGTACAGCATAAGGGCACATTCATTTAATTTAGATTTTTTTTCATAGATATTTCAGTTTGAAAGTTGAAGACCACAAGCTTCAAGAATTTACAGTGATACCACTATGGATTCAGTAGAAATAACCTCTTAATCACTTTTATTTCAACCCTTATTTAAAATACTGATTTGCCTCTCCTGATAACACTTCTTCATTTATTATTAATGTGTAATAAGTCTTCAATAATTCCTTACTTGTCTGGATTGAGCAGACAGATTATACAATCAAAGAGAAAATGATAAAAATGGGCCAGTATTTGAAGTGGCCATATATTTTTAAGAATTTTTTTGTGTTTGCATTTCAAGGTCAAAGTCCTACTTAAACTTTGAGAGGCAGGAGGTGGGAGCAGACCTCCCAAGTGGCACTGTACACTTAGAGCCCACTGAAAAAGGGGAATAGAAGTTGGATAAAACAAAGTCCAAAACCACAGCTGCCCCATGTAGATTTTACCTATGTGTTATACAAACCAATTTTGTGTTTTCCTGGCCCAGCTTCAAAGTTATTTTTCATCTTTGGAGGATAAGAGGACCTTAGAGAAGGAGTTGGTTCTTCTTGGGGTATTGTTAAACACTGGAATTATGGGAGATGAAAAAATATCTGTTGTCTCTTAAGCAGAGCCTGGTTTTGCCATCAGAAATGCTGAGTTTGGGTATTCTTTAGGAATATTTTACATTGCCATGCTCATCTCACAAAGTTTCTTAGAGACCACTGATGTCTGTTATGATCTCAGTGAAGTCTGAGACTGAAGTTTGATATGGAATTGTGGCTCTCCATTTGTTCGAAGCTTTAAGGCTCAGAACTTGAGGGAATATTTCCAAAGCTTTGGCACTGCCCAGAGCCAAAATCTCCTCTCCAAAACAAGAGAATGAGTAAAACCTTTGGGTAATAAACACAGTGACACTGATGTATTTTTTAATAACCCAAACACTTCATTTAGTACTTTGTTGGGCCTGACAATGAAATTGCCAGCTACTTATTCACACAGTGCACCAAATCCCAAGATAAAGGCTTCTGTTAATACTCTGAAACTTCTGTACTACATTTTATAATCCATTCACTGCACTAACAAGTAGCTTGCCAAATAGAAATACTCAAAACCAGAAGATTATTGCCACCTCAGCTGGAATGACACTCTGCCCATCATGCTTGTGAGGAGGCTCACACAAACCACAGCTATCCTGACATGGCAGCATGAAAGCATCAACTCCAGCCTTCAAGAGGGGGGGAAAAAACTGGAAGGGGATCCATATCAGAGAAGACCTCAAAAAAACCCTGCCAATCTCTATAAAATCACTTCAGTGCTTGCATCGTTTATAGAGCTTACATATTTAATAAGAACTTATAATAGCCCTAGAATAATCACTTTTAATAAACACCTATTAAAATGAAATTGGAATTAATAACAATAATGAAGCATTGCAAAAACTTCTCACATAACAGGTGGTAAAAAGAAATGAAGAAGTTTTCTTCTCTGTGCCTGTAACTTGGCACACACCAGTTAGAGCTGAGGATGGTTTCAAAGAAACACCTTCACCTCCATCCAGGTGAATATTCTGAACTCCCAATTTGCACAGCAGCAGAGTTATGTATGAAATAAAGCAGCAAGAGCCATGAAACCTCGGCACAAGAGGCTCCAAAGTGCATCTGAGCCTCCTTCAAGAGGCAGCACCTCCCGTGCAGCTCAGGGAGGGATCAGGGTCTGGCAGAGTCCTGCCTTAGAGAATGGCCAGAAAGTTAAATTTATCCCCTTTGTTTTCCTTTCCCAAAGATAAGCTTCATTTGCAGCTTCCAGCCATTTAACCCTTCAGTGTTTTCCATACTCACAGGTCTATGTTGATTAAATTTAATTTAAGTGCTGCCTTGACTATTTCACACTGTTTCACCTCAGTTGAGGCACAGAAATTTGCCATAGTTCAGGTCTTCCAATCATCACAGCTACATTTCATAAAAGCCTTTTTCCTTTCTATTTGTCTTAAGTGTATTATAAAATTGAATGGGGCAAGCACACATGCACTGAACTATTTGACTTAAGGACAATTTAAAAGAGAGATGAAAATTAGATAATAATGCTTTTTCTGTTGCACAATGTAAGATTAAATGGTTTGTCACTTTCTACTTCAATAAAGTGAATGATTTAAAATAATGCTACCACATCAATATTCAGTGGAGTACTAAATTGGCTTTTCAAAATATTGCTCACATATTTACAAAAACCATAAAAGCTCATAATTCTCCCTGTTCTGTTTGCTGTTACATTCCATCCATTAAGTCCCTGAGACATCCATTCCACAGCAAGGCAGAGCTGATGTCATTCATACACTGCCATTTTTCTAAAAGGAATTTGGTTCCTGCATAGCCAGTGTGTCAGCTCTCATAAAGGCAATTACACCACACCACAGAAGAGCTGGCAGACATGTCTTTTTTGAAAGTTACCAAGGATTTACCTTTCTATTTGGGAAATTTTACTTAACTTGATAATACAGAAAGATTAACTCCCTCTGGACAAGTTGATACCTTGGCTGATCTGTTTAAAGGTTTACCTGTAGCAGCCACAGCTCCACAGGGATCAGCAGCACTGCTGGTTCCATTTGTACCTGAAAAATCACAATTCCTGACCCCCAAAAAGAAACATTTCATGCTTTTCTTGACCTCCAAGTTATCTCAAAGTAATTTCCTAACCTACCTACCCTCTCTGTTGCAGTAGAGTCACAGCCTCCATGCCTCTGTATTTACTGGCAATTTTATATCCTGAAGGTGAAATGAACTCCAACCTCAGAATCCACATCCACTGAGCCTTCAGCTTCAGTAAAAGTGCTGATAACCATTTAAATTGCTTAAAGCATTTGTTCACTTTGTTCTCATGCTCTAAGATGGATCAAACTTTGATTTAAACATACAAAAATCAGTAAAGTGCCTTTTGTGAAGGCTGCATCCTCAAAGTCACAGTTGTGAAGAACCCCAGCATAAAGAGATCAGTGAAATCTAGGATCTTCTCAACTTCCCAACATTATTTTAAATCAATCCAAGTGTTTTGGTGTTTCACCTGCCCCATGTTCTAGGCAAGAATGTGCCTGGTTACCTGCAGTGTGACTGGTTTAAATACACTTTCACAAAAACAACCAAAGAGAAAGTTCAGCTCTCAGTGCCCCTGCCCAGATCCTGCTAGCTGTTCAATTCTCTGCTGTGTTCAATTCTCAGTTGTGTTTGTTTTAGAATCTGCTCGAGTTCATTCTTCAATTTTCATTTTCAGTTCTCTCATACTGTATTTTTCTTTCTGACATTTTTGTTATTTTATTAACTGCTATGCATTAAAGTGACAGACTGCAAGAAAACAAATGGACACCAAGATGAAGCACAGCCAAAATTCTGGAACACTGGTGAGATTGTTGAAGGTGATGAAGGAAGAGAGAATTGCAAATGACTCTTCTGCAGAGGAGCATAGCCAGGGCTCAGTGCAGGAGTCCAAGGACACTGCCCAGAGCCATCAGCAGCACACTCCTTGGAGGATCATCTGGTCAGATCCTGCCATGCAATGGGAGTTGCCAGCACTGCAATCATCACTAGAGTGCATGTGGCAGACAGCTCCTAAATGCTGTCTTCAAATTGACTTGTGCATATTTTTGTCTGAGTGAGAAAATTTCAGAAAAAATATTTTCATAGACCATACATTAAAATTATCTTTTCTATTTTACCCAATTGCTTGAACTCTGGAGCTGCTGGGATTCAGTTTCTTGTTCCTTTCAATATGAAAACTAAGTTTAATAACAGTTCATAAATTATACTGTTAGTTACAGAGGAGAATGTTCTGTGATAGCATTTTCAAGCTCCAGATCACACCAACTAAACCTTAAAAGCTTCTGGATCAACACCATTTTTCACAGAAATAAAATCTATGGGGTTTTTTTAGACATGAAGACATTGCAAAAGCTAAACCAAGTTCCTCTGTTAAATGTTGTGTAGAAGCCTAAAAGCAGAGGGGGCAGATGGAGCTGGTGTCCAGGCTGGGAGGGGGATCAGGGCAGGGACAGCCTGACCAGGGAAGTGATGCAAAAGCTCAGCTGTGTCTCCTGTCCCTCCCATTGTGATGTTCCAGTTATGTGGGTACAATGGAAGCAGGCCATGAACTCCATTGCAGCTGCAGCGAGCATCAGAGAGGCCCTGCACTGTCACTCTGCACATTGATCCATGTGCAAACGAAAAAGGGCCATCCTGGCACTGCACTGAAAGCTCTGCACCTCAGTCAGTGGCACACCTGGGTGTAAGAGCTGAAATGAGGGATGTGGGACTCCAGGGGCTCTCCAAAATGCAGTTTATTCTATTCAAGGTGTTCCAGCAGTCAGGGTGTGGGTGACAGAGCCTGTGCCTACAGCTGTCAGCTCCAGCTGCAGGCAGGCCTGGAGACCCTTTGGGTTTGGTTACAATGCATTATAGACTTTTCTTTTGGTACATTACATTATATACTTTTGTTACATTACATTATATACTTTTCTGCTTAGCATCTCAATACAGTAGAACCAATCTATACCTTAACTTTTACCTATAGCCTATCATAACTACTATAATTACCATATTCATGTTACTGTTCTTCAATCACTATAAGTTAGTACATTATAGTTTAAGGTAGAAATTGTTTTTCAGTTTTTTTGCAGTGGAAAATTCTGAGACCTTTTTTCTACTTGCAACTTTGCTGCCTTGTTTGCCTGTGCTCTCTTTTTGCTTGGTAAAAACATCTTCTTGTTTGGGGTGGGTTTATCCCTTGCTCTAAGCCATAAAATCCCTTCTAACTAACACACCCTTTGCCTCCTTGGTTATCCAGTGAGACTGGCTCAGCAATTCTTTTCTTCTATATCAAAACTTGCTTCCTATCTGTTCCTTCTTCAGATTCTACATTCAAAAATCTTTCTGCTAAGCATCCATATCTGTGAGATTTTCTTGTCAAGTTTTCATCCTTCCCAATACAGGGGACAAGAGGACATCCAGGAGCCCACTTGGTGCATGGGATAAGTCATGTAAATGCTTTGATTTTTCTGAGTAAGGTCTCTCAACATGAGCTGCAATATTCAGCTACTGTAAACAGCAGGAAAGGCTGATAACAAAGTGCCCAGAAGTCACAGCACTGGGGCCAAATGGATCCATGTCTGTTTTTTGAGTTAATGGGCATTTATTTCATCATGGTCATTCCAAGAATCAGTGAAGGAATTTCTGACTTCTGAGAATTAGCTTTCATGTCAACTTTCCAGTGTAAAATTATTACAAGTAAATTATCTATTTAGCTCAGAATTAGCTGCAAAAAGCATAGTTATCCAGTAATATCATGAACTATAATGTCCCCTAGACTTGCTATGAATTATTTATGGACCCCTTGCTAAGAGGGGTAGAAGGGGAGGGCATTAAAATCACTAAGTCCCATGGAGTTACAAGCAGCCATGGTTTCTCCTGTCTGTTTGACCTGACCTCTCCAAACTTCCTCAGCCCAAGCTCAAATTCCAGCAGTTAAAAGCCCCATCTTGATTGTTGTTAGAGAGTTTTACTGTGTGATTAAAACCCTCCTCTCCTGCAGCATTCCTGATCAACAAGCTATAAATGACCATCCTAAGGAGGATTTCTGCAGCTTATTCCCATACTTGCAGTTCTCAGAAACTGGAAAGACCTTGGAGAAGTGACCTGGGGGGGTTAGGGGACTAAAGGAGGACCCTGTGTCATGATCCATCCTGAGGGTCACACCTTCAGTGTTTATGTGCAGTTTTGT
The DNA here is from genome assembly GCF_012460135.2 of Molothrus ater. Lineage (NCBI taxonomy): Eukaryota > Metazoa > Chordata > Aves > Passeriformes > Icteridae > Molothrus > Molothrus ater. The sequence goes on along the minus strand of NC_050492.2, from coordinate 3,892,120 downwards.
TCCCTTTGACTTTGCAGCTGAATGGATGTGTCCTCCTCTCCCCAAGGCTCTGACTCAGAAAAAACCACTCAAAATACATTTGACAATTCAACACATTGCCATCCAACTCCTTGAAAGCTACACACAACCTCTGAAACCCATGTATTAAAGACAAAGATAATAACCACTGCTGTCATTCTATTTATCTAAAAATAAATCTATTTCTTGTAGAAAGTGATAAGCATTGATAATAACTGAAAAACAAACAAACTCTTCCTAGAGAACACACCATTTCTGCATTACTGATTTTTTTTTCCACACTAGTGTTTTTCATCAGCCCATGTTCTTATCTGCAGCATCTATCCCAGGGTAACTGATGTTTGTAGGAAAGGAAGTCTCTATCAGTACTTGCACAGAGGTTCAATACACACAACCTTTATCTTGGTAATAGCACAGGAGAGAAAAGGAGAACATTTTGCTCAGTCAATATCTCCTACAATAATTTGATAACGGGGGCCAGGCCCAAGCTTATTGTGCTTCCAAACAAGATAGGCAATAAAAAATGAAGGGCACTGGAGGCAGGGACTGTTCCCTAACACTTGAGCAAATGAATTCTGCACATTAGTATTCTGGCAGGGCTGCAGCTGATGGATCCACACAAGAGATGACATTTTGCTATCTGCTAAACCAACTGAAGTGATGGCTGTTGTACATTTTGCAGGACTAGGAGCTCATAAGAAACAACTGCAAATAACACTTGAAAAATCCACGTCATGTGTGCAGTTCTGAACTCTGCACCAGAGCTGGCACACTTCCCAAGCTATGTTCATGGCTAAAGAAGGGCTAATGGAATGGAAGTGTGATGGCATTCTTGGGGCTCTCCTATGCAGGAGTTGGACTTTGCAGTTCCCAGTGTGTCCCTTCCAACTCAGGATATTCTGTAATTACACTATTCATTTAAGAGATGAAATATTTTCCTACTCTGCTGTGTACTTCCCTCAGCTGCAGAACAGCAGCCACAAAGGCTGCAGACACCAAAATGTTTTAAGCCCATTGTGTCTGTCTTGTACTTTTATTATATCAGTGCAAAGTGACAGAAGCAGCAGCAAAGAGCATTAGAAGAGATGGCACTTTATCATTCCTGTGAGAGGAAGTGATTTTCACTGCTTCTTTCCCCCACATCATGTAATGCCCACCCCATTTCTACCTCTAAAAGGATTTTTTACCATTTTTTGATCAGGGTTAGGTGGGACAAACTCCTCAAAGTATATTTTAACACTTTGTTAACAGACTTGCTATGTATTTGATCTATCTTAAATGCTCAATAGAGATTAAAAAGGTGGGGATTTAAGAAAAAAATCTCATGCTCAGATCAGTCAACAACCAATTCTCATGTAAAAAGCACCTACCAGAGCCAGTGTGGTGATTTCAAACTCTGTGATATCATCTGTCTAGGTTTTCTTATGCTTAATACTTCTGAAAAAAACACATCTTCTGAAAAATTATTCTTATTTTAAAGATGCCTATCACACCCAAAGTAGAAACCTTGTAGCTCTCTTTCCATAGTTAAGCATTACATTTATAGATGGATGAATACAGCTGAGCATCAAGAACCTGCAACAGAGCAGCTTTAAAATAAAATTAAATTGAGGAGAACCTCTGAATTCTAATAAATTTGGTGACAGCAGCAATTCAAAATGAGTCTTCCATATCAAAACCTGATAGCACCCTCTACCACTATTAGTTTCATCAGAAACTGATAATTCCCAAGAAATGAATAAGGCAACAGCCAGCACATGGAAGAATTCAGTTCTGGGAATGTGCCTGGCAAATGGGCCTGGTCAGTTGTTGGCCATTTTTAGGTGAACTGCCATAAAAGCCCACTCTAGCCAGGAGTCCTACACAGATTAAAGCAAAAGAAAACAGGTGGATTATCAATCTCTCTCATTATCATCAGTGGATAAGTCTTTGGACTGCTCTCTGTTACCAGAGTCTCACAATTACTCCAAGTGATCACCTTCCCTGAAAGCACAGCCCAGCCTGTTGCATCTTGCAGTGCAGCTGACTAATCCTGCTCCTACTCAAGGAGAGTCAGTTACAGGAGTGGTAAATCAAATACATTTCTGTTTGCTTTTCATTAGTTTTCAGAGATTTGCATTAATTAAGTTACTGATTATCAGAATGAACAAGACTCCCTAAGGCTAAGATTTTACATGAGTCATCTCACTTTCAACTGAGGGAGCCAAAACCTGCAGTGCCCACATATTGTTCCATAGGAAGATAATGGAATCTGGCATCTGATGCCACCCTTCTCTTTATAGTTACATCACACTATTGTATTTCCCTCAACACAGCAGAAATCAAAAAAAGGCAATCTTTGTTTATAGTTTCAAACCACTTCTGATAAAGTCCTGAACCAGAAAGCTCTTTTACTTTTATTTTTGGCAGTGAGGAGTGGTGGGAGGGTGGGGATGGAATGTCACACTGAAAAGCTTTGCTCAAGGTACATCCACAGGTTGCTTGATCCATCCTTGGGGCCCTTTTCTGGAGCAGCCCTTCCTGTTGATCTCAACCCTTCTGTGGGTACAATACCTCCCAGAAGGCAAGGCTGCCTCCCTCACATCCCCTCAGGGCTCTACTCTTGGAGTGAAGTGTCCTAACTGAGCATTTGAGATCAGTTTAGTTTAGGGAGAGAGGCACCCTGGCAGCAAATACACAAGTGAGTATAAAACTAGGCAGGATCACAATTTCCCTCCTGTGCAGGAAAAAACAGCTCATTTAAGTAGGGATTTCTGGTACATACACAGGATTTTTGGTACATACACATCTTTTGCAAAGATGGAAATTCCTGGTGCTGTAATTCATAGCATATTGTACAGATACTATGGAAAGCAAGACAATAAATCATGAGTTTTTCCCAGGTAAAAACTTCTTTCAAAAAGAAGTAACCTAAGGAGCCATACACCTAAATTAGCTAAACAGCCTGTTTTCCTTAAACCTGTATCTCCCCAAGAAGCAAAACAGGTGAGAACACCTTAGACAGTCCTCTCAAGAGCATGAATGAGCAGTGGCTTAAACATTACCATGATAACAGATATGTAGGATAAAAGGCAAAACTCTCCTCCCCTCCCTCAACACTGCTGGCCCCAGGGGAAACTATCAATTCTGCAAATCCCTCAAACCAACGAGGTGACAAAACCCTACCAGACACCTACAGCCAGTAAAAAATGAACTGCAAGGGTCTCATGGCTGATGGTCACGGAGCAGTCACATGCTACTCACCAGCCTCCAAGAGCTGACATGCTGCAGCCACACTTGTTGGAATACAAGCTAAAGAACTGTTCAGAGCATTTGAGAACTTTAAATGAACCCTTTGCACAGGGTTTCTTTAATTCCAGCAACTAAACCCACATCAGTCATGTTACATTACTGCACGAGGAATGTACAGAGAGGAGCCAGGCTCCTGGGATTTTCTGGTCTTCATGTTTGCAATTAGTATTCTCTCTGAGATTCAATTCTTTTTACAATCCCTTGGTGCTCAAAACTGGAAAAGTCGTTTTCACTTGAACTACACATCCTACAGAAAACAACAGGGTAAGTTCCAGGGTGTTCATTTGGCAAACTAAGGTTACAACACCTCTCAGGCACCAAGTGACAGCATCACATCTTTCTGTGGAGAAGAGAGACCATCATGGTGAAATGACTCATCTTCCTTGATTTGCTTTGCAATGGTCTTGTGATAACCCTTATATCTGTAGCAGTTAAACTAGGGGTTATTTCTCTGGTTTCACATTATTTGTACCTTGTACATTATAGACATTTATAAAAACATGAACTTGTACTAATGGGGAGTGCCTTAGCAAGCCCTTCAAGGACTAGAATTGCACTGTCAAATCATGTACAGCTCAAAGCAGAGACTTAGGAGCTCACCCACCCTGACACCCTGGATCTCAGTGCCTTCTACCCTGAGGTGATGATGGCAAAGTGGCAGCACCTTCTGCTGTAGCCTGAGCCAGAACAGGGCTCCAGAGCTCTGGAGAGAATTCCCCTGTGCTTGAAGGCTGTGAAGCACAAAGCAGCCAAGCCCATGCAGACTGGGGCTCAGCCTTGCTGGCCCTGGGGAGGGGATTGCTCACTGCTCACCCCCTCCTCCACCATTTCTCCAGGCACCTGCATTGTCCTGGACAGCCTCACATGACCCCACACCTTTTCTAGAAGTTCTTTCTTTTCACGTGACCCAACACTCCTACAAGATACAGGTAAGAAGCCACACGCTCAACAGGTCACAAACTCTGATTTTCAAGCAAATTATTTGTAATATACAGTAAGAAAACCTCTGTCCTCCAAGTACTCCACAAAGCCAAATGCTGGCTCATGGCTAGACAAGACAGGAAAATTATAATCCCAGCCCAAATGAGAACCTTGAATTTTCCCCAATATGTGAGCAACTCATGTATTAAAGCCTTTCAAGAATGCAAACTGGGAAGAGAAACAATCACCTCATCAGTTCAATTTCATATCTTCTGTTTTATTTTAAGGCTTACTAGTAAGGGCTTTCATGTATCTGGGGAACTTCATTTTGTTTAACTTTCCAGTCTTAACGTTTGTTTAATAGATACTATTTGTAAACTTATAGTGTTTCTATATCCAAACTCTATTTGTGTTTGTTTCTCCAGCATTTTTCCTCCCTCCTGTGTTTATTTCTCTACTGACACATCAAGGGAGGGCTTGCTTTTGGCACACACTCTTGCCAAAACAAATTGTTTTATGTACTATTTCCTTTCATCAGAACTTCAACATATTAACAACTTAGGATATTGCATATAAGTCTATATCAGGATTTTTAAAAATGATGGGAGGAAGAACAGGACACATGTTGAGGCAAGAAAGATTAAAGGAAAATATTTCTCTGAATTAAAGCCCTCTTAACAGCACGGTTGAAACTACGCCCTAAGTTTTGTTTTGTCATTAGACAAGTTCAGCCCTTGATGAAACCATGTTTAGAAGTAATTTGGGATCAATCTTCCTTTCCTGGAAACAATCAACAGAAAGTTAAACTCAGAAGACTTTCTCTTTTTGTTGGGGGAGTGAGACAGTGAGGTGGCAGCTAGGTAAAAAATAAAAATAAATAGAAGGGTAGAACTAAGATAATTAGCTATTAACTGTCTCAAATTTGCCTATGAAATGGGAAGTAAAACTTATGGCAGCTGAAGGTATATTACATAATTTTGTTCCAAGTCAAAGCCCTCCTCAGAGCCAGTTAAACATGTACATTAATTTCTATGATTTTCCACATACAGATTTACAGATGTTGGCTAGAATAAAGAAAATAAGCACATTCATAATTGAGATCTAATATAGTACATTGAGTAATCTCTACTATCCCATTTAGATCACACTTGGCAAAAATAGCTTTGATAATGGATAACTGTCTAACACATTTTCTTGTGGATCCTGATCTGAGACACTGATTTGTTCAAAATTCTGTTCATAGTCAAAAAGTTCTGTAAAGATGACAAACTCTGTGTCACTTAGATTAATTTGAAAGACATATTTCTCCATTAGCAATGCCATGTCAAATAAGCTGTGACAGCACTGATTTATCATGGGACTCAGAAGATTATCATGCATTCAAGCAGGCAGAATCTGTCCTCACAGTTACTGGCTTTCATCTCCAGTAACCCCAAAGGCATTCACTGGGCACTATGAGCCAGGTGATGCCAAGATACAGGTAAGAAGCCACACACTCAACAGGCCACAAACCCTGACTTTCAAGCAAATTATTAGTAATATAAAGTAAGAAAACCTCTGTCCTCCAAGTACTCCATGAAGCCAAACGCTGGCTCATGGCTAGACAATAAAGGAACAGCTGTCAGAGAAACAGCTACAGAGAATTGGGGAGTTTGTGTGTGACAAGTGTACTGAGCAGCACAAGAACCTTGTACATTATAGACATTTATAAAAAGATGAATTCTTATTTCACCAATCTACCCTTGGAGACAAAGTCACAGCACCTCGGTCACATCACAGCCTTAGACACGTGTGTGCTAAGGTACATACTTTAATAAGACATGCAGCACAACATTCACTGCCACAGTGGTTGGGGCTGGGGACATCCTGCACTGTTGGGAGTTTTAGGAGGCCCACTCAGGGGCACAGGCCCCTGGACATGAACCCTGGCCCTTTTCCCTATGAAACACAACTCAGCATCCCAGATTGCTGATGTCAGTTTAGTACAGCTCTACAATAAATAACTTGTTGTGATGTTAATACAATTCATTCTATCCTCTTATATGATCTTTTTTCTTTTTATCTTCATTTTTCTCCACCCTACTATGTCTAGTCTAGCTCACCAGGCTCATCCTTTTTTGTGCCACTGCCCTGCCCATGGCATTCCTTCTGTGCATGGTCAAGGCTTCAGTCTCATGAAACCCAGCCAGTACCTACCAACTCTGATGAAAAGATCATTCCACAGACACACAAAGGCAAATGGCTTTGGACCCCCCACTAACATTAAAGAAAAACCAAGGAAGGAAAATTCAGGAGTTGGCAGAGCTAATTACATTTTCATAAGATGGATAAGATCTTAAAAATTCGTAAGCATTGGAACACTACTGTATTATGTGTTTGAGACCTCAGTCACACTTGCTATGATTAAAGAGTTCTGTGAAGAAAACAAAAACAACAAAAAAAGAGAGACAAAACCCACTCAGCCCCCTAAAGGATCAGGAGACATCTGCCAGTCAGGGCATCTGGCATGGAAAAAACATTTTCATCTTGCCTGGATTTTGATTAAGCAAGATAAAGCTTCAAAAGCACAAGTAGTGTTATCTATTGGACCTTGTCTTAAAACAAAGCTTTAGATGCAACCCTGTTGTCTCCAGATTGGCTTTTGCCTGCTACACAACAATTGTTCCAGTCCCATGGGAGTTGATGACATTAAAACAATATCAGAAAGCAAGGACGCACTGAAAAACAGAAAAGCAGAACTTGAAAAGATGTTTAACATTTCTGGCAACAGTTACAGGTGCTGTAGCTTTTTGATTTGGGGAGCTGGCAAATAAAGTTTGTTGAACATGAGAGCAGAACAATACCTGATTTCCCAGGTACTCTGACATTTTCCTTGAACGTTACACCTCAATGAAAGGAGCCAGTTGTGAAATTTAGCAGAGAAGCACAGAATGAGGGTCAAGCATAGTGATAATTGGTGGTGCACCACCACTAATTACTTAAACAACATGAATGTATATCAAGAATTCCTAGTAACAGCTACTGCTTTACTATCCCACACAAATACCCCAGAGGAACAGGGAGAAATAACACAGGTGTTCTATTTCTTCCCATTTGTCTGCTCTAAGCCCTTCTCCATGACCACAATGCTTGCAGATGAGCCAGCTGTAGATACAGCTGAACATTTTGACTTGGTTCAAACTGCTTGATCAGGTCTCACACTTTAATTTTGCTATGCCAGCTTTTCAGTAACTTAGCATACTACTGAGCATTGCTTTCAGAACCTGGAAGAGGTGACTTTTGCTGGAGGATAGTACCATGACTTCACTGCTGGAAGAAAAGCTTTCATTGTTCAAGTTACTGGCACAATTTCATAGAGGTGCAGGCACAAGATAAGCTCTCAGCAGAATTTTCATTCAGGCACACATCCATATCTTTATCTGTCTTTGTCTAAGCTATTGCACTTTGTCTGTGATTCACTTTTCAGCTCTTGGAGTTTGGATTGCTTGAAAAGAATTCACCCCATTAAGGATTCAAACAGTTGAAAGCTCCTATGTGAAAAGATTTCAACCCTTTAAGATCAACACCAGATCTGCATCAGACTCAATTATACTGGAAATAGTGTGGTGAACTGCCAAGAACAGAGAGCCAGTCCTCTTGGGTAAAAATTTGGATTTCTGTATCCTGAGAAAAAGTGCTTAATGAGTCTAGAATGCAGATTCACATGAACTGGTGAATCTAAGTGGTAGAGGAACAACAGAATAATAACTCTGTTTGGCTACCCTGTGGAGCAGTAGCAGGGCCAGCCTGGGTAACAATCTCCTGTTTAGGTAAGTTTGCTCTAGTGCAGGAAATTGGGCTGGTCCTGAAGCAGACACCATGACAGAAAGCAGAGCCAGTGGAACAATGCTGGGAGAGTTTTATGTCAGCAGCTACAAAGGAGCAACAATTTTCTTTGAGCTCAGAAGTTTTAATCTACCAATAAAGAAGAAAATCAACACTTGAAAGTTTTATTCCAGTAACAAAAAGTGATTGGGACACACTAGCTAAGGTCTGCCACAGATACCCTGGCAAACCACTCACACTGACTTAGAGGAGATGTAAATCAACCAAATTTAACTGTTTACTGAAGTACACAGACTTAGTAGAAGAATCAGGCTATAGAAAGAGGTCTGCTCTTCTATCAGTAAGAGCCAAACTTCCAGAACAAATGCAAGACTCAGGATTTACTAACATCCTAATAGCATTATCAGTACAGAAGCATTATCCCCAACAAAGCTTCAGGTTAAATTTGACAGCAACAAATGTAGATTCCAAGTGTTTCCAGCTATCAAACTACAGTGAAATCCCCATCTTGGAGTGTGGGAAAGCTGATAGAAGATACAGGATTCTGAGTGAACTAATTTCCTTAATGACAATTGATAAGTTGATTGATTTAATAAAACAGCATATCATCAGAAAGGAAAATATCAGTACAAAAATCAAGCATGTAAAAATAATTCCTCTTTTTATGATTTTCAGATTCCTTTTCATTCTGCACAGACAGCTGCTTGAGTCCCAGCCCCTCCTTGTACACAAGGGAGCACATGTGAATTACACCTGTGCTGTGAGCCTGCCCTTTACCCATGGGGAGAAAGAGTAAGAATGAAAGAGCATTCATTTCCCTTCCTTCCACCACTCATCCCAGGGATCCACCTAAAAGAAGCTGCTTTTCTCTTTGGGGTTCAGCCATCAGAGCTCTTTTGACAAGTGTTTACCAACTCCTGAAAGGAAAATCAGGCTGTCCATGTTTATCTTGCTTCTCTTGCCTAGAACACATTCTTGGGGGCTGCAAAAAAGCCACTCAACAAATAGGATGGCAGCGTGCAGCAGTTTGAGCACTGGTATTCAAGCACAGCTGGAGTGGCACTCAGTGCAATGCCTACTGGTGCAATTTGGCTTTTGTGAGGGCCCTTCTCTGCATCTGGCCAGATGAAACATTGAGCAACTCCACTATGTAAAGACAAATTCAACACAAGTTCAAGACTTGCTCTTACTTTGCTTAACCCATTAAACAGGACATTCCAAATGATCAGTATCCAAATCAAACAGCCAGTTTGCAGCATCACCCCAGAGAGCCCAGCACACGTCCTGAAAACCAGACAGTGACCCAAGGCACAAAACCCTCATAACAGGTTTGAAGCCTGATAATTCAAGCCATAAACACATGCTGCAGCAATGAAGTCACTACTCCAGCTGTCCAAAACAGAAATATAACTGTATCCTTCAGGAGGGACCAGATGACAACATCAAGCTAAAGTAACTCTTCATTTCAAACAGTAAAAACTCACAAACATACAACAATAAAATTCACTTATTTTATCCAAATTCTAAATCTTTGGTTTCCAGCTCAAGTCCAGGTGCTTTGTTTAGGTACATTCATGTGGTATTTTATTGCTTGACCTTGATCATTCAGAACCCTATTTTGCTGCCAGGAGCAGATGCTGCAGAGATCAGGCCCTGGAACCCACTGCTTCTGCACCCAGGATGTACCAAAGGATCTCACTGCAGCCAACAGCCAAGGACAGGACAGCAGTGCCTTTCCACAGTAAAAAAATCAGTATATAGGTAGTGAGGACCATTTAATCATCAACACAAACTCCAGAATTCACAGCCCACCAGAGAGCCATTAAAGGAAAAAGAATCACTCTATTTCCTTTTGAGACTACTCCCAGAGGTTAGAAAGTTGTAACAAAGCCCAGAGAAGATTATTGGTCCATACCACAAGTGGCAGGCTTCTTGATATGTTTCCATCAAGGCTAACTTTAATAGAGCTCTTCCTCTCCAGCTTTAGCACAGGTATTGCTCCAGTAAACAACCCCAATTTGCAATGTTGCCTTTTCATTGCAAAATACATCTATATAAGGGGTTGGAAAAGAAACATGGCTTCCCTATCCATTACAGAAACTGCAAACACTGCAACAGGTTCTATGTGCATCTGGTGAAATGTGCAATATTTAATAACTACTTGATGCTGTATCCATGTGACAACCATTACAAGATTATATTGTTTAGATGTGAGCAATATAAATTTGTGCAAGTATTTGCATTTCACTTCTAACAGTTTTGATGGCCAAATTGGTGAGCAAATATACTCAAAACAGGTCAAATCCTCAACACAAAAAGCTATAATTTGTAAGCAACAGCTCTAACAGAACTGTTTAAAAGCTGCATTTGTTTTCCAAGATATTTTCCAGCTGGCAAGAGGAGTTACCACAACCTTCCCCGGCATCAATACTGGCAGAGCCAAACAACACATCCAAGTCCTGCCACTGTTTAGAAAGGACAGAAAATGTTAGATGCTGTCAGGACCCCAAAGGTCCCATCCATGTACACTAACAGACACTCAGTTAAGCAACTTTTACTGCAATTAACCTTGACATTTAGAAAATTTAGGTTGTTCAGGATTTTGGGAATGTCTGCTCTTCAGTGCAGACATGTACAGCTTTAGTGGCAGCTGTACATCCTCTCTACTCTTGTAAATCTTAGTTACAGGACTCTCCTGCTTCCCTGAGGAAACTTTAATGAAGTTTTTTATAAAGGCAGCATTCTGCAACAAAAGCTTTTCCAAACACAGGAGAACTTTTAGCCCTAACTTGACAGGTAAACTTACCTGTCTTTATCAGGAATCTTAAAGCCTACATATTGACAGTCAAAATGGACTTATTGCACACTAAAAAAAATTAAAATCAAGCCTTATAGGGCAAAGTAATTGGAAATTGATCAGTAGATAGAGTGTGAATAAAGTAACTGATTCAAGATTAAACTTCTGCTTGCTTGCTCCTATTATAATAAAATCAATATCTCAGTCTGAGGATATATCCCAAGTCTTCTTGTAAAGTCATGCTCCAGTTGCTAAGATTAATTATGTATATCCAAACAACAAATGAGTTGTACAGCACTCAGGAAGATTAATTAGTTACAAGCAGAACTTTTTACCTCCACAGAACTTAGAACAGAAATAGTTTGAGCTATTTGGTGCCTGAATGTGGCAGACAGCTCATTTCCTAAATGAAAGAGCATTTTCAGCTGTTAGTGAAGTAGATACAAGAAAAAAATTAAAGTTAAGTTACATTTCAGCTTCCAAAGGAGTCAAAGGGCCTTCAGCACAAATGTTGGAGCAGCATCATTTCTCAATGTAAGTACCAGAGAGCTTTCCAGTGGAAACAAGCTATAATCCATATTGTCCAGGAAAGATCTGTGAATCAGTGAAATCCTTATCTAGCACTATTTGACAATAGCTGTGAGGCAGATTACTAAAGGCAACATTTTCCAGATGAAACAGTCCTCTAATTAGAAATAAAGCACTTTTTTCTTCCTTTTTCAGCAAAGACTGCTGTGAGGCAAAACAATAGAAATGGCACCATCTGCTAATAATCCAATTAGAGAATTTCAAAGCACCAGCTAAAAAAGCTAGCTGGTAGGGATTTATTCTTCTAAACATATTTCTCAATTACACCACATGGACATCCACATGCTTTCTAATTACACTGGATTTGGAAACTGCAAGAGTTCACAGGATCAAGGAGAAATCATATCATGGATAATGCAAAATATGACCTTTTCCCAGTTGTACTTGTCTGCCCTTGTGACAGAACTTCAGCACTTTCTTATATTCCCCCACAATAGGTGTTAGTCAAACATGTCTCAGACATGACTTTTCACAGAATATTCTCCAGAATGACCTAGGATATGCCCTCTCTTCCCACTTGGTTTATGGCCAGAATAATCAAGAGATGCCAAAGAAACAGTAACTGTGACTAAACATTCTGAAATGCTGTATTTAGGCAGCAGTTGCTGCCTATCATTCAGGATTATTTGCCCAGAGATGGAAATTCAGCTAACACTGTTTAGGTGGGACAGGTTTACCAGTGGCAAACCTCTCACTGTTTCTAGGCAATAACAAATAACCCAAAGCCCAACCACAACTAATATTTGAATATGTCTTCAGAACATACTGACAGGTTCAGTAAAGCAGCTGAAAATTCCACATGAAATCCAATGAATCCAGGCAGACGAGAACTTCTTCCAAGCTGCAAAGTTTTGAATCCAAAGGTGAATTTATGGCAAAAAGAGATCTGTCAAATGTAGCATTTGCCAAGAAACGCTTCAACATCAGCTAAGGTGTAAATCATATGTCCACCATAACTGCACTAGGCCCACATGTTTTTCTTCCACTTCCCCATCTCCAGATTAACTTCCAGACAAAAGCACAAAATATTATCAAAAGTCTGAGCTAACAAGCTTAACATGGTTTTACTGGGCCTTCAGAGGAGCAAAGCACTAAACATTGTACTGAGGGCCAAAACGTCACTGAACAGCAGCTCTTGGAGAAACTGAAGGTTCCAGATGGGATTATGGGTGCACAGGGAATGTCCAAATGCCCAAATCTGTGAGGACAGCAGAAAAACCTTACAGCATTTGTGCTCCTACCCCAAGAACAAACTCATTTCTGTTGTTCAGTAGCAAAAGAAGCCTCTGTGGAGTGATTAATCCCCCAATACTGCCCACTACACAGAGCCCACGAAAAATACTGATTTCTTCTTCCTGTCTCTAGTGCTCCTGCAGTGAGGTGGAGCACAACTTGCTGATAGACTTTAAAAAGTTCAGAATTTTATCACAGCAGGTCTCTTGCTGCTTTTTAACCCCCTCGAGTGCATGCAATGAGACCACTCACGTGTTTGAACTTGTGTGGATCTTCCCAACTCATCCCTAAACTGGTTCCTTGACAGCAGCAGCACAAAGATCAATGCAAGATAAAATGTGAACTGACCTGAATTTCATCAACTCCTTGTCTGATAATGTAACTCCACTGACGAACATACAACAAAAATATTCTGCAATTACACCCAGAGATTCCCAAATTCCTCATAAATGCAGTAATTCAGTCACAACCTCAAGCAATCTGTTGATCTAATGAGCAACCCCTTTGCCAATACACAAGGTCATAATGCAATTTCAGGATCAAGAGCCATCTCCACAGCATGTCACCAAGGTCACATTTGATGGACAGCTATCATTTCTGTTTATAGCATGCAGTTGAAAGAAAAATATCTTTCTGAGCAGTTCCATTTCAGCTTTATTCATTTTATTTGCTGAGAAAATGAAATGGTGCCACAGCACAACATTTTAATGCAATTCATCTATTCAATGATAAGCAAATGGGTATTCCACGAAATGTGATCTCATAACACTTAATTCAGGATTTGACTGCTGGTGTTCACACTAAGCTATATAAATAAGGAAAAGCACAGCACACACAGATTTCAGACAAAAATATACCTCAACTGGAAGAATAAGAACAAAACAAGCCACCTGCAGCACAAAGCCACTGGATATTTAATATGGTTTCTTCAGCCCTGTTTGCATATTTCATATTGAAAAATAAGTTGGGGGTTTTTTTAATGAGGTATGTCAATGCTTAATGAAAAGATCCATTTCACAAGTGTTTTACTTCCATATTTAGTAACTAGAGACACATCCCTTTCTGCAGGACAAACAAACAATCTCAGGCAGAAGACAGCTGAGCTGCTGTGCTTCAGTTGGTGATTATTCCCATGTTGACTGGCAAACCCATGCACTTCATTTGTGAAAGTCACTGGTACTGAGTGAGCCCTTCAAACAGACTGGGATACAAACCCCAGTTTCCATTCAGCATCCCTCATTTTACAGCTCTTGAGAAGTAGAAGTTTCATTTCCCACCTTTAGTACCTACATTCAACAAAGTGCTGTACTGAAAACTGGAGCGGACAGACTGTCAGGATAAACTGATCCCTAATACTTCAGAATTGCATAAATACAAATATCATGCTTACACATCCAGCAACACTACTGAAGAGAGCTCCAGCCTGTGCATAAGCACAGCTGACCATTAACTTTTGGTAACACAACATGCTGCAGTAAAAACACACAGCAACAAGCTACTAGAAGTATTCAGAAGCAGGTTTGCTAACACAGGCTCTGTAGTTGGTGTTAGCAGAATGTTTGCCAGCTTGGTGCTAAAGTTAATCCAGATTTACACATGCATTTTGCTCATTCCAAGTTGTTGGAACCCTGGATGCTGAGAATTTGAGACTTCCTGTGTTGAAAGGCACAGACCCTCAAGAGTACACTGCATTTGACCTGAAGCCATGGAGAAGGCTTCCAAAATTGAATGAGATTGTGGATGTGTAGTTTAAATAGAAGTGTATAATATCACATGGTGGAAAACAGAGTTTAATTTTTAGAATATAGTAATATATACAAGGCTAAGATGGAGGTTTTAGGCTGGTGGCTGGTCCTTCTTCAAGGGCTTGAGTGTAATTTTGTAATTGGACAGAGAAGTCCACATTGTGGGACACAAGTGATTAGTTATTGGATTAGAAGTAAAAATAATTTAGGTACCATTTCTTAATTGGATAATTTTTCCTTAAAATACCTTGTATAGATAGATATGGGGTTATTTTGTAGCTTGTTAGTGAAATGCTGTAGAACTCACAGCTGGTAAGACTGGGATATAGATAAGAAATAATAAACAGCTGAGTCTGAACACTAAATACCATCTCTTTCAATCCCAACCCTGACAGAAGTAGAAAAAGAAGATAAAGAATCAGCACCAAGTCATGTCCCAAATGCCTACAAAATAAAGTATATCTTCATTATTCCAAACAGCTTTGAGAACTGTTTCAGAGAGTTTCCTTACTTCTAAAAGTGTACCAAATGATGAACAGTAACTTAAATACACATTTTCCTCCCATTCATTCTCCACTATAATCTAATAGTTAACAATCTGAACGCCTTTCCCTGACAAGGCTGCTATATTAAACACCTTTTGGGTCCTTCTGCTCTTCTATCCTCAAGAACAAAACCATGTTTCTAATGAAGCTAAAATCCAGCTGCTTTCCATTTTGTACTTTTTAACCTGCTTTACTCACCTGCAAATCCAGAAGCAAGATGACTACATGCAGAGACAGAGGAGGAGGCAGCTCTAAGAGAAAACACAAGCTCTCTGCTGGATATTAGCTGCCCATAATGGGCTAAAAAAATATTTAAAAAAAAACTCAAACAAGGAATTGTCTGGCAGCCATCTTCCATCAGGATGTGAGTGTGCTAAAGGCTGAGATCTTCAGGAGTCCTGAGGAGAGGCAGGTGCTCAATATGTAACTGTCTCAAACACTTGGTTTGTTTGAAGATGTCAGCCAAGAAGATTAAACCCAATGTGCTCCAATTCATTTTAATTCATATTCTGTTGGAAGGAGCAATAATTGCATCAACTTTTGCCAGTTTTCTGCCTAAAACTTTAGCTCATTTTGTTCTACTCCCCTGAAGGAAAAGCAGGAATAAGTAGCTATCATTACAAAGGTGTGTAAGGAGTCAGCACAAGTGCTCTCCCATCAAGGGAAACTGGTGATAAACAACTGACTCAGGGGATCAGGCTTCCTGCTCCGCCCAGCACGTGAAAAGTTTGCCTAAGGAAAAGCCTTAATTTGGGCTTGCTTCCTCAAACTGGGAAGCAACTGCCAAAAGTGCTTCTGCTAGACATTAAAAAAAAATAAATTACTTTATGTAAGTGACCTAAGATCACAGCAGCTGCTAAGTTTAAGGTAGGGCCTAAGTACTACCCAAGAATGAGATAATGTGTGTTATTCTTCTGGTTGGCAGTGTAGTGTACCTGTGCAATACAAGAGGAGAGAAGTGAGAACAACCTACCCAACACCAACTTCATGCAAGTATTGCAGTGGAAGTGTAGATGATCCCATCCTCTCACTATAGGAAACAAAGCAATGCTCAGCAGAGCTGAGATCTGATCTCTGTATTTCCAGAGGCATCCATCTCCCACTGTTCAAGCCAGCTCTAAGCAGAGTGATTTTTCTAGTTCAGGTTTCTAATTTAATGAACTAGAGCTAAAATCTTTGCTAACTTCATATATACAACACAATGTTCACAGATTTTCTTTTATTAAAGCCTCACATTTTGTGCTGAAAAGTTTCTGAATTTATGCTTCATTATACTTTTCATTAATCACCCAGCTAATTAGCAGCAGTAGAAAACCTTGAAACCATAAGAATACACTGAATTAAGAGTAAGCACAAGACAGAAAAGCATAATCTAATATTCATATAGATCATATATAGTGATATGGTTGAATTCAGAAAGCTCAGATTTGGTTGTCCATCCTCCAGCATTATGGCAATAGCTGTGAGATATAACTCAAGATCCAATGCAAAAGCATCTGAAACACTAAATAAATCCTTAGAATGAATTTTTCTTTTAGAAACTTCAGTATAAAGAACTTTTTTGGAGTGTCTATTCCTTCAGGCCCCAAACTTCTTGCAGATACTGAGTATCAATATATTTCAAATGGAACAGCAGAGCAGAGATCCAGATAGGAAATGCATGGAGTTCCCAAAAGGGCTTTAATTCTCAAATTCAGATGTTGAAAAACCTGTAGTCAAAGCTAAAAAGGGAATAGGCTCTAACTAGATCAGGCATTACAATACTCCAAGATCACAATGTCTGGAGAGTGAATTGCTTAAGCAAATTCATCTTGCCAACTGTACAGAACCTACACTTCAAGAGTTAAAAATCTCAATGTTCAAATCTGCTAAGTGTGTAAAAAGCAGCCTCAGCAGAAGACATTAGGTAATGAGTGTCTGCTGGAATTAATTACAGGACTTGCACACTTTTCCCCCCCAGAAGTGATGGGAGTTTTCTGATGAGCAGCTTCCAGGCTGGGCACTGGAACAGCCAAATGAATCATCTCTTCCCCTAAACCTGGCAATTGATGACTCTTCTTTTACATCAGGCTTTAATTAGTTTTTGCTTTCAAAGCCAGTGCACAGCACAGCATTCACTGCCACAGAAACCCAAAGAAGCAATGAGGACTTCAATTCCTAATTTCAGCAGCTGTCACAGCCTGGTACAAATAAGTCTTTTTTAGATGTCCCTCCTGCAAGCATCCTTACACACCAATAAAGTCACAATATCAGAGGTACCTTTACTTTTTGTATAATAATAGCTTCTGGGAATAGCCTTCATGGTAAATCCAAATCAAACCTGTTTCAGTCTAACTTTTGTCACAAGGCTATGATACTGCATGAAACAACATCTTGGGATCAAACAAATCTCTAAAAAACAAAACCAGCTGCAGTTAAAGTTCACAAGAGATGGATACTAAAGGCCCAGCTTATATCCATAAGGATTAAAGCTTTACATCTTCAATTTTGATAACCTTGCCTTTTAATTAATTATGCAACTAAAAAAATAATACTTTGCATTACTGAACAGACCTCAAGGCAACAGAAAGGCTTTAACTCCTGTGAAAGTCAGCTTTAATATCCAATTCCCTTTGTAAGATAACAGCAAAAAGCAGCAATTGTTTGTGTTATACAAGATCTATTTTTTCTTTCTTCTCCCTCCTCTTTTTCCTACATTTTTGCATCTCCAAGGCAGATCAGAAAAGATCAGATTAGTGTGTGAAAATGTTTTGGAACAAGGGAATGGCAGATAAACTATTGTCTGATTACACATGTGAACCCTGAGCATAAAACAAAGCATTACTCAGCTCACCTAAAATATTTACATATCACAACTCTCAAAACCTCCGAGCTGCTATTGCTGAAGCCTGAATTCACTTAAAACATCATTAGAATATAAAATCCCAGGGAAAAATTTCTAATAACTTTATGTGGTATATAATTATTCACAGTGGGGGAAAAAACCTACCTGCCCTGTATTGTGATTTAGAGTTGATTAAATGATTTGTGGGAAACGATACAGCAGTTAAGTAAAGCTCAGAAAGATGTGATAAGAAAAATAAAACATTATCTTCATAATCAGTCATTCAACCAGCAAGGAATTGTTCCAGTTACACAGAACGTGACCCTGTATCATGATTAAAGCTAATCATGGTTAGTGGTAAATTAAATTAAGTCACTGAGGAGCTACAGAAATCTCTCACTAAAATTGTTGAAGGGGCAACCAGGAAGGAACAGGAAAGAGCCAACACAATGGCCAAGCCCTTCAGCTGCAGCACTACTGAAAGTTGACTGAGAAATTAAAGATACAATTGAATTGATACAAGAAAAGAGACAGTACCAGCTCTGATCCACCCTGCCAGATTTCCTTAGCAGAGGAGGAAAACATTTTCACAGCACAAGGGACAAACATGGCCTTCAGCTTGAGGTCCAAGCCATGCTGAACTTCAGTTATTTGAGGAAAGCACACCTGTCTCACCATCTTGGACAGATGATGTATTGGGCAGCAAAAATGGCACATTCAATGCTTCCTTCATGATTCAGCAGCATCTAAACTGCAGTAAGACTTCAGCTAGAAATCCTTTTGTAGGAGTTAACAGGATTTTTTTACACATCTTTTTGAAAAGAAACCTGATTAAACTTCATTCATGTTAGTGGTCTCTCCATGAAAAATTATTAGAAGAATTTCCTTCTAAGTTATTGAAAACTGAGTAGCACAGAAGTACACAGGCAGAGCAGTCTTACCCCACTCAAGCCTGAATAATAAAACACAATAAATTGAAGTCTAAATGCAAAGCACAAACCTGTTATAAAAACACCTTATCTAAATAATTCCCCAAATACAACAAATACCAAGGTATTAGAAGGGACTGCAACTGGAACTAAACATCATTAATGCAAACCTCACAATCGGCAGAATCCATGCTAATGATAAAATAAAAAGTTTGGATGAAACACTGAAGTCCAGTGGAACTTGTATTCTAATTTGAGATTACTCAGAAGAAATGGGCACAGGAAGGCCCAGCTGAGCAGGCAGCCTTCCTGTAGGAATCCATTCCACTCTCTCCTAACCAAGTTCCCTGCATTGGACACATCAGATCCTAGAACAGGTCTCTGCTGTTTCACCAGTCAAAATACCTTGCCTGCTGTTGTTAAGCTTAATCCATAAGCCTTCTTCATAACCCCTTTGAATATCAAGCCATGTCTATGAGAAGCCAAGAGCAGTAATTGCCAACATTTATCACACTATCAAAGAAAATCTGACCTTTTCACTTGGACAGAGACAGTGTCATCCCATGGTTCATTACTTAAATCAGCAATGCTTTTTAAAATTTCCATTTTCAGAAGTATTTCTGAAGTCCTATTACTCATCTAAACATGATAATTTAAACAAAAGCCAGATCCCAGCTGCTCAAATCAGCACACACAATTTAAACCAGATCCTGAGACTACAAAGGCATTCTGCATACCACAGGAAAGAAGAGGCTTATTGTAATTTTAATATTACTACTCTTTGATAGAATCAGTGTGAAAAAATCTGTTAACAATTAAAATATAAAGAGCATTTGACCTCAAATGCCTACCAGAAGTTAACTGTGTTCTCATTGCTGTGATCATGAATAAACAGTTATTTAATGAAGACATGCATAAGTGTCCTAATGTGTAGTTCAGGGTTTAGATGCATATTTAGTATGGGAATATTTCTGCTAAAGATCAAATAGCCAAAAGCTTTTCACTGTGCTGCTTAGCCACCCTTGAAAAGGCACCTCCAGTGCTCAGTTTTGGGCATGTGAGAAAGGCTGCAGTGCCTGGCACAGCACTATTGCCATACTTAGGGTTTGCCAAGACTATTGACAAGTTCAACAATTAGCTTCAAAACACATCAATATGTGAGTTTTTTTAATTTGGTACTAACCAAGATTAAAATATAACAAAAGCAACAAGCAACTATTTTAAAAGCTATAAAAACATAAGGAAATAAAGTGGAAATTAACCTTTTGATAGTATTATTGCCCAGCTACCCAGAGTACACCATCATTTATAAAGAGTATGGGAGAACCCAGGTAAATCCCTACATTCTCACTTCATTTTTCTATTACACCCATTTATTTATTTATTCAATAGTTTGAACTATTCTCTCACCTTACTCATCATTAGTGAGAATCTAACAAGAGCTGCTTCCCTTCACACTGAATTAATTAGCAGAAAGTGGCACCCCAGCAATTTATCTTAAGCCACTCTATGATGGGGCAGACTCAGTCCACCAAAAAGTGGCCCTGAGTGCTGAACAATGTCGTTATTTTGCTGCTCTCCTAATTCTGAGTCAATTCTTAGAAGCAATATTTTAAGAAGAGTGTTTTAGTGCTCAAAACCATTCACGTTTCTCCTTAATTTAAGGAAACATCTACAAACCATTGCTGCTAAGATTTTCTGTGAGAATTTACTCAAATTCACACTGGCATTTTTTAGTTAACATTACCCAAGTTAAGACTTAAACAAGAATATGTGTGTAACTTGATATTTTAGCAAGATGGGAAGAGAGGGCTAAGTTTGCTCAAGAGGTACATTTAAACCTAAAAACTTCAGGTGAATCCACCCAAGTCTGAGCAGATTACCCAGGCTGAGTTTGGCTAAAGCAAGACTTTGCAAAGTTTGACACACTGCTTCTCACCAAATGCCACAGTGAGTTCCCTGACTGGGAAGCTTTTTGAAGCACTTATTTTAGGCTATTCAATAGCACAATTTGTCTGTGCAAACAGATAAATTCTGTTGGTAAGTACCAAAATCATAGACACAAAGCAGGAAATACGGTTCCAGGCCATCTTCACTGAGGCATTTTGTGAGATCTTGCACTTGAGATGAAACAGCTTTGTATTTTGAGATACAGCATGAATATTTAACAATGAAAGAAAAGCCAATTGTGTTTAGAATTAAAACTAGGCTCTAAGCTGTTGATCTGCCAGGAAAGCTATTAATTAGTATAATTACATAGAAAACAAATCTGGGATTCTCAATGCCAGAATATTTTACCATGCTAAGCAAATAGAGCAAGGACCATATTTAAGTGATTAGACCCTTCTGTTTCATCTCTCCAAATTGCCACATTTTACTCAATCATCTTCACTTCACTGCTTTTATTTTTCATTTTGCATTCAAAAATAAGGGGAAAACAATTAGACTAAGGAAAAAAAATATCCAAACAACCACAAAAAGGCTGGGGGTTCTTTGGTTTTTAACAAACATTTTCCAGAAGGTTTAGAAAAATCTATCTGCTTTGTGGTGAGACTTAGCAGGGCAGGTCATTTTAGCCCAGCAGTCCCAGAATGAGAGTGGCCAGTGCTGTGGGCAAAGATGCAGCTGGAGACTGGCAGGGAATGAGGCAGCTGAAGATAAAACTGGTGCCTACAAGCCTGAAAACTCCCTGAAAGCCATCAAACTCTACATCTGCTACTTCTTTACAGAAGCAGATATCAATACTGTTAATTTAGTCAGCTTCTAAAACAGCAGCTTGCACATGATTTAGGTGGTCTCATTACAGATTATACAGCTCTACAACCAGAGCAGAACTGCTTAGCCCAGAGAGGATCAGCAAAGTTCCCTCAAGAATAAAAAACATCCCCCAGGTTTAGCTAAATAAAGGGTTGGAGTTCACCCTTTAAGGGGAATGGAGTAGGACAGGGTTTAGGGTGAAATCTAAAACCAAGAGTTTTGATAAAACAAAAAATCATTGTTAAAAGCAGTCTTAAAAATGGAAAGCCTGGAACAGAGACAGAGCTAAACTACTGCAATTCAATTCATTACTCTCTTATCACAACTTATGATAAATACACTCAACAACAGAATAATACCTCAAAAACACATCAGCAGCTAAGTATTCTACAGGTTAACCTTTTAATTTCCATACAGCAACAGACCCGCAACCAGTGAAAACATAACTGATAATTTTGCATGTATTTCTGTATAAGACTGTTTCTAGAGGATCTAAATTAAGCTATAAATGTGATCCCCATTATTAATAAAACCAGTGTTATAAGCAACATTAGACACAGATAATAATTTTAGCCTGAACATTCCATAACACCATCTTCTAGTAAAAGCTGACCTGAAAGGTAAAATACACTTTTTAAGCCATTAAATATTTTTGCAGCGAACTACAGCTCTTTTAACTTCAAACATTTTGCTTTTCTTTTTTGCTTTGAATTCTTTACTGTTCTAAGCATTAAATATATATATATATATATATATATCAATAACTAGTAGTTTTAAAGCCAAATAATAGATTAAAAAAAAAATCGAGGGAATACAGGGTTATAAGAGCTCCAACAGTCATACCATCCCATATTTCAAAATGCTGCTTAAGAAAAGCTAAACCAAGAAAAGGGCTGCAGCTTAACATATTTCACATAAACAAATATTACATATTTTAATAAAAGAGATAGCAAAAAAAGCCAAAAAACTATCTTACTTTTCAGAGTCACCGACACAGCACACCCAAACTATCACAGTTTTAGGGGCAATCATGGTCTTTTATAGCAGGCCTGAAACGAGCTCCAGGTGAAAGCTATTGATGGTGAATTAGTTAATGATGACCTTCAGCTGGCAAAGCTGATTAAACTTTTTTTTTTTTTTTTTAACTCAATTTGATTAGAAATTGGCAGTGGCTGTGCTAAAGTTATCATCCAGAATGTAGCTGTAAAGTTACCATCCAGAATGATGATCTGGATGAAATTTAATTCGATTAAAATTCAAGGCAATCCCTTTGTCCAACTGTTTAGCGAGAAGGGACGGGGGAAAAGTGCAACCATGACAATTAATTTGAACAATCTCTTCGCTCCAAAGGAAATGCGTTAATTGATGAGAGGATTATTTTCTCGTTAATATTTACAGCCTTGGATTCCTCGGGCTCGGCTCCCGGGCCGGGAAGCGGCAGCGGGAGCCGCAATGGCGCGGAACGGCCGCCAGGGGGCGCCAGAGACCGCGGAGCGCCGGCATCGCCTCGGCACTGCCGGGAATAAAAACCTGGGATAAAAACCTGGGATAAAAACCTGGGATAAAAACCTGCGGCAAAGGGAACTCCGGGTGTGTCACTGACTGACAAAAATCAAATACCAATGCAAGTTTTATGATAACATCAGGGAAGTTAAAATTTGATGCATCTTTAATATTTTCCAAATACCCAGGGTTAAAGTTAGAATTTCAAGATGTTGCTAAAAATAAAATAACAATGCAAGTTTTATGATAACCTCAGGGAGCTGATTTTTTTTGTTGGTTCGTATCTGGTAGCTCAAGTGATCAGTCAATCCCAGAACACAGGGATGGGACATAAAAACTCTGCACATAAACTGCAGCAATTTATAAGGCATTTCAGAGAATGGAAGTTTTTTGGGTTAGTTCATGGTTGTGCAATTAGAAGTGGTGGTGCCTATGTGAATATTTTTATATCACAAAATGTGGGGTTTAAGTATTAATTTGCCAGAGGAGAGCAGCATTTAAACACTGAATTAGCTATATATCAGTGGAACAAATTGAATGTGAACTTGTGTCAAGTAAACTCAAACTATAAGGAAAAAAGGAGTGTGGGTTCTGACCCATGGTTGTGGTAATATTGGATATTTGCATTTATTCTGGGTGTGAAATTCAAGTGGCTGAGATACTGCTAAAAGAAAAGTTAAAATAACTTTGAGTCACCCTACACTCCAGCTTCTATTGCATCTGGATTTGGCAACCTTGTTCTGGGATTGAATTTAACATACTTGAGTGTTACCAGATACGAACCAACAAAAAAATCAGCTCCCTGAGGTTATCATAAAACTTGCATTGTTATTTTGTTTTTAGCAACATCTCACAATTGTGACTTTAACCCTGGGTATTTGGAAAATACTAAAGATACATCAAATTTTACCCTTTCTTGTAAGAATATATTGCACACTGAAGAGAGTATATTTTCATAACTGGGTTCCTTGATTACATAAATCCAGGAAGATCATTGTGAAGCTCCTGCCCCATTCAAACAAGCAGAAAAAACGTGACCAATCTAAATAAAAGTAATGGAAAGGTTTCATGAGAATTTGTGTTGGTAACTCTCATACATACTTGATAGATTTTGCAGTGATCACACGTGGCCACAGAAGGCTATTTAAGAGAAAAATCCTAAGTAAAGATGTGTTTTGCTCTCACTGAAACAGTGAGATGGAGTGATTTGGATGAGGTCAGTGTCTAATAGTTTAGAGAGGATTAGAAACAGTCACTGGCCCTCAATCTGTTGCTGTAATTACTGAGCTACTCGAGTTCCTCACAGAACAACTCAGGTATTGGTATTGGTACCAGAACAACTCAGGTATTGGTATAACTGCTCCTGGTATTCGTGGTAATTATTTAGAACATATCAATATTCTGGTTTCTGCTTCATGGAAGGTGACAGTGTCCCATCTCAAAAAAAACCCCGGAACATCTTCATATTTATCTGCTGAAAAATCTGGAGAGAGTTGAACCTGGGTTTTTAGCAAATAACATGGCTTTAAGTTGTGCAGCTTTAAGTGTTCTTAAATAATGAAGAGCAAGAACATGTACAAACAAACAAACAAACCAACCACACTCTCCTGCTCCAGTAAGTTTTTATTGAGGTGAAGCCTGCTCAGCTGTGCCAGTGAGGGGCAGCAATCAGCACTTCTCTGCAGACTCCGTGGGGCCTTTGGTGTCTCAGTTAGTGAAACATTTCTCAGCTCATATGTTACCCTGAGCAATTAGCAGGGAAAGACCAAGAGGGCTTTCAAAACTCATCGGTTTTATGCAGATAAAATCAACAAGCCTCCCACCGACAGGTTTACTTGTTGCAATTAATCCCTTACTTATGTGGAATCCTTGCCTGCTGGTAGAGAGGACTCACAAACCATGGGTTTCCATTTTACACAGGGTCAGCAGCACACAGTTTAATTAAGACTGTTGATACAAAATGTCAATAAACAAAAGTATACAAACTCCACACTTAGAAAACATCTATGCTTCAGTAGCTACTGGATTTGTATAATCTCTAAAGGGCAGTGGGGTTGGAAGCAGGGGGAAAGTTCCTAACAGTAAATGAATGGTTACAGTAGCAAGCTAGGGACTGAAATATAACCTAAGCTGAAAAGAAACATGAAAAGTGACAGTCCTGTCATGGATAAGGAGGACTAAAGTATTTGTTTCCATAAAGCCATATTTACCACAGCCACTGGACATAATGACCTTGTCATTCTATGTTCTTACAGCCTCTTAAAGGGAATCCCAGTTTCAAAGCCAAGGAATGCTGGGGCACATCAGAATTAGATATTGTGACACCAGGGAAGGCTCCTGCAGCGCTCTGCCAAGGTGGTCCCTCTCCCTGACAGACTGCTAACAGCTTGGTGGAAACCTCTGCCTGTGTTTTCTATTCACAAGCTGTAGATATGCTCTGTAAAACTGTCCCTGTGATTGCCATTTCAGCAAGGGGAAGACAACAGGTCTGAAGATAATGGATTATTTAAATCATGAATTAGTTACTTGTAGGGGAACGGAATATAAGAAAATAAGGATGGTGTAGAAAGTAATCTTATGCCTAAGGAGTTGCAGCTGGGCCAATTATCAAAGATTAGGAACAGGCCAGACCTTAACAGGCCACAGCTGTAAGCCAATGAGCAGAAGATGCTATAAAAGAGTGGTTGGGAAAGGAACTGGAGTCAGTGGCTGCTTTGTGAAGAAGAAAGAGTCAGTGCTCTGAGGAGCTGCCCAGGAGAAACACCAAGAAGGTTTGGAACTTTTGTGATAAGGAGACAACAGTTACTTTGCATCTAAGCTCCCAACTCTGCTTTAAAGCATAAATAGAAAATCTAAGCTGAGAAAAATATTATGGAGTTGGCTAAAATATTTCATGTATTAAATATCAGCTATTATATATGACTGTGGAACCAAAGTGGGGGAAGTAGCAGCTATTTTAACTCTTAGGATTTAGCAGGCTATGAGGATGGAGTAACCATGCTAATACTTAGAGTTTACAACTTATTTAATTTTTTCCTGAGATGTACTCACTCCCTGTCAGTGGAGTTATGTAGAGTTCTTAATTAAGTCACTGTTATCCTTATTTTAAAACAAGGGGGTTTAGCTGTGGGTATTTGCAGTGGTTAATCACACAGTGAATGCAGCAGAATCAGGATTAGAAGAGGATTGTCTCATTTCCTGTCCCTCCTTTAATCAACTTGGTATTCTTGCCTGTCTAGACCATTCTGTATTTAATTTTTAATCCTATTTCTATTGACAGAAGCTAGACTTCCATTTTGATAGGAAAGTAGAAGTAGTGTAATTTTGATAGTAAGAATGTTTTATTGGCTCTGTCAATCTCCTGTGAACTCTGTTTATTTTCCAAGCCCCTTTTTTCTTAGGGCATCTATTTCTGTTCCAGTTCCTCCAAATAGGATTTTTATCCTTGCACCTACTTACAGCCTGTTGCTTGAGTTTAACCTTTTAACCATTACTTGATGTTTCACTAAAAGCAGAATTTGCTATCATGTTTATATGCAGTGGCTTTGATTAGGGACGTCGCATCAAGTAGAATAGTAAGTACAAAAATATATTCATCTTACAGAACAAATAAAAAAATTAATCACTGATTAAAAGGTAAAATTTACTAAGGTTATCTTTTGGGGCAAAAAAAAAAAAACCAAAAAGAAAACCTAACAAAAATTTAGACACGTGTGCTTGGATTCCTAAATAGCTATGGTGAAACACTCCTGCTGATGGATGTTGGTCTTTGTGGGTATCACTCAGGCCTTCAGTGCTTAGGAAATCTGTGAATAGCGGAAACTTGAGCACTATAAAATCCCTCCCTGGTACGGAAGTGAGGATGAGTAGAAACCAGAGCAAGCTTGAGAGAAAAGCAGGAGGATGCGGACAGCCGTGCTACAAGCGCTTAACCTGCGGCACGGGAATGAGGGACAGGCTGGGCTGAGCAGGCGGGAGGTGCCGTCCGTGCCCTCAGGAGGGGGGGAGCTGAGGATCGGCACGAGGAACCGGAGGTGTGACAGCAAACAGCGGTTTGGGCACCCACCGATAGAAAAGTTATGGAATTCGTAACCATCGAGTGCTGATGCCTATGCTGAAACGCATAAATAGAGTGTAAAGTTCTGCTGGTCGGTTAGCCAGCCTTTCGCGCTGCCACTAAGCTCCTACTTCGGGCGAACTCGAATAAAACATAGAAATCGCTCTCCTCGGTGTGCGATTTGGCTCCCGCGGTCGGGACAACGTTGTATTTAACACCAATAACCGGGACGGCCACGACCCTGCGGCAGCGCTGAGACAGAATCACCGTGAGCGCCCCGGGAGCCGCCCTCACGGGGCCCCTCCCGGCCGCCCTGCGCGGGAGGCGGGGCCGGAGCGGGCGGGGCGGATCTCGCGAGACTTGGGCGGCGCCGCGGAGCCCGGTTTGAACGGCAGCAACGGCGGGTGCGGGGAGAGGGCAGCGAGCGAGGGTGGGCAGTGAAGGGGAGCGGGGTTTGCTCTCTCTGGGGCTGCTGCCGTGCCCGCCGCCGTTCCCTGCAGCCGGCGGGGCCGTTGGCTGCCTCACAGCCCGCGGAGGAGCGAGGCGAGCCCGTTTGGGCCATACCGGGTGTGGGGGTCTGGCCCCGGCAGGAGGGGACAGCGGGGACATGGCGCTGGTGACACACAGCACTGCCAGAGCCGGCTCTGTGTGGCCCAACGATGAGGCTGTTGTGTGATGTTTGTTGTTCTCTGTAGTACCGGCCCTCCCAAGAGCCTGTTTGTGGAAGGTGATCGGCTCCGGAAAGCTTTCAGCCTGAGCGTGCAGCGTGGTGGGTGCAGGTACGAGCTTGTGTAAGTAACTGGGTGCATGTGGGAATGACTGGGCTAAGGGAGATAAACCACCCTGGAGACTCTGTGCTCCTGATCACAAAATGCACTTTTGATAGGATCAGAGCTCAGGCAGCTGTTAAGTGTGGCCTTGGGGAGTAGGAGTTTAACTAGAGAAGTGTGCTAGAGTGGGAGAAGAAAGCTGGCCTACCAACAGACTGCCTTTTATCTCCTACCTTGTTACTTTTATTAAGGAGACTTTGAATGGTTGAATAATCGAGGTGTATAGAATCTCTCATTAAATGTTTGAAGATACTTAGCCAGAAGCGAGTAACTCTTGTAACTCAATAGAATAAATGAAGACTGATGTCTGTTGTTTCCTTCCTCCTGCCTACTCACCTTGCTCCCCATTCAATTGATCTTAAAACGTTATTTTCAGAGTAATTTACTTAGCCTCATGTATAATATTAAATTGCTGGCAATTATTTCAGTGTACAGCTTCTCGAACAAAACTACCTGGACTTGTTTGATTCATCCAGAATTGACAAGGAAAAATTGAGGTTGGCTGTGCTCCAAAAGGCATACTTGCTATTTCCCCTAATAGTCAGCAGGAATGTGTGAATAAGAAAGCTATTTTTCTTTTCCTCCATACTTCAACTGTAAAATTAAGAAAAAACCCATACTTTTTTTTTCTCTTGTCTATCAAATAATTTATTAGGAGCTCAAAGTTCTTGTATGTGAAACTGGAAGAGAAATGCAAAAGAGATTAAGTAGTAGGAGAGAGTGAGACAAAAATCCCCCCCTTAAAAATTACAGGTGTGCCAGAAGAAGGTGACCTTAGCCAAATTGCAGAGCATCCATCCTTTGGCAGCATTGCCTGACCTGACTGTTGCTAAACTGTCTGACAGCTGCCTCACTGAGATTTGAATAAGATTTGCATTTATGTGGGGGCTTAGCTTGTGATCTGCATGTTCATGAGGCAGCCAGCAGGGTTAAGCCTCTTCTGAAAAGGGACTGCTCTCAAGGGCTGTGCTGGCAGCTCAGGCTCATCCAGACTAGACAACTTTTTTCCTTTAAAGGTGGGGTGGAAGAATAAGGTCAAGAACTACTTCAATGGGCTTCTGGAGGTGAGTTAAACACGTTGTTCATTTAAGTTAGTAAACTAGGAACTGCCATGTGGCTGTGTTGCCTCTATGCTATTGCCTGATCAGAAAATAAAGCTATTTTTAAAGTTCTGGTTTTGTAAGTGAACAATAGTTCATTCATCCTCTTTACCAGTGGAAATACTTGGTAGAAGTTGCTGCCTATGTTCTTGTATTGCTACACCTTGCCTTAAACACTTAATAATTAATTTCTATGTAGTGTCCCTGTATTAGTATAATACTGATGAGTCTCAGTATGCAAAGTTCCTGTGTTTCCCTGGCATATTTTAGTATAAATGTAGAACTAGAATTTGAGGCTTAGAGGTGAAAACCGAGGTTTCAAAGCCTGGCTGGATAAAGTCTCTTTGTATGTATTAAACCTGGATAGCAACAAGTGAGGGGAAAATGCAAAAATCAGAATGTGATCATTTCCATCTTGTGCCTTGAAAAGGAGTTGGCACAGTAATGGTACAATTACTTCTGCATGTTAATTAAATTCTTTTCTATTATAGAAGCTGAGTAACTCCCCTAGGAGTTATTCATGTTGACTAAAAGTTAGCAAAGAAAAGAAGTGAAGGATGGCTATTACAACATTCATGAGAATGATGGGTGTGCCAGTAAGAAATGACAACAAATAAATTGCTTCTGTGAGAGCAAAAAGCAGGAGTCAGGTATTCAATACAGAAGTACTTTAATTCTAAAATTATATAAAAGTTATGGGCCCTGGCTTTGAAAAATCAACTGCAAGATTTTTTTTTTTTTGTCTCCCTCTGTTATTTCCTCCTCTTGGCATATGTTGTTCAGAAGCCCAAGTTACTTAGCATTTTCTGTCTTAATAGGATTTTTTTGCAGCAGGCTGATTTAGCAGATTTGGGAGCAAGCAGTCATATGAGCTTATGGTGTTAATTTGACTTTTTATTTTTATAAATACTTGGTTTGTTGGATTTACTTTGACTAACTTTTTTGCAAAATTCACCTTCTGTCTTTCATTATACAGTTAGAAAAGGATGAAATTTCTGAAATGTGACAAGGAGATGATTATTTACCAACAGATAAACTAATTTTTGAAGGACTCCATTAAGCACTTAAATAAATGCAAAGCCCTGTGTTAAACTCCATATATTTTACAGGGCTGCTATTTTTGACTCTTCCCTTGCTTACCTGTTATCTGTTTCTCCATCCCACATAATGTTATTAGGAGTACACTGTCCTGCTAAGGCAGCTGCCTACTCCAATCTTAAGTGTTATTTGTGTACACAAGAAATGCTGGACTTAGTGGGGCTTGGTTTGTAATACAGAGAAAATAGTGTCAGCCAAGTGCATAGAAGTGTTTTCCTAAGGTTATTTAATTGTCTTGTACTTGGCAAGAGAGCTCTATCCTAAATTAACTCTGGTTGTGCTGCACAGAGAAAGGCTGGGTGCACAGGAGTGCTCTTGCCTGCATGTTAGATATAATCAAAAGTAAGGCAGTAACCAAGTTTATGAAGAGATAACTATTTCAGTTATTTTACTGTTCACAGGTCTGCTTGTGAGCTTTTTTTGTGTCTTGTATTGCAACAATATATGGTTCTGTCCTGGTTAAGAAAGGAAATCCAATAACTTCTTTCAGATAACTACTCTTATCTATAAAACATATTTACTGCAATATATTTTTAAGGTTTTTTTTTTCTTTGCAGTGTTGAATAAAAAAAGAAAAATGGAGGCAGAGACCATTTTAAGTCTTAAACAGCAACTCAAGGAGGCAGAGAATGAGCGAAGAAAGGCAGCACAATATGGTTTGCATTTACTGGAGTCCCAAAGTGAGATTCAGAACCAGCTGGATCAAACACGCTGTGAATTGACTGAGAAAACTGAGGTGATGACTGCCTTTTCTTCTCAGAGTTCAAAACCAGAACTTTGTTTTATTTTAACTGTTTTCTGCAAGGCACAGGTGTTTTCATGCCTTTGAGCATCTAGATTAATTTTAATAAAGCTCTAAGTAGTTGTAAGAGAGGGCTTTTTTCTCAGCTGTAAGACATTGAGTGTAATTGTATCTAACTGGGAGAGGGTTTCATAGCTAATTATGCATCAAGTGTTCAGTATCATGTAGGACTAATTGCCTTTAATGTAAAATGAGTGCTAAATGCTAAAGTAAATTTCCTTCAGAGCATGCTTTTCCTCTGTCTAGCAATCCATTTATGTATGCTCTCTCAGTCAACCTTATATCACTTAAAAGCTGTGCAAAGAATGCTAGCAGCAAGACTGTAAAATTGATTTCTTCTCTAGTAAAGGTTTCAAATTTTCCAAATACCCAGAGGTTCTGAGCTTTTTAGCACATTCCTTTGCAGCTCAGGAAAAGGAGTAGCATAGTGCTAAGTTATGGAGGTATTATTTAGTTTTCTTTTTAGTAATTGGTTGGGAAAATCTCTTCCACTTTTCATCAAGGCTTTAATGGCCATCTTTGTGTTCAGCCAGCTGTCATTTCAGATAAATTATTTATCTTCAATTAGTCTCTTTCTGGTTGTGCATCCATCCCTTCTCCTGGGATAGAGCTGAAGGGTTTGTTTTGTTGCAGCACCTAGCTGTTCTGAATGGACAGAATTTTGTATTCTGGTCAGTTCACCATTAGTGAGCTTTGTGTGAGAGGCAGCTGAAGGCACAGGTTCCAAGGCAGCCAGGGCAGGATGATCCTTTCCTGCTGACCTGCACACAGGGCAGGTACTGAGCTGCTCCCAGAGGTTGTGACCCTGTGTGGGAGGCTGGAGCCACCTTCTGAGCCTGGCTGGGAACCTGGATTCCAGGGCTGGAGGGTAGGAATTGTGGGCCTTCATACAGTAGAATAACACTTTGTGGGAGCTGTGCTTACCCAAGAGGTTCTTCAGAGCTTTTGAATCTCTCTGGCTCTCCTCTGTGCATTCTGAGTGCAGTAATTCAAGGCAGTTGCTGTGAACACAAGTGTGGGTTCTACCAGCAGGCACAAAGGCCTCTCAGGAAGCTCTGTGTGCTCTTCTGTAGCAGTGTGCAGGCAAGGTCTTGCTGGGGTTTTGTTGTTCTTGGCTCTGGCCAAGCAGTGCACTCCCAAACCTGTCCTGTGGCCAGTCTTTATCTTTGTGTTCAAGCTTCTGCCCTGAGAGCTAAGCCTGTCCTTGATAAGCTGTGTCTAGGCCACAGAGGTCACTTTGATACCTGACAGCTTTCAGTTTTTTATTTAATTCTGTTTTGTGTCTCAAGAGTTAGGTTATTTTGAAAAGGAAATAAAAATCTGCATGTTTAGATTAATTTGACTTCCTTTTTACCTTTTTTGCTTTCAAGATTTTCTTTTCCTTAGTTGCTGGCCGAATGGAAGAGTAAAATGAAGCTGCCCTTTGTAATTAGCAAACGTGCAATCAAGCGTAGATAAAAGCTGTTTAAAAAATTATTCTTCAGTCTGGAAGAGTTGATGGGATTTATTATGAAACAGACAATGTAGCTGTCTTAAAAAAACTATTGAACTCAGCTGTTCTGCTTGATGGACTGGAGTAATTTTGAACATAATTGGGTTCTGTAGTGGTAGAAAGGACATACAAACTCTGGCTAAATCTATGGCCCTTGCAGAAAAGATACTCACATGTTTCATGTTGGGTGCAAAGAAATACAGAGTTTCCATGGAGAAGAGACTATTTCACAATCAAATCATAAACACAGCATTTATAAATCATAACATTTTAGAGCAGTTATTTTAATTTTTTTATAACATGGATATTACAACTCTCTAATTGGCACTCCCAACAAAAGACCAAATGAGTTACAAGTATCTTGGTTCTGAGCCTGTGCTTTTTCATAAATGCTTAGGGAACAGTGTACAATTACATCTAGATTTATTAGTGTGTCATTTCTTTCAGAAATTTGAGCAAGAGAAATACACACTTCAGAGAGAAATTGAACTCAAGAATCGAATGTTGGAAAGCTTGAATTTTGAGTGTGAGTCCCTTAAGCAACAGCAAAATGTGCAACTGGATAAACAGAAAGAGCAGCTTGACAGAGCCTATGGACAAGAAATCAGTGATCTTAAAAACAAGGTTTGATAATTAAAATATAGCTAAAAAGTTGTTAATACCATTTTAGATACTGTTTTCTTAACTTGTAAGTGCACTCTTAACTACCAAAAGAAATCATAAATAGTGTATAGTAGCTTGTTTGGTTGGTTTTTAAAAAAATCTGTGTAGTCACTTTTGAATGAGATTAAATTTCAATGCTTATTTTTAAAAGCTACTCTTGTGTTTCCAAGCCATTTTCTGTAATTGGAGCAGTCAGAAGTATTGTGCTTTTCAAGAATTTACCATGGAATGATGCTATTTAGTGCTCAACTGTTTTTAAGTTGGAGAACCTGAAAGCAGAACTGGATGAAACCCGACTCTCAGAGAAACAACTGAGACAAAAAGTGGAGCATCAGAAGGAAATCATTGCTGCCAAATCAGAGAACTGCACATGATGTCTGAGCGTGTCCATGAGACCATGTCTTCAGAAATGCTCAGCCTGCAGATCGAGCTCACTGAGCTCCAGAGTCAGAAGGTGTGTGAGGAGCTCTGCATTTGCAGTGTAGCCTAGTAGAAGATGAAATCCTGCCCTCTTGCTCATTTCATTTTTAGGTGTGCTGTCCATAGTGCCACGTTAGGGGTGACTTTTATTCAGACAATGTGCACAGCAAAAAATGACAGCCTTAATAGCTAGGCTTTAATACCTTCTTCAAGATAATATTTTGTATCAAAACTAATTACTACTAACAAATGGCTTTGGTTTACTTAGACCTGCTTGTCTTCAGTTGTTTTAACTATTTTTAGTGTCATGCTTTTTTGGTTGTTTAGGCCAGTGATGAAGAGAAGCTGAACGAGCTGCAGTGCAGTAAGGAGCAGTTAGAGCTGGTGAACAGCAACTTACGGAACCAGCTGGAGCGGCTGCAGGGGGACAAAGAAGAGAGGGAAAAAGAAGTTGTCTTTTACTGCAATGCATTAGAGGTATTCTCTTAATTGTTATTCATGGGGTAGATAATCCCAAATTGCACAAGGTGTGTTGTGGTTTTTGGTGGAGGGGGAGACGTGAGGGAGAGGGAAAAGAGAAGGATAATGGTCGTGTCTGGTGCTGCCTGCTGGTAAAAGCTCTCTGTTGGCCTTGTTTTGTGGCAGCTCTGAAAGGAGAGCCTTTGCATGGCACTGTTCTGCCTCTTGGGGACCTTCTCACAGGTCACTGGCAGAATTCTCCTTTTTATTTCCAGTTCCTGCTGAATGCTTTGGAGAATCTTGTACTGGGAAGTAGAGCATTTGTCACAGATGAACACAGGGAGAGTGATCTAAATATCATTAATCCAGCTGACAAACATCAAAGCTTACCCTTAAAGGCTTTTAGTTGTGCTCTTTTCCTGAAGAACAAGTGGAATATTAAGTGTTTTAGTGAAATTAATTTTTCTCTGTTACTAGAACTGTATGTTAAGGATTTCAGTACAATATAATCTCTGCTAAAGTATAGGAAATGAAAAAGAGGTAAAGCTATCTGATTAAATTTGTGTATGCAGTACATCAGATGCTTAAATGACTAATATCCTCTTTCTTTAATCTAGAAAGCTCATGAGGCTAATCAGGAGCTTCAGGTTCAGCTGGATCATGCAGTGCAACAGTCTTTGGACCCTACAAGTAAAGGCAATTCTCTCTTTGCTGAGGTACAACTGTGCAACAGATGCCTGAGAAGTATTTTCAGTTTTCTTTCTTGTATTGTATTGAAAATATGGGAGTATCTGCACCTGATCTGGCCAGCATGTAGCTCTATTCCTCAAATATGACTTCAGTGTTGATCTGACATGTGGAAAACCATTTGATGCTCTTTCTGTAGATAAGGAATTTTTAAATTTAATGGAATCACTTCAAGTTATCTGACTATCAAGTTAAAAGTTGTGACTGAGGGTTCATCATGGTTCTGTCTGCAGCTCTTGATTTGAAGTTTTGTTCAGCTGATAAATCCACCTTTAATGGCAGCATGTGAAATATTAACAGTTGCTGCTAAAAGCTGCCTTACACGCTTCCTGAAAATGTCTGGATGTTGGAGCTTTTGGGAGGGTTTTGGAATTAGCTTTTGAGTAAGAGTTAAATGCATAGGGAGCATTATGTCTCATGGCAGCATCCAGGGGATGGGTGAAGAAACAGTTCAGATCATTTTAAACTGTTCTGTTGCCAGTGGACAAAACCATTCTACAGCAACACTGAAGCATATGGAATGTTACTTTATTTTGATATCAAAAGAACAAAAGAAAAATCTGTTGCATTTCACTGGTTGGGTTTCAGTGGCACTGTCTATTCACTTGTATCACAGGGCTAAGAGAGTAGCCTGTATTTACAAGTACTGCTGCTGGAAAAGCAGTGTTTGCAGACTGAGCACCAATTGCTAGGCAGCAGGTCCTGATCCAATTCCTCATCCAAGTGACAGCAGGTGTTGTGATTTCCCAGTAATAATTGTTCACAATGTTCTGTAGGTGGAGGACCGTAGGGCAGAAATGGAACGACAGCTGATCAGTGTGAAAGTAAAATATCAGTCCCTACAAAAACAGCATGCATTCACTAGAGAACAATTGCAAAGAATGAAGGTAGGATGATTCCTGTAATACTCCAGGGTGTCCTTGGGTCGGATAAGGCACTGCTTTAATGCACAGGCCAGGGGATTTGTTATCTCTAAAATACGGTGCAGTAGTCTGGGAGGGGGAAATGGGAGAAAAAACAAGTGAGATGATGTTGTGCTGTTTGACTGCTATGGTCCAACAGCATCCACCTTACAGTGAGGGCACCATGTTTGCTCACTTTGGCAGTAGTTGTTTAATGGATAAATGTAAAACACAGCTCCTGTCAGTCAAACTAGCATTCAGTTTGTCTTGGTAATTGTATTTTCTTTTCTTGTCCAATCCTTGTACTACATGAATCAAGTATTTGTACTTTAACTGTGGTTGCTAGGATTGGGAGCAAAGAAAAAGACAGGCTTTTACCACCATCACACTGTAGGGGTTTGGGTTTTTCTACCTCTGTGTTGCTTCTTGTCTTTGTCCATATTTTTTCTCCTTCTTTTCTCTATTTTTGGTGTAAGAATAAGTCCTAACTTTGATAACTCTAAGTTAAATAGGATGGGAGCCTGGTGGTTAATATTGAGGACTAGTTAGCAGAAGCTGATTTACAAGATAATGTCAGGGGGATGCTGCAGAGCTGCCAACTCTTTTCATGTTGGTCTCAAGATTTTTCTAATGCTAAAGTGGATCCTTTAATTTTGATCAACTGCTTGGTCATGCAGTTTGAGGAGAGTGCTTAAACATCAAGGGTGACTATGATGAGTTGCACTGAAGGTTTGTATTAGCTAGATTTTGTGGAGTAGGTTGAAAATAGTTTAAACAGTGGTCTTAAAGGAGAAGAAAAACCCTACTGATCCAGCAAAGATATTTGAATGAGGACAGTCATTGGGTAGGACCAGTTGCTTTGGAAATTTTCTTTGTGATACGGGGTGAGTCAGTCATTGAATGGTGTAAGAAACACACCTAATACTAAAGTACCAAAAATGGAGGTAAACTGGTATTCCTGTACTAGTACTTCATGTTCTTATTTGGAATTCTTTCTTTCTATTTTTTTTCCTGCTGGTACAGGAGATGAGTGGTTTGTTAGGACAGCTGTTTTGCTTAAGCTGCTGTCTTTAAATCCCTGTTAGCATCCTCTGTGTGTTGTGCTGCACTGAGATGCTGCCAGTTAAAGCTCAATCTGAGTTTAGCTGATCTCTCCACTCAAAGCTGCTTACCCCACAGGAGAGGTAACTGCTGTTGCATCTTTAGTTAAGAATCTCACTTTGTGGTAATTACTGGTAAATCCTGAGGAGCTGGCTCCTGAACAGAATGTACACAGCACTCCTGGGAAAGCTTTTCCACCTCTAGTGTATTTTTCTAGTCCAGAGCATCCTTTCCAGTTTCTTTAAGTTCCTTGTTATGTAGATCAGCTGCAATTTGCATTTCTGACAGTTAGCAGGAGGGCTTTTAAGGGAAAAGGGAAAAAGGTTGGGTGTCTGTGCTTGGGAGCTGTGAGGATTGTTTTAGGCAGCCAGTGAGGTGGAGTTTCCAATTTTGCCTCCCTTACATCCTGTGGAAGCTCTGAGGAGATGATTGAATCTTTCATTAGCTCTAATTTGTGCACAGAATCATCAATACCCTTTAGCTGACATAAGAGATTCTGTAGGGTAAATGCTCTTCTTGCTTTCTCTCTGTAATCTCATTTTTTTTACTTGATCCTTTCCCTCTGATTTCTCCCAGTGTTACCTTATCCATACTGACTAGATTGATAAAAATGTCTCAGTTTTCCCTAACACCTTGTCAAGTCTTTCATTTATTCTGTTTCTTGTTTAAATGTCTGATGTATCACCTGTAACTAAATGTATTAAGATCCTTGTGCTTCAATATTATTAACCCCAACTGAAATATTGCTGTAAATGTAAGATTTTTTTAACTTCTCCTTTATAATGACAGAGGGTGTTATTTTGCCTCAAAGGAGGTATTCCATTGGAGAAGCAGAAAAAGCTGAAATTCTTGGGTTAATATTGTGGAAGGCAAACATGGTGGTGTTATAACTGAAAAAAGTGGGGGGGTTAAGCTTGTGGGTTTTCCTAAGTGAGTTCTCAGCATGCATTTCAGCTCTGACAAGTCAGCCTGGACTGAGACTGGCCTCTGGCTGGCTTGGTGCTGATGGTGGCTGTGGAATGCTCTGTGTGCCCTTGGCAGGGTGTGTGTGCTCTCCTCAGCCAGTAGAGAGGTGAGTGGGACAGCCCAGGGCTGCACTGCTCACTGAGAGCTCAGCTGCCCTCTGCCTTGGGGTGTCTGTGCTGATAATTGCTGGGATTGTGTCACAGAGACTGACTGCAAACACCCAGTGCCCTTCTATGTTCAGGTTTAGAGTTACAAGGCTAGAGGAACCAATGTTGTGTGAAAGGCTAGGATTTTCAGTCACTAATCCCAGTGCTTGTTGTAAATAGTTTTTTCCTCTTTTCCAGCTGCAGATGGCCACACTGCTGCAGCTGAAAGGCTCCCAGGCAGAATTTGATCAGCTGGAACGCTTACAGTCCATGTTAGAGCAAAAGAATGGTGAAATAGAAGATCTTCTTATGAAAGTGAGGCAGCTAGAAAAATTTAAGGTATGTGGTTTTTAATTAAGTGGAAAATTATAAGTGGAAGTTAAAACATGAAAACAAGAAGAGTTATGAAAACTATCTGAAGCCCATGCTCAGGTTGAAGAAGGTATCCAAAAGCTGACTCATATCTTTATTTGACCTGAATTGTATTTTGCAGCTGGAGAAGATTAGACTCCTCAAGTGTAGAGAAGCAGAAAATTATGCCCCACTCAACACCTGGGTTGAAGAAACAATTTTTGTCCTGTGTGAAGCACCTTGATATCGTTTATAGTTACTTGGTCAGAGCTCACTGAGCTGTGCCATCCAATTTTTCCCTGAGAAGGTGCAGTCATTTGGCACTTGTACTGTGTGTGCTTAGGCTTTAGTCTTTAGTGCCTCAGCTCTATTGAATTTCCTGGATTTTTATTTTCTTCATGTGGCTCAACTTTGCAGCTAAAGCATGCTCTTTTCTAGTGAAACTCGAGTGCTTAATTATCCTTGTGAAGCAGTTTTTTCAGTCTTCTTATGCAGCTTGAAAACATCTTGTCAGTATTTAGAAAAGTGAAAAAACACATGAGGATTTCTGTGTACACAGTGTAATACTACTGATGTTTGTGTGTTTCCAGAGTGCAAAACTGGAGCCTTTCTTAATTCTGGCATGTTTCTGGACTTGTTTGGCCCTTTCTTATCAGAGCTTTGAATGCAAACTGAGGTGTATTTGCTTGTGCAGTAGGACTGTGCTTTCCAGGATAGCCTCCTGTATTCTGCATTTAACCCAATAATCTGGTGTGAAGCCAGGCTTAACCCATTTCAGCAATAATTGAAGAAGCCTGATTGTTTTACCAGTTTTGTCATGTTTAAACTTGATCTGTACTTAATTTCTGTCTATAGGCCATAAATAAGTAGTGTTGGCAAATGGAATGATTGATTCCAATAACCACCAAAAGTATCTGTAGGCTGGTGAGTGCCAGAGGCCTGGGAGGTCTCTGGGACAGGATTAAATTTGAGTACTGCTTGTTCAGAAAAAAACACCAAACAAAAACCCCAGTGTCATGTGTTCTAAAACCTTTACTATGAACCAACTTCCTCATCTGGAATGTGTAATTGATTTTGAGATTTTGACTGTTGATGGGCATGGCTGATATTCCTCTGGGGTCCAGCTGATGACCCTAGAAATAAATGCTGAGAAAAATTCCCTGTGGGTTAACTAAATACCCTGCATTTTCAAGTAAAAAGCAAGAAAGCTGTTCTGCAGTGCTGCTTGCAAACCTTCTAGAGTTGAAATAACTCATTTTTTTCCTGTTTTCAGTGAATGAGAGAGAGCTGTCAGTTTTAGTGCTATTTGACATTTGTAACAAATGAGAAGGTACTCAGAGCAGCTGAGTTTTGTCATCTGTGTTTAAATCCCTCTATGATGAGGCTTTACCATCAAAATGCATAGAAAATGTCTCCTAAGAACTAAGCTGATGTGCTTCTGAAAGGTCACTGCCTGACAAGCTGACACTTGTTCTTTATCAGAGTTTATATGAGAATATGGAGGAGTCCAGACCTGCTAATGGAGCAAAAGGAAGTGACTCTGAAAATGGTTACTATGCAGATTTACTGCAAATTAAACTTGACAACTCAAAGTAAGTGATTCCAGCCTGAGGTTGTAGCAGGGTTATCTTCTAGGTACTTGTTTTCATCCTCCCTTTTTTGTTACTGTTGTGTGTTGCTGCACATACCCATGTGCAGATGGGTTTTGTTCCTAGTGCATTTTCTAATGCTGTGGAACCAACCTGACTTTGTTATAGGACTAAGAGTTGTTTTTTGTAGTTTTATTTATGTTTTAAAAGATAACAGCAGAAATACTGCTTATGATTATTGCTTTCTTCCAGAAATGTTGTTAGTACTCGTAGATACAGGGCAGTTGAGACCTTGAATAAATTAAAAGTTAATCTCATACAGTTTCCTTATTCTTTAGGCTATGTATGTTTATTTCTCTTATAAAAAATGAGATAGTAACCCTCAGAAGGTTTTATAGGACAAAAAAGCTTGATTTTTTTCCTACTAATGTACAAATACCAATTTAGGATGAAGTTCAGGGTTTAGTTGTTGCTTTACTAAAAAAAAAACCCAAACCAATCCAAGTGTGACTCATTTTATAATTTTCCTCCCATCCCAGCAAGGAAACTGAAACACTGAAAAATGAGCTATCCCTGCAGAGAATGAAAGCTCTGTATGAGAGCCAGAGGGTCCTGGAATTTGAAAGGAAGCTCTTCACAAATGAGAGGCATTTGCAAGCTTGTCAGAGTGAGAATATGAACCTGCGGGTTATGCTGGATGAGCTGAAAATGAAATATGAACCTGAAGGTAACAAATTCTTTTCTATCAGGGAAAATATAAATTTCTGATTTTCTCAGCCTTTAGAAATGGAAAAATGGAATGACATTAAATGGGAAGACGTTGTTTTAGTTCCAGAATTGAATGCTTAAATAGTTGCTGACTTTCTGAAATGACCTGATCCAAAATCTGCTGAGCTGAAGTAGAAAAGTCCCTGCCTTGCTCAAGACCTCACTTGAATGTGTGAACACTGACTAGAGGAGACCAAAGAATGCAGGTTTATAGTTAAAAATGGCAGTTCAGGGGCTTCATAGAGCACAGGTAGATAACCAGACTCGAGTGGGTGGGATCCAGTCTCAGGTGTTTCCCATAGTAGCAGCAGTGACTTTGTGGTGATGAGAAGCCTCGGCTCTCTGGGTATAGGCAGCTGATGGGAACTTTGGAATGAGGTGCAAAGCATTTACAGGAAAATAGTGTAGCAGCTCAAGTTAATATGGATTAAATTTTGACTAGAGAGACCCACCTGACAAACAGCTGATACCTGAGTATGGGCAAAGCAAGGGAGCTGTGGAGGAAAAGGATTCTATTTAAACTGAGAGCAAATTTAGGTGAGATGTTAGGATGAAACTTCCCTGTGAGGGTGGTGCTGAGGGTGCCCAGAGCAGCTGTGGCTGCCCCATCCCTGGCAGTGTCCCAGGCCAGGCTGGGTGGGCTTGGAGCAGCCTGGGATGGTGGAAGGTGTCGCTGCTATGGCAGGGGCTGGGAATGAGATGGGCTTTAAGATCCCTTCCAACTTAAACAATTCTGGGATTCCATGAACGGGGAACCAGATAGGAAAGTTGTTTTTGTCCACACCCAGAGGATTTACCTTTAAAATGTGATTTGTGGAAGCTTACCTCAGCAACCTGCAGGTCAGAGCATTTAATTTAAAGCCTTGGTGAAAAGACAGAGTGGATGAGGAGAAAGATGTTGTCTCTTTTTCAAGCTAACTTCTGCTGGGATGATCAGATTATATGAAGAAATGTTCTTTTAAGGGTATTAAAATTGTCTATTAAATTACAGATATAAATATATATAGATATAAATATATATAAATATATCTAATTATAAGTTGTCTATTAAGAATTATTCGAAGCTCTTTAGTAATGGGAAATATTCTTTTGTGAACGTGTTGGGGAACAAGTAATCTCCAGCTTCTCTTTTGTAGAAAATGTATATTCCATTTTTTCCTTTAGAATTACTTAAAGGTTCTAAAATTAAAAAGAAGAGGGAGAGAATTCCAGTGAATGCAACTTGTGACTACTTTGACAGCAAAAATACTCCAGTGAAAGAAACTGCTCTCACTCAATTGCCAAGTAAGGAAGGAAAAAAGATGACTACCAAAAACCTGGAGCAAAGTGATGCTTCTCCAAAAAAACAGCCTGTCCAAGCATCCCCTCTGCACACAGCTCTCCAGGCAATACGAAACATTGTTGAGCCTGAAAAAGAAAGAAAAAGAGTTAAAATTCAAGATGAGAATCACGTCACCTTTACTTCGAGTAGCAGAAGTGGAAACAATTCCTCAGCTCCAGCTGTCCCCAGGTCAGTGTCAGCTTCTGTCTCTGCTCAAGGCCCTCAGCACAGAGCTGCATCTCTTTTCTTTGGCTGCATGAACTGTGCTCTGCACTGCTTGATCTATTTGCTCAGTGTTGCATGCAGTGTCATTCCTCAGCTCCGCCTGCCCACGCTCAGCCTCTCACTCCCTTTTAGAAGGACTAAAACACTGACTAATAAAAGACTCTCAAAACAGTCTCTGAAGTAACTTTCCTGTTGAAGACATTTGAGGTGTGCAGGTAGCATGACAGCTCACTTGGTTTGCTCCAGCATCAGGAGCTTTGTGTTCTTGGTGCCCTCAGAACTGCCCCACAGCTGTGTTACAGCTCAAGGTAGTAAAGGCAGCTGGAGTCATGCTCCAGTTTCATACCTATTTTCAGCCCCCAGCAACTTCCAGATTTAGCTAAAAGCCTAGAAATTATTTAAGTAATTCTTCACCTGAATTGTGTTTACTTTCATTGTACATGATAATAGAGAACTAATGAGCTGTCTGTGTTGTCAGACAAATGCATGGTCTGGATGCACAATAGCTGGAAACACAACTGCCAAATTGAGATTTTTCTCCTGAACTGAGAATTGAAGTTACTTTTTGCTAGATGGTAAAGTAACTGAGAACAGTCATTATCTCCAGCTTCTTTATTCTGGTGAAAACAATACTGACTTTGATTTTCTACTTTCTCAACTAATGCTTTTTGTATTCTCTTCATACTCTTTGTAAACACATACTTGAGTGTTTGGGGGTAGAAAAAAAGTCTAGGCTAGTCCAGAGGTTTTGGACTTGCAACTTGCTAATATCTGTGGAAGAAACAGCCAATGTTAATGGCATTCAGGGTAATTGGATTGGTGCTTTGACTCCTGGATCAATTCCTCAAGGTTGCATGGATGTAATTAACAGTTTTCAAGTAGCCAAACACTGCAGTGGTCTCAAACTGTGGAGAGAATACGGTAGAAACAGCAGTTCTAGCAATTGTGTTAAAATGTGGGATTGTTAGTGAGGAGGGAAGATCAGGAAGGTCAGATATGCATGAAAAAGTGGAAAGATTAGGATAATTTAGTGATGGTATTGGGTTTTGATAATGTCCTCTGCACATAAAGGAACAGGCAGAATGTAACCTGATATGAAAAGTTTAACTTCTTTCTATTGCTTTGGGGAATAGAAGATCTAATGTCTGCTTACAGGAAACTGTTGGAAATAGTTTATGGGAACTGAAGGGGGAACCTACTGGAGAGAGGGTGAGGAGTGGAAGTTATTTATGGAGTTGATGCTGGAAAGCAGAGAGAGTAGAAAAAATGGAAGAGGAAGGTGAAACCATAGTTCAGAGGGAGGTTTCTAATCTTGTATCCATTGCTGTTGGTTCAAATAAGGAACAAAAGATGGAAAATATTAGAAAAATAAAAACCACAAACACAATTAAGCGGCCACAAAACTTTGTATAAGCTGTTATGCTTTTTTTGGTGATAGTATGAACCTGTAAAAGGCAAATCCAGGCAGAAAGTTCTGTTTGTTTCTGATTATGTTAATGAACCCCAGGTCATGATATTAAGCTAACATTAAGGATTTATTTACTCCTGATCTGCTATGATGTGCTATAAAATAGGAAGCTATGATGAAGTCTGAGTATTTGAGAAGCTGCATTTCTAAACACTGAAAGAATCTCTGGACTGTTCTGTGATGGATGTGGCTGAACCTTGGGCACAGAAAATATTGGCAAATTGATCAGGAGTGGGGACCTGAACAGGGAGAGTTTGTGGGAGGAAAAAAATAAGGGTGGATAATTGTCAGTGTTTGACCTTGTGTCAACTAAAATGTGATGCTGCAGCTGAAAAGGCTGTTGTGGTCTCTGAGGGTAGGTTTTGTGCCTGGAATAGTTTTTGTGCAGTAATTAGTGGAGCTCTGACATTGAACCATGAATTGTGAGAGAACAGAGCCACTTAAGCTGTGAAAGGGCTGCAAACTTAATTTCTAGAAAGTGGGGTTGACTTTGTCATCTCAGCCCAGGAGGCAATGAGGAAGTGGTCAGAAGTGATCTGGGTGTGCTTGTGGAGGTGACAAAGTCCCTTGTGTGAAGAGATTTCCTTGCTGAGGAGGTTTAAGCAGGTACAGCTGGATAATGTCAGCCAACAGCTGTGTGTGCAGGGCACCTCTGTGTCCTTCCAGAGGGCTCCAGCCAGCACTGGAGTAGCTCATTAGGGGATGGCACTGATCAGGTTCTGATAGGAGTGTTGAGACTACAGATTTAAATATTCAGGTGGTGATTATTACTTCTCAGTCAATGCCTACTGGAATTCTGGCAATGCAAAGGTTATGTGCAGTGATACCTCTCGTTTGGCCAACTAACTGGTCAATAAAAAGATACATTTCTCTATTGAAGTGCTTTTCTTCCCTTCTTAAACTGAAATAGCCAACTCTAGTCCTTGCTGCACAATTTATATTGCATTGAGATTTGAGGTTGTTTGCCTGAGTTTGATCTGAAGAAGAGTTTGGATGTCAAAGAGCTTATTTGCTCCCCTAAATTATTTAGTTGGATTATATACACCAAATCTACTTCACTTGGGCTTTGAACAATTGCCTGTGGCCATTTGGCTCAGCAGAGGATCTGGATACACCAATAATGCTCTTTGGGTTTTTGGCACAGCCCTCAGCCTTGGGAAGTAAAGCTCCACCTGAT
Organism: Molothrus ater; assembly: GCF_012460135.2. NCBI lineage: Eukaryota > Metazoa > Chordata > Aves > Passeriformes > Icteridae > Molothrus > Molothrus ater. The sequence goes on along the minus strand of NC_050492.2, from coordinate 3,847,462 downwards.
GAGACAAGTTCATCTTATTTAAATAGGTAGAAGGAGCCCCAGTTAGATCTGGTTTGGAGTCTGTAGAGTCCAAGCTTGAATCATGTCATAATTTCACCAGCATTTGCTTGAAGGATTTAACCATTGTCTGTTCTCTCTGATCCATTCCCTGTACTGACACCTGATGAGCCAGGACAGGGCTCTGAGAGCTGTGGGGTGAACCTCAGCTTGCTGCACATCAGCTGCTCCTCCCTCTCTTCCATAGGACAAATGAGAGCATTGGATGGGTAAAATTTGTGGGTAAAGGTGACAGAGGTCATGGGCAAGCCAGACCTGGGCAAGATTAACTCCCTGCCAGTTAAAGATAGTGGGGCACTGAGAAAGAAAGGAGGAAAACTGCCCCAACCCTTCTCAGGCTCAGCTTCACTCCCTTGGTCCTGGCCTCTGTCTGCTCCCCAAGAGGCACAGGGTGAGTATGGTTGCCAGAGTTGTTACATTACAGGCTAAGATAATTACATTATACTATAAAAAGGCAATATTGTGTCTAAATCCACTGTGCTGCTTTGGGAGGTAACTTAAGTGAATGTGGTTTTTATTTGTTCTTCTGGTTTGAGTTCTTTCTGCTTGTTTATAGGGATTCTGTTGGCAATTTTGGCCACTGGTGTCGTGGTTTTGGTGGCCTTGGGCAGGAGTTGGTTAGGGCAGAAGAGTGGGAGGGACTAATGAAGGGCATCTACCATAGGAGCAGGTTCATGGACAGACACTCTCCATCCCCACCTGCAGCTGCTGGGGTGTGCACACCACATGATGATGATGATGATGGCTGCTGAGAACACATTTCTTTCCTCCCTGAACAATTCCTTGTAGCTGTAACCACAGGAGGATTTGTCCAACTCAAAGTGAAGGTGACTGTGGGCAGGAGGTGCTCAGCCCTCAGAGTTACAGATGTGGCTTTAATGCAGAGCACATGGTGGAGCAAGCCCTGATCTAGAGGAGGTGCCCAGCAGAGCCTGGTTTTGTCCAGCCTGTTGAGACAGTGCTTATAGGGATTAACATGAACAGGCCCTGCAGTGCATCAGACTTTGACAGCAGTCTGAATCTGTAGCTGAATTTCCCCAAATTTTTTTTGTTACAGTTCCTTTCATAGTCCTCACGTTCAGCTGCACCTTTCTGAATTGCAAATAAGTTTCTGGCAACTGAGAAGCAGCTATTTGTTTTGGGAAAAACATCACTGAAAGCAGCTGCCCATGGTGTGGGTTGCTCACTGAGGGCTCCTGAGACCACTAAAAATCCACAAGGTCACCAGAGAATTGCTTTAATGTATGTGCTGATAAACAAGTGTAGAGTGTGTTGTTATATAAAGTGATGTTTAATTTGGAACTTCATTTTCCATAATTTCTGTCTTTTGTGAAAACAATCATGTGTAACAGTCAATGGGCTGTGGGTAGTTTGGTTGGGTGAAATATCACTATTCATCAATTGTTCTAATGGCATGTTTACATGTTCATTAAGTTAAAACCAAGATTTAGGCATCTGAGCACAATCTGATGTTTTGAGTTCAAAATTATCTTTTTAACAGCAATGAGACAGTTTTATCTCCATTTACATTCCTAGCAGGATTAAGACATGTCAGCAGAGAAATTATATCATTTAGGGCCTGAAAATAAATCTTCCCCAAACTGAAGATATTCAAGCACTAAGCTGAAGGCCAGAGTAGTGTAGAATGAGGTTGAAAGGAACATATTATTTTAAGGATAGGTTTTTGGTGGTGTAGAAGCAAGGAGCTTGATTTCATCCCATTTGTATGATGTTGCTCAGACTTTTCACCTGGAGTTGTGGTTTTGGGGACTGGGTCTCCTTTCTGTGCATGACACAGTCACTGCTGTTTCTGAAGGCTGATCTCAGCCTCTTCACCTATTCAATAACCCTTCTTACAAACATGTCAGCAGCTGAGGTGTGGGGGGAAGCTTTAAGTGATGAAATGTGATATAAAAATGCTTTGGTTTAGTCTCATTTTCTTCTTAAACCATGCTTACTCTGTCTCTGTATACGGATGGTCTTGTTTGCCAGCTGGCTTGTTGATTTTGCCTAAAATTCTTATTTTAGTCCTGGTTTATATTAACTAAATATGTATTTAGAATGGTTGCTTTGCCTATAGGTTAACAGCTGAATCCAGATTTGAAACTACAGAAGAAGATAAGAGAGAAACTAAAATCTCAACAGAGAAGAAAACCCAGAAGAAAAAACATTCCACATTGTATGTATCTTCTAAGGCAAGTTGTGAAACTCAGTGTGCTCAGCAGTGAGTCACTGCTGCAGGGACCCTGGCCACTCTGGGTGCTCTGCAGCAGGAGCTGCTCTGGGAACTCTCTCTCAACAGTGCACAGGTTGCTCACTTCACTATTGATCTGCCTGCTCTTATGGGGGTGTCATTGCAGGGCAGAGCTGCACTTCTGGTGCCTTCCTGAGGGCACCTCAGGTGTTCCCTGCACTTGACCTGAGGCGTGGCCTGTTCTCCACTCTTGGCAGTCTCCAAACACATTCCTTGCTTGCTTGAGGCACAGGGCTCTTGTGGAGGAGAGGTTCTGGCTAACAGGTTTTATTAGATGGTAAGACAGACTAGACAGGGTTGATGGAGAACTCAACTAAGTGATGTGCTCCTAAATTTCTTCCATTTTCCAGATTCAGAATTCCTAAAATTTTTCATCCTAATGTATTACTTTTCAGCTTTAAGGCTGACCTATTTACAAAAGTGCACGTGAATCACTCCATGTGTTTTGTTGGTCAGTGTTTGATATTCTATGTATTCTTGTATTTGTACTGTTAATTAAAATAAAGATTTATTTCTTTCTTTATAAAATGTAGCCTGTATTGTATTTGAGAAGAAACATGAATCCATTTTTTAAATGAAGGTGATGTCTTTTGTAGAACTTTTTGTTAAAAAAGAAGTACCTCTCAATAAATGATAAGAATGTATAATGCAGGTGCTGTGTGTCATGTTTTTAGGAGACAGTTCTGTAACTTCCTGAAGCTCATGAAGAAAAATTATGAGGAGACCTTTTAAGTTAGGTATTTGTATGAAGTTGGATTACTCCATTTGGGTCATGGTACTATACTTTGAGCTCCATCTGGTGAATGGATTAGCCAGTCTCTAAGTAAAAGACTCAGTAATTAAGGTGGAAATTCTTTAAGAATTTTTCTTTTTAATCCATCATGGAAATAAATACGTTTGGGAGCAATCTTGCAACCCCCTGGTTTGTTTCCAGTTCTGCCAGGTCTGAAGTGGTGCTGGGATTTTGTTAACTCTGGTTGTGCATGTGGGTGGCTTTAGCTCATCAGTCACTTACCTCAGCAAAAACTGAATTCTGATCACAGAGAGGTGACTAAAAAGTGACTTTAATGACCCCATCTTCTCCCTTTCCAGGCAGCTCCATCTCATTATCAGAGCATTTCTGCACAGTTCTGTTTAGGCACAGCCCAGTGGCTGCTGCCTCTGTTGAACAAAATAATCAAATCTGTGTGTCATGGAATCAGATGGTGTCACTTCACTGATGTAAGGTATTTGCTATGTAGCTGAGTTTTTCAGTCTTGTTAATGAAGCTACATAAACAGAATATCTTCTTGTTAACTTTTACCTCAGGTATTATTACTGACAGCAAATGTGTAACCATGAAATAGTTCTTGCTCTTCTTGACTTTGATACGTGAACTTAAATGATGTCATGTTGAAGAAATCCTGGTTTTTATGCTACAAAATGTTAGAAAAATCCTTTTTTATGCAAATGATGAAAATTACATTTGTTTACTGTCACTACTGTGAGACACCAATAGCCTAAAACACCTGAGGTACATGATTGTTCTACTTAGAGGAAAACCTGTGCTAAGCTGACATTGGATAATGTTTGAATGGCAGTTCTGAGCTGTAGACTGGCTACTAAGACAGTTAATTATATCTTATGTTAATTGTGTGTTGAATTATGTTATAGTTAACTTTATGTTGACCTATTTGGCATGTCGCATTTCTAAATTTTTTTCTAGGTTGAAATAACTAATTTCTGTGACAAACAAAACTGGGATGTCATTTCAACAAACAAATGAAGCTGATTAGGATTATCTCATTACCCCCAGGGGCTGCTTTACAGTCTGTGCTGCTGGAGCCCACTTGGAGTGTGCAGCCTTTACCATCTCATGCAACAGATTTGTGTTTGCACATCCTCCTGCAGGAGGGCAGCTGGGGGATGTGTCTGGGGCCCAGGCTTGGGGTTTGCTGTGACACACCTGAGGTACTGTGCATGGGAGTTCTTGCTGTATTTTCTTAGTTTGTTCTGGTTTGTCTCACCAGTTGCTTTTCTGCACCTGTGTTCACAGATCTTTGCATAGAATAGAGTTTAAAGGCAGTTAAATGCAACTTCAGTGTTCTGCTCAAATTCTTTCTAATGGAAATTAGCTTAGCTAGAAAATGGGTAGTTAGCTACTCATCATGTTACAAGGTCTTGTTTTCTGGAACTGATAGCAATATTGAAGGAAGCAAGCACTGTCTCTCTTCTGCTTGTCCCCAGTCCCCAAAAAGCAAGGTAAGTTTTTCTTGTGAACTTCCTCCACAGAGAGTTTAATCTTTCAGGGAAACAAGGAATTTTCTATTTTCCTTAGAAAACTTTCTGTCCTGAAAAAGATTTAAGGAAGAATTGGTGAGGTATTTGAGGGTGATGACTCTGCCCACTGTTTTCTGTGGAATATCAGTGAGGAAATAATTGCACAAATAAACCAACTTGGAATAAAAACCTCCATAGACAAAGGGTGTAACTATTGCCCACCTTCATTCCTTAGACCTGTGCTGAGGTCTGTTCCCTGCTGTAAGAAGAGGATTTTGGGGTTACTGTGTCCTTTGCTCTGATGCACTTTGCTCCTGCAGCTAAGGAAGAATTTGGCTCCCCAATCCATTCATTAGGAGTCAGAGGCAGGAGTTTTGCAGACACAGCCAGACAAGGTGGGAGCTGAGTGAGATGCAGTGGCAGTGGGTTCCAGTGGCTGAGGGCTGCAAAAGCCTCATGATGGAAATCTGCCCAGGAGGAGGTTCCAGCAGCTGAGCTGAGCTGAGACCTGAGTGGGGAAGGGGATGGCAGTGGGAGGCAGCAGTTCCTGTGGGAGGTTTGGCCTTTAAGTTGACTTTTGGAGTGAATCCAGAGGGTACAAGAAGGGATGTGAGCTCTGGCCAGAGCCCAGTCCTGCAGAATCCCACCAGGCCATCAGAAAAGTGTTGCAAATTGGATCCCAGTTTGCAGGTGAAATGTCTTTATTTTAGATCATTTACTTTCAAAAGAAAATAGTATTAACTAGGTATATTAGAGAAGCAGCTTTATAAATGAGTGCTGGAAAGGAGCAGTTTTCCTCTGGGCTGTTGCTTTACAGGGAAACACAGTAAGAGAGAGCAAGGCAGAACAAGAAAATAAAAACAAGGCAACCTTTAGGCCAAGTAGTGAATGGGAAGAAGGGATTTGCTTCAACAGGGATTGGGAGGAGTGAGGAAGATAATTGCCACTTGTTAGGAAGTTACTGCCCCACCCAGAATAAACTACAAGAAATCATTCAGCCTCAAGATCTGTTTTTGACAGAATAACAATATAAAATGGATTTTCCAGGCACAGAAAAGATTAAGAACTTTTAGCTGAAGCTTGTTGTCTGTAAATGGAGATCATTGGAGCTGCTGGAAATTTAGCTGACTTTAGTAAATGTAACATGACTTTGAATGTTATTTTAGGGGAGAGTAAAGAGCTAAATCCGTTTCTAAGCTAGTATGGTTAAGATTAGACCAATTCAAGCAAATCTGTGGTAAAGGTTAAAGTGATTTTCCTGTAGAAATATATATCAGAATTCCACATGCAAGGAGAGAGACTGGCAGTCTGTGCTCCATGTGATTGCTAGCTAAAATCAAGAAATAAGATGTTGTATCAAAACTCAGGAGATGGTTATCAAAAATCAGGAGATGGATGTACCATGGCAGTGTTAAACAGTTTGGATAAACAGTGCTTGCTAAACTGCAGTGGAATATCCAGAGGACAGGATTGTCAACTGAATTTATTGTACTAAGCAGAAGATAAACAAACAGTAAATCTTGCAAGGATTTCATTTGAGGTTTATTAACTCTAAACTATGAGTGAAGCACAGACTTTGTGCTTTAAGGTGACATAGTGCCTTCCATTCGGTATATTGTTCTTAATTCATGTTCTAAAAGGCTTGGCTTGGTCTTTTGCACATCCAAGATGTCCTCACCAAGCTGGCTCCCACAGCAGCCTATGGAAATATACTAAAAATTGCTTTTGGCAGTTTTTGATTGACAATGAGTGTTTAAGAAAGCACTGCTTTGTTTAGAGAAGAGTCTCCTGCTTCTTCCTCCAAACATAAAATGATAGAAATTTAAAAGAATGGGTGTGGTTTGAAACGTGGCTTTGTCTTCATTTCGTTCTGGAGAGGTGATATGGAAAGTTCAAATCCAAGTTTGAGGGCAGGTAAGAAGAGCAGAGTTTTTCAGAGGTAGCATCCTCTGAAGTCAAATCTTTCCAGCCTGGTGTGGCTCTGGTGTCCAGCACTGATCTAAGCCGTGGTCAGAGATGGTCACTGCAGCCAACCTGAAGACATCCAAGATGTCCTCTCCCAAGCTGGCTCCCACAGCCGCCTATGGAAATATACTAAAAATTGCTTTTGGCAGTTTTTGATTGACAATAAGTCTTTAAGAAGAGCAGAGTTTTTAAGAGGTAGCATCCTCTGAAGTCAAACCCTTCCAGCCTGGTGCTGGTCTGGTGTCCAGCAGCCAACCTGAGGTCCGGGGTGGTGCCACACGGTCCTGGCGTGGTTTGGTCCTTTTGTGCTTTGTGTTCACAGCTCAGCTGCCACCCTGCAAGAGAAGCAGCCGGGCTGGGATTCCCCTCCCCCATGACAGGGCAGGGTATCAGAGCTGAGAAAAGAGGAAGGAAGCTCGGAGAGGCAGCGGATCTCACCGAGCCCTCGCCGCCGCCTGCTCGTCCCGGGGCCGCGGCGCTTCCGGGGCCTGCGTGGTCACCCCGAGCTCTGCACCCCCAGAAAGGGCTCTCGGGGTGCCCATCCCTGGCAGCCCCTGGGATCCACTGCCATGGCAAGGTGGCACAGGACAGAGAAGAGTGGCGTGGGTAAGTAGCTCAGGGAGCTGCCATTTGAGCATTGTCTTGGTGTCTTCCGAGCAGGATGTGGGCAGGTGTTTCTCTGCCCTGATGGGTTAGCACTGTCCCCTTCACCAGCAGGGAGTAGCTGAAAGGATCAAATTTGTACAAAGTTTTGATCCATCAAACAGAATGAAGGACACTAGAGTCAGCTTTCCACTTTGACAGCAATGCAGCTTTTCCCACCTTGGTGTGTTAGAAGTTGATAATAATTAATGTGCTGTACAATGTGCAGCAGCCAGAAGTTATGGGGAACAAATGTAGGGGACGGGGAATCCTACAGCTGCTTCTGCAAAATTGTCACTTATGGTCAGTGCTACAGAAAAAAAATCTGTGTCTGAGTTTGTAAATTGTGCTTTTTGGAAGGAAAATAATCTTAAAAAATTATGTTAATTTGTATGAAGGATGGAATTGCTGTTTTAAAAAAGCCTTAAGTAGGAATCAAAGCTAAAGTGCTTGAAAGATGCATGCTACTACTTAGTTGTTAACCTTCTAAATGCTTCTAAAAGAATTTTTTTTTATTTTAAGCAGGATATAGTTTTTTGTGATATGCATCAAAAGCCCAACTGGCTTCATGAAATAAAATGTAACACCAAGAAATTAACAAGAAGAAAATAATGTGGTGTTCAATGTCCATGTCCAGCAGTAGCAGAACTGCAAAATGGAAGTAGCCTGTTCTGGTGGTAGTTTACATTACAAAATAAAAGGTGTCAATTTTCTGTTTCAATTTTACACATAGTAGAAAGCATATAATTTTTGCACTTGTAGTAGTCTCTGTGGTATTTGAAAGGTACAGCAAACCTCACACAATAAAAAACCACCTTGTGAAATACAATCTTTCAAAAACTAATGACAGTCCAGCAATGTTTGTTTTCATGTCCAGAACTACAATTTACTCTAGAAAGGGCCACTGGGAAGAACTGGCACTGCAGCCCTGCTGCTCTTTCCCTTCCCCTCTGTAGCTCCCCGGCTGCTCTCCCTGTGAGCAGAGCTGGGTGTAAGAGACAATCTGAGCACCTGCAGTGGGTGAGAATGCTGCCCCTTGCTGGTCCCAAGTCCGTGTCCTGGGCTAAAGAAAGGTTTTCCATTCAACACTTTCTAAGGCTCTTTAAATTTGTATGCAAACATCACAGTTGTAGTGGTGTCTGTGGTTTAGTGTGTCACAAATCAAAATAAACAACAATCAAATGGATTTCCCAACAATATTAGAATAGCGATGGAAGTGGGCATACATGTGGCTTATGGTAGGTTTTCTTCAGTTAGAGCATTCTGTCTCTGTTTTTGCACAATGGCTAGAATTTAATAGATGAGTATAAACTCAACAACCTTTAGCTTATACCCAGAAGTTACTTTTCTTAGCCAAACTATTGGCTCACAGTTTATTTTGCTCTGTCTTGGAAACCAAATGTATTTCATTATAAATGTTGGTGAGAAAAAATGAGAGACTCTTGCACTCAGAATAATTAAAACAATCAAAGAAACCCAAACAAGCATGTACCACCATCACTGGCTGTCCTGTCCCAGAAATTATATTCTTAGAAATTTATATTCTTTAATTTATATTCTTAGAAATTGTCAGGAAAATAGTGTGGTTGCCAAATTTCAAGTAAATGAAACTCATGGAATAGTGAGACCTGAACAAGGGCTATTGAAAACTATGGTCACAAATGAAGAAGGTTTTGGATTTACAGTCTGTTGTAAGTATGCCTCCTGTGTCTGAGGGAAATAAAAATGGGCAAACTGAGTCTTCTGAGTCATAAATTCTGTGAAAGTTGATGAGCTTTTTGGAATAGTTCACATCAGAAGCTTTTGAACATATAGGGTGATTTTGTCTTCTGTGTTTTCGAAAATCTTTGTGTTTAAGTCTCTGATTACAAACCTCACGTTAAATTTTCGAGTCTCTTTTTAGAAGTGTGCCTGATGCCTTCAGTTTTTGCTGATGAGCAGAGTTTCAGTTTGAGAATATCGAGCCCATCATGCTCTGGATGAGCAGAGCTCACTGCAGGGTTGATCTGGAAGGTCTCACCATCCCTTGGTCATGGTAAATTGCAGCCTCTCGTGCCCACTTTTGTGCTTTACTTAACTAAAAATGGAGCAGTCCAGGTAGCAAGTACTCAGCTTTGTACTAGGAAAATGCAATCCTGATTTTACACATGAAACCTGCTCTTAGGCTTGCAGCATTCCCAGCATAAATTTCTGTTAGTCCTACGGACAGGACAGGATGGAATAGCTGGGGCAGGCTGGTGGCTTTGAGTGGCAGTTCCCCGATGGAAAATCTTTGCCATCTGCTCAGACTTTGAGCAAAGTTACAAACTGGTGAAACGTTGGCATTCTTCAACTCAAGAATCAGATTTACTCCTTTTCTGCTGAATCTGAAAATGAATGTTTCTCCTTTTGAAGCAAAATTATGGGAAAGAGTGGGTGACTTCTTTGAAGGTATAGAAAAGCACCTGCTCAGCCTGAGTACACAGGGCTGAGACTGGCTTTTCTGATTTCTTCTGATGAAATCCTCTGGAATTATTCTACATCTCTGAAATCTGAATAGATTGAGGTGTAAGGGAGCAGAGCTTTGTTCAGGGCAGGTTTCCTCCATGAAATGCACTCTCTGAACCCAACAAACTGTTCCAGCTCCTTAGGAAACAGCAAAAGCTGAAGAAATAATATTTTTATCCATGGTCCTTCATGAAAAGGAAAAATCACAGCTAAATACCCTGTTCTTCATGAAGAGTTCTAAGAAAAAATGGCTGTGCTGCAATTCCATCTGAGAAGGTGAAGAGTCAGAGACAATATCTCTATATGACTAGTTTGGTATGTTAGAGTTTCCTGGTTCTTGTAATCCATCCTGGTTTTATCATGTTTAAGAAGGAAAATAAGTAGCTCAGGTCAGCTAAAACCTCCATCAGGCCCCATGGGTCAGCAGGGAAGGAAATCTGTATTCAGTTGTTTTCTCTCATTACCTGGGAACTGCAGAGTTACCCTTTGAGCATGATTTGCAATAAATTAATCAGCTTCTAACCCCCTCAGAGCTTTAGGACAAGTTGCTGACCTGTCTTAAAGCTGTGTCCATGTTCTGGACATTAAGGCACACTTGCTGTGTGAGGTTTTAGGGGAACATCCTTAACATGGAATACTGGAACACATTTTTTCCAGGTTTCTTCCAGAAGTGAAGAAATCCTGTTAGGACTGTGTAATATTCTCACCTGGGGTTTATCTGTCTCCTTGCTGAATAATTTCACCCTGTTCTCATGGGAAGAAAATGGTAACTGAACACTAAGAACTGTTCTTTTATGGATATTTCACTACTCATAAAAGTGGAGCTGCATACTTAAAAAATAAATCAGGGTGCTTGCTGAGCCTATTAATTAGCAATTGTTTGAATGTGCAGAACACATCATGAGTTACTGCATCAGAATCATACCAAATTGTCCTTCTGTTGTGGTAAAGTGAAATTAGGAGCTGGTTCTGCAATACCTTAGAAATATTTTTTTCAAATTCTGTATAAGAGTGGAAAAGTAGCCAAGGAAAACAATTTGTAACGTGGCTTGTGACAGAAAGGTGAGTCTCAAAATGAAACAGTGTAATGTTTTATTTTTTTATTAAGGTCGGGACAGAGACTGCAGGATGAAAATAAATGTCTTCAGTGTTGCAGGTTGTGGGATTTTCCTCACTTACCATTCCCATCTTGCAGTAGCTTACAGGTTAATCATGTAAATGGCAAAAATATGGGGCTTTAACTCTGAGTAAATGTAGTTTCTTGAGGAAGAGGTTCTGTTACCTGTGATACTGTGACTCTTCTAGAGTGTTTTGTGTGTGAAAACTCCCTAACAAGGTCCCCAGTATGAGGGAGTTTTGTTGTTTGTTTTTTTTTCTGCTGGCCATTTTCTAATTTGAGGAGGACATATAATTTAAATTAGGGCAGGTTAACTGTTTTCTGTCTCCACAGCCATGTGTACAGGAGTGCACTCACATTTATCTGGTGAGGAGAACGGGTATCAGACCCAGCAGCTCTGGCTGCAGTAGATGGGGAGGTGTTCAATGGAAACAGAGGGATTTCCCTCAGTTTTTCCTGCTGAGATGGACACTGGTAGATGTCTTTGGGTGTGAGGCTGGCACAAAACCCCCAGAAGTGCTGAGGGTGTTTGCAGCAGGTTGTGTTTGGCTGGGCAGGAAAGGATCCTTTGGGCACTTCTCAAGGACACGATGGGAACTGCTCCCACCCCGAGGGACCATTCAAGGCCACCTGGGCTGGGACAGGGCAGTTTGGAAGGCTGGCTCTGTCAGCACTCTGAGCTGCATTTCCCCCTGCTCTCTGAGGAATATTGGTGTTGTGGTGTGCTGGCCTTCAGCTCTGCTTCCCAGGGAGCTCAGAATCCCAGGGGTTTGCACAGGGCTGTTTGTTGACTGAACTGTGTGTGTGCCATCAAATCACCACAGAGGTTATGGTGAGCTCTGGAGATGGTTTCCCTTCTTTGCTCATTCAGGGGAAAATCTTACAACTGTATTGTCAGTGAACTGTAAAGCCCCTGTTTAGAAACACTGCTTGTGTTCCTAAAAATTGGAGTTTCTGGGCATTCTCTGTGCCATCCTGCTCCCCCCAGAGAATGCTCAGAAACTCCAATTTTTAGGAATCCTGAGCACCTGTGTGCAGATCCACTGCTGCTGGGGACACCTCAGCCTGGGCTGGGGAGGACAGCTGCCACCCAGATCTCTCCCTGTAATCCTAATGCCATGACTTCAGCAGCTCCTGAGGTCACCAATTGCTGTTGGGATTTGGAGTGAATGCTGACTCATTTTGTATTTATGGTTGAGATGCAGGATGCCAGGGGGAGGAGGACTAGGAGAGGTCTTCAGAGTGATTTGAAAGGGCTTTTATTTCTACTCACTGAAGAGTTTATTTTTAAAAAAAACCAACAACCTGTTGTGAGTATCCCACCAAAAAATCTTGAATTCCTCATGGGGATTTTCATATACTGTTTTTGAAGAGAATAATGAGTTAAATGTTTGTGCACACAACAGCTCTGAGGACCTTGTCAGAGGGTGGAGGAAAGGGAGCCCTGCTTTTGGCTGGTGAGCTCTGAGGTGACACAAATAGTTTGTAAGGGAAATTACATCATTTACACCTAACAGAAAACATAATAACTGGATAGAATAGTCAAACTTTTATTCACAGTTAAAAACTGAAAGAAAAGCAGGTGTGATGATCAAGTTGTTTGGTGCTGTAGATAAGATGGATGTAGCTGCTGGTGTTGGGTTATTTGTTACATTTTTGTGCAAAGTGGTTTGGGATGTGGTTTATCATGAAATGTGTAGCTAGGTCTATAGCCCAAAACTTTGTACAGGGATTTTTTAAACTCATCCTACCAAACAATCCAAGGTCTACAGCAAGATATCTCTTGTTAAGTTTCCACTTACTCATTTAGAAATCTCTAAGCTGATACAGCCACTTCCTTTGCCAGCTTGTTACTGCACCTTTCAATACATCAGAGCTATTAATGAAGTCTTAGGAGAGCAAAACTGAAATGCAGTGTAAATAAATGACTCAGTCATTTGCATCTGTATTTTGAGACAGCTACAACTAAGTAGAGCAGTGCATATTTTGAAATCTTAAGTATTTACTGGTCAACAGCAGTCTTGATCTCCATGGACTTTTCAGGGAAATGTATCCTGAAATTCCATAACAGCTTTGCAGGGTTGTTTGCCACCTTCCCCTCCTGGAAAAAAGACCAGTCAGAATAGAATGACACATGCAGTACACCACGTGCACTCAATTTTGTGTTGGGCTAAGGCAGCTCTGAGGAACTGTTTTCAACATCCTTTTGAATAAATGGCTGAATCTGAGCAGCCAAGTCTCACTTCAAAGTTATACTTCCTTTATTTCTCCCCATATGTTGAATGATTCAAGCCTTGCTCTCCTCTCTCAGGAGAAGGAGCTGCTGGGAACTTCTTTATGTCAAAAAACCCAAGAATTTATTCTTGGTTCAGTAAGCCTCCTCAATCTGAAATTCCTTCTAATTTCTGTTCCAGAAAGATAACAAATAAAATGATGGCAAAAGAAACAAGACACATAATTTATGGAATACTTGTAAAGTGAAGAGGATTAATCTATTTAGCTCTACACTCCCACTTCAGGCATTTTCCTGGAAGGCAATTTATTTTGAGACTTTAATAATTTAAGTAGAATAAGTAAAATGTTTAAATAAAATGTATCATTATACATGTTGGACTAGCAAAGATGAATATTCTGCTTTAGAAACCTGGAGAGGGGAGCAAAAGGAATGCAGGAAGATGCTGAAGGCAAACTTTGCCTTATATATGCCTTATATATATATTTGCTTTCCCTCATCCAAAATCCTTCAGGTTTGGCTGCTGGGGGCACTGGTGGGCTCTGCTGCCCAACACCTTTCTTGCACCCTGGGCTTACCTTCAGCAGCTGTTCCCACCTGCACACCTGAACTGGGGTTTCAGGTATTTGTATTTCAGTTTCCCTCTGTGACTGCAGCTTCAATCATCTCTCCTGCTCTAATGCTCTTGTAGGAGTTTTTTACCAAGCCTGTGAAGAAAAAATCTTACAGAGGCATGGTTACCATAGGAGCCCACATCCTGTAGCCCTGGAACATAACTGGTGAAGAGCTCATTTTCTTGAGTTCTCTCTGAAATGCTGGTGCTTCTTAACCACATGTAGATAAGTTTCTGATTAGAACATTTTCAAAATCCACTGCTCCTGTGTTCCTTTCAGAGTCATACAGAGAATACAGAAAATTATGAACCTTGGTTCTGTTTCCATATGAAACACAGCTTCATGTTAAATTAAAGCATCTAAACCCAGGAAAGAATTCAGTAAATTCAGTTTTCACAGGCATCTCTGTGACCTTTCCTACCAGTGCAGCAATAAATTTCTATAAACTGTGTGCTTAAATCCTTGAGCCAGTAGATAAACAATTCCCCAGCACTGTGCCTGTGTATTTATCAAAGACCTGCATCTAAACAGGGCTCCTAAATCAGCTTTGCAGAGCAGTGCTGATCAATAGCTGGTGTCCCCGTGCTTGCTGAGTTTTCTGGGGGGTTCTTTTGTTTGATTTTTGCTTTCAGCACTGGCCCCTTTCACCACCTGTCCATTCTCATGAGGAAAGAGATTATTTAATGCTGACAAATGGAGCTTCTTGATAGAATTATAGTTCTGTTTGTCTAGCCTGGTGTATTGATCCCAGTATCCAAACCTTAATAACCACGTGTGGATTTCAGTTTCACTGTGCTCTGTGGCTGTATTGAAAAACGTTGTTTTCATCTTTAATTTTCCAGCTATATACAATTTCAAAGGCACAGGGGTACCACAGCTGTCTCTACAGATTGGTGATGTGGTGCATATCCTGGAATCCTGTGAAGGTAAGTCACATTTTCAGTCTCTTTGTGCATAACATAATCCTTTCACCACACAGCAGTTCCCTGTATTATATTACATCAGTAGCTTTCTAATGCCCTTATTTTTTGTGGTGTGTTGTATTTTGAGGAAGAACCTAATCTTTTCTGAAGAGCCAAAATTAGACATATTACAGTAGATGTGGTTTTTAGGGATGCCTTTAGCAAATGAGGAAGTCATCAAGGTGAATGTAGAGTTTGTGTAGTTTCTGCCAGCTTGTGATACACCTCAGGGGAGTTGCATTAAATTTGATTTAAGATTTAAAGGAGTACAGTTTTAGCCTCTAAACTAAATATTTGTTGCTAGGAGATAATGAGCACCCTCATCATCCTGTTGTATAATGAGGAAACCCAGTTAAAGAAATCTGAGTGTCAGCATGACAGAAACAGTTCTGAAAGCCATCCAAAATATTGAATGTGTTAAGCAGCAGAAGTCCAAGTCAAGCTGTGCATGCTGGACAGTCAATACCTTCCAATCCCACTGATTCTCTGTAAGTCTGACAGATCTGCTGAGGTGCCATTAGTAAAATGAGAACCTCATAATAAAAGCAAGAAGAGTGGAGTTTTTATTACTAACTCAGCAGTCAGGTACCTGCAAATGGCACTGCAAGAGTGATTTATTTTGGATTTGACCACATCAAGAGTTTTTTTAAAAATTACGAATTGCTTGAAGCTTTGAAAAATACATTGTAAAATGATCTTCTTGAACCCACTTCTGTTGATAGAACCTGTGTTTTACTGACTGCAGTCATGTTAGAGAGATGGCTGCAAGGCACAGTGGCAGAGGCAGCTCAGTGCTGAGACACCTGGTGTGTTTTGGGCATGAGGCTGCAAAGACTTGGGGCTGTTTGAACCCAGCCTGTTCCACCCCACAGAGCTCTAGGTTGCTTTGTCCAGAAAGAACAAAGGATTTGAGGGAGGAGCACCTTAAAAACCATGTTTACAAAGTACTGGAGCACAAAAACATAATTGTTTCTCTTCTGTTTGTAAGATCAATTCAATATCTTTAAGCATCAGTGAAAACATTGGTGTCACTCAGAAGTCAACAAAGTCACAATGGTGTCCCCTCCTAAAAAAAGTAATTCTTCAAGCCTCTATTCTAAACATTTTGGCCAAGAACAAAACACACACGCAAACCAGAAACCTTCTCATCCCTGTGTTGTGTGTTAGTTGCAGAAATAGCATTTCAGGCTTTGGATTCCTGGGGTCCTTTTGTTGTCAGCCAGCCTAGTGAGTGGAGTGCTGATCTTATTGGAATTATTTTTTATCTAAAAGTCTTTTCTGAACCCCCTGCCCTTGGTATGCTCTGTCATGCCTTGCTTTATGAAATGTGTTTGTCAATGGGAATCCTTCTCAGTGTGTGAGTGAAGTTCATTTTTTATCAGATATCTTTAAAATATGCTGCCTGCTGCAGCTGGCGAGTAACCAACAGTGACAGGATTCTTCCTGTGCTCCTTTTATGTCCTGTTTAGTTGGTTTTGCATGCACAAAATTTATGCACAGAACACATATGTGCTGTCACAGTAAATGAGATGAAACCAATTTACACACTTGGTTGTAAATTGAGTCTATGTGCAAATAATTCAGTTTTAGCAGTAAGATGGAATTTTATTGTTGATAAAACACTGAGGGAAAATAATCCCACTGCAGAACAACCTAAAAAATCTGTCCTGAGTCTTTGAGGTAAGCCATCATCCTGTGACTTTTAGCATTGCCTTTCTGACTGTGCTGTTTGGCATTTGGGATTTATTTTTATTCCTTTATGCTTTGCTTGCATGGCTGCAATACCTGTGAGAGAAAGGGTGATAGCAAAGAGATCATATCTGCTCATGAAATTACAATTAGAAAATGTCTGATTTGGTCACAAATTCTTTCTGTGGATGAAAAATGTAGTATTCAACACAGTTCAACATTGTTGCTGTGCAGGTGATTTTTCATGATGAGGTGTATGCACAGTGGGTATGGCCCCTGATCTTATTTAGTAAGGCTGAACTCTGCTTTTTGTGTTTTTTGTAGTTAGTTTATTGGGGCTGAACTGTGAAATAGCTGGAAGAAAGCCTGAATGAATTCTTAACATGCCCCTGCTGCAGTTCTGCCCTCCTGCCTTCCAGAAGGGTTTTCTGGTCACCAGTGCAGCATGAGCCCAATAATGGCCCTGAGGTTTCATGACATTCCAATTTGCATTTACACCAAGAAGCTGCTTATTATGGTTGTGTCCAAAAGCCATCGTTTCTCATGGCACAAAAATGACTTAATCTGATCACATTGAAGGAAATTGGATCTGTAACAACTATGTGCTGCACTGGATTAATACTGGGCCTGGAATAGTCAGAGCTTCATGGGCTCCCCAGGACCATGGGGGTCATGACTAATATAGGTATTTAAGGGTGTGCACATATCACTTCCAAAACAAATATCTTATTCTACCTTTTAATGTGAGCATGGGGTGCTAAACTCTGTGTACAATTATCTGTACTTAATGTGCAAGGCTTCAAAGCAGACAATACAATCATATTTGATAATATGCAAGTCATGTTTAATATAATCCCTGCTCTCACTTGAAGCTCTGTATGTTTGAAGCAACTACTAATTTTTACAAATACCATGCTAGTATTTTTTATGTGAAATAAACCCTGTGACTTTATTGTGTGCTTTGTAATAATGCATGGGTTTTTGTCACACTAAGTCATTTTTCTTCTTTTTAGATTGGTACAGGGGTTACCTAGTGAGGTACAAAGGAGCAGAGGTAAGATCACGTTGTCCTTTCCTGTGAGACTGTTCTGAAGGGCAGCCCATGGAGTGGGTTTTTAAAATTTCTGCCTAGTCCTGATCTCTCTGTTCTGATCCCTCAAGTCAGCTCTTCACACTCTCTCCTTTCAAGATGAGTTAAATGATCAGCATTC
Organism: Molothrus ater; assembly: GCF_012460135.2. Lineage (NCBI taxonomy): Eukaryota > Metazoa > Chordata > Aves > Passeriformes > Icteridae > Molothrus > Molothrus ater. Next base: position 3,829,972 of record NC_050492.2, on the reverse strand, counting down.
ATCCAGGACAATGTTAGTAAATAGAAGTGAGGGCTGGGAAAAGCAAATCAATGAAGAAGAAATGACTGCGCCTTCAGGTTAACAACTGTTGAAGCCACCATTTCAATTGAATTTTGACTCAATTTGCTGCTAGATGCACTTGTTTCTGTACTTTTTCCAAGGATTCTTTAGGTTACAAACAGTATAAACAACTTGTATGAGGCTTAAGCTCTTAAATATCTCTTATGTACAAAAATCATATTAGTTTCTTTTAAAGTCAGTACTCTCAGACCTGAAAATGGAAAGTTCCACAGAGGAAAAGTTTTTACCTTGGGTATGATGACTCCTGGGTCAAGTAGCAAGAAAATTACTTCTAGTTTCAACTGCACTTTTCTAGAAGAAAAGCATTTTTGTTTGTAACTTCTTCTTGGTATTGGATTTTCTAGGGACCAGCAATGCAAATGTATTAAAGCACTACACCTGTGTTTTAATTACTTTGACATTTCTTGTGACTGAAAATGTTATAATCATTTATTCTACATAACATCACTATTTTTATCAATTAAAATTTAGCCTAAAAATAAGAAGGGAAAATATTTACCGGAACTAACCACTTCCTTTTAACTAATTCTTGATTTATTCCTAATATTGCTAAAGGGCTTCAAGATCATCATGCTTAACATGCTTTAAAAAGTATTATTAATTTCATGTACTAAGATATCACTAAAATTACCATTACTGGGCCCCTCTTCTTTTACTTTGCTTCTTCATGGACTTTTTTGAACTTTAATCTTAATGAAAAAGAAGTGGAAGTGATAAGACAATTGTGTTTTGATTAAGATCCAGTGCTTAAAAGAAAATGGTTATAAAAGCTGCAATCTGATTCAGAGAAAGGCATTGTAAAGTAGCACATATGGTATTGAATTATTGTGGTACTTGAGGCACCATATGTGAGTTATTGAATAGAGAATCCAGGAAGGATCTAGTGAATTACCAAGGTGAGATTTGCCAGTTCAGGGGAGGATTCTCATGGACAGAGGGACTGTCAAACTTTCTTTTAAATGACTTAAAACATTTCAGCTTTTGTAGAGCAAGGACAGTCACATTAGAACTTCTGGTCTGGTGCCCAGTTGTTTTCTACAGAGGTGAATTAAAATAGATATGAGATGATGCACAGACACAATGTTTCTTTACAGAATTTAGATTGTATTTAATTAAATTGTATTTAATTAAATTTTATTTAATTTAACTGTTTTCTGGGATGGAAAATGGTGTTACTTAGGAAGAAAGATGCCTATGCACTCTACATTTGAAGAGAAATTAAAAACTTCAATAATTTGTCTGTCAAATAGAAATCATCCATCTGCACAGAAAGCTAAATAACCAGGAGCTAGTTTGGGTATTACAGTTTGTATTCACAGCCATGGTTGTTACCTAAATGTTTTTGGAGAATAAGTGTGGATTTATAATTTTTTTCTCCATCATCAGGGAATATTTCCTAAATCCTTCATCCACATCAAGGAAGCTGCTGCTGAAAAGAAAAGGTAATGAATATAACTGTTTTATTCCATTATTGAGCTTGTCTGCTGAAGAATGAGTTTTAAGACATTTCTGTACCTCACCCACAGTGAGTTTAAGATACACCCATGAAAGCAGACACTCTTTGTGATCTTTCCTTCTCTTTCCTAGACATACAGAAAATGTCATACCTGCTGAGATTCCCTTAGTCCAAGAAGTTACCACTACTCTCTGGGAATGGGGAAGCATCTGGAAGCAGCTCTATGTGGTAGGACCCTTTACATGCTCTTTGCTACCTCTTAGTCCTATTAATGCACACTGGGGCCTTGTTCAAATTAATGTCTCTTCCTACATTCAGGGCAGGGTCTGGGTGGGTTAAAGAAATTGTTTTCTCACCACTAAGATTTTCTTCAGTGGCTTTAAATGCCTAGTGGCTTTAAATCCAGCCTTGGGCTGGATCATGCTGAAGGTCTCTCCCAGCCTGGATGTTCCTGTGGTTCTGTAAAGGGAAAGCTGACATTGCTGGGGAGTGCTTGTAACTTCATGCCTATCTGTATCCTGTGCATGATAAATCCTTCATAACTTTGATTTGTAGCATTGAAATGTTCCCTGGTAGGAGAATAAAAGATAACTGGGATGAATTTGAAAAAGATTCATGGTGCTCTTGCACTGCTAGAACAGAAGTTGTTCAAGGGTTACTGGGTGCAAGTAGCCATTAACATTGGCAATTTCAAGAATTGTGCCAACTGTTCCAGGACCCCAGCCACTGGATTTTTCTTTATTTCTGTTGGGGCAAAGGGATCTTGAATGTGCTGTAGTTTTCTGAAAAATGCCACTTTTTAGTCTTCTTGATTAAGTCAGCAATGAAAATCCTACTTTATTTTCATTGAATGACACTGGAGCTGCTTTAGTCATTTCTGTGTATTTTCTCATTTATCTCTTAAATGCATTAATACCACCCACAAATGTTGTTGTTCCCATCAGTATCTCATGCAGAAGTTGATAGTTTTTGTAATGTTTTCTCTTAATAAGAATTTGTTCAAGTTTTAAAACAACACAATGCAATAAACAACACAATAAAACACAAATAACATAATTCCCTATCACATTAAACATAATTTCATGTTATTTCTTCAAGATCATGTGGGATATTCTGTCCTTAAGAATTTGTGGGATGAGACATCATTATTTTGCCTACTTCTTGTTCCTGCTATCATTTAGCACCAAATATGACATGTAACCTTTAGTTGTCAAGCCCAGTGTTTCAGTTCAACTTGAAGCCTGAACCTCACTGATGTTTTTTCTCTCTCAGACAAACAAGAAAGCCAGGTTCCAGCAGGTGCAGTCCATGATGTGTGACTTGATGGAGTGGCGGTCGCAGCTTCTGTCTGGGACTTTGCCAAAAGATGAACTCAAAGAACTCAAGCAGAAAGTCACATCCAAAATTGACTATGGTAACAAGTAAGTGGCCTGCACTACTTCTGGGAAGCATGATTTAGTTTAAAGCACAGCACCAAAGAGATGATGATGAAGTTTTCATGTTTACAGGCTGGAATTAAAAAGCGTGGTTCATACAGAATCTTCCTTTTCAGGCCTCTCCCTGTAACTCCTGTGCTGATAGTGGATACCATGATGAGGCTTTTCATAGCAAAATGCTTTTTCGAAATATTGATTTGTTTCTTCATTATAAATACATGAGCCTGTGGATTGAGAAGATTTGAGGTTAGATAACCAGTGTCTATGTACATATATCACCAGCATACTCAGGGTCCAAAACTTGTCCATCTGTCACAAACATGGCCTATGTGCAGTAAGTGACCCTCAAAAGTGATGCTGGCAAACTGCTCTAAGTGTGCAAACACACCCACACCCAATTCACCAGGGAATTTCCAGGCAGACCTCTGGTTCTGGTAATAGAAGGGAAACTACCAGGGACAGAATAATTACTTGACAAAGTGTCTTGTCTGCTCCTCGCAAATAAAAAGTCACTGCAACACAACGTGCTTTTTAGCAAAACTTCTGGGGTTGTGTGAGGTTAATGGTCTCCCACCATCTGATGAGGTGTGGGGAGAGAGAGCTTGGTAAGAAAATCTTCACAGTACTGTTTTTACAGACATTAGAATCTGTTACAAACTGTGATTTGCTGTTTTAAGTGACTGTGGTTGTTGTGGCCTGAAGGCCTCTGTGCAGCTGAAGGTCTACAATTACCTGTGGCTGCACATAAAATGACCACAAGGTGTTATGAAATTCTTAACTTGTTCACTGTGATCTGGATGCAAATTGGTAATTATTGTATTCATACAGAGCACACTATGAAGTACACATATCCTACTGCACTGTGTGGAGCTGAATGCTCACTCAAAACCAGAATCCACTTTGAAGTTCTCCAATCAAAGAAGCCCAGCTGTGATTAAGACAACATTAAAATTCATTCGCTTTCAGATTTCTGTTTTGTCAGTCTTACATTCTTTCTGTATTATGAGACAGTGCTTCCTTTGGAAGAGTAAGGGTGAAGGGGGTGTTTAAAATTATTTGGATTGCAAGCTGGAAAGTGTTTGTAAGCTCCTGAAAGAGCGGGGTTGAGTTGTGTGGTGTGAAGGAACTTGCCAAACTGTGGAGAAGGAGTAAAGGGGAAATGATAGCAGGGGCTGAGGGGAAAATGAGGGAAATTGTGTGAGAGGGAAAAAGAGTTCCAGGAAAAAAGGTATGATTTGTATGAGAGCAGGGCAGAAGAGAGCAGAGTTAAGTATTGGGACAGAAAGGGTGAGGGAGCAACATAAAATCAGAAGGTAACAGGAAGATCCTAAATATCTTGATTATAAATGTTGAGTGTTTAAAGCTATGAAGACTGCTAGAAGTCATTGAACAGAGTGGATCTATTTTATGTGAGAGGCATTTCAATGCTTTGGTGACATTTCTAAAAATTTCTAAATATTGGACAGCAGCTTAAAAAATCATGGGGTATAGTTAAATTTTTCTTCATTAAATATTGTCGCATGTATTTAAATTTTGGTTTAAATCTTTAAGTGTCTCCTTGTTTGTTGCATTTCTAAGCTTTCTTTATTTGGAAGGAAATAACCCTACCATTATGCCTTTTGTATTTTCACAGAGTACTTGAGCTCGACCTGATAGTTAGAGATGAGGATGGAAATATCTTGGATCCGGATAAAACCAGTGTTATCAGCCTGTTTCATGCACATGAAGAAGCAACCAATAAAATCACTGAGAGAATTAAGGAGGAAATGGTAGGAATGGCTGGCTAAACTTGATGCTTCCTTTGCTAAAATCCAAACAAAAACTCATCTAAGTGTTGAAGGGTGGAGCCATAAAATTTGGTGGAAACTTTTTCCTCTGACTTAAGAGTAGATCCACAGTCTTGTGTTATAAATATGGCTAAGCCTCAAATTGAATTGCATTTGTGCGGTGGGGTGTGCTCAAAGCTCATGTCTAAAGCTGGTTCTAAATCCATTCTTGAATTCCTACATTGAAATATGTCTCCACTCCATCCCTGGACTACTCAATAGTCTGAATTGCACAGGGAATAACAGACACTTGGAACTCAGGCTGCAAAGCAGCAGTGTCTGCAACTTGTTTTCACAAGCTCTTGTGAAAGAGAAGCACTGGTTGCTGCTTGCTAGTTAATCTGATAGAGCTGAAGAATTTAAGCTCACTGAAGAGGAACTAGAGTGAATTCAGCATAATCTTCTGGACACCAGAAGTTCATGTGCCAAAGCAAAGCTGACAAGTGCATGAATTAAATCTTTTTAAATGCAAAGCAGGTGACTACACTTCCTTGACCTTTTGCAATATTAAACCTCTGCAAGGATTTGTAAGCCTCTTTGGTTCTTTTCTCCATTTATGAGAAAGTGAACTGTAAAAAAGCAAGTAAATCACTAAAGAGAAAATAGTTGGTTTGTCATGACACTTCAATAACACCCATGACAAATCACTGGAAAGCACCTTGTAATTAACTGACAATATAAGGCAAATGAAACTTGGGAGTCTGTGATAGACTGTGGTGACTTATTTTTAAAATAGAGACAAACAATGGGTTCAAAAGTGTTAAGAAGCTGCTTCTTGATGGTTAAGATGGGAGGTTAGAAGAATTCTGGAGCCTATTTTTGAGTCAGTGAACCTGCTCAGCTGCGTCCTGATCTCAGCATGTTATTTGTCTCCTCTTCAAAGAGACTGGCTTCCTTTTGCTGCTGCTCTAGCACAATGCAGCCCCTCTGTGATGTGGATCATAGGCCTTCTGCTACAGCCTACTGTGTTCAAAAATAAATTCCTTCAGGCTTGTAGGCTTGTCTCTGTGCTGACATCTTGATACTTGCCATTTTCTTTAAGAGTGGGGGGAATATTTCCCCCTTTACATCATTGCCTACTGGCTGAAGAGCTGGCCTAAGACATGGGAGTCATAGAATAGCTCAAGGTGGAAGAGAATTATGGTAATTACTGAGTCCAACTCCCTGCCCTCCTTTTCAATTTTAACTATTACATATACCTATTGTAAAACTGCTTGTAGCATAGCAGCATTTTAATTCCTGGATTATTATTAACTGATTTTCCTCCTCCTGATTAGTCAAAGGACCAGCCAGATTATGCATCATACTCCCGACTGTCTTCATCCCCCACCCACAGCCTGTATGTGTTTGTGAGGAATTTTGTCTGCAGAATTGGAGAGGATGCAGAGCTCTTTATGTCCCTATACGACCCCCAGAAGTCAACAATTATAAGGTAAAACTTTCCCCTCTGACTGCAGAAGAGTAGCAAATGGAACTGGCCAAAACGAACTAACATAATTGCGAATGTGCCGTAATGAGATAATAATGCAAGGAATATGTAAATAAAAGAAATTAAACCAAAAGCAAAGCAAAGCGTGGACAGATCTTGTTGCTGTCTGCTGCTAAAGAATTTTAAGGTTCCAAATATTTTCATAGGTAATTCCTGGATCAAACATTTCAGTAGTTTGGAAAAGCCTGAGCCCATTTCAAGTTTTAGAGATTGTTCTAGATGGGAAATATTGTGGTGTTTGAAGTAGAGTGCTGGAGGGGGAGGAGTGGAAAAATAATTAAATTTATAAATTTCTGGGTAGATTAAGATTCTGTTGAGTATTCTCATCAAACAGACTATGACAATGGTAAAGTTGCCTCAAAAAAAAGGTATCCATCTGTGTTATGTTCAAGTTACTCTTTTAATACTTACTGTTGGTACTTGTATAGTGTTTTTCTTGTCTTTTTAGTCTGGTCTTAGATTTGAATCATCACCACAGACTGTCTGTTATGCAACTTTTGTACTGTGTAAAGGAAGAATTTTTAAATCCCTTGACAGTGAGGTATTTATCTTCCAAACAGTGAGAACTACTTGGTGAGATGGGGGAGTCGAGGCTTTCCAAAGGAAATTGATATGCTCAACAATCTTAAAGTGGTGTTCACAGTAAGTGTTTTCCAGTTTGCTTCCCTTTGTATTTGCAAATGAAATTCTCTTCTCTGTGGTCACTGTCAGAGCTCATAAAGAGTGATCAAGATGAAGAAGGAAGCAGAGGTAATCCCAGAAACAGAGCAAGGTGACAAGTCACTAAGTTCTTCAGGGCAGTGACAATGCTTCAGTGGCCTTTCTTCAGATCACTTTTGCTGCCTCATGAATTCCTTGATGGCTTGACTTATTCAGTTCTATCTGCTATATCTCTTGATTGTTATTATTCCATTTCTCTTCCCTTATATTTTTTCAAACCGTAAACTGTCAGTTTTTTCATCCTTTTGATGTGCTCAGACTTTTTAATTTGTTGAGTTTTTGGGGGTTTGTTTGGTTTGAGGGTCTTTTGTTTTCTTTTTCCCCAGTGATTGCTAAGATTCAGTTTATTGCTGCAGGCCCTGTTTCAATTTCACAACTTGCTTTTTACCCAAGTAACACCATGGTTCTTTTTTGTTTGTATCTTAGGATCTTGGAAATAAAGACCTTAGCAGAGACAAAATTTATTTAATTTGCCAGATAGTGCGAGTGGGCACGATGGACCTGAGGGACAGTAACTCCAAGAAATACACACAAGGGCTCCGGCGGCCCTTCGGCGTGGCAGGTACTGCTGTCTCCTGTGCCATGGCTGAACCAGAGTATCAGTGATTTTTGCAGCCCTGGACTATTAAAATCTCTACCAAGACATGCCAGAATACCCATCAGTTCTATCCATTGGTTTCTGTACTTTTTGAAGTCTGTAAAGACTGCGTTGACGTTTTAGTTCAAGTCCAAAATCCACTTTTGAATTTCACTTCCTAATTATTCCTAGAGTGTCAAGCTGTTGGAGTGAAAGCACAAAACCATTTTAGTGACAGATTCCCTTGCAGATGAAATAAAGTCAGTGGTTATGTCCCCAAGGCTCTGATACTTGTATTCCTAAGTTAGTCTGAGTTCTCCCTCTCTCTCCACAGCAGCATATTTGTAGTGTGGACTCTGCAAAATGCTCTGCCCCACAAACCCAGCCCTGCTGCTGAAAAATCCACACTTACCTTGAGGCACAATGTTCAGAGATAAGAGAAGCTATTCTGAAATGCTCTTCTGTGTTCTGATGAATTTTCTTTTATTCTTCTAGTCATGGATATTACAGATATCATAAAAGGAAAATCTGAAAGTGATGAAGAGAAGCAGCATTTCATTCCCTTTCATCCGTAAGAGTGTCATAGATATCTTTTTTATATGTGAAAGAAAACATTTATTTATCTATCTCTGTTCCTGTAACAATCTGTGAAATGGTTAAAGAATAAGAAAGTTTTCCTTTAACAATTTTATGTTGTAATAGTGTTAATTATTTAGGTATGAGTTTAAATGACATTTAAGGCTTGCAGAGGTACCAGAGCACATTAAATTAATAATTCCATGAATGTGCTCCTTCAGACAACTGGTACCATGTCTGATTTCACAAACCCAAGTCAAATAGTTACATGTGAGATTTACAAGCAGGTATAACTACTATTTTATGAGCTTGGTTCTGTTTAGAAGTTAGAAAAAATCTAAAAACTAAAAACTGTTTCCTTTCAAAAGTAATAGAATTATCATATACTATCTTCAAAGAAATTCCAGAGCAGCTGCCTAAAAATGTCATGCTCACAGATCAAATGCAGAGATACCAGTGGAAATACTGGAAATAACTCTGTGTGCCCTACATAGCACTCCTGCTATGTACTATGGAGGGTAAATTTAATTCTGAAAGACTCAGGTATGACACACTGGTTTATTTCTTCACTTGTTTCTAATTTGAGAATTTGTTTCTAAATTCAAAAGTAGCTGATAAAAATTCCAAGTTCATTTATGTGGCTGTTTGTCAGGGAGAGTGGACTGAGCTGGAGCGGCACACTGGTGAGTGCACTCCCATTGTCCCTGTCACAAAACACCATTCTTGGTGGCTGCCTGAATCCTTCTCACTTCAGTGTACACACAACTGAGTGTGAGCGGGCTGCAACTTGAGTGAGAGATAATAAAAATACCCAAAATATCACAATCAGGCAGTACTGCAAAGACTGAGGCTGTTAGTCTCTTATGTTCTAAATAATGTCTGATATATTTAGCATTCAATTCCTGAGCAGACATTACTGTTTCTCTTGCAGGGTAGTGGCAGAGAATGACTTTTTGCACAGTCTCCTAAGCAAAATCACTGCATCAAAAGGAGACAGTGGTGGACAAGGTAAAGTACATTTTTTTTTTTTTAAGTTATATGGTATTTTTGTGAAACTTCATTTTATGTTGTAGGTGGAGTACCACTTTGGAGGTAGGTCAGCTTTGAAGCCGGAATTGAGGAACCATGAGTTTGTTAAAGAATCTTAGGGGATATCTGAATTAGAAGTGACAATTTTGCATTATAGGGTTTTACTTTCACCTCCAGGAAGTGGGAAAGCAAATTCTTATCCATGTTTTTGTGGGTAGAAGATGCAATCATCTAAAGACAGATTTTTCTTTTTTTCCTACCAAAAATGAAATTTTTTTTTTTTGTTTGCACTTCGTAGGTCTGTGGGTAACAGTGAAAATGCTGGTTGGAGACGTGATTCAGACTAGAAAGGATTACCCACACCTTGTAGACAGAACCACGGTTGTTGCTCGAAAGTTGGGATTCCCTGAAATAATCATGCCAGGTAGGAGGTGCTTTGTTCTCTGATAGGAAGGGATTTCTTCTCATTCCCTATGTTAACAAGCATCAGCTGCTGCCTTACTGATTTCTGTAATGGCTAACTCAGAGGATCTTTAGAATTCACTCATGGTAAGTTTTGTTCCCATATTATTTCACTATTATATAAAATAGTGAAATCCTTGGGAAGTAGTTCCTAATACTTAAACAGGAAAAATAAAATCCAGACAGTGAGGGATAAACCTATCTCCTTGTACATAACTTGTAGATTATGGTGGATGTCACTTGAATTTTAAATGAACCTTGTTTGTATTGAAAGTTATTGCTGTGCTTTAATAACAACAAACAAAACAATGTGAAATATCTTGATTTCATTTGTATGTATGACAAGATATTTTCCAGTCAAAATCACTCACTGTCTGCTGGGCTCCTTTTTAAAAAACAAACTACAAAAACCTCCCTCATCCCAACTCGAGTAAAATCTTGATCCTTTTAAAAGTCATATGAATTCATTCAGAGGAGAGAATTAAAATATGAAGCTCCCTCCAGAGAGAGCTGGATATCTGGGGGAAATTCCTGAAGAGAATTAATGGTAAAGCTTCGTCCTCCTCTGACTGCAGAAGAGTAGCAAATGGAACTGGCCAAAATGAACTAACATAATTGCCAGTGTGCTGTAATTATATAATAATGCAAGGAATATGTAAATAGAAGGAATGAAACCAAAAGCAAAGCGAAGCGTGGACAGGTCTTGTTGCTGTCTGCTACTAAAGAATTCTAAGTTTCCAAATATTTTCATAGGTAATTCCTGGATTGAACATTTCAGTAGTTTGGAAAAGCCTGAGCTCATTTCAAATTTTAGAGATTGTTCTAGATAGGCAATATTGTGGTTTAGTTTTAAAGTTTGCCACCTCACCAGCAGGTGTCGGGGCAGGATGAGAATTGCATCGAGTCACTCCGAGCTCCCATTTGCTTCTCCTCACATCCTAGTTTTGCCTTAGTAGAGATAAAGAACTGAAAAATTAAGTTCAGATGGAAAAGAATATAATTTTTACCTGTTTCACAGCTAACAGTGAGGTACTCGTGTGCAGTTCAGCTGATCCTATGCTCTCAGAGCATTTTAATTGCTTTTTAACCTTTCAATTTCTCTTTTAGGAGACATAAGAAATGACATATATATTACATTGTTGTATGGAGATTTTGATAAATACAACAAAACAACTCAGAGAAATGTGGAAGTGATAATGTGTGTCTGTGATGAAGAAGGAAAAGTGTTGCCAGTAAGTTTTTCTTTTTTTCTGCAATGAGGGGCATAGAAACCTGAGCTGAATTTTTGATGTAAGGCTTAACTTACACATTTAATAAAGCACCACTATTCAAAAACTCAATTTCCTTGTGTCATCCTGTGACATCTTGTGATAAATAAGCTTTATGATTTTTAAAAAATTAAAATCTATTAAAGCCCTCTAAAAGTCTTGCATAAAAATGTAACAAGGAATAACATTGAATGACCTATTTTAGCTGTGCCAAGGAACAAGTGCTGATTCTGACAATTACTGCATTCTTACTCTAGGGTTTTTCTTGAGGAAATTCCCAGAGGAATGCAATTTGCACACTGAAATGTTAGAAGTACCATTTCTGCTACATAACAAATGCTTGATTTGTGCCAGGAAGTCTGTGTCACTGCCACTGAATTAAGTACATGGCAAAGAATGATATTAGTGACAACAATTACTATGCAACATAAATATTTACAGTGTCTTTTTGCTTGTCTGTTCCCATTTTGTAGATCCTTTGTCTTTTCCTTAGGGTTTATCACCAGTTTGGTATTCAGGGGGATTTTTGACCTGTCATTTTCTGAGTTTATAGTGTTGGGATCACGAGGGTGAAATCATAAAGACATTCTTGTGATAAAATAAAGATGGTGTAGAACACTGTGGTTCATGACTTGTTTATGAACTGCAGCTAACTGCTTAAAATGTAAGCTGAAAGCTTGAATAGAGAAAATTCTAATCCCACATAATGTTGAAGGTCCACACAACAAACTGTAGCCCTGATTACAAACCACTGCCTATACCTATGACAGCACCTGACCATGACTTGCATGCACAGAAGTTAACTCTAGTCTGTATTCTGTCTAATTACATATAAACAAAAATACTCCTTAGAGAAATAAACCTATTACCATGCATTAATCTTGCATTCCAATTTATGCATGCTCAGTTCTGCAGATACAGAATTTCTGCAAATCTTAGGAGAAAGAGAATTTGTCTCATTGTTTTTGAGATGAAATGTCATGAAAGATGAAAATGCTTTCTGTGGGTAATATGTCTTAATGGATATATTTAAGCAACAATTTTGAGGAGGTAATTGAAATGCTGTTGAATGCAAGTAATAGCAAAAGTGACTGGTTTTTCCTTTTAGCCTGTAAATATACCTCAAACCAACAGACTTTCAAACCCATGAATTTATATCTATATTTCTCATAACAGGAATATATTTACCACACAGGAGACTGGTTGGTTCTGTTCAGGTATCAAACTAGCTCCAGTTGCAGAGCTAGCCCTTGATTTACTGTTACAGGGAACAGGACTTTTGCTCCAAGTGAATGTCACGGAGGTGACAAACAAGTAGGTGCATAAACCTAGAAAAATCTCTGCTCAGGCAGATGAGACATTGCTTTCTGCAGTTAAATCCCTCTGACTGTACAAATAATCTTCAGGTACCATCTTCCCACCCTTCTGGCCACAGGGGATCCTGGTGTTTGAAGCAGACTTTTAAGGTTCACTGGATTATCAGCAGGATTATTGCACCTTTGCAGCAGTCAATTCAGCCTGGCCTGGATTAGTTGAATTTTAGCCTTCAGTAGAGAATTTAATATTTGCTTCCTTCAGGGACTTTGGTTTCATGCCTGGCAGGTACCAGGATCTTGGTGCCTCCCTGTCCAGCAGTAACTTTTACTCTGCATGTACAGCCCAGCTGCAGTCAGCCAGAGCAGACAGATGCAGGCCAAGTCTTCACAGACTCAATTAGGAAAACTACAAGTTTTGAAGCTGATCAAAGCTTTCACTTGGCTCTGTCCTAGTTCAGATAGTCTTTAAAGAATGGGAAATTCTAATTGTTTATTGTTGTTACCTCTACAACATCCAGTTTGGAAGTCACCTCTAGTGGCCTAGAACTTCTGAGACTGTGCCAGAAGAAAGTATTTTAAAATAAATGGAGAAATAAACAGAATAATGAAGTGAGATTTAAATTTTTTTTCCTTTTGTATTATTTCTACTAATTGAGATGTTGGTTACTTAAATTCATCAGATGGAGAAATGAAGTCAATTTTTTTTTATATTCTTCACGCGTCTCCTAGAGCCGTCTGTGTGTGATCCCTGTAAAATGCAATTACACTGTCTGTACCCACAGATTGTGGTAAATGTTTATTTCCATTGTGTTCAGAGGCCTGGAAAATGCAGTGTCTTCATGTTAGTGCTTCCCCTCTGTCGGTGCTGTCACCTTTATTTAACTTTGGATGATCCATACCCAAATCAAACCCGCCGTGAGGGGAGGCCGCGTCCCAGGGCCGGGGTGGAACGCCCAGCTCGGGATTCTGAGGGGAGGCTCTCTGGGGACTTTTTGGTTTTGCTCAAGTTAATTAACCCAAAACTGCTCCAAAATGTACCCAGGTGAGCGAGGCACTAAGCAGTGTTTGTTCCCTCCTTTTGTAAGAATGCTGTGTGCCTGGGAGCAGGGGACAAACCCGTGAGCGAGTACAGATCCGTTGTTTACTACCAGGTCAAGCAGCCACGGTGGATGGAGACACTGAAGGTATGGCGTGGAAACTTCCCCCTTTATTTTTTCATTTCTTAATGCCTCACACAGAAAAGTGGCACAGCATCAGCTTCCTCTAAAAACCATCTTGTGCCTGACTGCAGCTGAAGCATGAAGCCTTAGTCATACATCAGTTATTAGAGACACATGGTCACTGAGGCTTGAAATTTGGCCTAGAAAGTGATGTGTAGGTTTTGTTCAGCAAAACAAAGGAGATCATCTTTGATAACCTTATGTCCTAACAGGGCTCATCAAAAATGAAATACTGCATTTTTTCTATTTTGGTGAAACAATAGAGATGAGGAGCTTCAATTAAAAAACAAACAAGACCGAACCAAAACCCAAATGAAAACACCAATCCACTCTTCTGATTTCAAAAAGAAAAAACTATCTTGTTTCTCTTTAGAGACACACTAATAATTACCTAATCAAGCTTCAATGTCCATGATTGGAATATGCCCAGAAGCTGCCAGAAACTGTTCTTACAAACTGTGACAGGCTTGCATGCTTTTTTTAAGACAAAAGAGCCATGTCTGACAAGCTTGCAATTATTACCTTAAGGTGTATTACCTGTGGTGGTGAAGGACAGGGAGGGAATGGAAGTATGATTTCAAACAGAAGCTTATTTATTGTTTTGAAAACATTGACCCATTCTTTTTATTGCTTATTGTATTAGCTCCTTTTTAAAATTATTCCACAATTGAATCTTGTGCACAGGATCACTAACAGCAGATCCTGTTGAAAAGCATTGTTAATATTAAGGCATCATTCAGTAAGATTTGTGAAGGGAAGTTGTGAATGCACACAAAGGTGTTCAAGTCCTTAAATTTTTAGAACTAGGAACTTGATAATATGAAAAATTGTGCTTTCCCTTACACACCTGGCCTTTTTTGTTGCATGTTTGACCCAAAGTATGCTGCTTTAAGAATAAAGCAAGTTCCACTTGCAAGTTCCTGTGATTCTCCTCGAGGCTTTATGCTAAATTTAATCACTAAAATATAATCAATTTATTTTGCTGGAATTTTCATACCCTTTTCAGCTGTTTAATAAATTGGTTGTCAATTTCTGTATCAGAAATGCAGGATTTGCATAGTGCAGAGGTGTTTAATTTTCTGTGGTTAAAAGGGTGAGCAGTAGGACTGCACTGTGATTGTTTCTAGCACCTGTGTGCGTTAACTCTGTGTTCTGTGCTTCATTTCTTTGCTGGTGCCAGACTTAGAGCCATGTCTAACAGATCATTTCTTACCAGCCCTGACTTTGCTACTGTGATCCGGCTCAACATTTTGAAATGGTTTTTGAAAGGCACTATAGAAAGAGAAGAAGTGGGGCTTATTTATTCTAAAATGGGGGCTCATTACATGTGAAACCACCCCCCATAACTCTCCTCGCTATTTTCTGATTTTACCAAAGGTAGCAGTCCCCATTGAGGACATGCAGAGGATCCATCTACGCTTCATGTTCAGGCACAGGTCGACTCAGGAGTGTAAGTAGGGAATTCTTACTTTAGTGAATTTTAATTCATTGATGGATGGGTAGTCAACCCAAAGTCTTTTGCTTTGCAGCTAAAGATAAGGGAGAGAAGAATTTTGCAATGGCCTACGTAAGGCTAATGAAGGAGGATGGAACAACTCTCCATGATGGCATCCATGATTTGGTAGTCCTAAAGGTATGGGCTCAGATTTCTCTCTTTCATTCACAAGATATCTTTTCTCACACTGTTGCCTTTGACTGCATTGTGTATTTGCTTAGTGTTAGATTGATTTTATTATTCTATCAAAGATGATACTGTGTTTTCCATCTGAACAAAATGGTGTACCCTGTTCCATTGCCAGTAAATATTGCTCTCAATTTTAATGACAAAAAGGTGTTATCCAAGCACAGTGAGAGGTGATTTCTTTTTACTGGTATTTGTGCTTTTGGCCTTCTGTAGCATAGAGAAAGTTGTGCTGCAGCTCTGTAGTTGGGTGGGTACCATTCCTCTTGCTGGACATAGGAAGTGTTTGATCCACTTGAAATCTTTATCTCATGAATAATCTGGGAATGCAGCCTTAGGAAAATGCTTGTTTTAAACTGCTGTGTAGTTCCTCAGGTACAATATTGAAAGTTTCAGCAATTTGGTTTTGGGTGTGAAGAAAATCTTTAGCTGGCCCTAGCTAGAAACAGCATCTTTAACTTTGTGAAGGAAACAGGGAACAGATGTTTTTACTTTTGTTTTATTTGCCCTCTTGGAAAATGGTGTCTAGCAGGAACTAAGAACCAGAAATCACTTCCAGTACAAAGGACACTTAAGTTATTTCTCAGCACTCTTCTCAGTAAACAAGTTTGCTGTATCATTAATACCAAGTCAGATGCATGCAACTAAATCAAGTTGCTTAGGCAAGCCAAAGAGATTAATGGCAGCCTATAGTTATTTATCTTCTCTTCATTGAAACTATAATTTAAAATATTGAGACTAGAAGGAAAATTGTGGACTGTGTGGTTAATGTTGGTTGTGAAATTCCACCTAATTCATTTCTGCATCAGCTCAGTAATTTTTTTGAAGTGACAGCATGGATGAGAAATGCTAAATGGAGTTGACCTACTTTATGGTTGTGAGAAACAGACAGATTTTCTGACATATGCTTGCCTATTCTAGTATTAAAAACAGTAATTGTCAGCTGTAAGTGTTTAAAGCAGTCATACACCTGGCCTTTCAGAATAAGTAATTTGAAAACTGCTAAGTTTAAACTGTCTTTAGGCATTGGATCTTTTTGAGAGACTTTTGGATCAAAACTTCATCTTTTTCGCTTTGTCTGTCTGACTTGTCCGAAAAGAAGGAAGTCAAGAGTTTATTTTGCTTCCAGAAATTTGGGAAGTAATTATTTGGCAAGCCTGATACAATCATAGATGTTGCTCTGCTGTATGTTTTGCTGTATAAAGGTTTTGCTTCTTGTCTGTCTAGGTCTTTTACAGTCAATTCTTAGCCTTCCCTCTTTGATACAAAGTAGAAACTGCACCTCTGCAGTCACTGAACCGGATAAAACTGCAAAACCTGAAAATGTCTTTCTAGATCATGGTGTTTGCAGCTCCTTGTTCATCCACATTTGTAGAATAAAGGTCTGCAATTGAGTCATATCTGTCACAGTGTTGTAGCTTTAAGTGACATCATCATCAGGGAAATTTTCTGGAGTTTTGTTAAAGAAACACTGTGTTCTTTAAACAGTGAGGGGCATAATTTCTATTGTCCTTGTCTAAAACTTCTTTCCTGCCTGGGGATTCCTAAGATAAGACCCAGAAAATCTATGGGGTTGTGGCACAGAAGTTGATGGAAGAGAGGAGGGAAAAATCTCTGTTGTCTCTCTGGTTTTGTACTGTTCATTCTACTGAAAAGCACACAATATTCTATGTCATTTAGTTACTGCAGCATACTCTCTGGTTTAAAATATAGTCTTAATATGCCCTGATCTTTTATGTTCAAGGTCCAGGTTTGAAGTTAGAATGAGGATACCAAAATAATACTGCTATTCTTTCCTTACTCAGTCCTGCTTTCTGCTTTTAACTTGTGTGCAGACAATATAATCATGTTGTCTATATCCTGTGTACAGACTTCAAGGTGATGCTCAGTATTCTGCAGTGTTCCACACCCACTGACATTTCAATGAGAGATTGGCTCTTGCGTTTACTCTGCATGGGGTGTCACCCCTCAAAGTCCCTTCTTGCCCCTCATTTTCATTTACTTCTCTAGTACAAAACTACAAAATAGTAATTTTAAATCCAGTGGTGTGAAATATGTAATGAATGGTGTGTTGTTTTTCAGGGTGACAGTAAAAAAATGGAGGATGCTGGTACTTATTTGGCATTGCCTTCTACACGTCTGCACACAGAAAACAAAGGAGCAACCTTGGTCAGGAGCTCAAGCATTGTTGGGGGGCTTTCAGTCAGCTCAAGAGATTCATTTTACATTTCAACTCTTGTTTGTTCTACAAAGTTAACTCAGAATGGTATGTACCTTCTAAACAGCTGGGAGTTTAGAAAGAAAACCTTTGCACAAATTGGTAAATCAGATGTTAAGTTTAATGTCTGTCCGTTCATTTTCCATTAGTGGGCTTGCTGGGTCTCCTGAAGTGGCGCATGAAGCCAGAGCTGCTCCAGGAGAACCTGGAAAAGCTGAAGATTGTGGATGGAGAGGAAGTAGTGAAGGTAAATCCTTAAATCCTTATTTTTATAATAGTTATTCTTCAGGCCCCTTCATGCATAATGCCTTTGTTAGCTTGCAAAGGACATGAGCCAAGCTCTTCTTTAGAGGGGGCAAGAAGGCCAACACCTGGGCAGGATCCTTCCGAGGGCTGGCCAGCTTTGCTCCTACTTTTTAATTTCAGATCTCTGCTATTGCCTGTGATTGGGCTGGGAGAATTCCAGGATTATTACTAGAAGATGAAGATAGTAATGATAAAATATTTTCCACAATCTCTAGTCATCTGTTTCCTTTTGTCTATCTGAAGTATCACAAACAATTCCTACTGCTTTCTCTGCAGTTCTTAATATTAATTTGCATGTCGTTATTAAATCCAAGAAGTGTTATGTACCCCACAGAACACTTTCTTAACTTAATGAGTATATCAATAAAAGTTGTTAGTATTTTGGAAAATAGCATATACTATTACCTTTGTGCCTTTAAGCATAAGCATTAGATGTCTCTGGAGAGAAGGAATAAGAATTCAATAAACAAAAAGGAAGAAAGAGGAGTGGATTTTTTTAACAAAGCTTCGTGTCCCAAGTCACTGAGATACTTTTCTTTGATTTAGTGCAGAATTTGAATTAGACCACAGAAGCAGGAAAAGTCTTTTTCATCAACATGTATATTGAAATTAGCAACCACTAATCTGTGTCACTAAGGAATGTAGTTTTAACAAGCTTTGCCATTTATATAATATTTTTATCTTTTCCATAAGCTTTGAGCTAAGAATGTATTATTGATTGCTTGTGTCTGAGGATGCAGGTTTTTAAAACTAAAGCAACTAGAGCCTAAACCCTTGGAAATGTTTTCTCAATTTAAGTGATGCTTCAGTGAAGGTAATAAAAGTCTAACTTGAGGGAAACCAGGTCTGGTATCAGAAAATTTTCCTGTGAGGTTTTCAAGTTGAATTGTTATCAGTTTGTCTTTTCATGTTCTGTAGTTTCTCCAGGATACATTGGATGCCCTGTTTAACATCATGATGGAACATTCCCACAGTAATGAGTATGACATCCTTGTCTTTGATGCACTGGTAAGAATCAGCACCAACGAATTTATTTGTCAAAGTAAAGAACCTTAGAATTTTGAACAAACTATCAAGTTTTGCAGTTCAGAGAATTAAAGTCTCTACAGAACAGAGGAATATTACTCATTGACTGAAAATCAAATTTCTTTAAAAACTTAAATAGTAAATTACCAGAAATATTTTCAGAAAGTGAATATTTAAGTTTGCAATGTGACTCAATGTGTCTCTGTCTGTTTAGATCTATATCATAGGGCTCATTGCAGACCGTAAGTTTCAGCACTTTAACACTGTTTTGGAAGCATATATCCAGCAGCACTTTAGTGCAACCTTGGCATACAAGTAAGTTTGTTTTCTCTTCTTTCTCCTTTTTCCTTTCTCCACCATCATGTAAAGAAATAAATCCTGCTTGTGCCTTTTCTGATGTAATTTATGGTGACTGTTGTTTGATGCTGCTGTTTGCTTATCTGCCTCTGAGACATATTTGATTATAAGTGGAATTAATGAACACATAGCAAATGATTTGGGGTTAAATGATGCTATGTGCTATTTGTTTTCTGTCACCTGGATTTTGCTGTGTCTGAGCATTTCACTTGTATCCTGTCAAATTTATCAAAAGGTGCTTTGCTGTGAAGCCTCTCCATTTGTATCCCTGCCCTTAAGTAGAAATGCCTCAGGTGAGGACTTGAGGCTCTCCTTAGCTCATTTACATAGGTTTCCATTTTTTTTTTCACATCAAGCAAACTCAAGAAAAAAGAATTGTTTGGGAGCTGTCAAGTCTTTGTATGCATTTTAGTCTGATGTTGTGTCAGGAGGGGTTCAGTGCAGTGAACTGGAATTTTGGTATTTGTTACATGTCCTGCTGTGAAATGGAGTTTTAGTATTTGTTACATGGTCACGCCAATGGATGAACTCGTTGTGGATTTTTTATTTATTTATTGGTTTTCAACTTTTGGAGCTTCTACACAACACCCAGATAGGAAGACATGGAAAAGAGTAAAAACTGTGCACAAGTGTTATACACCAAATTTAACCTGGATTCCTACTTTATTTAGAATAGGCTTTTGCAGATGATGGTAGGATAAAATGACTGAATTATGAAGGAAGGTAACATCTTCAGCTGGTGCAAATCTCTGGGATGTGCTCTAAGAGGATGGATGTGGGTTTTTAATCTACCTGATGTCTCGTTCTGGCAGCTTAATGGAGTGGCAGATTGAAGCAGAACTTTAATTTGGAATATGAATAGTACAGAGAAGACCTGAACTGGAGGTTTGGAATAGCTGGGGCTATCTTCTAGTGTCTGTGTTGAATTTCAGTTCTAACTCAACACTAAATGTCACAAAAATCATGCACTAGACTATGAGTTTCCTAAAGCTGAAAGGCAGCAGTGCAAAATCAGCCCTTTCTCACACTTCAGTAAAGCTGAAGTGGGCTCAGAAAGCTCAAGCACCAACTATGTGCCTTCTTCAATCCTCTCTCACTCCATCAGTAATAAGCACACGTCATTTAGTGCTTTACAGTACTGTGAAAGAAGAAAAGGAAGGGTACAGAACCTCTCAGGACAGCCTTACTTGCATAAAATATTTCTAAGACTTATCTAGCTGGGAGTATCTGATGACTTAATCAATGTGGTCAGGGTAAATAACAATGTTCATGATTGTTCCCCACATCACGTGTTTTCTTGGCACTATTGATTCAATGCACATCCACATGGAGGATTTACTCTGGTTCCAGAATCATTTATGAAATAAACAAGTGTATGTGTGGCCTAACTCCTAACTAGGAGGGAAATGCTGTGTCCCAGACATATTACAGCCGTGTTATGATATGGTTGATTGGCCAAACTGCTACCTACTTATTCAGTTCCTGTTGAGTCATCCTTTCTCCTGGATTTTAGAGAGCTCTGAGAGGGCTTAACATGCACTGCCCCTACATACAAGTTGGATCAATATTGTTCCAACTCAGAGAAGCTGTAAAAAGGAGCAAATGAAAACGCACAATGGATGTCATGCCCAGGAGGCTGAGAGGCTGAAAGCATTTTGGTTCTGAAATGTGAGTTAGCCTGGGGATGTGTATTAGTTACACAGAGAGCTGGCTGTTGGCTTGGTTTGTTTAGGGCAGGGGACAGCAGGTCTCCATTTTTGTAGAGACATAGGAAAAAAACCCCAACCACTCTTATCTTAGTTCTTATGGCTGCATTAAGATCAAAATTGCATCATTAGTATTGCTTTAATCACCTAGAATGATTCTATAACTACAAATTAAGGGACTTAGTTTTAGATTAACTTCTGCTCTTTTGTAGCCAGCTGTGTCTTTAGCAAAAAGTTGCTTTTAGATAGAGAGTAAGGAAGTGGTTAAATAAAATAAATAATTTAAGCAGATGTTGCTGTGTACTGCTTTATTTACATGTAATATTTACATGCTGTTAATTAGAGCATGCAGTGGTGTTTAATCACTGCTCAGGGGAGGTAGGCAGAAGGAATATTTTCTGATACCTTGTGCATGTGTATTACAAACCTCTGTAAAGGTGTTTCCAGGATTGTGTAAAGTCATGCTGCTCTCCTGGGATTTCAGATTTTTCTCTTGCTTGTGCAGCTAAGAATTTGTTCCTCCATTTATACTGACAGAATTTGTGCAGCATAAATCCACAAATACACTCAGTCTGTTTTCCTGTATGTGCTTGACCAAGCACGAACATATATTTAGAGTTGCCAAAGAAGGTAATTAAAAAATAATAATGAAAATTATTTTTAAAAATGTTTTTAAACTTCAGGAAATTAATGAGTGTTCTGAAGACATACTTGGATACTTCCAGCCGAGGGGAGCAATGTGAACCTATCCTCCGAACTCTGAAAGCACTGGAATATGTTTTCAAGTTCATTGTTAGATCAAGGACATTATTTTCCCAGTAAGTACTCATATATTGCCATTTAATTAGCTGTCTAATATCAGATATAGGAGACCTGAAAAAAGTTGGTTGTAGAACAGAGCTGGTTTTTTATTTTTACAAATAAAACTGGAAACTGCTTTAAAATATAAATAATGCTGATGTTTTGTAGAGGGAATATTCAAAAATCTGCTTTCTGATTCTCAGTGTAAGTTCCAGAGATATATTTAGTTATAGCAGCAGGTTTCAAAAGGTGATTATTCTTTGTGTCAGGTGGCTTGGCCTAAGACCAGTGCATGGCCAAACACCTCAACAGATGGCTGGAGGCTGGAGACTTGTCCTTGAGAACACTGTGTTCAGCCCCTCAGACTGTGCACAGAGCAGTGTCATTGCAGCAGCCATGGTCACTCTGAATTTAGAGTTTTGGGCCTCCTCTTGAGGAGTTTACAGGGAGGACTCCGTGACTGGGTGTGTGTAGCTCAGGCAAACTGAGGTGTAGTGTTTACAAGTGGTGTTCAGGTTTAGGGGAAAGCTGGAGGGGAGAGTGGAGGAAATGAAAAGTGGAAGGAGAAAAATTACACACTGCTAACTGTACTCTCCTCTGATAACACAGACCCATTTCCTCAGTTGCTTTCTACTTCACCTTTCTTCATTTACCCTGATCTGGTTTGCCCCTCCAGCTTGTTCTGATTTCCCTTTGCTCTGTGGCTGAAGGAGGGCAGGGGCAGAGGTCAGACTCAGACTCAGACCTGCAGGGAGAGGGATTGGTTGGGTGTTGTGTTTGTGGCTGCCATTCACCAGAGCAGGAAGGTTCTGTTCCAGCTGTCTTCTGCTCAGTGGGTACTCTAATACAATTTTGCTCTGATATTCCACTGTCCATTAAAAAAATAAATCCATGTCGATTTATAATTTTTTTTTAAATTACGTTTACTCACTGGATTATGATGTTTTGGTTGAAGTACCAGATTCAGAGAGGGAATTTGCTGCTATGGATAGTACCTTAGAAATATTACTGTCTCAATGAACTTACTGCTTTCAGATGGATACAGGTCAACAAAGTGTAAACCTATATAAGGAGGAGATGGTGCTCAGGAGAACAGAATACAACTTTATCTTATATTTTTGTCATGGGTGTCATGGCAGAAGGGTATATTAGAGTTTTGGAGAAGGAAGCATTGTGTAGAGGATTATGGAAAATTTCTTGTCTGGCTGAAGGTCAGAAAGCAGATGGGGTTTGTCTCAGTGAGAACTTTAGTCCTCATTTTAATCCCTCATGTTGTCTTGCAGCTTAAAGTCTTCATTGGACAATCTGTCATAAAGTAGGTTATTGCAATGTGTTGCACATTCAGGTGGTCAACTACACATTATCTACTCCTACTTACTAGAGGTCTGAAACTCTAAATTCACTGGACAATTATTTTTATTGTAGGCAGTCTTGCATTTCAAATTGAAAAGAAAATCAAATGACACTGCAATACATAACTTTAAAAAGAGATTTTTCTCTTCTGATGGAGCAGAAGAGGTAACACTCAGCTCACAGTTTTCTACTCCCATTTCAGAATTCTCTTGTCATCTTGCTTTTTTCTTAGCTTGTTTTTCTTTAACTCTTGACAGCTGTTTCACATAACTAATTTCACATGTCACCAGTGTTTTTACTTTTTATGTAGGCAGTGTTTAGTACTAAGAGCCAGTATGAACAATACAGGAGAGATAATCTGAGGGATTCAAACTTTAGAACAGGGAATGGAGAAATAATGGAGTGAGCTCAATTTAAATGCACTTTTAAACTTTTAAGTGTCAAGTAGAGACTTTTTTCAAAAAGCAGACTGGTTAATGGGGCCAGTAAAAATAGCTCTTGGAAAAAGTGGCAACAGCAGCAGAAGATAGAAATTGTCATAATTTGTGAAAAATATCTTGGAGTAGCTCAGTTGTAGTGGGGAAAAAAACAATTTTTTTTTTTTGCATATAAGTTACTTTGAAAATAAAATGATTTATATAAGCTGCAATCTGGGAGGTGTCATGGTTTAGAGGCTTTTAAAACAATTGAAAGTGTTTATTGTAGTGTTCAAACTGAAGAATTCCCACATGATACAGTGAATAGCAGTTATAACCCCTTGGGGAAATATCTATGTACATAATACTGGATATGCTTCTGAAATATATATTTAATGTTAAAGCTGTTGCATTTGGGAGAATGAAACCTGAAAGGATAACCTAATGCATCTCTCAACAGATTATATGAAGGCAAAGAACAAACAGAATTTGAAGAATCAATGAGGAGACTCTTTGAATCCATCAACAACCTGATGAAAAGCCAGCATAAAACTGCCATTTTGTTGCAGGTTGGTGTATTCTTGGAAACCATTTGGATTTGGTTTTCTATAAGGTTTTTGTACATGGGCTTTTTATTTTTGTTCTTTTCAAATCAAGGACAAGACACTCAGGAAATGTATCCAATATGTCTTTTTGTAATTTCCCTCTGTTGGAAGAGCAGGTTATCTGATAAATTGGAGCCTAGTTTGAAAAGGTCAGGACAAGATACATTTACAGAAATTCTGTGAATGTAGGCAAGGAAAGAACCAAGGCACAGATGTTGGAATATTTCAAGCAATCAAACGACATGAAGCCTCCTGGGACCTGAATGTTTAATTCTTGAGTTTCTCCAGATAATGCTAAACAGGGATTTCACCATCTTAGTTGGGAAAATAAATTTTATTGTCTCAATCTTTGGGAGTTACAGTGTTAAAAAAGAAATTTTTTTTGCCATTCATGTCAATCAGTTATTCTAACACTTCAGAATCTAAGGTTTTAAAGAAAATGAGGGAAAAAATGAGTTATTAACATCACTAATATCAAATAATTTGCAGTTCTATATTAAGATGAAAAACTATCAAGATTTCCTGTAAAATGTAGAAGATTTATTAGACAGCTGCAATATTGATGCTTCATACATTCTTTATTAAAAACTCATTGTATGCATTGGGATTGAATTTTCCACTGGTTTTGTGGTTTGATTCCTTTTGATGACTTAGATTAGAAGTGGAAATCCATGAAAAACCTGTGTTGAATAAAGGCTCAGGTGGCTGATGATGAGAGGTGGTGAGATTTGTTCAGCTGACATTTTGCATGGAGTGTTTAATGTGCAACTGCAAAAGAGATGAAAAAGTAAATACCAAGTTAATTATATAATACCATGGTTACAGTAATATTCTAATGCATTTAAAAATCAATCAGATTCTCTGTTACTTGATAACTCTGTAGAAGCTTTCCTGGGAATAGTTTATACATTTGAATACTGCATCAGAAACAGGAGAATCTTCTGAAGGAAAAAAAGCATCTTTAAAGCAATAATGAAAGAGTTTATATAATGGTTGCTCTTATGGTACTTGAACTAATTAAGAGCTCTTGGAGGATTTGGTGCTCTTTGGGGAGCGTGTCACATCCCTGCATTCTGCCCTGCCTGATCTCAGAGGGCTCTGTGGGATTGTCCTAACCCTAACCCTAACCCTAACCCTGGGTCTCCTCTGATGAGCAGGACACTTTCTTCTTGAGAGTGACAAGAAAGGCTCACAGAAAACTTCTTAACAATTTCTGGGTGTGCAAGGGGCAGTGGTGCCCCTGAAAGGCTGCTGGGAGTGTTTCAGAGCAGGTTGTAGTATCAGTGGCACCACAGCAGTGCATGGACTGAGGAGTGTGGCTGTGCCTACCCTCATTTCCCTCTTCCCATGTTTAATCCCAGCTCCCAGTGTTGTACCTGACTGGCAAACATTCATGGCACCTTGGCTGGTATTCTCAGAAACACCAGAACCTTAAAAACAGAGCTGAGCATCTCTGAGGAGGACTAAAGGAAAGAAATCTACACTAATTTTAAAGAGCACATTAGTGTGTCTCATAAACAGACTAGTTATTAAACAGTCATGCTTTGATCAATACCATACTGAAAATCAACATTTTTGATTTCTAATGAGTGCCATCAGTTGTGCAAAATGGGTCCTATTTATTCATAACCCTGAAGCACTGGTGGGCTTTTGGGTCTCTAAATCTTCATAAGGTACTGAAGTTTTTCTTTTTAGCAGAACTTTTCATGGCAGATGTGAAATACTGGTTTATAGCATAACTTTGCTCTTGTTCCAAATACTAATGGTTCATACAGCTGTGTCTCTGAGAGAAGCCTACAAAGAGACTGCTTTACATACAGTAAATAAAAACTACTGTATCAATGTTACAAACTTCTGATAGGAGAGGCATGGAATGAGCAGTGTCCAGCTGCTCAGTAGCTGAGTGCTGGCTGCTGGAAATCAATTTAATGGGGTCAAAAAATATAAAATTAACACTCCTTCCCATTTGATCATGAACTCCATAGGCAGCCCCAGCTTTCCCAGGGAACAGTATTTCTGTGCCTGCTTGGAAGACACTTCAGTGCTGACACTTGAGACTCCTGCTCTGGTAGGTGGATGCAGGCCAGAAAATGGAGATAATTTCTGCTGAGAGGGAGGAGAAAGTAGTAGAAAGAAATCCATAAATCTGCCTCTGCCGAAATCCAACACTGATTTCCCTTGGGGAATGTGAGATGACAGTGATGGATGTTGTAGTAGTACAAATTAACTTTGCAGGGTAAGGGACAGGTGGTTATTCAGTGATTCTACAGACACATGGGACTCCATGGATGTTACAGTTTGTGTACCTAGAGAGGGAAGTTCTGAGAGTTTGTTGGAAAAATACAGGAACAATCAGGATATTAAAACTAGCTTAAATCTGTCACACTTGGAATTATCATTGATAAGTGGAACATAGATTGGTAGGATCAATTCAATTTGTTAAAGTAGATTATGGTCTCAAGATATCAGAGAAGAAAGTTTTAGGAGCCCGGAAGGAAGTTAAATTGGGTTTTTCAGGATATTGAAACTTGAACTAGTATGCAGAGGCTTTGAATATGAATTTTTAACTCTTATTTCATCCTTGTTTGTCCACATGCCTATTGGGTTTAACCGTAGGTGATTTAAAGAATTATTTTAAAACCTGAAGTTTCATTGTCTCTAGTATTTTTTTTTTTCAATTTGGAACTCAGTATTTTAGCCAGTAGTAATTTCCCAGTTGTTTTTACTGATAGAATCACATTCAGACTTGTGTGGAAAATTAATTCACTCAGGAAAGGATTTTTTATAAAATAATGTGTTATAGGAACAGCCTCATCTGTGCCAGAAGCACTTTATTGTTTCAATTTAACTTTATCTACTGAGTGATATCTTACTTCCTGATCTGTTAAATGCTGTATACGTTTACAAAAAGTTAAAAATCTCTTTTCAGTCCTTGTTCTAAAGCTGACTGAAGTGGATTAAGGCTTTGACTTAGTGTAGTGCCTGAGTTTTGGGAAGGGCAGATATCTGGTTCTGTTTTGAGTACTGTTTATATAAGCTTTGAACAGCTTAATTTATTGTTGGCAAAATGAATATGTACATATTAATCCACGTTAACCTTTTTTAAAAAAAACTTCTGGAGTTGGTCAAGTTATCTTTTTTGTTTAAAGATGCAGACAGAATGCTTCTCAGCTTCAGTATTGTATGAAGTAAATTAGGATTATCATTTGAATATTCCTACTGTGCTGATGTTTAAGAGCAGCCATCTGAGCTGCAGGGTGGCCTGGGTGCAGGTCCTGCCATGGTGCTGTGTGAGGCTGGCCCTTGGGGTGGAGGTTGGGGTGGTTTAATTTTGCCAGTACAAGAGTCAAGGTGCAGATGGATCCTTAAAAGGATTCCTCCTTTTAAGAGTTTTTTTTCCAGATTTTTCTTGTAATTATTTTTAAAAATTAATCATAATTACACTGTCCTTACAGTGGTAGGGCTTTCTAGGCACTAGATATAAACCTTTCTTCAATTTCTTTTGGCAGGGATACTGTTACAGCTTGGTTGCATTTATCAGTTGCTCTTCTGTAGCCATCACTGGTGACTTTTGTAGATTTTAGAGAGTTTTTTGTTTTTTCATGAAGACTGTACTTCTTGGGGAGACAATCCTTGAAATCTGGAAACCTGGAAATCAGTCTCCAGAAACTGCAAAGAATTTGGTGAAGGAATAGGGGAGGTATCAGTACCTTCTATCCTTTGCCTGAGCACTCAGGGAAAAAAAACATCATTTTTAGAGGAAGTGTTTTGTGTCTGTTTAAATCAGTCTCTATCTCTGTGAATAAAACTGAATGAATGATTTTTAAATTTCAGACTATATGTTTTTTAGATTGTCCTACTGTTGAATTCTGATTTGTAATCTGAGTGTGCCCTTTCATTGACCAGCTTGTGCTCTCAACCTTAATTTACAAATCAAGCCCCTGCTCCTTTCCCAACTGTTCTGTTCCCCAGCTGACACTCCACGTTTGACCTACAGATGGTCCTGTCTGCTGCAAATGTCAGCTCTCCCCAGCTCGCTCCTAGGCACTGATTTGAGAAAACACAACTCCCTGTGCTGTGTGTGCTTTCAGAAACCTTAGATGACATGTTCTCAAGGTCACTGAAACATAGAAATTGTCTGTGGCATTGAAAAATATGAAAAATAATGGAATATGAAGCTGCTGTCTTTCTCTCATTCTTCCCTACACAATTTTGACCCACCCTACTGCTGCAGCAGATACTAAGGACTTTATGCAGCTCAGGACATTTTTCTTATGAGAATAAGCCTAGAAAGGTTCTGATAGTGATGCTTTGCTTGTGGTGCACAAAGGGGGATGGCACAGTAACTTCTTAAAGTTGCCTTGATAGCAAGTAAAATTAGATTAAGAAACAGAGCACCAGTGATTTCTTCGAATGTACTTTTTATCTCATGGGCACTGGAATTTCATGAATATGTATAATGTAATGCTGCAAAAAGAGGGCAGCTAAAAATAAGCTTGGTCAGGAGTAAAGGTTAAAATAAATTTAACTGTACATTGTATATGTAAGAAATAATTTTCTGCACTGCTGTGGGTTTATCTGTATCCTGCTTAAAAAACTAATCTCTTAAGGTTTGAAGAATGCAGAACATCTTGTACTGCTGACTAGGAGATTTTCATGACTTCATTAAGGGCAGTGCTCAATTGTGTCCATAGTGCATCATTTGAAGCAATTATTGCAAATGAAACTTAGGAGTCCAAAATAGTGCAGAGGATATACTCATTATTGTACTTCAGCTGGAACTGTGGATCTGCAGAGAGGTTGCATCTTTACCCTTCCCTCCTATGCAAGAACAGGGAATATGTGATAGTCAGACAGCACAATAGTCCAGGTGTCAGTGAAGTACTGCTTGAAATATTTTGTAGCCACTGGTGGCTCTATCTTTTATCAAACATCCTTTACAGTACCTGTGAACTGCTCTAAAATGAAATTCAGATGCTGCTGTGCAGTCTCTTCATGCAGTATCTCCTGCTTGAATTAAAGCTGGAGGCAGTTCCCAGCCCAACACAGGTGTTTGTTTGGGTGCTTTAAATAGCCCAGGGATTCCCTAAGATCAGTAGAAGGTAAAATCTCTTTGTTGAAGCTGCAACAGGTTTTAAACACTCCTTTGACCTTTCTAGGTCTGTGTATGAGTATGGGATGAGATCTGCAGGAGAATGACTATATCTGAAGGTATCATAAACCAGCATTGAGTCTCTTTGAAGTACTGTATTCACTCGTGCTGCAGACTAAGCTCTCTTTTTCAATCAAGACATAATTTTTTGGTTGTTTTCTTTTTTAATTGGCTACTGCAATGGAAGCTCATACAAACAAAGTTATGGCTTTCTTCTGTTTAAAAGGTCTAAAAGAGAGCCAAAGAGCTGTGCTCTAATTGTCTTTATTCTAAGCCCCCTACTCTCAAGAAAGAGACTGAGTTTTTAACAGGGAACTTGCTGTGTACAGGTAAAAGAAATATTGAACCTAGGTAGGCTTCTATCAGATAGATCAGTACTAGAAGGCTTCACATCACTGTAATTTAGTTTTTAGCAAGATGTTAGTAGGAGTTTACACCCTAAAGCTGCACAGTGAAGTAAAGTACTGCAAGTTAGTTTTTATGCACATTAGCCATAAGTGTTAGTGGGGATTTTGAGCCTGAAATTGCTTGCTGAAGTTTTCTTGTCCATGTAAGAAGAGTAACTTGTCTCTTAGCCTTGTCAGGGTAGGGTTTGATTATCCCACTATGCTGTCAAAACAGGAACTGATAGGAGGATATAAACCACCCCACAGCTTGGCTGCAGATGGTTGGGCAGGGACATGACCACCCCTTTTCATCTGTTCTGGAAGGGTGGCATCGGGGTGGTGGGTGACTGCTACCCCAACTTCTGCCTCCTGCATGGCACATTTCTGGCATGGAATTGGTACAGCTTCTGCTGTGATCAGTGCTTGGTTTACTTATTTGCATCATAGTGACACTTTTAGTGGTCTGCAAGGAGATAATCTACAAAGCCTGCACCCCCTCTGCTTGGGTTGGTCTAACTCTCACAAAGAGAGTCAGATCCACTTGGAACTATGGCAGTTAAGTTCCTCTGTATATCCTCAGCATATGCAGCTCTGTGGTGAAGTTTATTCAAGTGTGATGTAAAATTTCAGTCTGGGGAAAGAAGTCCAAGTTTATCAGTTTGTTTTGTGTCTCAGTGGTGTGCTCTGTGCTGTTCATGTGCATGTATAAACACACAGGATTAACATGATCTGTCTGTCAACACAGGTTGCTGCCTTGAAGTACATCCCATCAGTTCTTCATGATGTTGAAATGGTTTTTGATGCCAAGTTACTGAGGTGAGTCACTCTTGAACATTTCCTAGATGTCAGCAATTAATTCTTGCAGATCAGTTTAGTTCCACAAAGCTACACCAGTTCCTACTGATCAAGACACTGGTGGGTCCCTGGATATGTTTGTTACTGGTCTCTTGTCAATATTTGTGAGATATAAATAAATATAAGTCTTAAAAAGTGATAAATGTTTAGAAATATGTGATCTTCTGCTCTTTCTCTCTGTCCTTATTAACACCTGATGAATTCATCTGTATGGTATTTATGGCATTTTTCCTTTTCATGCAGCCAACTACTATATGAATTTTACACTTGCATTCCACCAGTGAAACTACAGAAGCAGAAAGTGCAGTCCATGAAGGAAATCGTACGCAGCAACCTTTTTAAAAAACAAGGTAAATACAAAATGCCTCTGAGGCTTCAAATAAATGTGTGAAAATTTTCAGTGACCTACATGTTGTGCAATTCACATTTGAAATGGAGTGAAACAAATAGTGAAAGAGTGTGAATGCCAGGAGCCTGGGGTCTGGAGGGGATTCAGCTCTTTGCACAGGATGGCAAGAGCAAAGTGTGACTGCTGGTCTAGAGCAAGGAACAGGTGGGGCTCAGAGGAACACTTTTGTGTGGTTTTCTTATGTTATAGTGGTTAGGTGGGTGAGCTATGTACCCTGTCAACTCATTTGAAGGTCTATAATGGAATAGGAACAGGAAGTGAAACCTGTGAACACAGATGTTCAATAAGGCCTCTGCCTGTGAAGAGGGCAAAAAAATATCTGTGCTGTGGTACACTGAGCTGCAATGCAGCATTTCCACTTACAGGAGTTACAATGCTTCTCAGCCTCTACCAGAACTTAGTGTCTTTCTCATCTCTGAGGAGTGTTAATGATACTGAAATGCCCTTATCACCATTGTGCTCAGTTTTCCTTCATATTATCACAAGAAATGAATTTTTGCTGAAGAAATCCTATCAGAATAGCCAAGTTTTACATTATTAGTTTCAGCTCAGTGTCAAGTGTTCTGACTCCTCTCCTGTGGAGTGGATGGCTGCTTCTCTCTCTGCACCTTTTTGCTGTGTAGATAACCTTCAGAACCTGAAAGGCACACAGACTCCTCAGATGAGTTCCAATTTTTGACAGCTTAGAGATAATGATTCCAGGAACCTGACAGTACAATAGTGGGTTGCAAATAGTGCTGTGTTTGAGTAGATTGAGAAAGGATTGCTTTGCTCACCTCATTCTGAGTTGCCAGGAGAGTGATGCAGTTCTAACTAGCCAGGACAGATAAAAATTACACTTTATTTTCAGACCTGTGTTGTATTCCATTGAGACTGAACTGTATATTGTAAGCTTTAACAATAACTCGCTGTGTCTGCTGTGTTTTAAGACCATTGTAGATTTCCTGGGGAAAAAAGTCAAGAAAATAATGTAGGTGGTTTTAATGTTTAGATTAAATTAAGTAATATTTTAACCTATCTTTATGTTAATAGTTTCATGGTCAACAGCTGTGATTTTTTTAACTATGTGTAAATTCACATTTGCTTTGAATTGGTGAAACACAGGTAGCTGCAGCTTAGGTATCTCCATACACTGATCCAAACTATTAAGAGCAGATTCTAATTAATTTTCAAACAGCTCTAGTCCTGCATTCCCAGTTTGCTCTGGTAGTTGACTGTATTTCTGTTTTACAAGCAGAGTCTGATGCATCATTGCAGTATGAGGTGCCTTTACTGCTGCTGCTTCTAAAATCAGAAGTGCCAGACTCAGTTTTATCTGTGTTGCTTGTGGTGAGCAGAATTTAGACCAGAAGGAGAAATACCCTCTCACAAGAGTGAAAGACTCTTGGGTACAAATAAGGCATTCTCCTGAACTCTTGATCTTGCTAGAGTTCAGTCAGCTACCCTGTGTTTAATACTGAGAAATTAGGTGTAAGCTATAAACTTTTTTTTTGTTCAATAGTTTTTTCGTTAAAGAAGCTCAGTTGTTACTGGTTCACAGATCAGGAGTGATGGTCAGGACAGCAGATCCCAGGCTTGTATAATAAGGAATAAACCCTAATAAATATTCAGAAGGAAAACATTTGAGCATACAACAACCGTGTGCTTCACAGATCTATTCACTAGTGTTCATCCTACAGCTCCTTTCTTCTACCCCTCTGTGTGTTCCAGAAGAGAAAAGAGTGAGGTTTGGATTCCCAAGAATCTTTCATTATAGTCTGCTTAGTGTGGTGCTTGTTTCATGTGTTTAACAGGCCCTTCCTTTAGCTGAGGTCTGTTAATGCAAAGTACTCTCTAAAGCTTTTACTACTGCAGATAAATAATAATAATAGATTGCTGGTTGCTTGTAAATGCAGCTTGTCTGATGTCTTGAAATAAATAGCTGGTCTGTCGTGGGATATGTCTACCTCAAGATGCATTGTGAATTCTAAAAAGAGGACACGGTTTTGTTTCTGTATTTTTTAGGTAATAATGAATAAGAAATTTTCCTAGGAGGATTTCTAATTCTGGGGACCTTTTATAAAACCAATAAATGGTGGGTTTTACAAAATGCTGACCAGATAATTAATACATTTTAATTTTTCCCCGACAGGTAGTTAGTGGATTCATTTAGTCTTAAATTTGTAGATCAAAAAAAAATGTATTGCCCAAAAGCTCTCCACCATTTTTTGCTAACATCAGACACTTGACAGCAGAACCAAGCAGCTGAGAGCATGAAGGCAGCAAATCACACTGGATTGATTTGCCAGCCCTGCTGGTTCACCTATATCCTGCATATCTGGGTATTGTGATCCAAACTTGCATTAGTAATTGGCAGCTAAAGTGTATCCACAAAATAATATGTAAAAATTAACTGCTTGTTTATGTGCTTGTGGGGATGACATGTGCAAGGTCTACCTTAAAATGTTTATACTGTGATACTTAATATAGTAATACTTGGTATATAATTATATAATAATACTTAGTTGTGCTCCCTTTAGAGGAATCTGGAGAAATTGATTGATTTTTTTTAATGTATTAGATTAAAACAAGAGAAGTCCTCTGAAGAAGCATTTGCCCAAAATAGAGAAATCAAGTTGCTGTCATTTAAGATAAAACTAAAATATACCCTGTTTGTTTTAGCTTAATCGTGACATATTGTTTTATCAATATCATGACTTATGTTATTATAGTACTAACAAGAGAATATTTTTGCTAACTAGAAAATATTCATTTAAACATTTTGCACGTCAGTAGTTTGATGAAGTGTCAGAATAAAACAGCTCCTTGCTGGTAATGTAGGATTTAGAATTGTCATTATTTCAGAATTTAAAATGCCTGAAACCAACAACTTTGCTTTTTTATTTTATTTTTTTCTTACTGAAGTGGCAGGCACACGGTTAGACCATCCTTAGTGCAACCTGATCAGGGCCAAATAGACTCTTGCAAATATATTTTCCTTTTCCTAAGACCATTCCATGAAGCTGCCATTCCTCTAACACAGAATGGCCAGCTGACAATGCTCCTATTGCCTCAGTGATATACATTCAAGTATCCTTTAGGGTATTTAATACTGGAGTTTTTCTGTTTAGTAGTGATCTTTACACCTTTCCTTTCACCCAACTGCCCCTAAATTACTAATAGCAGAAAATTATCCTTTAAATAATTACAGGGGGTTTATTTAGTCTAAATGCTATTTTTGATTATTTGCATTTATGTTTTGTTTTCAACCTTAACATTGTAATTACCACAGGGGTAATATAGTATATTTAGGGCAATATAGTATATATACTATATGTTTATATATCTTTTCTCTTTCTCTCTCTACATATATATATATATATATATATATATATATATATATATATATATATATATATATATATATATATATATATCCTATATATAATATCATAGTCCACATCATGTTTAAGTGCAGGCGCTGAAGAATGTGAAAAGGCCAATACACAATTAAGTATCTATATCATTATGTAATATAAAATTTAATATTATTAGATCTATTATTATATAATATATATCATAGTGGTATGGAAACATTTCTGTACTGTGCTGTTGTAATACTGCACACAGTAAATAGCAAACAAATCTCTTTTCATTTACATTGCTGTGGCTTAAAAGAGAAGATTCTAAAGGTGCTTTTTTGCTGTACATTAAATACAATTGATTTTCAAATTAATTGGGTAGAGAACCAAGTGTGTGTGGGGTGTAGACACCGCCTGATTCATTACGGCACTCAATGAGCTGGAAGGTCATTAACAAGAATGAAAGCACATGTAGGCTATCTCAGAACAGGATGCAGCATGATAATTAAGGTAAGATTGCCAACAGTATCATTAACTAAAGTTCACATTTATCTAGAACAGGTAGTATTTTTTTCTGCCATGAGTACGGAATATATTTAACTACACTGCTAATTACAGTGAAGTCTATTAATTTGGTATGTTTCAGATTATCCATTTTTTTCCCCAGACTTTAGTCTCTTTCCAGGTAGTTCATTGCAGTTGTTCAATTAATTTACATCCATTCCCAGAGGTGTTATTTTTATAATTCAATTGGATTGCATATACTGACATTTCTATTCTTTGACCCATTGATATTCACAGCATTTTCTAAAGAAGCAGACTTGTGAAAACATGGGAAAGTGTTTTAGAAAAAAATTTTAAAAGTCAGTGAAATTTGCCTTTATTAAATAAGTCACACATGACCCTGAAGTTGGAAACCTTGAGGGTAAACTGAATTTATTGCTAGGTATTCCCAGGCATTCAAAATTTCCACTGTAGACCCATGGAGTGCTTTCATCAGATAGGAAATGGTCCCGTGCACCTCTGCTGTAATTGATCTTCAAAGGCCTTGCAGCACTAAAGCATTTTTAGAAGCCTTTAAATTACATTGCCATTTTTTGTAGAGGCATTGATTTCTTGTTCCCACTCTGCTACTATAACACAGCTTGGAGAGGTTATGGGGGTGCAGGTGTTTGAGGGGCTGAGTGCAGGATGATGGATGCTTTCCACTGCTTGGGCACTTTCACCGTGGCATTTAGGAATGTTCTAACAGGATGTGGGAGCAGACTTTTATACAGTTTTGCCTTTAGAAAATATTAAGTCGTTTTTGGTCAGAGGGCAAAGGATCTGCTTAATTTTTGACACTTTGCTTTTAGATTACTTGATATTTTGTTATTTTAAAATGTCAAAGTGACAGAAATGGTTGCCTTGTCTCATATAAATACCTCTAATGGGATTTTAGAGTCTCTTTTATGATGTAAGAAACTGTCTCCTGTCATATCTGTCACTCTGTTTAGTAGGATGTAATGGATTATTCTCTCCCTGTTGTGAAGAGAATTTGTTAGAGTCATTTAATTTCTATGTAAAACTACTTTTCCGGAATTACTGTTTCATTTGTTTATTTTTAGGAAACTTCCTGCCAAAATTCTCCCACCATCTTTCTGTTTCTGAGAAAATAACAAATGAAGATATAGCTGTTCATAAATCACATGGAGTTTTTATTGTAGTTAGTGTTGCTGAGTTTACACTATTCAGAGCTAGATGTTTATTCTAAGCTGGGCCTGGAATATTTACTGACATTGTATCGAATGCAGGGAGCCTCCGACGCAGGGAATGATTGGCATCTGACTCCATGATTCAGAAAGTTGAACAATTGCTTTATTAAAACCATACTAGATTACACTAATACTACATTATAATTATACTAAAGAGATACTGTATGATAAGAATACTAAAGAAAACCCCTGAGTGTCGGAGAGAGCCAGGACACAGCTTTGAGTGATTGGCTAATCACTCAAAACCATTTTCACCTGTGTCTAATTAAGTAAATGGCTCTCTGTAAACAATCTCTATAACACATTCCACATCTGCAAAAACAACAGCAGCAGTGAATAGAGATAAGAGTGTTTTCTCTTCTTCTCTGAGGTTCTCACTGCCTTTCCCAGGAAAAATCCTTGGAAACTTGTGCCTGCTGCTCTCTGTGAAGAGAGCTGAGGCCTTAACATTATGCTGGAGCTTGTAAATGAATAGCCTTGAGAGAACTGGTTTTAATTGGTGAGAAATGAATATAAAGGGCTTCAACACACGATGAAATGTGTATGTTTGATAGTGGTGCTTTGGACATTGCATTCCCTCCTGGTCCAGCCCTGCAGATGGGTTTGTTCTGCAGCAGAGCTGAGATCACCCCAAAGCGCAGGAGCTCTAAGTAGGGCACACAGATGGTCACTGGCAGGGTGGGAATTGGGTTTGTCTTGGCTGGAAATGCAGGCCCTGTGCTTGCTGTGGCTCCAGACACGGCTGCTGCATGTTCAGCATATGCAAACCACTTGCTGATTTTGGAAGAACAGCAGCAACAGACATATGTTAGCACCAGGGGTTAATTTGCCAGATGCCAGAAGAAATGCTGAGACTGGAGCAATTTTTTTCCTTACTGAAGAACTCTTTCTATTCTTTTACTGTTTAAACATGAGAAGTACTTGCACACACCCCTAACCACACTGATTTCCTAACACTCTTGTACGTTACTGAGTTTTACCTGTGAAACATTTGGTTTCATTTCACAAATTGAATATTGTTGCTAGTTTGGGTTGATATAGTGTAGCATTTTTACCTTCAGGATTGTTAAGAGAAGGTGTTTAAAAAAAGGCATAAGTAGGAGTAATTTCTGGCTAAGCATCTTTCAGTTTAATTATTTGGTCGGGATTGAGTTACGGATATTGATTTTTACTGTTATGATCTTAAAATCTGGTTCCTACTGACAGAGTTCCTAAGCCTAAATTTTTGGGGTTTTGTGGGGGTTTTCTCTGATTTTTTTCCCCTTCCCTGTGTTCAACAAAAATTTGAAACATTTTTAAAATACTTGAATTTGGAGATTGTTCATGCATGTGACTCTGCTGTTTTTAGCTACTGGGAAAAATGGAAATTAGTCACTGATCAAATATTCCTTTAAAAAGGTTCTGTATAGAAACGCAGTCTATCCTGTAGATTCAGTCTTGAATTTTGCATTTAGCTTATTTATTTATTGGGGCATTTTTAAGGCATACATTACCTCTAAAACATCACTTCAAGTCCTATATTTCAGGCATTCATCTTTTGCCAGTTCTATTGCTGCAATGATTTGATACAGATGAAATATGGCATAAACATATCTGCAGGTATTTATCTGCATACATTTGTGATGAATATATGTGGATTAAAGCCATTACTTTTGTTTATGGATGAGTAGGAGACCTACTTGATATTGCAACTGATAACTTTTTGTTAGACTTGACCCATTATGGCATTTTTGTAGTTACATTTTTTTAAATTCTGTTGTATGGAGGGAAATCAAGTTAGGTGAACTAGTTTTAACAATGAACTTCGAAATGTATGTGTAAAACATGATTTACAATTACATCAAATAGAAAGAGATATCAAAAGCATATTAAAGCACTTGATAATGACACACATTACAGATGTCAGTAAAATGAAATGAGGAAATGTGAAAATTCACAGAATCATAGGATGGCCTGGGTTGGAAGGGACCTAAAGGATGTGGATGTGCTGACAAGGCTGTGTCTGCCTGGCAGCCTGCAATGCCTGCAAGCTGGAAAAGGCACCGAGCGCTGGAATGCTCTCTTGGCTAGAGCAGGGCTGTGCTGCAAATTCTGGCTGCCCTGGAGTGCCTGGCACTGCTCAGCCCTCATAAGGGGGACCCTTGAACACACACCTGGAAGCTGGCAGGTGCAGACCAGTGCAGCTGCTCCTGGGGTCAGTGCTGTGCTCTGGGTACAGGACCTGCTCTGTGTCCTGCCTCACCTGCTGACTCTGAGCTGCCAGCAGCTGCTGAGTGCTGGCCTCAGGCTCCTGTGTTTCAACTCCCTTCATGTTCCTATTAGAGTCCAGGGCACAAAGAGAATTTGCATCTTGCAGTGCTGTCAGAATCTGTAGGTGACCTGCTGTGGTATTTTCAGGGTCCCCAGGACAAAGCAGGAAATGATTGAATCTGACTCCATGTTCTTAGAAGGTTAATTTATTATCCTATCCTATCCTATCCTATCCTATCCTATCCTATCCTATTCTAGAATAGAGAAAGGATCCTTACAGAAAACTCGTGACTCTCCAGAGCCCCAACACAGCTGG
The DNA here is from genome assembly GCF_012460135.2 of Molothrus ater. Classification (NCBI taxonomy): domain Eukaryota; kingdom Metazoa; phylum Chordata; class Aves; order Passeriformes; family Icteridae; genus Molothrus; species Molothrus ater. The sequence continues at coordinate 3,791,584 of NC_050492.2, read as the reverse complement.
ACAGTGATTGTTTATCCAACATGTGAATTGTTTTTACTTAATGACCAATCTCCAACCACATTCCAAAGCAGCAAAACACAGGAGAAGCAAATCAGATAATTATTGTTTTCATTTTTCTCTGAGGCTTCTCAGATTTGCAGGAGAAGAAATCCTGGTGAATGGAATTTTCAGAAAATATGATAGTGACAACCTGTGGTACCTTCCTTTCTGTGGCTCTTATCTAAGCTGTGAAATTTAAATTAAGATTCAGCAATGAATGAAAAGTATACCATTTTAAAATCATTACTCTTGGGCTCCTCAGTAAACCAAAGAGTTAAATTGCAAATTACAAAGAGGGAAGACTTTTAACAGGAAGATTGCTGCAGTTGTGAACAGATGTCCTTTGTGAAGAAGCACAATGCTTTAATTGAGTACTGGCTGCCATCAGAAGTCTCACCTCATTGAAAGAATGTTGTTCACTGGCTTTATTTTTAAGGCTTTGTTCTAAATCTGTATTCAGATGACACCTATGTCCTTATTAAATTGGCATGCCAGTTTTTAAGTGGGCATGAAGCCATCCTAACAGATGGATATGACTACAGGCATGCCAGGGAATCAAGAGAAGTGTTTCCTAAGGGAGACAAAAGCGGTGTTAAATCTTTATTACCATTTTGGCTGCATGTATGAGGCAGTCAGGAATGAAACCCGTCTGTGATCTTTGCTGAAGGAGACCCAAATGTCTTTTTTAATGACATGATAGCATTAATGACTTAAGAGTTTGAATTTCATTTACCTGGTACGTAAGAAATCATTAGGTATCTTCCAAAGGGAATAAGGTGAATAGAAGGGTTAAAAAATCCAGCTTAAACCCAAAATAGAAAACACATAACTCCTTAATCTTGGACAACAATGGATCTACCTGTCCTTATGCAGGAAGGTGCTGCCAGGGAACCTCTCCAAGAAGTGGGTTGGAATTTGGGATTGATGAATATGCATAACACTAAATCTTTTGACAGACCTTGATGAAGAAAATGCAAGATGCTCAAACTGTATGTTGATGTTTTATGTGTTCTAATAAAAGTTGGGACAGCTAGAATAAAAACAGTCAGAACAGTTGGGATTTTTCATGTTTTTGAACAATTAAGAATAGATTGTTGGCAATGTTCTTACATTATTTATCAAGCAGAAAAGAAAGCAGCTAGTATTTAAATAGGCATCTTCCCCTCTCTATGTCTCTCCCTTGTCTGTCTTGAGCTTTCCTGGGGCATGGAAGGAGGTGTGAGAATGTGAATTGCTTCATCACAGACTTAGAGATTTGTTTAGGTTGGAAAAGACCCTTAAGAGTGAGTCCAACTACACCTAATCCTGCCAAGGCTGCACTAAACCATGTCCCCACATCCACCCATCTTTTAAATCTCCCCAGGGATGGTGACTCCATCGGTGCCCTGGGCAGCCTGGGCCAGGACTGGACACCCCCTGAGGCAGTTTCTGCTACTCAAGAGAGCAACTCAGGGAGTTGTAGAGGAGGAAGGTCCCCCTGATCCTCCTTTTCTCCAGGCTGAGCCCCCCAGCTCCCCCAGCCCCTTCCCAGCTCTGTTCCTTTCTCCTGCCTGGCTCCAGCCCCTCGGTGCCTTTCTTGCTGAGAGCCCCAGGACTGGACAGAGCCCTCAAGGTGTGCCCAGAGCAGTGCCCAGCACAGGGACAGTCCCTGCCCTGCTCCTGCTGCCACACCCTGGCTGGGACAGGCCAGGTGCCCTTGGTCTCTGGCCCACCTGGGCACACCTGGGCTCATGTTCAGGTGTCCCCAGCACGCCAGTGTGCTGGCACTTCCCCTGCTGGCCTTGGGCCATCCATCCAGCCTGGCCAGGTCCCTCTGCAGAGCCCTCCTGCCCAGCTCAGTGCCATCTGCAGCCTTGCTGAGGGTGCATCCAGTGATGAGCCTAAAACATCAACTACAACATAAAGTTTTCTTTTAGATATTTTTTCAATTGCAGTCTTCCACCATTTTCTAAATTTTTTTTCTCCTTTTCCCAGGCCAGTGAATTACTGATGTTAAACAAGCACTTGGCTCATTTTCCTTATGTAACTTGTGCAATGATACCTTAGTATTAGAATCAGAAATTTATATACTGGTTCAATAAACTTTTCTTTGTCCCAAGATAGTACAAGAATTTCATATTTTATATGATGTCCTAGTGAAATAGTTTTAGCTGGTTTTTCAAAGTTACAAGGAAGCAACTACAGGTTTATATTTCCTTTAGTCCACCTGCAGGCTTGGGCTGAGGTCAGGTCTACCTTGCTACAAATACTGGGTTTTTTCCATTTTTGGAAATGGATTTTGATTCAATGTGTTTTTCAGAATATCTTGAAGTTCATCCTCATATGGGATGATTTTAACTGGTAGGGGTCTTCTAAAACCTAATTAGTTTTTCCTTTTCTTCTATTTATCAATAGTGTCCTAGAATTACATTACAAAATTAAGTAATTCTCCTGTATAATCAACAAGCTGAGTTTAGCTTGCAGCCAGTCAAAAAATATAGACATAAAGCATTAATATTAACCAAACTAATTAACACAAAAAATGAGGTTTCTTACTAAAATCTATTGATTCTTTTCATATTAGTATTATTGGAAAGTTTGACCTTTTTTAAAAGGAAATAATATAGCTAAGAAGAGTTAAACAACCTTTGAATTTCCATGTAGCTTGACACTTCAACATTGTTCACATCTGAAAATACCCTGTAAATAATTGATCAGCTGTATATGTTAAGTCCTTTTAGGAGATTCTGTACATATCAAATATGGATCCAATTTAATTTATATTGCCAAGGACAACTGGGATTACTGAAGCTTGGAGAGCAATTAGCTCTAAAAACTGGAGGAAACCAATTGTACCTTCTGCCTCAGCTGTTCCCTCAGTACAATAAGAAAATTGGGTCTATGCAAGAAGCCCTGCCTTTTTCATGTTTAAAGAATATGGAATGGCTCTATATGGGAGACAAATTATGTAAAAGATTTGATTCTTTCACCAAAATATGTGTTGTGGGGGTTTTAAATGAGTTATAGACAGCAGCAGGCATTTTGCATTCTGGTAGGAAGCTTTAAGTGACCTCTGAAGGCTGGTGTGGAGGAGTTTTAAATTCAATATAGTTTGCTCCCCCTCCTCTTTAAAGTGTTTGGTGCAACTTGTTACGATCTCCTCTATGCTTCCTGATTATTGATCAAATGGGCATCCCTGGCATGTGAAGTCAGGTGTAATTTGGTGATTAATATACCCATAACACTAACCTTCAATCCTAGGGATTTATTTTCTATATGAGGACACATTAAAATGTACTTTAGAAGGCAGGATTCCTCTTGCCAATGACTTTTCTCAATTTAGTCTCTTACTTTGCTTTTGAAATAAAGCTCATTAGGTATAGGTTTTATTATCCAGTTGCTCCTGGTAACTTTGAAAGCTACCCCAAAGGAATTTTTGTATTTGCTAACTGTCAGACAGTTCAAAGGGACATCTAATAGCTTAAAATTGAGCTGGATATAATTTTGAAGGAGTGAGTGCAATAAGTATGTTTATCCTGGCAGATGTGAGACTGGAACGTGCAAAGAACCTTCCATCTTCCTTGTGAGAGGTGAAAAGTGGCTGAGATGTCACATAATGTGATGTGACTTTGAACTTTGCTGTTATGAGCAGCCTGTTAGCACAGCACTGCCTACTGATACCTTTTGAAGAGTAAGTGTTTTCAAGCCTTATTTTTAAGAATGGTTTTTAAGTTATGGGAAAGAGTTGCCAGCTGAATTTCTCACATGCTGCTGATTTGGAATCTGTATTTCTACATGTCATTGCAGATTAGTTAAAGGTTGAATGTGTTTGTCTAAATATGTTCATCTTCATGTTGAATTAGTTGTAGCTGTTACTGTGTCTGTTACAGATGGTTAGAGTAAGTTCTGAATCCTTATTCAAAGTGTCATTTATACAGAGCAGGTTGAGAGCAGAGAACTTGTGGTACCAAGTGTTGCCATGAGTAGAACTCTGCTGTAACTGCAGAGTTCAGGTAGGGAGAGGAATGCAGGTGTGTTTTAGTGCCAAGAGTTTGCTTGGTGTATGGCATCCACAATGCTATAGAGAAATGTGGGGTTTAGCTGGTGCTGAATCATTCCTTCAGCATATCCTGCACACACTCAGAGAATCTGGAAAGGAACACAGGGATGGAGCAGAGTGGAGACCAGAAAAGAGAAATTTTACTCTATGTGTATTTCCATACAGGTTAAATGTATGTGAAACAGTTTTTATGCCTCACTACAGATACTGTGCAAGTTCTAGGGATTAAAATGACGAGAAATGGGTTTCACCTATCTGTCTTTGGAGTAATGAGTTTGATATCATCTCTTCTGATATAGAACACCTTGATGTTTGAGTCCATGGATAAAAAAATGACAAGCCCCAAAAATGTCATCATTTATGTTTACAGGCATATGTGTAACTTTGTTCCTAACTTTCTGACAGTCTCTGTCCATTTTGCAGAGATTCAGGATCTCCTGGAAATTTCTTTTGTGTTGTGGCACTTACTTGCTACCCGTGTCTTCTCTGTTCAGTTCTGGAGTTTTCATTATAGTTTCTTTGTATAAACTATATATAAACTATATATAAACTATATCTATAGTTTATATATAGTTTATATATTCTTTATATGTAACTTATATATATATATATATCTTTATATATAGTTTCTTCTTATATGTAGTTTCTTTACAAGCTGGTCATTTGCAGTGCACCAAGCTCCTGCTGCACTACCTCTGATTAGCAGTTTTGGCAATCAAGGATCCTAGAATAGTTGAAGAATACTTAGAAAGAATCTGGGAATGTGTCCAGTCCAGCCCCCAGCTCAGCATGAGGTCAGCTCTGAGGTCAGAGCAGGTTGTTCCAGGACAGACTGTGCAACCTGTTAGTTCTGCTGCTTGCCTGTCCATGGGAGGGAGAGGCTTTTCCTTACATCCAGCCTGAGCTGCTTGCTTGGCTTGTGATTCCATTTTTCTACTTCATCTGATCCACTTTAAAATCTGTTAAACCTGTACTGAGTCTTCAGTAAGACTCCTACACTTACAGTCCTTCTGCTAAGCACCATTAAATGGAACTTAGTTAGCAGTAAGTGCTATATCCAAAATATCCAAAATATAGCTTAAATGTTTTTGGAGTGGTCAGAATCTGAATGAATAAATTCTGAACTGATCATACTGGGAACACTTTCCTCCCTGGATAGCCTTAGACTGTTGAAGGACAGTTTCTACAGATAACAGTGAAAACAGAACTTAAGTTTGTTTGCTAGCTTTTTCAATAGTGAGCTAATAATCTCTTTTATAACTTGCACTTATTTGTTGACTGAATGTATAAACCCTTTATTTAAATGGTCCTATCACATTTCAGCAAGTTTTTAGGTATTGCAACTTTTTTTGTTGCTAATGATGTTTCTTTGATTTAGTTTTGGCTTCAGCTAATAGCGTGCATTTGTTGGAGTCACAATTAGAAGTGGTTCATATGAGCAAATCAAGAAAGTGTTTGCTAGGTATTGAGTTACATCTCAATTTCAGAAAACTGATAGCATTTGCTGTCTGCAGCTGGTGACCACAAAGCTGCCAGTCCTGACTTCTGGAGGTTCTCTGTGTCCATGAGCACAAACCCACCCAGAAGTCCTTCAGGAGGGCTGGAATCCCCTGCTGCTGGGCTCCACTCTGTGCTCTGTGACAGCAGCTCTTTGGTTTCTGCTGCAGAGGGGAGTCTGTGGCCTGCAGGAAGTGCAGGCAGCATGTCTGTGCAGAATTGGGCACAAAAAGGAACTGAGGCTCTGTGAAATTCATTTTTATGCTGCTGTTGAAACAGGTCTTGTGTTGATATGTGTTCTTTAAGTGCTGTCTCACTGGTGAGTTTGCAATTTAGTTATTGGGCTAGATTTGTCTTGTAGCTTGCAATAAGTGTTATAGAAATAGTTACCAAGAGCAGAGATACTTTCTGAGGCAAGAAATGATGCTGCTCTTCAGACATGATTAAAAGCTCTTGGCTTCATGTAGCTTGGAGCTGTTACTTCAAATAAGAATAATCTGCAGAGACTGCTTCTGTTGCCTCATCTGCAAAATTCAGGCAGTTATCATCTACTTTCCATTCCTTTCCCTCTTTCCCTCTCTCTTTTTCTTTCTCCCTTCTCTCTCTCTTTGTCTCTTTTCTTCCTTCTCTCACCCTTCTGTCTTCCTGTACTGATACCCTTATTCTGGGGGGATTCTGAGCCCCTGGCTTGTTTTAAATCACGTTAGATAAAGTTTCACCATGTCCCACCCCGCACTTGTTTATCACTGTGAGTCCAGGTGCTCTAAATCATTCTTTAAAAAGGTACTTTTTTTTTTTTTCTTCCTGGATAGATATTGGTCTCATTCAAGTTATTTCAAATGTGTGTATTTTGTACTCCTGACATTTTCTCTAAGCACCTCTCTCTTAAAAAGTCAATGTGGATGTGACATTGGAGTGTAACTTCATATTTGTGTCAGCTTCCTTAAATTTAAATGAAGATGAATGTATGCACAGCTCTCACTATCTCAGGCTTGATAGGCCTTTTATTAGAGTCTTTTCTTTGTCTACATTCTTATATGTGCCTTCAGAAGAAACATTTCAAAAATTATGCACATAGTTCTGCTGTTTGAGTCTTATTTTCAGAAATAAGTTAATAAATACAGTAATTTTCTTACATTAAAATCCTCCATTACTAAAACAATTCATTTCAAGATGCTTTGTATGTAAGTGAGTAATTTGTCCCCAAATGTTCAGCGCTCAGAATTTAACTGAAGAGAATTATTTTTATCAGGAACTTTTGGCTTTGATGTATGAAAATACTGTTGACTTGTGAAAATACCACACAAGTTTGGAATATTCCCAAGGCACGATTGGAAAATCAACAATTCCATGTTGGGACTGTGGCTGTTAAAGCATATTGTGTTCCACTGTTTGGGAGAGGGTTGCTTTGCACATATTATTTCATTTATACTTGTAGTTTAGACAATTTGCTTTCTTTCAGAATGCAGGGACATTCTGCTTCCTGTGATTACAAAAGAGCTGAGAGAATTACTGGAACAGAAGGAGGATCAGCAGCTCCAGGTGCAGGAGAGGAAGTACTGTGTAGAATTACTTAATAGCATCCTGGAGGTTCTGAGCTGTCAAGACCCTGTAAGTATTGATGATAATGTAGAGCCCAAGTCTGTAGAAAGCCTGAGCTGATAGGAAGTAAATTATTGATGATGATTAATCTCTTTCAAATATTTAGCACAAGTCAGTGGCAAATTGAACTTTTCTCCTATTTTTCATAAACTCAACCCAAAAGGCAGTTGAGGTATTGAAGATGAATACTGACTTCTGAGTAACCTCATTCAGCTGAAGATGTCTCTGCTCACTGCAGGGGCTTGGACTGCATGACCTTGTAAGGTCCCTTTCAACCACAACTTCTCAATTATTCTGTAATTATTTTAACTATACAGAATAAATTTCAAATTTCATCTTGCTCCTTTTGTAAAAGCCCCTGTAGTTTCTGAAACAATGCTTTTCAGTGTACCAATGTTGTCGGGTGTGGTTTCTGCTTCAGCAAAGTGTGGATAGAACAGATTACTCTTTACCATATTTCATTTGGAGACTGTAGTTTCTTTATCAGATTTCTGACATTTTGGAACACTGAAATTTTCATCTGGGTGGTCCTTTTTTTTCCTCATTTGGAAGAATTTTGAATTGACTTCTTATTCTCTCACTTTTTAATGAGCAGTAGTTTATTCAATGAAACTTCTCAATAATTTGAGGAATTTATTCTGAGAAAACATCATAATTAATTGCTTTAAGAAAGCTGTAATTACCTTAACCTGTGAATATGTGCTGATTTTTCCTCAGCTGTAGTTTTCTGATACATGTGTTCAAACTTTGCAGACTTTGGATTAAGGCAAGCTGTCATTTGAGGAGTTTTTCACTGTGGCTCCCTGGATCATTTCCTAGTAAATGAAATCATTACAGCATATATCTTAATTTCATAAAAATCTTTGATACTGCTGAGGCTTTTCAGTTTGCACAGGGCAATATTTCCATGTGTATTATGAGCTATTTGCCTCATTGGTTTAGACTTAAGCAGTTCAGGAGGGATTGATCCAAGGGGATACAAAAGAAATATTGGAACATTTAAATTTGAAATGTAATTCTTAAGATAAATGGTGAAAGCATGATAGGGCAAAAATTGAAGCTATCATCTCATAAGGCTATAATGCAAAGTAACCAGTTTTGTTACCCTTTAAAGGGTAAAATACAGTTGTAAAGCAAGATGGAGTAATTCTTTCTCTGTGTGTACCACTTCAATGAAGTTTATATTTGAATTTAACAGTTGCTGTCCATAGCAGCAGTTGCTGACATGTAAAAGACTCATTAAAGCCTACTGAAAATATGGTTTTGTAGCTCATCTTTGTGTGAGTGAGAACATTATGCAGAACAGCAGAATTGCTGCGAATTTAAAACACATACATTAAAAAATTTATATTGAAATTTGTTCAACAGAGGTGGCATTTCTGCAATAGTTTCTTTCAAGGCAAGTAGACTGGAGATTCTCTGTGAGATGTTTGGGTCTCCATTATCTACAGATTGTGCTTGCAGTGAATACTGATGCATTTCTGATAGAAGAAGAAAAGCCCCTGGGGGTAAGTTTAAGTCCAGCAGTGGTATCAGAACATGCTGAGCCCTCTACAGGCATCATATTCCATAGAAACATTGTAGAATAGTTGGGATATCAACAAAAGAACCAGATGCTTCTGTTGCAGAAAGTCCATACCCTGGCCTGCCTCTGGCAATACAACTGCTGGTTGGAGAAAATATGGATTTTAGAATATATTAATCACGTGTCATTAACTGTAACATTGGGCTTTGTAACCACAACAGCAAATGTGTAGCTTTTTCCTTCCTTGAGAGAGGAATCCATGGATTATTAGCTTATTTTTTTAACCAAATGCTGATCCTGCTTCAGTACTGAAAATCTTCTATTAAGATGACTTCTCTGAAGGAGGAAAAAGGAGCAAGGGAAGGGAACACAGCAGCATCCAAGGATCACACAGTCATTTCTCTCTAAGAGCCACTACAGATTTCTCTGGAGTGTAACACACATGTTTATTCTCCAGCTAAAGTGAGAACTCTTGTTTCAAGGCTGTGTTTGCCTTGCAGCAGAAAGTACTTTGTAACCTGTAGGCAAATGAAAGAGTTCACATATGGCTAAATTATTGTTTGGCAGTGTCCTTCAGGATGCCTTCATTCACTGTGATCTAGATACAGACAGTTGCTTTGGGAATTAACCAAATTGTTTCAGCTGGGATTACACTTGAACCCTAAGATGAAGGCAGTTTTCTATTCAACAATTCATTCCCTACCATTTCTTAACCTCCTTCTAAGAAAATGGATGGTTTGACCTGCTGGAGGAGAAAGCTCCAGCCTTTAGTAGCAGAATCATGTTACAATATTAATAACACCAATGTCTTGTCCTTATTTCTTCTGTTTTTTCTATCTCAGTAGAGAAACCTTGTTTCTAGACTAGTATTCAAAACTTTTTGGAAACTTAACTTTGATATTTTTGCATTGCATTTGTTCTGTGAAAGTCACCAGAAATAGAAGGCACACAAAGGACAGGGAAGAAAAAACAGCAGTAGTTGTTCTGTTTCATGTGGTGAAAATTTATACTGTGAGGTGATCTTTGAAGTAGTTACTGAATTTTTGAAGAGTGTGTTTTCTTTGTCAAAGGAAAGGGTATTTTGATATTACCAGCTCTGCTCTACTGTTGTGCCTCACATTGTTTAGCAAGTGGGAACATGGGAATCATCAGATCCTTGTGTTCAAATCCTGTTTTCTTCAGCTGCTGCCTCACTGCTGGGTTCTGCAGGTAGCCAGCATGTTGTTAAAATCTCTGGTTTGTGTTGGTTTTGTATGTTGGTTTTTATGACTAGACAGTCACTGTTGGGTATCTCAGTGAGATGCCTAGGTTTGATTTTAAGATTCCTCTCCAGCAAACAACTTTTGGACATAAATGGCATTGTTTTGATTTAATCATGTCTGAAATTAGCTTCATAGCTTGAGATTATGCTTCAAGCACCTGTGAAATGCAGTTAAACATCAGAACTTCAAGTAAGTCATTGATGAAGGTCATGGTGAAATCAGTGATTTTTTGTTTCTGTTTTAATTAAAACCACTTCCCTTTTCCCTCTTTACAACACTTTGTTTCATGCAGTCTGGCAGTCCTCCATGAGGTGACTTTGCCTCTAATCTGATATATATGCTATTTTTTAATATTTCCTGAATCAGAACAATTTTTTATTTATAGTGCTTACAAAATTAAATGTAATGGTAAATGCCTTCTCTTGGAATCTACAGTGAAATCTTGGTTGACTATAAGTGCAAGAGAGATGAAGAATTTTTTCCTGTTCTGTGCATTGTCAGTAATTGGTTGCAGTTGCATTTTAAGCTGTTTAGCAAACAAGCCTGGAAGCATTTTAGAATTGTAAAGAATTTTTTAAGCATTTCCCTAACTTATGGCAGATCTTAAGGCTTTAGCAAAAGAGAATTTCAAAGGAATATTGTCAGGAATTCTGCATGTTCTTTCAGGGCCAATTACCTTAAGGTTTTCTGCAGAGACTTTTCAGCCAGAACAATGCAGGATTATGAGTTATGGTTTTAAAAAGAAATTGTTATCCTTTTATATGTGCCTTTATTTGTGTGTGTGTCAAAGAAGGAATACAAGTTACAGAACTGGGTGCACCAGAGAGTGAGCACACAGGATCTGGCTGGTGCAGAGCTCATTTCCTCTGTGGCTGCCCACAGAGTGCCATGGTTTAGATTTGTGACCAGAACAGTGTTGATCATGCAGCAATGAAATTTTAGTTATTCCTGAACAGTGCACAGTGCCAAGGCCTCCTGTGTTTCTCACAGAGCCCCACTCTGGGGAGGAGGGCAGAGCTGGGTGAGAGTTTGGGAGGGCACAGAGCAGGGACAGCTGCAATGAATAGACAGAAGTGTTTCCCAGTGGGTATCTCAAGTACAGGTTGTGAAATTGAATTCCCACACAGACATTCAGTGAGTCCCTGTTTGCCACTGTCCAAATAAATGAACACTCAGAATCTGAAGTGCAGGGTTGACTCTGGAAAAACAGAATTTCTTTTCCTGTCCCAGTCCTGTAGTAGTTTAAATAGAAGAAAAAAGTAAATCAAACACTGTCTGCTTTTACCCTGCACAGATATTTTTGAAAGAAGGTGAAATTTTGTTTGGTTTGGATTTTCTATTAACTAATCTGTGTACCAAGCTGTGCCATCCAGCCCAAGATGGAACCTGAAGGTGTTTGAGCTCTGTGAGAACACTCCCTCCTGCTGACCTGAGCTCTGGTTCTTCCATGCCTTGGAACAACAGGGAAAACAAACATTTTTGATCACCACATTTAATTAAATGGAATAATACAATTAATGTTTTCCAAGGGAACATTTATATGTGATACAAGTTGTTAATTTAGCTCCTAAAAAAATCTTATGCTTAATCAGTGGACTGAAGCCAAATGATGGTGGGTTTTCCCATGTAATCCTTGTGAAGAGAAGTATGATCTGAAAAAGCACATGTTGCAGTTGGTTGTTAGACTATCTTCTTCTGAAGCTAGAAGCTGTAAGATAAAAGATGAAATCTTGTGTATTGACAGTGTGTGAAAATTTTTGTTAATTTCTCAATGAATGCCTAATTATTTCTTAGATCATCAAGAAGAAAGGAAGTCTCTGTTTCATAGAGAAACCATTTTATTTCATTTTATTTCATTTGCTAATGTTTCTCGGAAAATTCAAAGGTCTAGCAGAAAATAACCTTTTGTGTGCTTGAGCATATGTAATAGTCTTTCCAGGAAGACTATTGCTACTTGTGAATTAAGAATAGAGCTCATCTTTAATGATGGAGTCAGGGCTAAATGTTAAAACTCATTATGCAATGTTCTGAACTGTTACTAATTATGGTATAGCACACATACTGAAATGTGAAAGTGAACTTGCATTATATGAGCCCTCATCTTTGAATTTAAAAAAATGGGAAACTAATGAACAAATTAGATCCCTCTGCTAAGTGCTCCTACATAGTTTATCAGTCTTGGCTGTTGATGATATTTTTTTAAATTATAGTGCTACACAATGTTATAAGAACAGCAAATGTGTCTTCAGTGCAGCCACTCTCAAGCATAGTTGTGTTATAAACATTGGACTGTACCAGAGAAAGTGAAATTTTAAAGAAGGAAACACCAAACACAAATTATTCTGTGACTACATTTTTCATTTATAGAATATAACAGCTTCTGAAATGCTGTGACAGGCGAGGAGATCACTTCAGCTTGTGTGTGTCATTGTCAAATGCAGGCACAGAGTTTGTGGTGATTGGGATGGGGCTGGCCCAGCCCCATCCCCATGGGCACAGCTGTGAGCAGCAGGTGAGCAGCACTGCCAGCAATGAGCCATGGAGTGCCCAGGGGCACTGAGCAACCACCAAAGGGAGCAGAGGGCACACAGGGGCAGGGCATCAACAGGAGGGGATACAAGGTTGGGCTGAAGAACAAGAAGGGCAGATACCTGAAGCCTTCTGAGGTGATCTGATGTTATTCTGTGTGAGTTGAAGCTTTCTGAAACTGCATGGGGACACTCTGTGTATTGTGGCCATCTCAGCTGTGACATGTGCTGCAACAGTCAAAGGATACAGGAGCACTAAATGGTAATAGTGGATAAATTGCCAGGTGTGAGGAAGGTCCCTGTTTTGAGGTGTGTGGCTGATCCAGAGCACTCAGAATAGGAGAAAGAAAAAGAAGACAATTTGGCTGACTCAGAGGGAAAACAGAACCTGAAGCAGTTTTTCCTGGTATAGTACTGGGGCTCAGCTGCCTGAAACATTATTAAGAGCTCACCATGGCTCCTGTGATTGTGGTGTTCTTTCCATGCTGTATCTGACATTAAATAAGGGTCTTGGTGTAAGCTAAATATCCTTTTCTACCAGAAATTTGCTAAGGCTTTTTCTTTCTTGTTGCATGCTTTTTTCCCAAGTTGTCTAGTGATCAGAGTAAAGTCAGTAAAACTGGTGAACAGAATGTCATTCCCATTTGCTTAGGACTTTAGAATAAATAATCAAACCTCCTTCAGCCTACAAGAGCAGAACTGGGGCAAACTGTGTGCAGTTTGTGCCCTCCCAGAGCAGCTCAGGTAAATGAAGATAATGAAGACAACTTTCTCCTTTAATAACTCCATATTTGTGACTGCCAGCTAAGAACGTTCCTGAGCTCCAGCCTGCCCTGAGAGCACTGACAGACGTGGGGAGCTGTGAGAGAATTTGCTTTAAGGTAACTGTACCAGGATTAAGTCACAGACTGCTCAGTTAGGGGGAGAACAGGAGTCCTTCAAGTGAGAGATGGGAAGTGACTGAAACAAAAGACAGCTGTGAAGTAGATTGGTCTGAAATTGGACACAAGTATTCCACTGAAATTGCTGGAATTAAGGAGCAGTGTGAGCAAGAAGAATTAGTGTTGCTCTTTCAATAGGGCTGCTATATTGTACAAGTTGAACTGTCAAAATGGAAAGAATTGGTTTCTTCTTACTTTTCAAAGAGATATGATTTTAATATCAAAACTCTGATTTTTTCATTTGCAGGCTTCAACTTATCACCACATTCAAGAAATAATGGTGCAGCTACTACGCACAGTGAACAGAACTGTTATTACCATGGGACGAGATCCACTAATTGTGAGTAATAGTCTAATGCATTTTCAATGCTTTGAAACTCATTTTATAGTTATCCTGGAAAAAATGCAAATATAGCATTTGTGAATTATTGAAAAAATATAGCATATTGTGAATATATTTGTGAATATATTATTAAGTTCCTTGTGAATTATTTTTTTAATTTAAAAAGTCACAAGCTTTACTTTTCTTTTTCATTCAGCTGTGACATTGTAGTCGCAGTCTTTTGAAGTGTAGTTGAAAGATTTGAGCATTCTTTAAGAGAACAAATGAGAAATAGAAAGTTAGTTGATATTTGCAAAAAAGAAGAAAGTTTTGCAAACCTGCATAAAGGATATGGTATAAGACATTGAAAGAGTATTTCTACAAATCTAAAGTGAAATGGTATTAGCAAAACTGAAAAGAAGTATTTGGGCATGTGCTGGCACTAAACACTCACCTGAGATTTTTTTTGTGAACGTTCCATGATTTTAGGGTTATATTTGAGAACAGATTCTGCAAGTTATTCACATTTAAGTACACATCTCCTGAGCACTCCTCTGGATTTAGGCTATTTGTGAGAATGCAAGGAATTCATAGGGAATGTGGAGCTTGCCCTTCAGACTGTTCACTTATGGGAAGATGCTTTTTAATGGTTTGTCTTTGGAGATTTATTTTATTCCACAAAATCATAGCATCATTTACTTGATGATTTTTGGCCACAAGAGATACATAGTGTGCCTTTTAAAATGTCCTGTGTTTCCCTGGTTGCTTCTATTGGAAAATAACAGTTTTAGATCATTACCTGCCAGAGCATGTGTGCCTCCTAATGATTAGGCTCCTAATAATTGAGGAGACTAATTGATTCCTCAGAGGAAATATTTGCCAATGGGTGCTTTGAACTCCTGGTGGTACATCAGCAGGTTTGAGACATCTCTGTAGCTGTTTATCTGAGCTCTGTAGCTGTTTATCTGAACTCCAGGTTGTTCTTGTTCATGTGGAACCCTCGGGCACATCCATGGGCACAACAGGAAATGGTTTGAAACAGAGACCAGTGACCCTTACAGCTCTCTGGAGAGTTGGAGAATGTTTTCTGTACAAGGAAAGCATGATATGAGTGTTGTGCATGACCTAACCAGTCTGTGAAGGAGTACTTCTGGATACCATAAACAGCACATGAAAAAGCAAAATGAACCTGTTTTAATCCTGCCTAAAAGATCCATTAGGAAACCAGTAGGAAACAAGCTGGTTACAGTAAATTGAAATGGCTTTGTTTCTTTTTTCCCCCTTCCATTTACTGTAATTTCTTCAGCTGTTTTAACCTGAAAAGAACAAATTCAGTGTGAATTTTGAAATGTCGTTCCCTTTCTTCTAATTATGCTCATGAGCACCTCTGGATATGTGTGTATTGGGCATTTTAGAGGTTTTTCGAAGGGGTATTCTAATAAATTGCTACATTTTCTATAGCTGAAGCAACACTTAACAAAATAGCCTTTCACATGCAAATAAATTGTTTTTAACGAGCAAAAGTCTTTTGTATTCAGAAAGAACTGGCAAAAGAAGCTTTTACTATGCTCTATGTGCTACTTTAGTTCACCAAGTTAATTTTCAGGTTTGCTTTAACATTTTTGAGAGGGTCAATCTTACTGTGAAATCCTGAGTGCTTGATCTTTTCAAAATTAAGCAGCTAGTCAAGAATTATGTCCTGAAGAATGCTTAGATGAGCTCAAGTTGCTGAAATTGGGGGGAATTCTGCAAGGACAGTGGGATATGTGGAGTTTCTGCAGCTGGACTGTGTAGCTGAAGTTTTACAGGTACAAGTGACATTTCAAATGGGGACAAATCTATCACTTCCAGGAGGACAGGAGGTTATTCTTTAGGTTTTAAATCTGTTACTGTGTTTGTGAACATTGCAAGTGGTTTTATTAACTTCTGCAGTGTCATTTACTATAACTTGAAAATGCTGTGTAAGTAATACAAACACTGATAAGAACAATGGTTACAATTTACAAGACCTGCAATTCCTTACAAGTTTAAATGCCTTGCACCTGACAGATAACTGGATTTGGTTTACCTGAGGGCTTTCTTGCTTTCTGACAGGGATAAGCAGGTTAATTTTCATATTCAGGCGTTCTTTTCACAATCTTCTAGCTTGTTGGCAGAGATGTGGGTTTACAGTTGCCTGGATCTTTTTGTGCTGTGATGCCAGTTAAAGGGAAAGGGAGGTTCTGCCTTGGGCTTAGCTGGTAAGTGCCTGCTGGGAGCTGTGTTAGTGTAATTACTGAGAAGAGTCAGGCTCAGAAAGAAATAATCTCCCCAGGAGAGGGAGGTGATGGTGGAAAGGTAATTTGGCTCTCTGCAGCTACTGCAGGGAAGACTTAGTTAAATGCCATTCTTGCCTTCACTGTGGTGTTTTAGCAGCTGAAGGCTTTAACAGCTGCTTGGTTGTTTTCACTCTTAAAACCCCACAAAACCTTGACTGTTTGTAGTTGTAGAAGTGCTTCTACACTTCCATGGAGAGGGACAAGTTTATTGTCTGAAACCAGCTATTCAAGCTTTACCTTGAATAATATTTCATGAGACTTAGACTTGTAGATAAAGGTCATTGTCATGCAGTGAAGCCCTCCTACAGGAATTATAGAAGTCTGATTCATAAACCATGTAGAATACAGAAATACTTGTTTTCAGTCTTGGCCTGGTTAGGTAAATAGAAATATCATAAATCCACCATATGCACCTGAAAGGTTTCCTTTAGTACTTCCTAACTTGATTTTTCTCACCATATCAGTTTAACATGATGAAGTCAGTGTAGCTATGCTACACAGTGATGTTTTTAGAAAGAATTCATACATAATATTGTACAAATAAAACTTTACCCAGAAGGAATCTGTGAACTCTGTTAAACAGAGCTACTCTAGAGAAGAAACGATCACAGAAACTATTTGCAGAGGCTGCCATGGTTGGAGAATTTGACCAAATATACTCATGGTCTAGCTAAAAGCTACAGCTTTTTTGTTTGGTATTCAAATTGACATCCTTGCTCTACCTGGAAATGCTGCACAATGATTCCACGACATGCCTGTTAGTTTTCCATTCCTTTTTCTTTTCTGAAAGAACAATTGTTCCCTTCCTTTGTAATCTAAATGTTGTTTATTATTAATTGACTCCTGAAACCTAATAAAAATATCTCATTTTATTGCAAAAGATAACATCACATTTAAAGGGCCTAGAAATATACAAAACATACATCAGAGATCACGTGCCATTAGGAAGATGTTGTGTGTCTATGCTGGCAGGATTATTTTAGTGCACAGTACCATCAGAAGCCCTACATGAACTGCTGTTACAGGAGACAAATCAGTCTTTTATTCATACATTTTTAATTTTTAGAGAAGGTTAGTTTAACTCCCTAAAACAACAATTTCAAATACAATAATTTTGGAATATACTGCATTCTGTGCAATGTTTTATATAAATGTTATATATATATATATATATATATATATTTTATATATATATGTATTATATATATATGTTTCATATATATTATATATCATTTAAATATATATTTCTCAGAAACTCACAATATTTTTGTAATCAAGTGCTATCAAGTAGCTGTGGTTTGGGTTTTTTGGTAGGATTTTTGACAACTTATGGGGGGCTTGTGTATTTTTTTTTTTAATTTTATTTAGGAATATGTTTGTATTTCTAACATTTCTTTCCGGCTCTGGGAGCTGTTTTTAGGGATTTTGCTGTAATTTTGTAAACCAGACAAGTTTTTTGTAGCTAGTACTTTTATCTTCCAATCCTCACACTATAAATTGTGTAGTGTGTATCTGGTACTTATTTATTTCCTATAGGAATTAATAATTAGTTAATAAAATATTTTTAAATATTTTTAAACAATTAATTGTTTTAAAATATTTCAAATATTTTGAAACAATTAAATTTTTAAATATTTTAAATAATAAAAACCCCAGTGCTTTCCTATCATATTTTCATATAGCCAAGATTCTCCTGTTATGGGTTACAAAGCTTTAAATCTAATTATCTTATGTTGCTAAGATATGCACATTTGAAAATCTAAACAAAACAGCATCAAAGCAGCATTACCCTGTTCCTGCATCCACCACTGACACCTCCTCTCCACCTTTTAGTGGGACAAAAAAACCTTTTGTTCCAATGTTCTCTCTCATGTTTGATGTAGAAAACCTTTTGAGTGTCAACCACTGTGGGGATGGCTGGGGGTAAAAACTCCTTGCAGCCTTCTTGAAGGAAAGCACTGAAATTCCATATATCTCTCCAGAAAACAGATGCCTTGGGGGGGTGAGTTGGGAAACTGGGAAGGCTGAGAGAGAAGTGGATTTTCCTGCAGGGCTGAGGTTGGGCTGGCCTGGAAACCCCCCGAGCTTCCCTGCGGCCCTGGAGGCACAGGTCACAAACAGAATTTCACATCCACACCTGCATGGTCCAGACTTTACTGACTGAGAGAGAAATCAAAAACCACCAACTCAGGAATCTGGAAAACAAAAGCTAATTGTGACTGGGAGGTTAAGGATTAAAGATTGGTTATGGTTCTGAATCTCACCAAGCTCAGACGTTAAAATATGAAACCTGTAAGCACTTAAATCAGAGCATTTCAGATTCAGCACTTAAATCAGAGTATTTCAGATTTACCACTTAAATCAGAGCATTTCAGATTCAGCACTTAGATCAGAGTATTTCAGATTTACCACTTAAATCAGAGCATTTCAGATTCAGCACTTAGATCAGTGTATTTCAGATTCAGCACTTAAATCAGTGTATTTCAGATAGCACTTAAATCAGAGTATTTCAGATTCAGCACTTAAATCAGAGTATTTCAGATTTACCAGTTAAATCAGAGCATTTCAGATTCAGCACTTATATCAGTGTATTTCAGATTTAGCACTTAGATCAGTGTATTTCAGATTTAGCACTTAGATCAGAGTATTTCAGATTCAGCACTTACATCAGTGTATTTCAGATTCAGCACTTAAATCAGTGTATTTCAGATTTTTATGAGTATTGATGTTTCTTCAGGTCATAAGAAAGACTTAGAGCCTTACTTGTAACTTCCTTTGGTTGGACTTTGTTAAACTAAAAAGAGTGTTTCTGTTTTGCATAGTTCTCCTGACCCCAGGAATTGATTGGTGCTATGTGGTGAACCAAAGGGGTGTGGTTTGTTTAAATTAAATGATCTGGATCCTTTGAAAATAAATTGAAAGCATCATATGCATTATGTGGGCAAACCCAAAGTCAGATAGCTTTAAATGAGTGCTTTTTGGGTTTGTCAACAGAAAGAAAGGCAAAAGGATGGCTTTTGTATCATAAATTAGTAAAAATGGCTTCAATACAGAAAAAAAACTTGCTGGTTTTATTTGTGTTAGAGCTCTTGGTGTTGTTTATTATTATACTTTACCACAGGGGGTATTGGTCTTAAAGTATTATTTTAATGCACAAAAATAATTTATACACTAATAAATCCTTCACTGCATCAATTATAAATACTAAAGCAACAAAGGAATGCTGTTGGCACAGCAGCACAAGCAGAGCTTGAGTGTAACACAGTGATGTGTTCTGATGGAGTCATTTAATTCTTACCTTTTTTATAGCCACAACCTATTATTGAAGAGCTTTTCTGTCTCACTAAAGGCATCTAAAGACATTAGTAAAAAATAATTTCCTTCTGAAAAGCCTCTAAAACAACAACAGTTTTGTTCCTGTCATTTCTGTACCTACTGAAATTAACATGGAAATGGTTTTTAAGTGTCAGTCCTTTTGAATTTTGATAAAATAAGCCATGGCATAGTGCAAATTTTCTTCTTAAAGATTCATTTTATAAAGAAATTAGCTCCTCCAGACAAAGTTTTTCTGTGCAAAATTCTTTTTAATGTATTTTCAAATGTGTAATTAACCCTAGGAATTCAAGGAACACAGAAGTGTACAAAAAGTGTACAGACATTTAAAACTAACATTGCACAATTAATACAGGATTACTTAGAAAAATAAGATGCAGGGATTAATCTATGAATACCCTGAACCAGGGCCACTTCTAAGAAAAGGTCTGCAGTACATTCCACTCAACTTGCTTTGGAAAACCTTTTCCCCCCTGCCCCCATATGAAAGGTTTTACTCATGTTTTCATGAGTAAAATAATGGGATCACCAGTCATAGATTGGGTTCCATTGGCACACCCTGTGCTAATGGTACCTTGAGTAGTTTTGGAGGAAAGAAGTAGCTGCATTGACATTTGATAAAATCATTTCAGCATATATATATATATATATATATTTTGTGCAATACAGATCAGTTCACTAAATATTATTTTCATGTCCCATTTTTTTATCATATATTAATTTACATCTTAAGGCAAAAAAAATCTTGGGATATTTTGGTACAGCAATACAGGTCTTAAATGGATAGATTGGGCAAATGATTCAGTAAAACAGTAGCCAAAATAGTAATTCCTCTTTTTCCACCAATTGGGTGATGACATCTGAGGGGTCCTGTCCAGTTTTAGGCTTCCAGGTGTATGAAAGACATCAACTCACACCACAGGATGGCTGTGGCTGCAGCATGGGAGAGAGGCAATGAAAATTGGGTTTGTTCAGTCTTTTAGAAGTGAAGATGTAGGAGAGAGGTCTCATTATCCATGTAGCTCTTCTTGCAGATGTGCTTGGACAAAACAAGATGTGATGGACACAATCAGAATGGAGGAAATTCAGATTAGGTGTTAGGAAAACCTGGAACAGCCTTCCCCAAGGAGCTGAGGATTCTTGTCCTTGGAGATACACACAGCTCCAATTCACTGAACTGGACCTTGCTTGAGCAGAGGTGTAAGACAAGAGCTACTGGGATATTCTCTGGTTTTACAACTCCCCGGTTCTTTTCAGAGAAGTCCATTAAATGACTTCTAAATGGTGGCTTTTTATAACAAACAAAGAAAAGGACAGAGTTAAAACTTAACCTGAAATTCTTTTGTTTGTTGTTTAATATTAGATGACAGCAACAAAAATATTTCATTGGGGATGTGAAATAATTATAATTATCTCCTCTGAGGAGAGATTTGTTTGAACAATTTAGGTTTCCCTGAATTTGTTCTTGATAATGTTGTTTGTTCAAAGCTTGATGAAGATTTTTCCTTTTAGTCAATGTTACTTATAAATGGATATAAAGGCTGGGTGACATTCTTAGCTTTGTCTACCATTGCTTTTTAAAGTAGAGATTTGAACCTTGTTTGAACCTTATTTTTGGAAAGTTGAAAAAAATGTCTTTACAAAGCATATGAAAGTGTCCTTGGAAAAAAAAGAGAACTTCCTTTTCAAAGAATCCATTTCTTTTCTTGAAAATAGTGTCTTCATGCACCTTTGTTCAGTGAGCTAATTTAATTAAATTCAATTATTTGGATTTTTCAGGTACTCTAATTAACCATTCTTAACCTTTGTGATTTGATAATAGCACATTTTCAGGTGTGTGCTCTCAAGCTCTCTCTGCTTTAGTATCTTTTGAAATGTAAAAGGATGCATGAGGAAGTCAAATCCACCAGAAGCATTTTCTTTTCACCTTTTTTGTCTTTCTCCTTAACTCCTTTTTCTCGGGAGCTGGAGGATCAGGTGGTGGCTTCTGAGGTGAAGCTGAAGCTGCATTTTGCTCTGCATTGTCCAGTGTTTTCAAAATCTGATGAAATCTTCCTTCTTGTTGTCTGAAGTCATATTCTACACTATGGAAAAAAATTAGAGACCTATGCTAGTAAGTGAGAAATTCCCCCTTTAAAGAACCTGTCAAAGGCTGCTTCCCTCATCAGAATAATTGGTGTTATTCAGTGGTACAGCCTGGGGTAAACACAAGGGGTTAAGGGGTTGCTCCTTTGAAAATAAGTTCACCTCTTTTTATTTTTTTCTTTGAGTGAAAAATGTTACTTTAAGTGAGTTAAGAATTCCAACATTGTGCCCAAAGCAACGGGACAAAAATGAAAATGTACCAGGATAACCTTTCAATACATTTCTTTCAAAGGTCAGATTTTGATCCCATAATCTAAGTCATGTGCTTGTAATTAAAAACTCTCACATGCTTAACTTTGTTAAATGTGAATGTCTCCCACTAGGACACAGGCTAGGAACAAAAATATATGAAATTAAACAGTATGTAAGTCTTTGAGATAAGTGGTGTTACTTAAGAGGAAAGTAGAACTCATTTCCTCAATTGAAAGCCCTAATTATTATTGATGTCAAACAAGAGCCAAGATGTTAATTAGATAAGAGCAGATGAGTGCATTGAAATAAATGCAAGGTTCAAAAGTGTCAGTGTGGACAGGGTTTAAGCAGTATTGTGTGCATTTTCCTTATTTCAATCATCTCTTCTGGGCAGGAGAGTGAGTTGTATCAGCTGTGTCTGCTGTGAAGGCTTTAGGGGAGACTGCAAAGGTTGTATTTGCCATGATGGGAAGAAAAGAGCATTATTTAAGGGAGTTGGGATGTCACTTCAAGGCCCTGAAGCTGATTTTGGCACAGATCAGAAGACATTAGTAAATGTGCGAGTTTTTAAAAACTTTTAATTTTCTTTTTATATAAAATCCATAAACATCATTAAATAGTATGTTGAAATTAAGTAGGAGATTGTTTCCCTTAATTCATGTGCCTTGGGGTTTTTCATGAAATAATATCACTCAACGGGTTAAAAGAAAGCTGGAGGAAAATTTTCATTTAGAAAAGAGTAGAAGGAATCTCTTGAACAAGAAGCAATGCATAATAAGTATAAAAAAAAGCAGAAAGAAGTGATATTAAATCAGTGCCTCTTGCATTTTATCAGCTTATTATGAAAACTGTAAATTAATACCTTTCAATATTCAGAGACCAAGGGTGCTGAAGAATGAAATGTTGGTTTTATAGAACATGTAAGGATAGCATCTGCTCATGTGCCTTTTCTCCACCCTTCTTCAGAGTTTTTAATTTCATCTTGGAGATATCATCTCCAGAGGCAAGAGGTCAATTCAGTCTTCATTTAATACTGCCCATGATAACTGGTTTGGGTTGCTACTTACATTTGCTTATTACAATACAAACATTTCTATTACACAACCTGGATGGAAAATCCCAAGCCTGGAATCCCTGCTGGGTAGTTAATAAAGGCAAATTTACAGTCACTGTTAGGCTGAAAAGCTCTTTATGACTTCAGTGATCAGTGTAATCCACAGGGGAAATTCTGTGAGATTCATGCATTGTTTGACTGAGGGATTGTGTGATAAAGATAGTTCAGTGACAGCAACCCAGCACTCTGCATGTGCAGGGCTTGCAGCAGTGAGGAGTGAGGCTCTTTAGGAGCAGGAAAACTGGGGGCAAGATAAAAACTTGATTTTAATCACAGCTGTGATGCTGTCTTAGGGGGAAATACTTGCATGGACATTTCAGGCCACGTAAAACACAGGAACTGCACGTGTTTGTCTGGAGCAAACACTGATAACAATTGCTTCTATCAGAATATTGTCTAATGAACTTCAAATATTAGTCACAAAGAATGTTTTTTCATAACCACATCCTGTGGAACACCTCTGTAAATCAAAAACTATTGTTTCTTTACTATTTCCTCTTTGTCTCTTAAAAGTAGGAACTTTAGATCACCTGTGTTCTGCACATGTTCTATTAATCATTGCAGTGTGAGCCTCCAGGCACCATTACTGCTGCAAACTACCTGGTAAATCAAAAAGGGTCCTGAGGTTTTTTTTTTCTTACTTCCTCTGTTCTTTCCTTTGAATGATGGTGCTTGTTGTTCAAGATCTATCCTGCACTGAAACCATGTAAACTTAAAGACAAAGGGTGTTTTTGCAAGAGAGAAGGCATCCTGTGGTCAAGGGAGGTCTGTATATAAATTCTGGGGAGTGACCTGCTCATGTCTAGCCCATAAAATACACAGAGATTGTTTGTTCAGAGACCATGATCAAGTAAAGGAAACATCTTTTTTCTTTTTTTGATGGGTACAGTCTGTGCTCTTGGATAATCATGTAACTTCCCAGGGTATCCAGGGGGCTGTGAAGAAGACCTCCAGCTTTGTCTCAGAGGAGTTGTGGTGTCTAATTTGTGACATGTTAATTACTTGGAAATGTCATTACCAGAGGTTTAGGACATCAGTATGGGATTGAGCTGCATATTGAACAATAGGTTCCAGTGCTGTGTCTAGTTCATTAAGCTCTTTACTAAATTTGCTTCTTGCAGTACATGAAGTGAGAAAAACACTTCCATGTGAGTATTTTCTATTGTTTCCATTAAAAAATTAAAGTTATAGTGATTACAAACTCTTGAAGATAATGCCATGTTCTTTGAAATGAAGGAAAAGCTTTCAGCCTCAAAGAGAAATTCTCTTACTCTTTATTTTTGTAAATGTAATCAAGTAACCCAAGGTGTGGGGTTTCTGCCTTGTAGCAGAGCTTGCAGACGTTGGATAATGTCTTTATAAATTCCCCTGCTGAGTGGACAAGGTACATGTGCAGCACAAGCAAGACTTTGTACCTGCTGGCTTTGGGGTTGATATCTGGACAGCTGAAGGCTCTCAGAGTGTGTTTGTACAGACACAGCACTTGAAACATGTGCAGCTCCCAGAACACTGCCCTGAAAAGCTTTCTGGCCATAAGAGTTTAGCATGAACTGCACTTTAAATCTGAAGTAGCCTACACTCAAATTATGCTTTCTGATATTGATAACAACTGAGGTGAAAATGTGGGAATGTTGGCTCTGTTTTGCAGGTTAGCATGAACTGTAGCTGTAGCCCACTGGCATTCAGAGAACTGAGAGTTTATCTTTTCCAAGCTCTAAAATTATTACAGAAACCCTAGCTTTAAAAATGTACCACATAAAGGAATTCCATCATCAGAAAGGGCATCACAGGTCTTCAAAGCATGCCAGTAATAACACTGTGAAACTTTAGAGGGAAGTTTCTGTTTGAATTCTCCCAAGTCCAGTCCCCCTTTCCTTTCAGCAACACCACTGTGAATTGTCTTCAACTTAAAAGCAAGCACCTCATACAAACCACTTGGTCTTTTCTTAAAAACTGGGTTAGTCACAGTGAGACATGTGACAGGTGTGAGCAAAGCAGTGTTTTGTGCAGCTGGGGGTGTGCAGGCAGGACAGGACTGGGGGAGCAGGGTACCTGTAGATGATGCACGCCGTGTTCTGGCAGGTGCTGCAGTTGTTGAGGTCCTGCCCAGTGTGGTAGAAGTTCCTCCTGGAACAGACAGCAGTTCATGAGATGTGGACTTACAGACACAATAACAGAGCTCTGAGTCCTTTATGAACAAAAGCCATTCTGCTCACCATTTCTGTTAGCTCTACTAAAAATTCTAGTACCAAATTCTAAGCTGGAAGGTTTCTTTAAAAACACACAAACCCTGTGAGCCTTGTCCTGACCTCTCCCACCTCATGCTGTTAAGAGTTCTGGTTGTTGGTTCTGGTATGAATACTTGTTATGAAAACACTTAGACATGAGACTGCTTCTAACACACTTTCAAGTATTTGAAAATCCATGCAATTTGCTGAATCAGCCTGATCTCTGTCCTTATGCTTTCCAGTCTTCCCTTTTCATGTTTCCTTATTTGAGTATAACCAAGTCATATTTTTACTGCTGATAAGTTACAAATTTGTAGTGTTGAGAAAAAAAGAAAGGTGAGTTTTCATGCTTAACACCAACTAGAGCTGAAATACTTTTGTGATGGAGAGAACTGTGTTAGAAACAGGTTGAGATTGGTGGCTCATTACATCTGAAGAAATTGTAACACTTATATTTAACAAGTTTTATTTGAACTGGAGGAGATCAGTTGGTACCAAAATAATTTTCTGATATTTTGGGGAGAAATGGTGGTTCTTCATGAGCGTTGTTGTGCTATCAATGAAATTGCTTGGAATATTCAGTGTTACTGTGAGGTGAATCTGGCAAGGTGGATTGAAGCTTCTCATTGAATCTCAAAGAGGCATTTCAAAATATTTGACAATTTTTTTTCTTTTCAACCACTTTTTTTCTTTTCTGTTTCAGTAGTAACTGAACAGAAATGGATTATAAATATTGCTGGATAATCTGATCATGCTTCACTGCAAATTTGTCTTTGCTATGGGCTCATTCACAAACATAATTGAAATGTAGGTTCTCCCCTAGAGAGCTGCATGCAGGGGAGAAGGAGTGGCTGTCCCTTTCTGTCCCTTCCTGTGGAACCACAGTCAGGTGGTGTCTGGATGAAGACTACAAGAGAGAAATGACTGCTGAGCCTTGAGATACACTTGGATCTCTTGCCTCTTACCTGAATTTTCGGTTTGGAGTGTTGTAAACATTTTTTGCATTTTTGCTCTTAGTCTGTCTACGTGGATTTTGTCTCTTGTGTTTAGGTTGCTACAAATTTGGTGCTAGAAAATCATATGGAACAAGCCTCTGAGAGAGGGTAGCTGGAGCTGAATTTTATGGGGAAAATGTTAGATAGAACAAGAATTTATGTGGGCACAGTGGAAGCTAAGGAAAGTATTTCCATGCTAACAGCCAGATGGACATTACCAGTTGCTGTTTCCAGATAAAGAAGATAATATGTATGGACTAAAATCACATGCTAACCTGATTTATATTGTTTGAATTTTTTTTAATGAGTGTAAATTCTTATTTGAATTTTGAGTTGGAATGTTATTCAACAGAAATACAAGTTAACTTCAATTCCAAGCTAAAATATTTGGGAAAAGAAAGAATTCTTCAAAACAGATTTTGTTCTCTTTTTTTCCTTCAGAAGTTGTAAGACAATTGGAGTATATAAAGCTGTGGCCTCTGTTAGTTCTCTCCTGAGAGCTCTGCCCACATGGGACCAAGGGCAGACCCTGATGCTGGTGGTGTGAGCACAGCAGTGTCGTGCTCTGGGCTCTTTCTGCAGCTGCACCTGCACAAAACCCTCAGTGCAGCCTCCTTATTGTAGTGTCTACACAGTTGTGGAAATGTGGAATATTACCTGATGTGGTCATTATTGTGACCAGTAAATACAGCTGATACACAGGATCCAGTTATAGAATTAAGAGGGCAGTTTTGCATGCATAAGTGATTTATCTACACGCATGAGATGCCTGTGCTAAAGACCAAATTTATGGTAGCATAATCTCTTCATGTTCTTTTTTCTTTAAAAAGT
The DNA here is from genome assembly GCF_012460135.2 of Molothrus ater. Taxonomy (NCBI): domain Eukaryota; kingdom Metazoa; phylum Chordata; class Aves; order Passeriformes; family Icteridae; genus Molothrus; species Molothrus ater. The sequence goes on along the minus strand of NC_050492.2, from coordinate 3,764,673 downwards.
GAAATGGAACCTTTATTCCCTTGATTTGTTTCTGAGTTTTTCAAAGATATGTTGTTTAAAGGATATACTACTTTACAGCAAAACAGAACTTTAAAGTGTGTCCTAGATGCAATTACTAAAAGAGATGCTTTTGATAGCTTGGAAAGCTCTATTAGGATATTCTGAAACCTGTTTCAAGCATAAATATATTTAAAATTCTATTTTAACTTTGTCCTGTCTTTAGGTGTTAGTTGCATTTATGGTATTATTATTATTTATAATGCATAATAATGCATGAATACTGCTTGTTGCCCTTGGCACAGTCTGTGTCACCATAGTGACAATAAATACAGGGGTTTTACATTGTATGGGAGGGAGAAGGGAGCCACTGTGAAACCTGAGAGTCTGAAGTGAGTTCTTGCTGACAGCCTTCACATGCTCTGTCCTTAGCTCTCAGTCTGGCACTCCTTGTGGGTTTGACCTTGCCATGCTTTGAACACCCGTAAATCCAAATAAAAAAGGGAATTGTTAAGCTGGGTCTTGTACTGGATTTTGTAAAGGCAGTGTCAGCTAAAGCCAAGCTATAAAGGGACTTTCTTCTCTGCTAGGCCCAAACATCACAAAAAGGATGTAAGATACATTTTTGCAAACTCATCTTTAAATATCAGAAGAGCTGTGTTTTTCAGTAGCAAAGGTTAAAAGAATGCTAACATCTATCTTTACACTTCTGATGAATTACTAATATGAAAAATGAACCATACCCTTCGCTGAGGGCTCTGGATTTTTCCAGGTCTTGGATTACATTCAAAAGGACTTTAATCTTCTCCTGGTTGGACTGCAAGGATTCCTCTACAGACTGCAGCCTGCCTTGTAGGGCACAGAGTTCTCCATGTGCCAAGTGAATTTGATTGATTTCATTAATCTCTCTGCTGCTTTGTGGGTTTATTTCATTCCTTGGCGGATAAGACGTTGTGTGAAATCCTTCTGCACAGCTGTTACACTGGGAAACATCTGACTGGGTGGAATTGCTCTGGATTTCAGTGGTACATGGATTTGATGCGTTGCTGCTGGGCACTGACACTGGTGGGTGATCATCACTTGGGAGTGTCACACAGCTGGAACCTGGCTTGTGCTCTCCTGCCTGGTGACAGTCTCTGAGGAAACAAGGAGATGAGCTGTGCTTGGATGGGGGTGACAGTGGAGTAGCTTCCTTGCTGCTGGCATCTCTGCTGGCTACAGGCAGCTCAGAATTGCTTTTCTGCTCTTCAGGAGCAGCAGAGTGGGGGTTACATTCACTGCAGTTCCCAGAGTTGCTCAGGCAAGGCTCTGCTCTGTCAGAATCAGATGACAGTGTGCTGTTTTCATGACTTTCGTGGCTGTTGATGACAGTAGAAGAATGCAGTGAATTACTTGAAGCTGTGGTTGTGTCTGGTGCATCCAGGGGAACGTTTCTGTCCTGTGGGAAACTCACATGAATGTATTCAGGCACCTGTGTGGACGCAGTTGTCTTGTCTGGCTCTGAGAAATCCCCAGAGTACCTCGGTCCATTGCTTTGTGCTTTTGATGATCTCTGACCCAAGCCCACCTCACTATTCCTGCATCCATCCTCCAAGTGATGACTTATCCTCAAGTAGCAGAGCTCTGAGGACAGAATGTCTGGTTCACAAAGGTTGCCATTTACCTGGATAGAGTTTGCAGGTTCTGCTGGCATTTCTGTCAGTGATTTGCTTACTGTCAGCTTTTTCCTTTTAAAAACAGGGAAGTGTTTCCTGAGGCTGGGAGAAGTTTGTATGGCAATATTCCGAAGCCCCTTGTGAGCCCTTGGAAAAGTTGGAGACTGAGTTAGCAAAAAATTGTGATCCCTACATATTTCTGTTTTGCCAGTAGTGAGTGCTGTGTGTGGGGCAGGATCCAGCTCTGCCTTGCTGCTGTCACCATCGTCCTTGAAGCGCACCTGCTGGGATTTGCTCCTGCGGTGCTGGGGGTGCCTCAGAAAATCTGCTGAGTCCAGACTGTTCCTTTTCAGGAGCACTGGTCTCATTTTCATGTTTTGCTGGGCCATTGAATCACAATTTAAAGTCTGTAAGTAACGTGTTTCTTTACGACCCATTTCATTTGACATTTGACCTGTATGTTAATATTGTTCCTAAGATACAAATTAACACCTTACTCCTGGAGCTTAGCATCCTTCTCCTTGTTATTATGTATATTTTCAACTGGCATGTTCTCTTTAGGGATCCTCTTTCAAATTTAATTGCTGATTAGACCAAAACTAAGATAAATTAAATATAAAATTTAAGGAAATATTTCTTGTAGCTTGGGAATGCAGAAATCCTTTTACCTGCAGCTAACATGGTCTTTGTATTACAAAATTGCAACAGGCTGTTTCAGTGAGCTAATTTAAAGGTAAGGTTGAGTCTATGGCTTTCCTGGAGGCTCTCATTTGACAGCAGCTCTCCATTAGGGATCCAGCTCTTTTTTTTCTGATGAACCAGTCACATGTGTTTTATTTGCATGTTGTCTAAACAAGCATAATAACTTCTGGGGGCATTTTCATTTCTGATGCATAGTTGTACTGATGGAATATATCCATTAATACCAAACTGAATTGCTTTCTTTAGGGATAGTTTTTCTTCCTCAGCCATCTTTTTAATGTCCTGTTGAAACTAATCTTCCCAAAGAGGTAAGGAAAATGTCACCACTTATGACCAGGGCAAAATACAGCATCCAGAGGGATTCAGTGAGAAAAGTTACTGATGTGTAGTTGTTAGTGCCATTCTTGCAAACACAAGGCAGATCATGTCCAAGGGGTTGCCTCAGCTCTGTAAACAGGACAGAGGTCCAGGCTGAATAAGCAGAAAGGGCAGAAGAGCAGAAAGTGTTTCCTGAAAATAAAAAGACAAGAGTTGTAGCTAAGCACAGTGGCAAATGGTGATTTCCTGCTGCTGTCTCCTAGGCACTTTGCATCATCTCTGCTTCTGAAACTTTGGCAATGAGATACAGAAACTGAAAAATGGTTTACAATTCGCAAGTGGCTTAAGTTTTTTTCATATGAAATACAATGCTCAAAAAATGTGTATATATATATGTGCGTGTATATATATATGTGCGTGTGTGTGTGTGTATATATATATAGATACAAAATATCATAATGCTGAATCTTGTCCAAAATGCAGATCTTAAAACTTAAGAAGTTAGATTTGAAAATGGCTGTTAAATCCTGTTATGGATGAAATATCCAAAACTGAACAATATAAATGTGAGTTCTAAATTTGGAGGAAAGTTGAGGTTTAAACAAAAGTCAATTTTTTTTTGAAGTTATTATTTTCAAGTGTTCAGATTTCAGTACAAGATTGCAGCAAAATTCCCAGTACAGTGGTAGTTTACTATTAATCCTGTTCCCTGATAATTCACTGGTCATTTCATTAGCCTTACTACTTCCATTAGCTCAGAATCTTTTATTTAATCATTGCACAGATTTTACCATATTTAATTTACAAGAATTGAGGAGATGGGTGCAGTGGGAAAGATCTTGTTGTAGAATATAGCAAACTGTTATGCAGCATCATGTAAAATTCAGGCTCTGTAATATAATTTAAGCAAAGTAATAATATGATATTACTCTATTACAAAGTTTTAGAAGAAAATGAGTGTTGGATTATTTCACTGCAGAGAGAAATGTCACATAAAACATTGAGAAAATAAATATGTGCATTAATACCAAATTTTACTTTTGTGATATTCATGAAGCCATGGGAATCTCTGTGCTGACTGTGCACTGGAAACAGGAATCACAGTAAACAAGTCCAACAGTTTCTGCAAACACCATTCCAGTGCCAAGCTCTGAGTTCTCATTTCACCCACTAATTACCAGAGACTTTTAATGGTTCTGTTTGAGAATTTATCCAAATATTGCAGCAGCATTCTCCCCGTCACAGCTGCTGTGCTCCAGGCAGATGGACTACTTTAAAAGTTATACTTGCCCAATTAAATTGCAAAAGAAGCTTTAGAAAGCTAATCCTTTGTGTTTTAAATAAAAGTAAAAAGCCCTTAAGGGTTTTATGAGAGCTCTCCTTGGGCTGTAGAGGCATTTGAGCTACATTCTTGCATTCTTAATTTGAAAATTTCTATTTTAACTCTGTTGATTTTTAGCTACTTTGTCATCCAATACTCTGGGTTTACTATGAATTGTAATGAACATTTTGGTGCTGTTGTTTATATTAAAGCTGAAAGGAAAAAAAAACATATAGCTAGGAATGTTCAAATATTTGGATTGAAAACCCAGACTGGTGAATTTCAATGAGTTATAGGTGTCTGCTCTTGAGTTAACAAGTCAGTTCAACATTGCCAATTACTAAGTTTAAATAACATTTTTCCTTGCCCAGCATCTAATTCTTTATTCTTTCCTGACACAGCAATTTAAAGTTCTTGTTTTGCTCATTATTTGACATTGACTGAAATAGGAAAAATCCTAAGGATCCATTTCATAGAAGTGCTTTCAATGTATTAATTTAACTTATTTCACTCATAAAGAAAAGATTAATTCAGTTTTAAATTAATGGCTGGTAGTAATACTAACAGTTTCAGTAGAAGAAATTTACTGGGGTTTAATGTTCCATGGCTCCAGCTCTGCAGCCTCTTCCTTGTTCCTTGGCTGCTCTGCTCCATGAACTCCCTGGGTTTTTCCAGTCCCTCCATTCCCTGTTGGATAAGTGCCCCATGAGGTGCTGGATGTTATTTTTAAAATGTGCACATTTCATGCTCCTCTTTTCAATGTTTTGAGTATGTGAATCTGATTGATGTTACTTTTTCTTTTTTTGTTTGGCTTGGCTGGTACTGTGAAAGGAAATCTTGACTTTTCAGGTCTCTGCATGCTTTGCACACACAATTCTTAGTGGTGGTAGTTCCTCTGCAGTGTAAACTTATCCTTGCTCCACTGAAATTGTATCCCAGGGTGTAACCAGTGAACCCCCTAAAAACCACTCAGGTACAAAGCCTGCCCCTCCAAACAGCAATAAAGCTGCTTTTCCAGTCTGGGGATTGTGAGTTTGACTTCTCAGAAATGCACACACAGCTTAATCAGACTGCCAGGCAGGGGAAGTTTGACAAAACATAGATATTTTTCTATATAATTTTTCTTCCATCTTTCCAGCATCTGCCTTCCCAGTTTCTTCAACAGAGTCAAATGTGGTTTTTGGTTCATATTTCAGTTTAATGGCTGACACTGTGGGTAGAGAAGTGCAGTGGTAAGGATAAATGGAGATTACAAGAATTGCATGGAGTGAAAAACCATGCAGCAACAGACAGTGGGGATTTTGGAAGAGTGCAGATGTGTGAGAGTGGTGGTTCTGGGGGTTTTCTGCAGGTTATGGCAAAAGTTACTTATTTCACATGGTTTTCAAACTTCCAGCTGCAGTTGGAAACCTTATGTTTTCATTTGACAAGTTGGTTCAAAAAATAAATGTTTTTCTCACAGTAAAAGTGTGCTGTGTATTTTAGAATTTTGATTTTCCCTTATGCATGTTTTAAAAACAATATTTCTTGAAACTTAATGTTTGAACAGAACCTTTTCAAGAAATAAACTAGGAAAAGCTTGTGGGGGCTTTCAACAGGAGGATGATTACTCTAATTTGCCTTCCACTTTTGAGCATCCACACTTTAAATTTCCCAACTCAGTCTATGGCAGTGGATTGGAACAAGGTGATTTTTAAGGTGCTGTCCAACATAAACTGTTCTGATTCTGTGACAGGTGACAGATGTAATAGCTGTAAGATAATTTATTCTGACTGGACAGTTTTCTGTCATGTCTGATTTGTGGTTTGTCCTGTAGAAAACAGATTTCTCATGGTGCACATTTGATGGACATTTTCAGTTTAGAGAGGCAGCTTGCTGTATTTAATTATGGTTTGTGCTTTCTAGGTGGGAGATTCTCAGATTCTAAGAAATTTGTGTGACTCTCACTTTCCCTTCATGTTGCAAATCTTTCCAGGGTTCCTAAACTGTTGCTGGGATCAGAGGCTGCATGTGGGGGCTGTTGTGAACTCTGCAAACAGCCTGGCCACTGCAGAGCTCTCCTTCTATGCAGGTTCAATTTTCAAAACAAAAAAATAGTATCTGAAATGCACCATTTTTAGTTAACAACTCTGAATTAAGGCTTTAATTGTGTTGGTTTGGATGTTGCTTTTGTTCCACTTCATTTTCTGTCTCCATCAGAAACTCCAGCAATAGCTGTTGGCCAAGCTGCTTAATTCAGTCATAACTCTTCTTTGCATATAAGTCCTGTTGGGTTTTTTTCCTCAAAATAATGAGAGATGGTGAGGATAAGTTTAGATATGCTTCTGAAATCCCTGGAGACTGCAGTGAAACATACATCACCAGCCTAGCACAGAGAGCTTGAGATGGATTTGAAACCATTGGAATTGGATGATGTTGAAAATTACCTCTTTTTCCTGTCCTCCTTTCTTGCAGAGGGAAATGGATGGAAATGTGCTCAGAGTTCCAGAGGAACTGCATGCAAGGAGGCCTCTGAAGGGAATATTTTCAGATGAAAATGGGTGACAGATGCAGAGCCTATAAAGTAGAAACAGGCCCCCAGAAGTGCAAATTTGCAGCTTATTGTGATACACAGGAAAAGCTGGCAGGGAACAAGAGAGATGAAACTGCTGAGAGAGATTTTTAAATGGCCTCTGTGTACAGGGGCCTGTTGTTGATCACAACAAGGAGTCTTATTGCTTTGGGTCCCACAGAATGAAGCACAAAGCTATTTATGAAAGTAAATGTGTTTATGATAAGAGATGGAGTAATTTGTGGAATATAGTTTTGTACCTGGAGTTTTCTCCAGTGCACAGCTTGTCTAGTGTAACATTCTTCTATTTCTTGCTCTCATTGGGCAGTACACAGAATATCTGTTTCTGTTGGTGTGCATGGCCACAGAGGAGCTCTCTGGATGTCCCTGAGTGTGTTCAGTTTTCCCCTACAGCAGTGGTTTGGTAATGCTGAAGGAACTTTTCTTGAGCAAAAAGGACTGAAGAAGGCAAGAACTTTTTATAAATCCTTCTGGTGGGTTTTGTAAGCCACCTCCAGGTGGGATCAAGGTGACAGGAGAGAATCGAACAGAGATAAGGAATACAGGGCAGGATGGAAGCTTCTGTCCTCAGAACGGGAACATTTCAGTAATAGAAGAGATTACAGGATTTTGTCTCTGACTAATTTTACAGCAAGATCTGGAAATTACTTCAGGTTGGTGAGACTGGGTAGAGAAGATGCTGTGGTACTTACTGCAGCAGAAAATGGACTTAGCTAAGCAAGTTCTAGGGATGAAAATTGAGTGTGGTTTGCCTATGATTTGATTGAGATGATGCAATGCCATTGCACATGAAGTGCTGAAGATGCACTAAGAGATAAAACCATGATGATCTTATTTCAGAAATAACTTTCAGAACCATGGTACTTGAAATTCCTTTATTCTACTTTAATAAAAATAAAAGTTCTTTTCCTCTGAAAAGATGATAGATTCCATTTGCTCTGTCAGAAAAAAAATCTTCATGGATTAGAAAACATTTTTATCTCAGTATTTCTTCTGGAGCATATGCTGGAAATTGTTCATGCAAGGTTTAGTGTCAGGAGGTAAGATACAACTCTTTATTCACTTTAGAGGGAAGCATTTCAGTTGCATATTTATATAGAGACACAAGCTGGATTTTTTTCAGTGTTAGTTTGCAAAGATGAGCGTACTTAAAACTGAGAAATTTCTCTTGAAGAACTGCTTGAATGCCTACAGGGAGAGGGAAGTTATCCAATGTGACAGGCTGGTGAGCTGGAAAGTATCCAAATAGCTGGTTCACAGCACAAAACTTCAGAGCTCTTCCTTGTAGAAATCTTATCAGTTGAAAAAATATTGCTAAGTACTTGATGTTGGTATCAAAGTGTGCACGCATTTTACACTTTCGATTATTGCAGGTTTTAATTCAGGCTTTATAAAATGTTACCAGAGCTGTATGAAGATCTGTAGGTAACTTGTGCAAGGCAGGTTGGCACCCTGTGCTGCCCTGCAGGCCTCAGCACTTGGTTAGAGACAGATTAGTTCATAAAAATGAACTAATTTTAGTTCATAAAAATGAACTAAGACCTTTTGAACTTTCTCTTTGGTTGTCAATTATATTGACTATGCCTGTTAAACCAGAAAAACTTACTATTTTTCCCCAAGTAGCAAACATAAAAGCTGCATTTTCATGGTTCCTGTGTGACAGGTCGCCACTGCCCAGCACTTTTCCCTTTCTCCTGTTGAGACACTGCTACAAGAAACAACATTTAAAACCAGTATAAACTGCTTGCTAAAGACTGTGACTTCTACACTGGACTTGTTCTCATCATTACAGCATTTATTTAATTCTAAAAAACAAGTTTTAAGTGTATTTTCTGCAGCCCCTTAGCTTTCAGTTGGTTTCTGGGGTTTTTTTCCAATGGATTTATCACTTCAGATCAAGAATGACATGGCAAAGCTGCATCCAAGAGTATTTAGCAGTCTGCTGTGCTGCAGCTGTGTGGGATGCCTTGTAAGCACTGGGTGTTCAGTGATGATTCTTTAGGATCTCCAGAACTTTTTTTGCCACTTCAGTAAGTGGGAGTTTCAGTAAATGTAAGGAGTCAACTGTTACTCTCACTTGTGTCACAAGAGAAGAAACCTTATTGTATTTGCTGGAAGGCAGGAATGATGTATCTGACTCTGTGGAAACCCAGGGCACTGGGAATTTTTCTCAGTCTGCTCTGGGGTGCCCTGACCCCCAGGGCAGCACTGACTCTGACCCTCATCATGGAGAAAGTTTCCCAGATTCAAGATAGACCTGGAATCCACAAAAGTGTGAAATAGATTATAGAGATTAGTGTAGGTGTATCACTTGGTGAGAAATTTAGGTTTTGGGATTTTTAGTAGGTTGTGGATGGCAGCAAGATGGAGGGCACAGGGTGTGTTCCTGGGTTTCTTCTTCATGCTTCTTCTTCCTTCTTCTCCATGGGTTTGGGTGGCATTTTGTAATTGGGCAGAAAAGTCCACATTGGGGGCTCTTTGGGATCAGTTATTGGGTTAAAAGGGAAAATAATCCAGGTGTCAGCTCTTAATTGGACATTTTAGTCTTAAAAGACCTTGTACCAAGAGATTGTTGCCATTTTGTGCCTTCTAATGAAAAGCTGCCAAACTCACAGTAGTGGGACTGTTTTTCTGATAAGAAATAATAAACACCTGAGTCCGAACATGTAACTACTGTCTCAAGTGCCTTCAATCCAGACCCAGAGAAACCCACAAGTGGTACCCACGTGTGACTCCATGTTCTCAGAAGGCTAATTTATTACTTTATAATACCATATTATGTTAAAGAATACTATACAATACTAAAGAATACAGCAAGGATACTTACTGACTGCTAAAAAGATAATAATGAAAACTTGTGACTCTCTCCAGAGTCTCAACACAGCTTGGCCCTGATTGGCCAATGAGTCAAAACAAGTCACACCAGAATCCAATGGAACAATCACCTGTGGGTAAACAATCCCCAAACACATTCCACACAGGAGAAGAAAATGAGATAAGAATTATTTTCCTTTTTCTCTGAGGCCTCTCAGCTTCCCAGGAGGAAATCCTGGGCGAAGGAATTTTTTTCAGAGAATGTGAATGCTACAGAACCATGCCAAGCCCTCAATGAAATCCACTCTCCCATGGCGTCTGTTCCCTGTGGAAGCACTGGAACCTGGGTGGGAACATTGTGCCAGCTCTCATCGTGGTAACAGGGCTGGAATTTAAAATTGCATCCTGAGGTTTTTTTACCTGTGCTCCTCCAGAGCATCAGGAATGTGAATAACTGGATATTTTATCCTCCAGAGATGTGTTTTGTGTACTCAGCTGAATGCACCTGGCTGTGCCTCTTCCCAGATGTCGGTTTTGAAAAATATTTTTTGTGTGGGGGAATTGAATTAGGGCATCTCAGGCTGGGTTAGCAGGCACTGGCTGGCAGTAAGGGCAGGAGAGACTGGAATTGTGCTTATTGGCTTTGGCAGGGTGTCTGCAGAGGCTGGCACTTCCCACAGGCTCCCAAATTCTGGCACAAAAAGCTACAGGTGGAGGAGAAATGGAGATTGGGACAGAAGGAGCTGGGGACTCCTCTGGGAAAATCTCTGCTCAGTGATGGCCACGGCTGTTTTCAGTGTCAGAGGAAGATTCCTCAGGCTGTGTCACCCTGCAGTGCAGTCTGCTCAGCCAGGCTGATGCCTTGGCACATCTCCTTTGGAATGTTGGCAAAATGGAGCTGTGCTATGATTGGCAATAAGGTTGGTAGTTCAGGTTCTTGTGTGGGTTCTGTTTCATTCCATCCTAAACCTGTCAGGAGCCAGAATTATCCATTCTGGAGGGGGATTAGTGAGGAGTAGAGCAAGAGAGAAACCTCTGTTTATTTTGAGTCTCTGCTATAAGTAATTTTACATCAAAGTATACCAGCCTGCTGATGTTGGAGAGTTCAGTCACATGTCTTTTGAGGGGTTACAATCAAATGGAGGAGAACTGCATGATAAATCTTTCAATGTTTGTTCTCTTCTTCTGACTTTGCGGTTGCAAATTTTAGTTCTATTTCGTATCATCAATAGTGAAGGCATTAAGGAAAGTCACAGTTCAGATTTGTAAGTGTTACAAGTATTTGGTAAGAACACAACTCTTGGTTTCATGACTGTCTATTTAACAACTCAGTAGAGCTTCATGTTGCAATAGAATAATGAGAAGGGACAGCACAGGTATGTTTTACTTGTGTCTGTTCTCTTATGCAGCACTTCTCTTTAAATCCATGAGAAAGGTTTATTCTCTTTTATGAGCATTGTAAGGGTGGTTTTTAGAGTTTTAAGTCTGCCTCACCAACTTATCCATAATTCTCTGTGACTTTATTCTGTCAATTTATACACTTCTGCCCTGTATATTTAAAGAGTCTGCAGCTTAATGCTGTTTGAGAGGTGCTCAGATTGTTATTATGCAGGGCAGGTGCCTTTACTTTTGAATTGTAGCATCATTATTGCCTGACTACCTTTTCTGAAGGTGGAGAGAACTTGCTTTTGAAAAGCCTTGCTTTTTGTGAGGAGAGGATTTGAAAGAATCCCACTTCAGTTAATTATTTATAGCCTGAAAAATAATGTAGCCTTCCAATTGCTCTCCAAGCTTGGCACCACTCCCCACGTAAGGAGCACCAGGAAAATGAAAGTTTCTCTGCAGCTCATGCTTTGACAGAGACACCCATGCTAAGTTACAGCATTATTGCCATGTGCAGCATTATTTTATGTTATTAAAATATTTATGGCTAGATACTGGTTTTTCATCAAAGCAATAGAATAAAAATTCAGTCAAAACTTGTCCCACTGGGGTAAGACAAACAACTGGCTAATTTGTTCTTCACACTTTATTTGAATAATATTCTTTTATTTTTACTTTTTTTGGTGGTTACTGCTGGCTTGGGGCAGATTATGAAAGCTAAAATTGTCTCAGTACTAACAGGTGCTGAGGAATGCTGGAAGATGGAACATTCAAAAAAATGACTAGCAACTTTTTCTCCTGGTATTGAAAAGAAAATGTGTGTTTCTTCTTTATCCAAAGCTTGTATAGTTTCTCATGAAGCTGGAAACAGTCTGAGTTACAAAGGGACCAGACACTTGGCTGGAAATCAAATGCCCCTGATGACTGAAGGGATTAGGTGGCATGTTAAAAAACCCTTAAAACTAAAAGAATAAATTTATAGGTTTTTTATAACTTTGTAACTAATTGTTTCTCTCTAATCAGCACCTAATCTTGACAATATTTGTTATTTCTCAATATCCAATAAATATTAATGTAAATAATGTCTTAAATCTCTAAACTCTCCATGTGGAGATTCTGCAGTTTGAGGTTATTTTTGGAGAAGCCACAACACCCCCAGTTAAGGGCTGAGATTCAGTAGCTGGGGGTCTTTGGCAGCAGAACAGAACTCCTACAGAAACAGAGGATGAAGGAAATTCTGTGAAACTGTGGGGTCTTAGGAGGAGGAACAGTGCATGGAGTGAGACAATACTTGTATTTGAAAGGAATTCAGAAAAAGTGAGATGCTGACACTTTCTTTGCTGTTGAGATGGGAAGAGTGATCAGGTACCACACTACAGTATCCCACAGATATATTTCTGTCCTGCTGGGAACATTTAGAATCATGGATCTTGTGTCTGCTCTGTCCTGGAACGTGGCCAAACAGCAAAGGTGCAATGGTGGTTTACGAAAATAAATCACAAAGTGTAGATAAACATTTCACTCTCCTGTTGGGAAAGGTGATGCTTCACCTTGTGGGGTTTCTAAGATGGCACCACAGAGGGAGGGAGGTGACCCTCTGGTGACCTCCTGATGGTCACTAAGGGAAGATGAACATCTCTGGACACTCCAAGGGCTCTGAACCTTGCTGGAGAAATGAACAGCTTCTCTGGGCAGCACAAGCTCATGTCCCAGTGATGTCAAGGGCAAAACAAAAGCCTGTTTGTTTCCCTGCCTTTGCAATTTCAGGTATTTCTCAATACCTCATAACTGATTTTATATCTTGGACAAATTCAAATTTTATTTTTAGCTTACAAAGTTATATTTAGATAGTCAGAGAAGTTAATAATTGATGATTTGTCTAATAAATCTGCAGTGTCCTGAGCTGTGTGACACCTGCTTGTCACTCAGGGTTGGCGTTTTTGTTATTCAGTCTTTATGAGGCTGGCAGTTTGAAGAAGTCCAGAAGTTCTATTTGGGAACTGCAATAAGCCTGAACTAAAAGGCTGCATGGAAATAAGTACCTTCAAGAAATTTTTGTATGCTCAAATTAGTTTTCCACCAGTGTGGGCAATTAATTTCAAAGAAGAAGACAGGAGATATGCAGCATTCTGTAGAAATTAACAGCAACTTCAGTTCCTCATGTGTTTTGAAATATGTGAAGTCTTTTGAAAGTACTATGTAAGTTAATTGCATAAGCAGATGAATATTTGCTTAAAGTCACTTTCCCTGTACTTTCTGATCCTCTAAGAATGCAGAATGGCCCAAGTAATTGAGTATTTTACATGATTGTATCTCTCTAGTTGGAGAAGACAAGAGCAGTCTCTGAAGTAGTTACATAATATGGAATATGGCCTGCCCTGTCTCAAGAACAAAGATGACCTTTCTTCTTTTTTGTATCCCTGGGATGGTCTCCCAGGGCCTGTTAGTGAAATATCAGCAATTTTATAAAAGTTACTTCCTTCCTTCATTATTCCATGTGAGCACTGTGCTGCCTTAATGGCCCTGCAATGAGGTTATTTTCAGAAAACTGTGGTGTTTTTTATTTTAAAGAATAATTTTAATGTAAAAGGTCTCCTTGGGAATAGCTTCAGGTTTAATTTGGGTAAGTAGCAGTGTGATTGAAGCAAAATACTGCAATGCAAACCTGTATTATTAAGAAGGCAAGTAAAACATGAAGCACGTGGGTGTGGTTGTGTCTCACTTCAGACATGACTGGACATGCAGTTTTTCCAATGTTTTCCAAAAGAAGTGTAACAAGAAACCAAATGAGTACCTTACAACAAAGCTGAGCCAGGCAGACAACCCAGAAGCTGTTAGAGAGGCTTGGGTTAGGGTTATTATATAATGTGTTAGCTGCATAAAATGAGGTGTGTGTTTCAGGTTTTGGTTGGTTGATTTGTCTTGTAAAAATAAAAATGAAGAACCGAAAACAACAACAAAACCAAACTAACAACTAAACACCTTAAAAAATGCTAGAACCCACAGAAATGTTGCCATGTATAATCTGTCAAGATTGCTTTGTTATTCCCCTAAATCCAGAAAAAGAGTTATGAGGCAGGAATGTCTAACTGGCAGCCTGAGGGCATGTGTATCCTTGTATAATAGGAATCGACCTCATCCAATGGGAACACCTTTCCTTTTTAAAAACAATAAGTTTCATGTGTTGATAGAGATGTTTGTAATCCTGGTGTCACTTGTTTTGTGAAGAGCTTCCAGAAAATCCCAGCATTCTCAGAGCTATTTCTGTTGCAATAATTAAGATTTTGTTAACAGCCTAACAAGGTTTATTTTGATGCCCTTTGCATGTCCCTAAGGTGCCCCACAGGTTTGCACATCAGGCTGATTCCCTGTTAGCCTGTCTGGGAACACTGGGGTGCCCAAACCTCTGGGGCCACCACTGATGCAGGAAATCATCTGAACAAGGGCTACCTTTGGCTTTTTCCACCTGCTGCCAGCTGCCAGCCCATGCCCACATCCTGCACATTTCCATTCCCAGTTTCTTTGCCACCAAAGAACCTGCTCCCCACACACTGCTGTGAAATCCTGGATGGTGCTCTTCAACTCAGCAGAGTGTAAATTCCTTTTTCTTTCTTCTCCCAAATCCCTGGGACCACATTACTGCTTTCCTGTTTTCATGCTTGGATTCTCTGTTCTTGCAGAGCATCTGTGCCTTGAGCTCACAACTTGCTAGGGCCGACCTAATGTCCTGGAACTCTCTAATTGCAGCACAGGCAGAATTCTGGGATCATCTGGAAGGGTTCAAGGAGCTCCACTACTGCTCCTGTATTCCAAAGCCCTCCTTCTCTACTGCCTTATTCATTCAGAATCAACTTATGAACAATATTAGTTCTCCTCTTATTCGGTTGTAACTTTTTTTTAATATATATAATTTTAAATATTTTTAATTATTGTAATTATTTGCTAAATATTACTAAAATATTTTAATGTTTGTTGTATTTAATAGTCTTGGAGGTCAAGACCTTGTACCAAGAGAAGATCAAATAAAAGACACTTTTTCCTTATGTGACTACAGTGCCATTTCAAAAAAGACAAATGGCCTTGATCTAGTAGAAAATGCTTTATTTTAATATTTTCTAAATATAGGAAATACATCTTTATTTTAAGGGAAATATTTAAGACAATAATACTCTCCATTATGGAATTCCTGCCACTGAGCTCTGCAGTCTAGGAAATCTTGTTTTAAGATTCAAAATATTAGCAACTTCCTTCAAAACAAAAACAGAGCAGAACAAGTTGCTTTTTTTTTTTTTCTTCTTAATGAACATGCCTTGAAAACTGATAATAATCGAAATGTAAAATTTGATTCCAGTCCCTCCAGCTTCCCAGACTCTTGCCTTAATATGATAATGTTGCAGGCATAGTTTGGAGAGTCCTTGACCAGGAACCACACAATAGATCACAAGATGCAGGTCTAGGAAGCTGTAAAGGAACATCCAGCTCAATGCCTTTATGTTAACTAATATGGGAGAAGAATTTGTTTATAAAACATACCATAATGATGTTTTCAAGATATATCTCCTAAAATATCTTGGAAGTTCTTTGGGCTGTGGGATGGCACAGCATCCACCAATGCTGGTTCTGTTCCTCAGCTCTCTAGAGCTAAAAGGACAGAAAATACCCTGCCTCCCAACAGGTCCTTGGGTGGCACTTCAGGGGAGGACTAGAACAAAGATGACACTGCCAACCAAGATCCAAGAGGATGTTCTGAACAGCTTCAGTAGCACAGTCCTGAGGCTGCTCTTAAACCCAACAGCACTAATATGGAAAATACAGTGGAGGTGTGGGTTGTAATGCTTCTAATCATCACCTTTTCCCTGTGTGTGTTGTTAGATATGTACTGATGCTCCCACACACTCTGTATTGCAGTGACTAATCATAAAAATAAGAGACTATAAGACTGCTCAGGTGATGCAAACTCTGAATACCAGAGGCATAACAGATTATATTTCTCTGGCAGTCTCATTGATCAAGTTTGCTTTTATATGCATGGCATTCTGCTTTTTGTTTGTTTCCTGCTAGAATTGCAATTCCCTAACATGTATCTACACTCATGATTTCTGTTTGCCCTGTCCAGGAGAAGGTGTTGGTACCCTGTCTCCTTAGCAAGGCAATCTATTCGAATGAAATCCTAGCTTAGAGATGAGGAAAAATAAATCTCTGCAGAGAGCCTTGAATGTTTTGGCAGTACAGCAGCACAAAGAAAGGGTCCTTTTGGCACACAGTCATCATCCTCAGGAGTTCAGATGGTCAGATGATGTGGCACCACAAAATATTTTCATAATCATATGAAAATGGGTCCATAATCATTTGGAAAATAGTTGAAAACTGTTTGAAGCCCAGTTTGTGTTTGGGAAGACCTGTTGTAGCACAGTGCTCTTTCATCAATACTCACCCATTTTTCTGAGGATGGTTTATGTTTGGGGTTTTTTGGGGGGAGCAAGTTTTAATTTCAGAATAAGGATATTTTTTTGTCTCAGGGATTTAATGCCTGGGGAGAAGAGGGGCTGACTTTTACCATCCTGGCACATTTTCCAAACAGCCAAGAACAGGAGTTTATCTTGTCCTATGGTGGTTTTAGGATTCAGAGGCTCCTGGATTGCAGTGACTGAGCAACCAAGGGACAGTCACACCCCTGATGGAGCCTAAGCCAGGGCACTCTGGAATTCTTTACCTTTTATGGGCTTTTAACTGGTTTGTCTTTTTCTCATTAAAAAAAAAAAAAGGAAGAAAAAACAAGAACTAAAATAATCCCTGATTTAGTTATTCAAAGAAATTTCAACTCTCATCTTCATTCTACTTGTATTGTAAGTATTTAATGAATCCAGCCCTTGGGCTGGTGCTAAGTTATTAAAGGAATATTCTTTATTCCTTACTCTGCCAGAGCCCAGGGATGTGTTAGAGTCTCTCAAAAATACAGATTAGCATATGCACAAATAATTGATGCAGACAATGCAATTTGGGAAATTTCTATCTGTATCTTATTAGAGCATCAAGATTCCCTGTTTATGTTACATTATCATTGAAATTCAACCAACTGGGCCATGTGACATCCCTTGAGGAGAGCCACACCTGAGAGAATGCATAATTGGCTATAGGCTGTGGATTGTGTCCCTTACCAGGACATTCTGTAATTTTTGGAGGTTTATTCTTTCATCTTTATACATGTGTTTCCACAGGGTTTTCTTTCATGGAGAATTCCCTATGCTTTCCATTAAGCAACCTGCCCAAGATTCTGTGTGAAAAGCTCTCTTTAGAAAGATTTGGGGTTTTGCTATGAATTTTTTGGTTTTGCCCATTTCTCTGCTAACCAGGCTCCAAGATTTTTTGCAAGCTTAAAAGTGGAGCCCACTATTACAAAACAATTAAAAAACTTAATAAAAGCCCCTACTGGATGTCATCTAAATATGAAAAATATTTCAGATGCAAATTAAAACTGTTCCAACAGTTGCTAGTTGCTATTAATCAATCCTAAACAAACACTGTGGGTAGACTGGTAACTGCAATGGATGTAATTAGTTAGAAAATTATTTTTATTGGGCCCTATTCTCTCCATAGGATAAATTTAAAAGAAGGAAGTTTCTGCAGTGAAATGACTTTCAACAGTTTTAAGCAGAACTATTATGATAAAGTTTTGTTTTAGCCATTCACAAATATATTTTATTAGTCTCATCTCTGATCAAGTAGTTGAAATCTAATTTAATTTTTCTGTCTTCAGTAAGTGCAG
This sequence comes from Molothrus ater, assembly GCF_012460135.2. Taxonomy (NCBI): domain Eukaryota; kingdom Metazoa; phylum Chordata; class Aves; order Passeriformes; family Icteridae; genus Molothrus; species Molothrus ater. Next base: position 3,747,145 of record NC_050492.2, on the reverse strand, counting down.
CTGAAAAAGAACAAAATCAAATAGAGTGGTATAGTTCTGGGAATACAGGAGGTGGCTCTGTTTTAAGGAAGTGAATCATCATCCAAGGCATTAGTCTTCACATTGTGTAAATTTAAAGAACATGGCTTAGCAATAAAAGCTGCTACTGCACTTTGAGGAGCTTGGATTGCTCAGTTCTGCTCTTTTTGACCCCAGGGTTGCTCTCCCTTGCTCTTTTCTGCTCTGCAGTCTCCTGTTGCAGCCCTGGCTCGGTTGGTTCCTGCTGTTATTTATTGCACCTCAGGGCAGGGAACGCTTCCCCCAGCCCCTCTGTCACCTCCTGCAAGTTCCCAAGCTGGTTTCCAGTCCTTTCAAATAGAAGAGATTGGCCAATCTTTGTACAGTAAATAAACCATGGGTGCTATTTGTAACCTGATTCCTTGCCTGTTCTTAGTGTGCAGTTCCAGTGTTTCTCATCATCTCTAACTGGGAATGAGTGCACTGGGACACTGGGCAGCACCAGCCATGCTCTGCCAATCTGCTTTAGTGGCCCCAGGGCAGTGCAGCAGCACTGGGATAAGAAATCAGGGAAATGAGCAGCCTGAGAGCCCCAGGACACTGCAGTGTCTCAGTGCACGTCCCATGGACCAGGGCAGGAAGGTCCTTCTGGCCTGGGGGACCGGGCTCAGGTGATTGTGGGGAGGCAATCACTGCGATGCAGAGGAGGAGGAGGGAAAAGCTGCACGGATCCCTGCAGGCAAAGGATGGGAGATTTCATCTGCTGGAGCAGAGCTGAGGTCAGGAGTGTGGCAGCAGTGCTTAGTGAGGAGGTGAAACTGATCCTTTTTCTTGTCTTTGATAACTGGGCTCTGAACTAGTTCACTTTCCAAGCAGTGATTGCTCATTCCAGATCACAGCACCATAGAAGAATCACAGAATATTCTGGGTTGGAAGGGACTCACAGGGATCATTGAGTTCAACCCTTTAGGGAATGGCCCATACAGGTATTAAACCCACAACCTGGGCATTATTAGCACCATGCTCTGACCAGCTGAACTCAACTCAGTGCTTTCTGACCTCACTGATTATTGTTATTCATAATTTATTGGTAAATATGCTTTGAAGATGAAAATAAAGGTAATATTACAGGAAAAGTTAATACCACAGGAAAAGTAGTAAATTACACAACTGTGTTTGAACACAGACTTCAGCAGAAGTTAAATCAATTACAGTGGCGTGTTCATATCAACCAGAGACAGTAGCAGAAATTCTGGCGTGGATTTATGACACAAAACCAGCCAAACTACAAAACCCAGCAGCAGAAAAAACATTGCAGAGAATGAAAAATTTTCTTTTTTGGAATATTGCTGGAAAAATCAGTACAATGTTAAAAAAAAAAAAAAACCTGTAAAAAAAAACCCACACAAGTGTGGCAAAGTGCATACTCCATGAAAATCAAGCTATTTTTATGTCCTAACATGAACTATTATTTATTGCTTTTATCTATGCATGGTCTTGAATGAAATAATACTGAAATTGTTGTGTTTGTCTAACTTGTAACAAATCTTAAAATTGCACAGAGCAGCTGCAGTTACTCTCTCCTTGTGCTACAAAATTGTTCTGTATTATTCTACCTGGTAGTCTGCTGCTTTTGTAGTTGTGCATCCTTTTAGCTAAATCCTGTGACTGTAAAGGAAATGGTAGGACAAGCTAAAAGAGCCCAGCATGTTGTCTGTCAGAAATCCAAGGCTGTCAGTGAGATGCTGGAGCAGGATGCTGTTCAGTCAGCTAAAAAACACAAGGAGACAGAACCAATGAAAGGAAAACTGGAGAATGAAAATCTCAGACCCACCAAGAGTCGATGAATGTTGCTGTAAGTGAATTATCAGCACCATGTGTTCATTGGCAGGCTCCAGGTCTGTATGGATTGGGAGCTATTCCCCATTTCACACGTGATGGATGCTCAGGGTTGTTGCATAGCAGCCTGTCCTAATGTTTATGTATTTGTGCCTTTCCAGCTCCAAACACTACATTTTAGGACTGCACATGCATTGGCAGGGACACCTATTTCTGGGGAGAAACAGAACTACTGCATTAGCAATTCACTTGAAATTCTGCTTATTTTTCCTTTCAGACTGCTATTGTTTAGTATTTGCATAATATGATCAAGATGTTTGTCTCAACCTCTACATATGCCACAGTTCCCAAAGCTTAATGGGGTTTTCTGAGGAACTGTAGCTTCAAGCTACTGTGGTTCTTTGTGGCATCACTGAGCATCTTCCATACTTGTTTTCGTGTTGCTCTTTAGCTCATGACAAGGAACAGCTGAGATGACTCAATGATTCTCTGAAGACAGTATTTTTGGAGATACTCTCAATAGCAGACTTATGGTACAACATAAATATTGATGATTTTTAACACTTGATTTAAATAGGTGATTGGTTAGTTTTTCTTTGATCACACTCAAGATGACATATTTCTCACTTTTCTTCCAGAAAGGTGTTTGTACTTATTTCTCACAAAAAAAAAAAAAAAACCAACCCAACCAAAACAGAACTCTTTGGCCCAATGAAATTCTTGGTCATTCTCTTTATGTGTGTTATTTTTACAATTACTCTTTCTAAAATGCAATGAAGTTTGAAACTTCTGGCTTATCCTAAAAGGGAGTTCAGAATTAAATCTAATCTATGATTGCTGCAAACACCACAAGAATGCTGGGTTGTTTGATTCAGTTTCTTTGCCCCATACAGAAAGCCATGTGTTAATCAAACATGAACTATCATTAGTGTGGGGTCACAGGTTGTGAGGATGCTGCAGATCCCCCTTTGCTCCCCCTGCTTGTGAGGGTGAGCAAAATGAGCCTGTCCATGTGGTTTTGTGTTTACACTCAGGCTCTGTGCTGGTAAAGTGCTCTATTAATGAGGGTAAATGCTACTTAAGTGCCTACATTAAATAAATATCCCCCTGAGTCCTTCCAGAAGTGCATCTGCATGAGGATTGCCTACCCTGCAGCCACTGAAATCCTTCTACTAGATTAGATCAAAATGTAGCCTCATTCCATGTTATTTCTGTTGTTTTCCCAGTGCTTTTGCCTCATCCTTGTGCTGCTGCTCTATTTGAAGTTACTACGGCAACCTGTCACCATCTGCTATTATAAAGTGTGCTGGGCTTAGTTGCTAGGTGTTGAAGTTTGTCATCTTACTCATATGATCCTGATGTTCCTCAGCTGTTTCTTTTCCTGTACATGTTGCATCCACAGCTAATCTGCACTTTTTCAGCAATGCAAGAGATTCCACAGCTTCCTGCTTGACCTTAGGAAGCCCTGTTTGTTTTACAGAATAAGTCTGCAATTCTTTTTGGTGTACTTGGTGTATACTCGAGTAAAACAACATCTCTTTCACCTTACCCACTACTTTGCAGTGTTTATACTAAAGACAGCACTTTATTTCATTTATATACGGTATTAATTATGGGGGGGGGGGTTAAGTGGACAGAGAATTTGAATGTTTCCTGGACATTTTCTCCTCTGTTTCATTTTCATCTGACACCTATTTACTCATGTTCCTGCTCCTTACAGCAGTGCAGCGTTCATACTATCAATTACCCTATTTCTTTACACATTTTTTTAAAGTCTGACAAGAAATTGTATCATTTTAAAAATAGAATTCAGTGCTGTTTCTGTTTTGGATTCTTTTGTGCTCATAAGGAAATTAATGTATTGAAGTTGGGAAATATTTCATTAGAGGTCTTTACAGTCATGCAGAATTGTTTCTGGGGTTTTTTTCTGTTCATATTGTCTCAGCATTAAAGTGTTTACTTTGATACATTTATTTTTTATACATTTGACCTAGTTCTAATCAATGTTTTCTGCTGTAATTCACTGGCTAAATCCTAACAAGCTTGAGCACAGCTGAAATTATTTGCTAGGATTCTACCTGAACTTCACCTTGTCTGCCACAACCTTTTCTATCCTATTCTATTCTAACCTATTCTAATTGTTCAATCCCTATGAACAACATTTGACTTAATGAAATCAGCTTTTTAATAGACTCTTGCATGATTCTGAGTTTCTTCTGCCTGTCCTGTGAGCACACAGGCTGTGGCCAGGCACAAGAGCTGGTTTTGTGCAGAACTTACTGTTCACAGGCAGTTCGTGCTCTTTGCACACTCCAGTAAGAGACACTTAAACCCCAGAGGAGAATTTCAGCGAATGCAGAGAGGAGTTTGCAGCTTTGATCAGAGCTGTGGAGAGCCCTGAGTTACCCTTCAGTCCTGCCAGGGAGAGTGGCAGTGCTGGGGTGCAGGGGCACTTCAGAGACCTGAGGCTGCCTCTGAGAAGTGAATATTCATTGCTGCCATTTGGGGGTTAGGAGGGAGGGGCAACCTTTAAACCTATAAAGATGTAGCAGATGATTTCTGATAGTTGAGATTGCTGGCAAGAAAATGATTAAAGATCAAACAGTATTTGTATTTCCCTGCTTTACAGCTAAATGGAAAGGATGGAGGAAGTTTTTGCAGCAAACCATCTTTACTGACACATTTTTTATTATCATTCAGTCCAACTGATGTGGATTTGACAGGTTTGATGTGAGGTCCTGGCTAGCAAGATGTGATCTTTCCTTATGGCTCTTTTCAAGGCATATCATCTGTTAAATTTAAAATCCCCATACCCAGTCACTAAGGCATTTGTGCTGTACCACAATCACAGACATAGCTAGACACATTTTTTGAAGTTGGTTTTAACAAAAGAAAGAACCTTCTTAAAGTCTTTTTGCCCTTAAGCATCATAATACATCCATGCAATGCTTGCTGCTTATTTCAAGCAGTGATTATTTAACTTGAGTCACATTCAGTGGTGAATGTGTAATTACTAAAAATATGAGCTGCTGCTTTTCGTGTCAATTCTCTAACTTCTGCTGGTAATCTTTTTTCAAAATCAAGATATGAGAAGAAAACCCCCACACAATTTCAGTACCAAATCCTTTGCAAGTCATTATTCCTTTCAGCTATGCATTTAACACCACAGCAAAGATTTTTCTGCTCCAGAACTGTAAAAGTGAAGTACTACTGCAGGAAATCCAGCATTTCTTTTAGAAGAGCATCAGTACCCGAGAACACACGATTTCTTACCTGAAAGCTTTTGGTTTACCTGCAGAAAATGAGTCTTCTTAGCCTTAAAAAGTAGGCAAGGCTCTCACTAGCACTAAGGTTACTCCACAAGAAGGTACGAGAGGTCCTTTAGGTTGTAATTTCACTCTTTGTATGCAAGAGGTGCGCTGGGTCTGCTCGCGTAGGAATAAATAAATAAAGCCCAGCAGCTCGGAGCGGAGAGCAGCTCGTGGAGGGAAGCACAAGACCTCTAGTGGTGACAGGCAGAGCTGAGCAGGGACTGCTCCTGCTCTGGAATGGGGACAAAATGGTTGGGTGCCACTCTGGTGTGGGGACACAGCGAGCCCGAGCGGCACCGAGCGGCACCGGCGCTGGGCAGCCCCGGGCCAGGGCAATGAAAGGATTCGATTCAGGGACATCTAGGAAATGATTCTGCCTGCTCAGCAATTCTGTTATGAAAATAAAATCAAAGCACTGAAAGCAGGCTTGGTTTTAAGCCAAGAATTAAAACTTCAGCAAATTAAAAGGAATCAGTGAGGAGGAATCATCGCAGTCTTAAAGGAATAGTGCAAATTATTAAACTCACTATTGTTGCTTGGGAAAGAAATGTCTTTGTGACTTTCAGTAACTTACACTGAAAAGTCAGTATAAAACTCAGGGCTGGAAATCATGTTGTGTCTTTCAGCATTTTGACTTTAGGAATTGAGAAAGACTAAATTCTTCTTTTTGAGGAAGTTTGAAAGAAGTTTTAAGATGTCAAGGTCATAATGTTCTATAGAGGTTTGAGAGTTCTCTAATAGCTGTTTTAACACCTGCAGAATGTGAAAAATGGCATTTCTTGCACTATTTCTTCCTTGCACTATTTCTTCCTTGTGCTATTTCTTTCTTGCACTATTTCTTCCTGTGAATAATAGAATTATTTAAAAATATTTTGATTCTAACATATTTTCTTCCCATGAATTCCTAACAGAAGCAATTTTGTTTTTATAATGAAATCAAAGCATGAAAAGCAGGCTTGGTTTTAAGCCAAGAACTAAAACTTCAGCAAATTAAAAGGAATCAGTGAGGAGGAAGCTTCACAGTCTTAAAGGAAAAGTGTGAATTATTAAACTCACTATTGTTGCTTGGGAAGAAATGTCTTTGTGACTTCCAGTAACTTACATGATTTCCAGCCCTGAGTTTTCACTGTATCTTTCAGCATTTTGACTTTAGGAATTGAGACAGACTAAATATTTCCTTTTGAGGAAGTTTGAAAGAAGTTTTGAGATGTCAAGGTCATAATGTTCTATAGAGGTTTGAGAGTTCTCTAATAGCTGTTTAAACACCTGCAGAATGTGAAAAATGGCATTTCTTGCACTATTTCTTCCTGTGAATAATAGAATTATATAAAATTTTTGATTCTAACATATTTTCTTCCCATGAATTCCTAATAGAAGAATCCTAGGGGACATCACATGCCTTTTAGGAGTCTTAAGGTGATAGTGAGTTGTACTTTATATAAGAGGTTTGTTTGTCACAATGTGGTGTCTCATTAATGATGCAGCTTTCTCACGAGAGCCTGTCCCTTGCCAAGGCAGCTTCTGAATAATCCTTTTGCAGTTTGTTTCTTTCATCTGGGCTGGCAAAAGCTTGAATATTATTTCTTTTTACATACATAAAGGGATTTTTCAGGCATTTCACATGCTTCAACTTTAGAAAGAGTACAGTCCAATATCTTCAGTAATCCAGATGTGTTGATTCTGCCTGCTTTGCTTTCAGAGTCACTTTGTGGCGTGCATGACAGCGATCCTGAACCAGATGAATGATCAGCATTATTCAGTGTACATTGAAACTTTCCAGACAAATTCTGAACTAGTGGTGAGTACTATGTGGTCACAGAGTTGGTAGTTACAGCATTTGATTTCCTATTAAAAGATCTGTAGTTTTTTTTGGAGTTTCTTGTCTGACTCTTCCTAGAATGAGTTCTGTTGCTGTACATTTTTTGCCTCTGTATTATTGCACTACCTCCCTCTTCTAATGGTGGCACTGGACAAACAACACTGTAATCAGACATTTGGAAGGAAACAATTTTCTCTCTTGAGAAATTTGTCACCTATCACTGAGGTGGTGATATAATGATCCAGAATAAGTAATGGGATCTTTGTGCTGTACTCTTTTGAGAAGGGGGAAAAGAAAAAGAATAAACTCACAACAAAACAACAGCAAAACTTATCCTCAACTATTTGAACATTCCCTCCACACTTCACACCCAGTGATCCATTTCCATTTTCACAATTGAGTCTACTCATGCAAATAACATTGTAAGTTAAATGCAACAAATGCCCTATTCTTGTAGTGCATCCTTTTATTGCAATTTTTTCTGCCATAAGTTAATGGTACCAGACGGTTTCCATAGTCTTATGTGTGTCCTTTCACATTGCTGTTCTAGCTGTCAGGTAAGTCAGGGTAGTGGCAGAGGTTTGGATTCTATTTACTGTTAGTCCAGGGAGGCAATATCTGCACTTGTCAAGAACTGATCACTTTCCTTCCTTCCTTAAAGTCAGATTGGTGCCATAACTGAAATTTTAAATATGGACTAAATGGAGTAAAAAATGAAAAAATCCTGTATTTTTCAAGCCTATTCATTCTTATGCATAGACTAATTCATAAAAAATATCAAATTTTACTCAGAAGTACTACAACTTTTTCTTCCCATTCATTTACGCCTTCTATTTTCTGAAGAGCCCTGTATGATGACTTTAATGTAATGGCTTTTAGCTTCCACTTGGAATCTGAGACTGCTGTTCTACAGGACTTTGGCTCCAATCTCAGCTTTACTGAGATATCACCAGGAGTTCTCTTGACTTCATTGAGAGCAAAATGGAACTCCCCATCTTGGCTCCTTAATCCCACAGAAACACTTCCAAGTGTGTGTTCCACTGCCCCAGCCTGACTGCATTTTGTTGTTCCAGGACTTCTTGATGGAAACATTCATAATGTTCAAAGATCTCATTGGGAAGAACGTGTACCCCTCAGACTGGATGGCCATGAGCATGGTGCAGAACAGGTAAGGAGGGAGGAGCACAGAGCTCCTGCTCTCTGTGACTCCTCTCACACCCTGCAAAACATTTTCAGTGCAGTCTAGGATTAATCATTCCAGTCTGAGGAATGCCAAGAAGGTCATCTGAAACAATTCATTAAATAGCTTCTTGTCTGTGCTTTAAGTCCACTTAAAATGGAAAGGGAAAATTACCTACATTTTTAATCTATTTGGATGTTACCTTTACTGCTGAACTTATTCTGGCTTCTTGTTTTCAAAGAAACAATTTGAGTTTAGATGCTGGATTGTGTTATGAAGTGAATACATTTTTTAAGCAAGATTTCTGTTGGCAGTCACCTGTGCTATCTTTATTTTGGTTTTGTAGAGATGGTGGTGACACTGTTTTCTAGAAGTTGCAGAGAGACAGGTCTAAGAGTTGAATGTCAAAATTGTAAAGGTTTGAATGAACTTAGACCACAGATGCTGTTTATCGAATGTCACAGTTACACAATTCTTCCACTTATATAAAAAGAGAGGACTGAGAATACTCAATAAAGTTGGTCATCTCCTGCAAGTGCTCAGTCTTGAGGAAAAGATTTGTCAATAAAATTTACAGTTTTGTGATATCAGATTTTGATATTGGATACATTTTAATCTAGGATTTGAATGGAATTATGTTAAATTGAAGTTTTGTTGGGGCTCTTTTTACATTCTGTGATTCAAAAGTGAAGATCATGTTCCAGATGGTTCCAGTCAGGTGCCCAAACCTCTCTTTGTCACTCATGGGCCTTAATGACCATGCAGAGGGATCCCTAACCCGTCCTCTGAGGTGGGCAGGTACAGATCTGCTGGTGGATGTGTAAATCCAGGTAATATTTTGTACATTACAGGAGTTTCATCCCTCTTGGCTTTTTTGTCTGAGCCAGTCTTTGGCCTCTCAGGTAAACTCTTGACTCCTTGCACATTCTTATGTTGCTGCTGTTGTGATTGTAATTAGTTTTGATGTAGCAAGGGTTACTCTAAAAAAGAAGTTTAGTACTAAACTGCCTACAATCATCTGGCACATGTCAGCACATCAAACATTTAATATGTAAAACTGGTTCTCTTACCTAGAAAATGCTGTTGACACCTGCATTGTGCATATCCACAAGTATAGGATTGTTTTATTCTGTGGAGGTGGGAAGTGCCTGTCCTTGGTCAAAGAATGTCTTTGGGACTTGGGGTTTCACCTGGTGGTGTCTGCATTGTGTCACGTCCTGACAGGAAAAATTGCTTTGAGGGACTGTATTTGTGTTCATGTGCCTCCTAATGACTCTGAACTCTCTGGACAAGTTGTTCCAGGCAGGTTTTGTGCTCTAAGCTTTATCCTGTGTGAAGAAATAAGTCAGCATTAAAAAAATATTGTTTAGAAGCTATTTAATAGTTCTCTTGTAAACACATTGCTTACCTAAAATGATTTGGCACTGTTTATGCTCCTTTATTATGTTGCTGTTCTCTGGAATGCATAAGGAAATGAGTTATTGATCTTACTTTATGTCTTAATTTTATGTTATATCAACAACTGAGAGGGAGGATTTTTATCAGTCTTTATAGAATTTATAGAATTTTGGGGGTTTTTTTTCTTTGTTTGGGTTTTGGGGTGGTTTTTTTGTTTTTTTTGGTTTTTTTTGAGGGAATGGTTGTTCTACAAAATAAATTGAAGACTAATTTAGTTTTCTAGATTTGTCTTGTTAACATTGTTTACCACAGACCAGAGGAGTAGCTGAGAAAGAGTCACAGGAGATCAGGCTTAGGTCTCTTATAATAACACCGAGAGAAGAAAAGACAATTAAAACCCCAACAAACCAAACACAAAAAATACCAGCATAGTGCAAGCATTGCATTCTCTATTCCCCTGTCATGAACAGGAGGTCCATGCAGGCTTTTTACTACATGAGAAGGTGTTTTGCCTCGAGTCTCCCCTTTCTGCATTTGCAAAGGGCCTGGTAGGGCTGTGGGGCACATCTGTGCTGTCACCTGGGCAGTGGCAGGGTGCAGCTGGTGGCACTTGTGTCCTCAGGGAGTGCAGCACGGCCTGGCAGCCCCCCTCCATGATCCTGTGTGTTTTGTGGCTTGCAAGGAAAGTGGGAATTGGAGGAGTTTTGCTGTAGGAGGGACTGCAGCACAGAGATGTGAAATCTGTACACTTACAGACAACAGAGCAGAGGGAAGAGCATCACCAGCACTGCAGGTCTGGTCCTGTTTGCTGAGCAAGACAATTCCTGTTTTATGGAAGTAAAAACAGGCAGTGTCTGAATGATATCAGGGAGATTTCAGCTAAAAGTTTGATGTCTGGCATAGATGGGGGCACAGAATGAGAGGATGACTTCTTACAGGGTCCAGAGGAAGGGAGAATGGACACATTCTTGTCCAGGAGAAATTGTGGTGGGGGAATTGGAAGAATTGGAGTAGAAACTCAACTGACTAAACTTGCTGATCCAGCTTTGTCTGTGTCAGGATGGAATGATTTAAATCAAATTACTTTAAATCACTGTGATAAACAAAGTGCTCTTTGCTTCCCAAGCATGCTCAGCCCAAAGCACTTCTGAGGGAGGCACAGGCTGTGTGTGACAGGCAGTATTCAATGAGCAACGGAGAATTAAAATGGGGAAAGAAATAATGAAATCATTAAATACCTTTTCTTTTTCCTGTTTCCTCCCCCTTCCACTAACAGCAAGATGGAAAGAACACTTTTTTATGGCATGCTAGGTAGGGCAGAACACTTTGGGAAACAGTAACATCATCATTGAGGTCATGAGGATATAATATCTGAGTTGTTTTTGTGATCCTCCATGGTGGATTTAATTAACTTTTGTTCTAATTAAAGTTGCTTACTGTGTTCTTCTTATTAGTTACTACTGCTTGTATGTGCACTTTATTCCACTCATGACACTTAGATATTGGCTATTAACTTATTAAAAGCAGTAATTCCTAAGTACATGGCATTTGTGGGGAAATGCTTGGCTGGTTTAGGCAATACCATACAGTCTGTTTATCTTCCAGCTGTTCATAATTTTAATTTAGAGAGATATAATTTCTCCCAGGAAATTCATGTACTTTATTGTCAACATGAAGTGCATGGGGAGTGAGATTTGCTGAGTAAAAGGAACAGTTAGGAGGGTTAGCAACTACAGGGAAAGTGTTCACATCCCTTCCCTTGTCCTCTGGGCTTTGAAATGGTAATTCCTCACAGGGAGTCTGAAAGAATTTGATCTTATCATAATTAGTGCCTAGGATCAGTTTGGTTGGTGTCAGGTCTGCAGTGGCTTAGTGAGCACTTTGATTGTTTGCATGTACATTTGGGTTGGTTTTTGAGCCTTGCCCACATTATTTTAAGGTATTTAGAAATAAATGGATACAGGGTTTCACCAGCACATTTCAAGGTCAGAGCCTACTCTCTGAAAAAAGTCCTGCAAGATAACACTGAAGAATATTTTCTAACACCAGTAGTTTGGCTTTTTCTAAAATATGTTTTCATTACCTGTGTATCTGAGTGTTTTCAGACATCTGTCAGAGTCAAGTCTTCCCCAGTGCTTTTTAAGTCTAACTTGAAAGGTTTAGCACTGCAGGTATTTGGCAAAAGAGCTGGAATTGTTGTCAATTTTCTTTCATTATAGATACTAAAAATAGCTGCTTTCTTGCTGATGAACTGCTTTGGAGCAGCCTCCAGACGTGGCTCTCATGGAGCTCCCCCTTGGAGCACTGGTATTAATGCAGGCAAAGCTCCCTGTGCCTCCCCATCAGTGTCACCTGCAGCCCCAGGCACGCAGCATCCTCAGCCTGCCAGGGCTGGGCTCTCTCAGCTATCTGCTCCTGGCCAGGCAGAAATTCCTCCCTGGTGCCCAGAGAGGGACTGCTGGGACCTCTGCTCAAGAGAGGACACCAGGGATTCCAGGCCTGGTTTTGCTGAGTTTTTTGTGTTTTTCTTTTCATAGATGACCAGAGAATGGCTCTGTGGCTCCTGAAAAACTTGTTTTCCACTTATGTATGCATGATCCTGGACACAACCTTGGAATAAGTGTTCAAGGCCAGGTTAGACAGGGCTTGGAGCAACCTGCCTCAAGGAAAGGTGTCCCTGTCATGGCAGGGGGTGGAATGAAATGAGCTTTAAGGCCCCTCCAACCCAAACCAACCTGGGATTCAATGAACTCAAGCTGAAAGGGAGAAAACCCTCAAATTAATTAAAATATTTGACCTGCTTCTCAGTCTTCCATTTATCTGTTGGTGGGAATAAAACTTATATTTTTAAAAAACAAACAAACAACTTATACCAACCCCCAAATGAATAGTTTAGGTTAGTTTTACCCTGGAAGCTGATTCATTTATGTATCTAAGGTTGGATGACAGTGTTATGGTTTATTTTGTGCAAATAAGGCAGAATTTAGAAGGCTGATCTGCTGCATACAAGTAACTCTTTTCTTTGATCTTGTTTTTCTCTGCAACTTTTGACTGATTTAAACATTTTCTTATAGAAATGCTGTTGTTTTTAGAAGGGCTTGAATTTTCAGGGGAGCAGAATACATTTATACACAGGCTTATGGCATATTGCAGAACTTTGTAATTTTAATGTATGAAAAAATATTTTGAGCAACAAGCATAAATGTCTAACAAAAATAGAAAAGGGTAAACAACATGTGCAAAGGGTATTATAACATGTGCAAACAAATGTTACTGTATAGTCATTGATTTAATTGTGTACAGTGATAGGATGTGTCCTTGGACAGTTTGGCTTTGTTATGAGACTAAAAATGTCCTTGTTGAAATGCAGTTTACCTGTTAATATAAAGTTCCTTTCAGAGGGAAATTTATTTTTGTTGTTGTTTCCTATGCTGAGGTATTTGGTACATAATGCCTCAGTGTTCTCAAATTTGTGTCTCCTGTCCATTTGTCATGGTTTGACACTGGCACAATGCCAGTGCCCCCATGAAAATATATTCTCCCTAGTGTCTGCTGTGAGATGTGATCAGAAATAGAGCAAAGCAGGCTCCACTTTAGGAATAAAGGAAAGAACTTTATTAACTTACAATATGAAAAAAAGAAAATACAGAACTCAGAATGAAAACCTTCCAAAAACATTCCTCCTCCTCCCCCCCAATTTCCACCACCACATGAAATAGAACCTTAGATTCTCAATCCAGTTCCCACCCCTCAGATAATTGACTCTCAGTCCATCACCACCCTTCACATAATCAACTCTCAGTTCATCAAGGAGAGAGGAGTCCCTCTTGTGCCATGGGCTTCCCCAGGAAACACAGGTGAGCCCTCGTGTGTTCCCATGCCACTCGTGGCACCGCCCAGAGATCCTTTGCCATCGTGACCTCTTCCTTCCATGCCCAGGGCTCACCACTGCACATGCACCAGGGCTGCTTCTAGGGTTCCCCTTTTAAGGATGCTTTGCTCAGTTCCAAACAAAAGCAACAGTCTCTCACTTTCAGGACACCTGTCCCTCCCAGATTCACCCCCTGGGGCTGAGGGGTCTCAAGATCAGAGATCTTTGTCAAACCATGACACCATTAAATCCAGCTTCTTCTGTTTCCTCACTGTCTTTGTCAGTCTCTACAAAAGTCAATGTCTGTAATCAGGGAAATGACATTAAACAGTCCTGGGGCAGGGGTGATGCAGGTGAGAGCAGAGGCAGTAGTTTTGCTTTCCCTGTGGGCTGTGCTTTGCTCCCATGGAGAATTTCCCTTCCAGCTGGGGCTGATCCCTCTGTGCTCTGCTGGCAGCTCCCAGCCTGGCACAGAGTCACTGCCACCTGCCTGTGCCAATGTCACCCTGCCTTGCCATCACCTGCATGCTCCTAGCACAAAGATGCTTATTCTGCACCAGCTCTGTGTGTTGCTGGTTGTTCTCTGTGCCCTGGAATTATCTGCTTACCAGGTATTCAACACTTCATTACGTGCTGCTGCAGCAGATCCTCTGCTCAGCAAGGGCGGCACCTGCCCGTGGTGGTCATGGAACAGAGTGGGTGCCTGGTGGGTCTAACTGCAGTCATTTATTTAATCTTTCATCTGAATGCAGAGAGAAAACGGGCAGGGAGATGTCCCATTCCCCCTCCCAGTGCAGAGTGTCTCATCTTTCCTGATATCAGCTGCTGGGATGCTCACACCCCCAGACTAAGAGCTCTCTGAGCTAAAAGAAAAGTCCTCAGTGGAGAGAATAACTCAACACAAAAAAAACCCCAAAAACCAGAAAAAACCCAATCAACCAAACAAAAAAAGCTATCTCTATATTATATAATAATATATAATCATTATATATTATATAATAATATATAGTAATGATTATATATACATAACATATAATATATATTTTATATATATTTTTTTTAATACATATATATCTTGGTTATTTGATGTTCTCAGGAAGTCAGTGAAATAAATTGTTACTTTCCTAGATACAGCTTCCACTTGCAGATAGAAACCCCTAACCCCTTTGCTATGTGGCCTGTTACAAAAGAATTTCAAGTACTTTAATTTTAATAAAACATCTGGGGATTAAGACAACGAAGAGTATTTTGCCCTCTGTAGAATATATGTGCAAATGAGTAAAAGACATTGAAGAGATTACCCACACAAACTGTTCTTTGTCACTACAGAAAAGACTAAAAATTCAATACTCATAATTTTCATTAGTTGTAAGTGCAATTGAGCAATCCTCAATCTGTGTTCCCCATTCTGAGTAACTTTGACCAGAATTCATCTAATTAGAGATTTTCAGGAAATAAAATATATGCAATTTCCTTGTATTTAACATTATTTTGAAGAGTTAATTTTCTTTTTTTTTTACCAGAAGCATCACAAGATAACCCTGCTGGTGTATTATGCATTTGCTGCATAATCATCTCTTTTAAAATTCATAGTCTGCTGGTTCAATGCAACAAAAATCAGTGGAAAAACTGAGAAGTAATTTTGCAATATCAACTCAAACTTCTTTCAAAAGTGAAGGCTGTGGGTGTTAATTACTGTGTGACATCCTGACACAACCATGTTAAGACATTGCATTCATCTTTAAGAACAGGGTTTCAGCTTTGTGTCTGATTCCTGTTCTTGATTAGCACTAAAGACAGCATGTGATTGTTAATTTTTTCATTAATTCAGAATATTTCTACTATGCAAAAAATTGTCTGGAATGCACAGAAAAGCAGAGGAGACAGAAGTGAGAAGGAAGTCACAATATAAGCAAAATTAGTGAAAGTAGTGAAGTACTGAGAGCTCTCAAGCTGATTTACTTCTAGCCCATTCTGGCAGCTCCTTGTACACTTCACTTTCAAGCCATGAAGTTCCTTAAAGCATTCAAAACATCCCATTTCCAGAAGTTTGGCATAAAATGTGCACCTAATATGCAGACTTGAAAATCTATTTTGGCTCCTAAATGAGAGCTACACAGTGTTTAAAGCAAGTTTTGGGTAGATGCTGAAGGAAAAGCCATATACAAAGAGCCTGTTGAAGGCCCTCACATGGAAACTTGGCTTTTCTGGCACAAAACCACTGCACACTCATGACTTCCTCTGGGAGTTCATTGTGCTGCTGTCAGAGTAACTCTGACACATTACAGCATGCAGTATTCTGGATGCTTGGCATAGCTGTTTAATACACCTTTCCAAATAATGCTAATAAGGAAAAGCACGATGTATAATTGAGACAAGCCCCAATATTATCATTGAGACAGGAGCAGCTGGGGCACAGCCATTTTGAAGCTGTTGCTGTCTGACCATGTTGTTTAGTTACACTCTGGGTGTACATTGGAAAAGAATTTAGGAATATGGCAGTTGCTCTAGCATTAGAATTCAATATGAATGATTCAAGAAATTATTCTTCAGTCTGTAGTGAAGCTGAGTTGACACAAGGGAGAAATATGATGAAATTATTCTCCTTTCTTTGAGCCACTGGCCATATTTTTTCTTGGAAGTGGATTTCTTCCCAAGTGTTGCCATTATTGTGCTCTTCATAATTAGGTTTCATGTAGCCACAAGTTTTTAAATGTTCTTTCTATCCTGCATTATCCTTCATTTCTAAATCAACGATTGCTAAGTTATTAGGAGATCATTCTGCTGTTGCTTTGTGAGGATTTTTGTTATTCCACCTGTAGTACCTGTGTGGTTTATTCTCTCCTGTCACACTGATTGCTTGTCTGGTCTCTCTTCAGTGTATTTTGTACCTCCCAGATTTAGTTAATTGTTGCCATTCACTGTTCCAGTCCTTGACAATGACCAGCATAGGGGTTTGACCCACACTGAATCTTCTCATTCTGTAATGTGCCTTCTTCTGCACACAGCAAGGAAGAGAAAAGGTGACAGAAGCCCACGGGAGAATCATTTGACTTCAGCTGCTTTTCCCTGGTGTTTCCCTTATGTTAAAATACCCATCAGGTGTCTTCTGCATGACATTTTAGGAGGATGATAGTAAGAAGTTGATATAAATTATGGATGAATATTATTTTCCTCTGCTATTCCCTGCTCCACATCTCACAGAACTGGCATAATGGCCAAACTTTTTCTATCCAAATTCAGGAAAGATCTTTAAAATAATAGTCAGTACATCCTCCAGGGTTTGCAAGAGCTTCCCTCATATTCCTTATCTGTTCAGGTAGAGGATTCACTGATGAAAATCCTGAATGATCAGTTTTGGGGATTAAAAAACACTGAAGTTAGTATAACTCCTGGCTTGAATTTTGGACCAAACTCTCTGAAGGAAAAGCACTTTGGGTTTGTGGGAAGAAGTTCTGAATTTTAAAAACTATCCGTGCCTTCACTGGCTTTCAGGTGTGACTGAAAAAACCCCATTGCCATCATTTCAAATTTTTCTTCGAAAAAGTTTTCACAACACAGGAAATAGGCTCTTTTGAACTTTCTTTTTCTGTGTCTGATTATCCAGTAGAAGTTTGTACTTGATTCATTTTTTGCACCTGTCATTCCATCAGTGCAGTCACAGTGAGGAGCCACAGCAAGCAGGAGCTGGAGCTGATGCTCATAAATTCCTGAGTGAATTCATTCAGCCTCCACCTCAGGATCTGGGTTACTCAGCTCAGAGCTTCCACATTTTAGAGGCATGTGAACCTGAAAAGACATTGAAGAGCATCTCACTGCTTTAAAAGAATTCTTCTGAAGAGTCTGAGGAAAGGGCTGTTCATTATTTTGGAAATGTTTCTGTGCTGGATCTGATTTATGCACCTTTCCCAAAGTGATGTTGTGGACCCAGAAATGTTCTTTCTTTGGAAAAAGGTGCAGAAAAAGGCCAGATTTTGCAAAGTCACCTAAGAACAGTCAATGCGAATTTAAGGTTTTGTTTGTTTGGGGTTTTTGGAGAGTTGGTTTGTTTGTTTATTTGTTTATTTATTTGTTTGTTTTATTAAATCCTCTCTTTTTTATGTTGCAAAAAGCTGATGTAACAATTCTAACTAGCTTGCTAAAAATACCTTGGGGTTGCAGGTCTGAATTTTAGGTTTATTACCTATTTACACTTCAAAAGCAAGGACAACATGCAGACTTATTTTACTGTTAGACAAAATCATCATCTTCTGAGGAACAGCCTTGAAATCCTATTTTGATTGATATGTTGCTTATGAATACAGAATTCTTTCCTTGGACCATCTAAATCCCCCTGTTTTATTTTGAGGGAGAATCAGCTTAAAATCAAATTTTGATCTTAGAGTGACATGAATTTTCAGCTTTTTCTATCTTAAATTATTTCTCTGTGTTACTTAAGGTACTGTTCTCCCGTGTTTAGAACAAACACCTAAGTGTGTGAAACTGGCTACAACTGCACAGGTTTCTATTCTTTGGGTTCTCTTTCCAGCGAAAAGTTTTAACAAATATCTCTGACAATACAATAAAGTAAAGCAGAAGCAGCAGGAAATTCAGAGAGAGAGAGGAAACAGGAGCAGTTGAACCATGACAATTTTGTTGCTGTCCTAAGCCAAAACCCTGCATTTTTATTCCCAGATTTAGCCCAGAGACTTTGGACTTTGAAGATCTTCCATAAATCTTCAGGCCCAAGAGTTTTATATGAGCTGTACATTAGAAGCATCAATCCTCATAAACTCAGGAAATATCATTGAAGTTATTGTGGGTAAAGGGATTTCAGCACTTTTAGATCACAATTATTTAAACTGATGAGAAATTAATTCTATTGTGACTGTAGAAAATTTATCGTTTCATTAAAATTAATTGAAAATGTGAGTTTAATTTATGTCTTTAAAACTTAGCGTTTGAAATTATATTTTCTCCTTCTTTCATCAAAATCTCACACTATTTTACAAGTACCTGTTTGTTTCCATGCTTGTGGCTACTGAATTAATGCCCCTTTTTGGTGAAAGTGGAGACTGAGGCAGGACAGTGAAATCATTGAGGCATTGGCAGGAGGCAGGAATAGCATTCAAACCTTCTGCCTAAGTGACTCCCAGTGACAGGAATAGATCCACCCTTTAGGCAAAACACAAATGAATGAAATTATTTGCAACTTGACAGCCTGGAAATATTGCATGCTCCCTGAAAATGTGTCCTTCCTGTCTGTCAGATAAAAATATTTGTGAGAGTGAAAGGGATATTTACAGAAGACAGCCTACATATAATGATATTGTATAGAAACCAGTAAATATTTTTAATATTTTCCATGATTTCTACTTGACATTAAATACCTCAGTATTTCTTAGGTGTCCTTGAGGTTTATCTACATGTCTAAAAGAAAAACCTAATAAAGCTCTTCACAAAAATTTTTATTATACCCAGTAATATGTCCATGCTAGGAAATAGATTTCCACTAATAAATTTAATGTGTGTTTAAGGTATGATTATTTCTACTCTATCTTTCACGATATTTCTGTTTAAAGAGTAAAGTACTGAAAAATGTGGGATTTTTTTTTTATTGCAAGAGAAGTTATTAGCACCAGATTATACCAGAGTCTGACTAAACTGGATATTTAGGTGATGTGTTTTGCCATGGTGTTGGAGCAGTGTGGAAATGTAGAGAATTTAGGAATTAAAAAAGCCTCAGAAATGGAAGATACCCCTCCTGCTCCAGCCAAAAACTCTGAGTGAAGGGAAATGCTCTCCCTGAGCAGCTGGAGCTCAAGAACTTGCTTATGTGAGTTGGCAAGAAATAAACTTTGTAAATCCAAGGGTCTATAGCAATACAGAGCCACAGAAAACTGAACACTGAAAAGGCCTTGACCTAAAATTCCTGTTCAGAAGAAGAATAATGATGATGATGAAACAGAATAACCTGTCTTGATTCTGCCAAGATGTGTGGCGTTTTGTGCTGCCTAAAATAAATTACTCTTCTAGAATCATCTTTTTTTGCAGCATCTTAAACTGTTAGTGTCAAGTATCAGGCAGCTTGGAGGAGATAAATGTCCCCAGGTGAGTGGAGCTTTAGGGAAGAATGTGTTTATTTGCTTGTGGGCAGTGTGGGACACTATGGCAGTCATATTTTCTGAAAAATCCCCTTACCCAGGATTGTCTCCTGGGAAGCTGAGAAGCCTCAGAGATAAAGGAAAACAATAATTATCGCATTTGCTTCTCCTGTGTTTTGCTGCTTTGGAACGTGTTTGGAGATTGTTTCCCCACAGGTGATTGTTTCATTGGTTTCTGCTGTGAATTATTTTGACTCTTTGGCCAATCAGGGCCAAGCTGTGCTGGGACTCTGGAAAGAGTCAGAGTTTTCATTATTATCTTGTTAGCCTTCTGTAAGTATCCTTTCTGTATTCTTTGGGAGAGTTTAGTTTAGTATCTTTAATATAATATAGTATCATAAAATACTAAATTAGCATTCTGAGAACATGGATTCAGATTCATTCCTTCTTCCATCTGGGGGCAACCCAAATCCAACAGGACAGCTCCCAGCAGGAATCCCATTTAGGAGTTGGTCACATAAAGGTGGCAGAGCTTGGGAGGTGGCACTGTGGGCACAGGGCAGCCCTGTGAGTGAGCACAAGATGTTCAGCAGAGCAGTGACAGCCTGCAAGGGCAGCCCTGGGCAAAATTAGATTTCTGGAACTGGAGGAGATTTGATGCCACTTGGCTTGTCACAAATCAGCCCCTTAATTCAGCTGGCAAGATTAGCTGAGCCAGTCTGGAGGATGGATCAGAGGATGCCCTGGACCTCTGGACCTGCCCTGGATGGGGAGGAAGCTCAGCTGAGTGTGTGGGGTGATGTGGGGGTGACACAGCACCACCAGAAATCTGCTCCCTCCCCCTGCCACTGCTCCTGCAGTGTCCCTCTGGTCACCTTTACAAAAAGGACTTGGCAGGATGTGAGAAACTGCATAATTACTGAATTTCCTTGGTCCCATCAGCAATACAGGAGAATGCTAAACAGATGGAAAGAAATTCTTCTGTAGGCTTTCACAAAGAACATTTTCCTCCTGGAGAACCTCACCCCAAGAGAGGATCTCACTCTAGCCACTCACTGCTCTAATGAAGCAGGGAGCTCCTGTGTTGCTCAGTGGTTATGTGGGATTCCCTGTTGTAAGCTTGCCGAAAGCTGAACTTTTGCTTTACCTCCCTCATTAAGAAACTGAACTTAGACCTTCTAATTTATCTCTTTTTTTGTGATGAGACTACAACTCCTTTCCCTGTTTCTCCAGTGGCTCACAGAGGGCTGCCAGGGGAGCAGAGTAACAGCAGAGCTTGTTTGCTGTGTTCTACCAGCCCCCAGTGACCAATGGCATTTAATGGTGTTCCCTTCAGTTTAGTCTTTGATGGGTCTGCTCACTTCTGAGCCAGTGTAAAATCCAGGCATTTGCAGCACCCTGTACCAATGAGCTGCAGAGTTTACGCAGAACCTGGGTTTATTTTGGATGCACACCCTGGTTGTGTTCAGGGCTCTTGATGCTTCTCTGTGAGCTCTCAGTCTCTCATCTCCACGTTACTTTGGATTTTATAAATCCTGTCAGCTCCCTCCTGTGTCACACTGCCCCTGACTGAGGGTCATTTCTGTGTCACAATTATTTGCATGTTTTCTTCTCTGTTCTTTCTTTTTCTATTTGTTTATCCTTTTGAGATAGGACACCAAAAACACCACAGAGAGCCCAGCACAAGGACACAGCATTCCTTGGACAGGAACCCATGGATAGCCTGTGGTTTCTTAATCTTTTGCTGATAATCCTAATTATTGAATTATAGCTTTCTCTGATGTTGCTAATCACTGAAATGATGGGGATTTCTGGGCCTGGCTGTTGTAATATTAGACTTTTTCGTGACTGGGAGTATCTAGTTGACAGCCAATCATTATATTTGAACAGTTAGGATTGGTTTTCCCTTGTGTTCACTGTTCTGTTTGCCCTTACAGTGTTTTCCATAGAAATATTTCCACTTATTAGCATTAAAAAATTGCCTATGAAACAGAGGCAAATGATCACTTTCAGTCAATTTCCAATTTTGAAAACAACTGAATTATTAAAATAAACTTTATAAATATTTAAAGATACAATTGATTTTTGTTTTACAAATGTCCCGTGCTGGGAAGTCAGAAATTAGTTTTACAAAAATGATTTAATCATGCTGCATTAATCAAGAGCTTAAATAGGTGCTGCTTTTCAGGCTGGAGGGGTAATGTTCATGCTCTTACTCTTGGAAGATGTAACTGTGTAGTATTTTGAGTGTGTATTTTCACTGTTTGGAATGGTTTTATAATCCACCTGGGGAGGAAGGTGGGCAGAGGTGTTGTCCTGCCCTCCCCAGCTGTAAGAGAACTGAGAAGCTGCACTTTATTTCTTTGAGGTGCAGCTCCTAAGCAATGATGTGAGCACAGGAGCTGTTTCAGCTGTCAGACCCCGAGAGGAGGTGATGCCACCCTTGTGAGGCACCTGGGTTTGGCACAAGGTGACACTGGATTGGAAAGAATTGCTCTGTTTTCTCAGGAGTGCAGCAGAGTGTGCAGCAGGGGAAACAAAATTCTATTGTCTGACTTTTCCAGCAGAGGTGGAGAAAGCTTTTTGACAATTGTGTAATCATTTAATGGGCAACACTTTAAATCCTGTGCCACTGTCCAGATTGTCACCTGCTGTGCTCGTGTGTGGTGCTTCCAGTGTGTCCAGTGCCAAATGTGCTGCCACCAGTACCACACACAGTGGGTATGGATTGCCAGAGGTTACATTCATTTATCTGTATCACTGCTTTTTTGGTTTTTTAGAGTCTTCTTGAGAGCCATCAACAAATTTGCAGAGACAATGAACCAGAAATTTTTGGAGAACATGAATTTTGAAGTCCAAGTAAGTATTTGGGGTTTTTAGCTGAGCCAAAGCAGAGTGTGCACATCTCCAGAGCTCTTCCTGGTGCTGTGCCAGTATCAGTTTCAGACTGATATTTACAGTTTCAGACAGGCTGTGGATTTGGGTGGGGCAGGATTGGACCATCTTCCATGACATCAGAGCTGGGCTTTGATTATTTATGATAAGGCACCCAACCAGGGTATTTTCTTCTGTAACTCTGCTCAGGACTGGCAAGGAGAAAACTCTTCTTTTTCTTAGTTAGCCAAGTGAATTCAGAAAGTCAATCTCAGATGTAACACATGGAGTCTTTACAATGTCAGTGCTATGGATGTGGGACAGAAAGAGCTTAACTTTGCTGATTCCTAGAGTATTTAGCACTTAGAATTTATTTTTGACTTCTAGTCTTCTCTGACAAGTCTATCTTCACCTATTTGTTTGTATTAGTTCTTTCTGCAATCATTATTAATTAGGGTTAGTTGGGTTTTTTTGTTTGTTCAATATCATTCTGTGCAAGTGAATTCTTTCACTATACATTTTACCATGTTTGGCTTCCTTTAGATAAAAATGAAAACATCTATAGTTTTCACATTCATTAAATTGGTATTAAAATGCAAATACACTTTTAGATTGAGGATTTGTCACTAAGTGCTGTGTGATCATGGTGTGTGAAGTTATTCTGTTTCACCCTTTATGTAAAGTTCAGAACTTTATATTTCATGGTTCATCTCACAGCTTTCAATCTGTTTTAAATGATTCCACTTGTGCTAACAACTGTTTGGGAATTGGTCTCTTGGTCCTCAACACAAAACCCCTTGGACCCAAAGAGCTGCAGAGGAGCCACAGAAGTGGTTATACAGGAAGAGTTGGAAAGACAGTACTGAAAAGAAAGGTAAAAGATTCACACTCAGTTACAGTTACATTTCCAAGTAGGAAATGTAGAGGTTTTCCCTGCTTTATTTAATTAAAAATGTTTTACCTTCAAAAGGTGTGATTATAGAAATGTAGATATGTATGATATTAATGATGATTTTTGAATCACAACGAAAGATGTTTCTTCCAACAAACTTAAAATACATTTTTTTCGTAAATAGCCCTGTTGGAAACTCTCAGGCCCTTGACATATTTGTGATATAATCTGTCCTGGGCTCTATCAGTTTATTAACAAGCAGTTTATAACCTATTGTTTCTGTAGTACTTGATCAATTTTACTGCATGATGTGTCAGTAATTTTTAAAAGCAGATAACAAAGGACTGAAGGACATCACCAAGTGCAGAGTACCAAAATCACACAGACAATAAAGACTGGATCTGTCAAAGCTTTATTAAGGTGTACACTTTTTTCAAAGTGAAAGCAGCAGTTTGATCTGGAGCCTTTATTTCAGCTCTTTCCTGTGGCAATTCTGTGCCTCCCAAAGTGTTATCAAACAACCAGGGATGTTGTGGTTCAACACTGCACCTTGTAGTTCAAGGGGATGCATGAATGCTCTTTTATTCATGACTTGTCAAATATCTGGAGGCTCTGAGGAAGGTAAACAATGTTATAATAAATAAGTGGTGCCCTGTAAAGAATTGTAATACTCTTCATGAGAGACTTTAAAGTACAAATCAAGGTGTTACCTTCCTTTTCTTTCATGAATAAAAGCTCTGTAAATCTTCTAAGAGTTCCTAAATATACTTATTCAAAAAGTTGCTACTGGACTAAAAAAGGTCTGAATAGTGCAAAGCACATGGTCTAATATCCTTAATTATAAATTTAAATTTGATTTCCACAGTATTTTTTTTATTAATACATCTTGGCTGTAAGCAAACCTGAGCAGTGCTTAACTCAAAGTAAATGAGACACTAATGTACTTTATAAAATAGTTCACCTTACAGTACAGCTACTATGTAGCTGTATTTCTGTTTTAATTGACATTCCTATAAAAAATAGAAACAAAGAAACTTGCTTTCTCTATTTTGATAGAAACTTTGGAAGAATGTAACTTTGATGTTTGTTAAGAGATCCCCATCTCAGGCAGTCCCACACATCCCAACCCTCAGGTGGGTTTGGGGCAGGACCCTGAGCCCACTGCAGGAGGAGCTGAGTGGGCTGGGGAGAATGGAGCTGCAAATCAGTCAGAGTGTTATTTAAAATAAAAATATGCTTTGTTTACACCTTTGTAAACAAGTGAATGCTTTTACTGTTTGCAGGATGGTGTTCTCAGATCAGATTATTAAGAGTTGGAGCAAAGTCTTAATTAAAAGGAAAATTTGCAAAGCTGTTTAAAGCACAGGGAAACAGATCTGAGGACTTTCACTTGGCTGGGTGGTTGCATGGCAATAAATAGTAGTCAACCAAAGCAAACAAAGCAAGTCAGCTGTGAAGCAGTTGAGCATCTAAGAAGTGTGATTTAAATCCAGAGAGATGCAAAGAAGAAAATTTTTGCTACTCTAGGTGAGCTTGTTAAATGGAGGGAAAAAAAAAGGTTCCTGGCCTCTTTCTTGTTTGCAAAGTAAATTGCTTTTTTCATTTATTATGTGATTCAGATAGGAGGGAAAAAGGTGTTACCATTTAGGGACTGGGAAAGGATGTGCTCTGTCTGATCAAAGTGGGTC
Source organism: Molothrus ater (assembly GCF_012460135.2). Lineage (NCBI taxonomy): Eukaryota > Metazoa > Chordata > Aves > Passeriformes > Icteridae > Molothrus > Molothrus ater. The sequence continues at coordinate 3,722,193 of NC_050492.2, read as the reverse complement.
CAGTCCTTCAGTTTAGAGCTCAGCATTGCCTTAAAGCCAGAGGTTCAGTGCTGAGGCTGTTGGATAGAGAGAACAATCCCAAAGCCCTGCCTAGCACAGCAGTGAAGGGCTGTTAAATTTCCTGCCTCAGCACAGTTATCCCTCAGATCCACCCTCCCATTTTGGCAGGGAGCCCTTCCCCAACCCCAGAGCTCTGACGCTGAGGTTGTCATTGCACTGGGCAGGCAGCAAGGGCCACAATGGGCCTTTGGCTTGGGGATCTTTGGGTTTGGAGGTAAAAAAATCAGCTGATATCTGAGGGTTTTGTGCCTGCTGGGTGGGGGGTGATTCTCCTTGGTTTGGGTTTTTTTCTGGGTTTGCACACAGAGTGCACAAGGAGGGGATTCAGTACATCAGTGGCACTCAGAGGTTGTGTCCTACAGAGATTCTCCAGTGTCAGCATGCAGCAAAACCTAACACAACAAAGCCAGGTCTGCCTGGAGGGCTTCTGTTATGGAATATTTACTGTTGTGCTGATAAAACAAAGCTGTTAGCTCTAGAGGAAATCATTTTACAGGAGAGAATAGAGTGAAATTTCATTAAGTGATTGACCAAAAATAAACCATGAAGTAGGAGTGAAGGAGAGCTCCCAATATTCATGGTGCCTACAGTACAAACAGGGACAGAGTCTTGCATAATGCATGACTCTGCATTCTTCAGTACTGAACATAAACTGGAACATGAGGATTTAATGGACAGAAATCTGGAGTTTCAGCAGGAATTATTGGAGTAGGTAAAAGCCCTCAATATTTAGCAGTTTCTATTCTATTCATGTCCCTGGATTTGAAACAAGTTATTTTCTTGTATTTATGTTAGCTATAAAGAGGTTATGTTAAATATTGAAACAGGTTATCTAGAAAGGCAGGGAATATTTTCTCAGTCCAGGATTCTGAGGAATTAATTCAGCTGATGACCTGTCTGAAGCATTTTAGCAGCTCCTGCCTTCACAGCTGGAGCAGCTGAACTGGCAAGTGTCCCTCCAGGTACAGAAGAGCTTGTAAGAGCTTGTAAGGACAAGTCTGAAGGCTTGCAACTGTGGAAAGTATTCTAGCTTAAGACCCTGTTTTCATGTCTTGGTTTGAAAAGACTGGTGTCTGTAAAGGAAGGCAGGAGCCTCCCTTGAAATGGAAAATGTAACCCCCCCTCCTTCACAATTGCTGTAATTTTGAAATTAAGGGGCTCTCAGGCAAAGATATAGGATCGGGAATAACAGTTCTTTATTAGGGAAGAAAATAAAAAATAAAATAAACAATGCAGTAATAGAAACTACCAGGGTCAGACCATGCCCTGTCCCCTGTGTGTCAGGGGGTGGCACAGCCCCATCCCATGGGGGCTCAGCCCTCCTGCAGTGCCAGCTGTGGCTCTGCTCGAGCAGGGATCCTGCACAAGGGGGGAGTTTTCCTCTGCAGCTCCAGGGCTGCTGGAGATGGGCCTGGGCTCCCTCTGGCCATGCAGGGCAGCAGAAGCTGCTCCTCTGGCAATGCCCTGGGCAAAGGCTGCTGTGCTGTGCCAGGCTCACATTGGATCCAGGTAGGAATGCTTGGCTCCTCCCCTGGGCGCAGCATCTCCCCATGGGATGCTGGATTGGATCAGCCCTGCAGGGACACTCAGTGGCCATGGACAGAAGAGATCTCCTGCAGGGAGGATTGGCTGGGGGAGAGATCAAGAACAAACTGCCCATGGACAGCAGAGAACTGCCCCACCCCTAACAGATAGGAATAGAATCCACACCCCCATTTCCAACCTAAGACAATTCAGGATGACCCTATGGAGAGAATAGAAGGAGATATATTGATTGCATACAGGAAAAAAAGGCAAGCAGTTCTGAGGTTAGACTTTCCCCTGAAGACCATGACACTCAATGTCTTATTGCTCATTTGACTTCATTGTTGCATTTCATGTCTACAAAAAGTCTGATCAGTGTGATTGCAAATTGCTTATTTTTCTCTTTTCCATCTTTTTGTTTGTTTGCTCCCAATATTATTATAATATTCCCCAGGATTCTCTTAGTTGATTGCAGAGCTGTCTCAGGCAGTGCCTGCACACTGGTGCCCCCAGCCAGAACCACATTATGCAGTTTTATGAGGATTTGTTGTGGGCTGCCTTTGATGTTTCCTTTCCTCTGGAGATGGGGAGTGCTGGTGGTGTAGGGCTCATTATTGGCTTCTCCTGGGAAAGACAAAGGAAATTCCGCCATTGGCATAACATCCAGTCTTAAAAGATGTTGGAATGTTGGGATTTCTGCTGGTTTGTATCAAGTAACAGCTCTTCAGGGATTTGCCAGTTTCAAATGTGAAGATTGGACACATGTCCAGACCACTGCTTTGCAGCTGGGCATTTGCAGGGCAGCAGAACAGCTACACCATCAAAAGGTGTAAATTCTGGATTTAGGGTGCAGGAGTTGAGATGGGCTCTTCAGAAAGGGCTCAACAAAGAAACAAAAATCTTAAAAATTGTGGAATATATTTTTGAAAAAGTGTTCTCTGAAGGTCACCCTGGTGTCTTTGTTTTAATTGTAACAAAAACTGTGTGATTTTCTGAACTTAAGCAACACATTCATGGTGTCCTCAACAGCTGTCTGAGAGGATGCCATCTGTGGTAAATAGGACAATTCCAGGACATTTTTGTTTCTGCTGGCAGCTGATGTCATTGCAAGGTGTTCCCCTGTCCAGGACAGAGCATTTTCACTCTGCTGTCCCTGTCACCTCCTGGCTCCAGCACCTTTTGTCACTGACATATTTTCTGAAAAATCCCTTTGCCAGGATTTTTCTCCTGAGGAGCTGAGAGGCCTCAGAAACGAAATGTAAACAATGATTATCTGATTGCTTGGAATGGGGTTTGGAGGTTGCTTTACCAACAGGTGCATCTTTGATTGGTTCCATGTGGATTGTTTTTACTTGATGACCAATCATGGTCCAGATGTGTCAGACTCTCTGGTCAGTTACAAGATTTTATTATTTGTTCTTTGCTAGCCTTCTGATGTCTCTTTTCTCTTTCTTTAGTATAGTTTTACTATATAATTTTCTTTTAATATAATATCATATCATATCATAATAAATTAGCCTTGTGAGAACTTGGAGTCAAGATTCTCATCTCTTCCCTCATCCTGGGGACTCTCAGACACCATCACAACCTTTGGTTTGGAGTCTTGCCCTGCCCAGGAGGGGTTTCCATACAGGAGGGAACACACCTGCCCTGTGACCATCCCACCCTTGGTGCCACTGGATTCCTGGGTGGCTTTTGAGCCATTCCCTTGGGAATGTTCCTGCTTGGAGATGGCAGGGCCTGACACCCTGGGGCAGAGCAGGGTGACCAAACCCAACCCATTTTGTTGTGCTCGCACATCTGCTGTAGAGCCTCTGCTCTGGAAATGCAGTTATTGATTCCTGCTCCTCCCTCCCTCCCTCCCTCAGCACTACATTCACAGGGCATTAGAAAGGATTGCAATTCTATGTCCGTGCTGGTAGAGTGATTGTAATTCATATATTAATCACCTATGCTACAGAATTCTATTATAAAAGGCATAATCCAAAATCTAACGTCAGTCTGATTTCAAAGAAAATGCTTATTTTTGTGTTTTCCTACCCTTCTTGCATGAGCTATGCTCCATTAATAACTCAGCAGTAATGAAATGTATTTCAACAAACACAATTCACAAACAGAATTGTGCAGCTTATTTTTTATATTAAAATCTTTTAGAAACCCCAAGATCAAAACCCTCAGAGTATTACAAATACACAGGAGAAAAATGCACACTGCAAAAATCTATGTATGACAGTGACAGACATTGCAGAAACAGTGCAGGGGTTAATAGGGAATGAAACCATTGGGAAATTTAGCTAGAGTTAACTATACTGGAAATATGAAAGTGTTATATTTTTATATGTTATATATCATACTCTGCATTTGAAAATTATCAAATTACAGAGTTTGAAGTTCATATTTGATCCTTCCACCAGCAAATATCAGCTTTCAGAGGTGTGTGAAGGAGGAGGCTGCAGCCTTTACTCTGCATGATTTTTTAGGATAACTAACAAATCTCTTCTTCGTGAGATGGCTGGAAATTTCCTGCTAAATTAATTCCACCTTTTCCAATTCGACAGATGTCCAAAACACCTTGGAATGTTATTATGGGGTTAAGAGAAAACAAAACGTGTCTCATAAGAATAATTTTGGCATTTTAGAAATCTGTTTCCATATTGTTTTACTTCAGAGAGAGACTACTTTATCTCATAGAGTTTTAAAGTTAGTTTTGGTGCTTAAATCCTGTGAGCCTGTAATTTGAGTATGCAATTGAAAGGAAAAGGAATCCATTTTTCAGCCATTTTGGGGTACTCTGGGGATGGAAGGAAAAGTTTTATATAAATAAGGAGATTGAGTCTGTGGGGTGTGCCTCTGACAAAGGTGACACTGACTTGGAGCCATTGAATGAAATAAGAGGCCATTTGGGAATAAGCCTTCATTTTCAGCCCCACAATCTAGAACAATTTGAGGAATTTTCCATTTCACTGCTATAATTGACAGATACAGAGTGTGCTCCCTGCACATCAACAAACACAACTTCTCAAGGGGCTGAGAACTCCACACAGGCCAAAATAACCTCTTAAAATATTTGGTGAGAGAGTAAAACAGGCCTTTAAGGAAATAAACAACATTTGTGCTGCTGAGCCAGGCTGTGCATTGGCTGCAGGGCTGGGCTGGTGTGTGCAGGGCAGCAGCTCTGCTGGGCACAGCCTCCAAGGGAGGGAGAAATCCACAGCAGAATCATCCTCAAATTAGAGAGGACACCTGAGAATTTTATTTATTATGGGAAATGTCTGTGGTTCTGGGTGTGGGATCTGGTTTTCCTGGTTATTTGCACACCGGAGTTTTCCAGGCTACAAAGGGTAGAGGCCACTAAAGTTTTTGATGGAATATTTTGTTTTCAGGCTGTTTGTGTGGGTTCCCAACCCAGGCTTGTATTGCACCACACAAAATGAAGATCTCTGTCCCGTGTTTTGTTCCATCCTTTGAACCACCACTGAATACATTCCCCATTGCCTTTTGCTCTCTCACTGAGCCCTACTGCTGCTTTTAGCTACAGCTGCATTTTTAAGTGTTTAAATCTGCTGCTGACTGCCTAAAGCCTCTGAAAATTGTATTTCCTTCCTTAAATTTGGGTTTCCTAGGGAAGTTTCTATTTTCCCTTTCTAGTGTGAGAAGTGCTTGTTTTTAATTGTCTGTAGAACAAATAGTTTGCTTTCAGGAATGAAGGGTTGTGCACTGTAAGCACAGAGACTTTTTGTCTACTTCAAGTACAGACTCAGTACTATCAGCTGTTATTTAGGGATGTATTTTGTCCTTCTTTCATGTGGAGAGCTCTTCACAAATTACACTGGAATTTCATAGAAATGGTAGTTGAATTAGATCTGAAAAGGAGGCAGGAGATGCCTTTTGAAGTGGTGCTCAAATGCAGTGTAACCACATAGGTGCCTTAGCTCCAGTTTGCCAAGCTCCACCAGCATGTAACATGTTCCTCCAGTCCTGCTTTGGTTCAGGGTTTAATGTTGTTGGCCAATGAATATCATTTGAATCTTTTTTTTAGCAATATTTATTCAGCTGCTCTGTTATTAAGAGCAAATGTGCAGTAGTGGTTATTAAAATTCATCTTTCTTGCTTTTCTGCTAATTGCATAGTACTAATGATGTACATCTCTGCATAATATAAAAATATCATATTGCTTGCATCGTTTGGTTTCATAAATTATTCTGCATTATGCATCATTTAATATTATTCCTGCTTTCCTCAAAATTATTATCATTTCCTTATATTCAATTTACAGCTGTGGAACAACTATTTTCATTTGGCTGTGGCTTTTATTACCCAAGATTCACTACAGCTAGAAAACTTTTCCCATGCAAAATACAACAAAATCCAGAACAAGTAAGTAAAATATATCCTTTAGCTTATATCTCTAATTTTCTGGTAAAATGGTAAAAAAGTTAATGATAAAAATGCCTTTCATATTCCTTTTCTCCCAGATATGGAGATATGAGACGTTTAATTGGCTTTGCTATCCGTGACATGTGGTACAAACTTGGTGAGTAGCAAACTGAGCTTCACTGCAACTGAATCTGTCACATGATGTTTTTTCCATTGAAAAATATCTGACATGAAGTGCTTTTGTAAATATTTCTGCTATTTGAACTTAAAATATGTTTTCACTCCTCTGATTAAGCTTGGAGCCAACATGAGATACAGTTGGACCACTGCCAGGTTTGTATTTAAAAGAGAACTCAAAAGCTTCTCTCAGATTTCAAGCATGACTAAAATCAGACATCAGAACCTTATTTTGCAGGATTGAAACTGGATGAATTTTCCCTGAGAGGGTTCCTTCTCAGCCCGAACCTATGATTCTGTCAATTAAGAGACTCAGATGTGGAATCTGCTCGGATTAAAATTCCAAAATAGTTTTTACATTGGTCATCCAGTCAGGTTCTGCTGCTCCTCCTTTGAGAGTTTCTCATTAACTCCTTTGGGATCATTTGTTATTAACTGAACTTAGGTAGAACATTCATTTTATCTGGCAAAATTTTGGTGGGGCATTCGCACTGAAAATTCACATGGCACACACAGGGGAGGAATATCAGACTCAGGCACTCCTTAGTGTGGAACAAGTCTCACCTGTGTTTTTGAGAAGGTTTTTGTCTCCTCACAAGGTTCAGGCAGCATTGACACTCTCACAGCTCCTGGGTTTGCTGCTCTGCTCCATTTACCAGGGCAGAGTTTGAGCCATGCCTGGGGCCTGGCTGAGCTCTGCACATTTGGGTGTTTGTTACAGCTGATTTAACCCAGATAATTCAGTGTGGGGTTGACAGCTGAGTTCTGTGGATGGTGTTCCTGTTACTGCTGCTGATTTTGGGGCATTGGTTGGTTTGATTCATGGCTGCAATGTCTAATTTTATTGTAAAAGCCAGTAATGGTTTTCTCCTTTACAGAAAGGTTACTCCATGTGACATTACCGTGTCCTGCTGGTAGATTTGGGAGGTTTTTAGGGTAACCTATTACCTTCTAGTCTAAATATTTATAAGGATGTGTTAAAAACTTAAAAAATTGAGTTCTTCCCTGAAAATATCAACTCCTCTGGCATTCCTGCTTATTCCTGACACTGCATTCTGGCACCCTAGAAGGAGACAATGTCCATTCACATGCCCCCAAGCTTTTGAGAAGAAATGAAGTGACTGAGTTGTAAGACTTGACCAACACAGATGGATTCAACACTACTTTAAATGATTGCAGCTCCTAGATGTCTTCCTAAAAATATCCAGTTTGCTCTTTAGATATTCAATTTTTGGTTTTGTTTCAGGCCAGAATAAAATTTGCTTTATTCCGGGGATGGTGGGGCCCATCTTGGAAATGACTCTTATTCCAGAAGTCGAGCTACGAAAAGCCACGATCCCAATTTTCTTTGACATGATGCTGTGTGAATATCAGAGAACAGGAGAATTCAAAAAGGTAATTACAAATGCTCTGTGTGAAAATGCATTTAAATGTCATGTACTCAGTATTTCTGGTACATGTTTGGCAAGTGAACTTTTCTGACTACACAAAGTGAAATCTCAAATATTGAGAACCAAAGAAAAAGCAAGTGCGGGATCTCCAGAGTGACTTAGCTTGACTTAGGCAAAACTTGTTGCATTAACAGCAAGAAATAGATGGAATAGCAAAGAGATCCAGGGAGATTTCAGGATCTTAATCCAGATTTTCAGGATTTTACTGGAAAAGGTTCTGAGCAGCAAGACTCACATTGAAGTCAGGCCTTCATTAAGTAGGGGATAGAATTAAATGACCTCTAGAGATCTCTATAATCTAAATATTTCCTTATACCTCCTCCTTGTGACATAGATATTGGTAAGCCAGAACTTCCAGGTTTTAATATCTGACAGGAGTAGCAGCGAATAGTTAATTATATGTTATCAAATTTATCAGGAAACTGTACCTTTTTAAATGTTTATTGTGAGGAAAAAAAAATCACTGTGGAGAACTGAAATTCCTGGAGTGTTTTTGGCAGTCATTTTGAAAAGGAAAAAGGATTTCTAAGTCACCGCAATGAAATATTTTTGACTGATGGAATAGAACTGGGGATGGTGGGGCAGGGCACTGGGGATTCTAATCTAAATTTCCTGCCACTGCTTGCTGTGTCTGCCTGGGCAGTGGAATATCCATCCCTGTCTGACATCTCCATTCTCCTCGAGCTCTTTGGGCATGGAATCACCTTGTTCTGTGTTTGCACACTGCCTCCCACAGTAAATTATAAATTGCATATTCAGCTCTGCAGTTACACAAATAATTAATTCAGAGCAATCTGTGTAAGGGAAAATGACAAACAAAAAGGCATCATTTTAGACACATGTAAATATAAATATCTCATATACCCAGCTATGTTTAATACTTTAAATCGTTTGGGGCATTTCTGTGTCAATGAAGTGTGGAACAAATGAGCAGATGGAATTTCCATTTTGGTCTGTATTCCACAGTGCAAAGCTTTTGGTTCAAGGCCAAGATTAAAAACCACTTTGTTTCTGTGCATCTGTTCCCTCTGTGTCCTGATAGTCCTATATTTGCCTTCTTAAAAGTGTTTTCCTGCTCATGGCTTATACCTCATCTCCTGGGAGAGACACAGAGATCTGTGCAGCCCAGGAATCCTGAAAAGCCATCACTCATCTGCCTGATGAACAGCAGCCGCAGCCTGGGAGCCTGGCAGAGAGAGGCCAGGCCCTCCAGTGCCCACTGAATCACTGCTCCTGCCATAAAAAGAAGTTTCAGGTGGTATTTGACAGTGCCAAGGAACAAGGACATTGGGTTTATTGCAGCTTAAGGAAAAGGGGGAGTTTTTATCAGATGGTGCAAAAACTATTTCATAATTGAGCAGCTGAGTCTCATTGGGCTCTAATGTTCTGCTTTAGGAATTGTGATCATTTCCTCATAAAGAATCATGGGGTTTATCCTCTCCTTTGCTATGGATGAGGTAATTAAGATAAAAAACTTGTCTCTGTAAGTTAGCCATTCTGGTAAGTTTTTTAAAATAAGTATTTTAAAGGAAAGGCACATTAAGTTCTATGTTTTAAAATGATTACCACCTTAATTTAAAGGAGCAAGTAAGTAATAAGAATGGATAGTTACTGGGTGCACAAACACATAAATTCCAGGTTTTAGTAGTGGGCAATTTTCATTTGCAAATTGACATTTAGTAGTAGAAAGGATATTTTTTTTAAAGGTTCAGTATAAAATTTTGAGAATGACAACATGTTATTTCAAGAGTGCCTGGGGCACTCAGGAGCCCAGAATGACATTCATTTAAAAGACAATTTTGTGGAACTTTAAAAATAAATAATTTATTTCTAATCTAATCTTCTCTAATGAGAGAAGAGGGGGAACAGCACAAGCAGAAACATCTTTATGAGCTGAGCCTGTACCAGCACAGGAACCAGAGCTTGCCTGGTACTCCCAACAAGATTTAATAACCATTCCCAAAAATCCTGTCTGTGTTAACATCCCTGGTGCTGTGCTGGGACAGGGCTCTCTTCTGGGGGCACAGGGAGTGTGCTGGGGCTGGGGACTGTGTCCTGCTCTGTGCACACAACATACAGGCAGTAAAGACATAAAGTCACTTAAATTTATCCAGCAAGAATTTTATTTGATTTAGCTATTTCTAGGAAATCATCTAATCCCGGAGAAAACAAAATTCCACCTGTGCTTTTCTCAAGAATTAATTGCTCTACAAATCTATTTAATGGCTTGGAATCTGTATGTAGGTGTAGGACACAGTAAGACATTTTCTTGCAATCCTTTCTTCTACTTTGCTCATGTATTTTCCATTCAGCCAGAGCAGTGTTACATAAGCTCGTAATTTTAACTCTAATTGAAGATGTAGAGAGGGAGCCATTAATATCTCCTAATTTTAGCTATGGAGGCTCTGCCTATCATGAGCTCGGAGAGCTGGGAATCTTGGAAAGCCAATTTATTCATCTCTCAGTGTCTGTGGATAGACTCAGTCCTCTAAATGTATTCCTTTCTCCTTCAAATAAAAAGAGAAGCTCATTGCTTATGTGAGACAAGCTCATTGCTCATGTGTTAAAAAAGTCCCATCCTCCAAATGCTGATAAGCCACCTTTCCTTTCCTTGAAAGATCAGGTTGTGCATTTTATTGAGACTTCCCAAAGGGAGACACATCATCAAGAGACCCTGTCCTGCTTCTTCTAACTGTGATCTGAGCCAGGAGTTAGAAAATGCTTGCTTAAAGAAACAAATAAACAAACAAAAGAGGAAAATTAGCTCTTTGCAGAGTAAATGAAAATATCATTTAGATAAACATGGATTTGAGTTACATTGAGGATTTAACTTGGCTTAGGAAAGATTAATTCATCTGTGTTTATATTTTTGCTCAAATAAATCATTCTGTTTGTGTTTAGCATTTTCAGTTTAGTATCTCTCGTGGGTTCTGCCAACTGCTGGAGCCATCTGGGGAAGTTTTCTGTGTTTGCTTTCCTTGCTGGCTGCTGTGGGACCGTGTCAGAAATCAGTGCTGGCTGCTGCTGTGTGCTCAGGTTTCCAGGCTCGTTGTTAGAGGACAAACATTGACTCCAGGGCAGTGTCCTCATGTTCTGAGCTCCCACAGGGGACTCAGAGGGTGACTGAGGTGTCCTCTCTGGCACAGGACATTCACCTGCTGGAAATTTCTTTCTCTCAGCTCTCAAAATCTTGTTATGTGTAAGGTTTCAGAGGGATGTGAGATCAGCAGCAGGGCTGAGTTTGTACAGCCTGGTGCTTCACAGAGATCCATGGACATCTTCTCCAAGGGGAGATTCCCTGGATCTATTAGAGAAGCAGGAGGGATTAAAGCTAAATTGGTGCCAGTGACAATTAGGCACACTCAGTTTAAGTGAGAGGAGAAAGACACTTTCCAGAGCTTAATGTTGGCACAGAAACTTTAAAACCTTATTCTATAATTCTGCCAACTTTTTCATTTGGTCCAAGCAACTGATGTTCTCACTTCTTGCAGGTTGTTGAGAAACTGCAGGAAAGATGCTTAGGAAGAGTTTTTTTGTTCAGATCCAGAAATGTGAAATTATTGCCTCTTTGAGAAGTAATCAATTCTCTACCTGCTGAATAAGTACTAGGAAGGATTTAAGAGCTGGATTTAACTGGTGCTTGACCTGCACTATATTCACAAGATTTGTCTTACTGCAGTAAGCCCGCAGAAAATGGCTGGATTGGATGTTTTTGCTCAATATTTCCTTGTCCTGAAACTGCCATGCACCTGTGTTACCCACATTAAATACTAATACACATCCTGCTTGTGCATAAAAATTAACTCAGAGCCCTTTAAACTTCTATTTCAACCAGGATGAGACAGAGAAACTTTATTATTTTTCTGTTAAGCTATTTTTCAATGATAGCTCTTTATTCTCTAATATCAGTATAGAATGTACTGTTCAACAGGCAGTCTTTCATTTGTATTCTAATTACAGAGAAAGAATTAATATTAGAGCAGCAAAACCTGCAGGTAACAAAGTGGTGGAATTGGCTCCTTCCTCCCTGCCCCTTTCCAGAGCAGAGGGTACCTGCACTGCCACTGCTCTGAGCCGCAGTTTTGCTCTTGGTGTGAGCACTGGAGAAGTTTGGCTGCTCCAGATGCTGTTTCAAAGCTCCTTCAAAGAAGCAGAAGCCACTTCAGTTCCTGTCTCAGGAGCAGTTTTGCAGGATCAGGGTGGCCAATAGATCTGGGTTGGACACTGGAGGAAAGAAGGGAAAGTTTGGCCTTTGTTTCTTGAAAAATGATGAATCATTTTTCTGGGTGGAGAGTTTGAATCATGACCTACTTGAAGGAAGTACATCTAGTAACATATTTTCCTTTAGAATGTCATGTTCTTTAAAAGTGAAGAAATTCTAAAAACACATCTGAAGAGATGCATGACCTGCCTCGTGCTCTAAGAGGAAGGACTGTTTCCCTCTGTGTAGCCCTGGCTTGATTTCTTCAGCTCAGAGCTGAATGTTTTGATGAGGATATATTGAAATAAGGTAAAAATAAGGTAAAATATTTTGCATTGCAGTTATCTGAAATACTACAGTAATTCTTTATACCACGAGAGGCTTCCAGTTCTCTGATGGGATGATCTGGATCCCAGCCTGCCAAAGCTCTCAATTACACAGAAACACTCCAGGGAGAAACAGAATTATTCATGTACTGACAATTGTGTGAAATTTTGTATCAAAGAAGAACGTGAAAACTTGCTGCAGCATTAGCACAGTAATGAATTCTGTCATTTTTACGGTGGTTTTAATAATTAGATCTATGTAAAGCAACTGAGCTTTATTTCAATGTAGGTCTCCACTAATGCTCACTGTGTGCCTCTTGATGTGTTAATGACTTGTCAAGAACCCTGAGGTAGATCTTTCCTGCCTTCTGAGCAGGATGCAGCTGTTTGCATGAGGACAAGACTGTCTGTAGCTGCCACAGACTGACCTTGGTGCCCAGTGCGGGGGAAACTTGTGAAAATCTGTGTCCAGGCCTTCAGCCATGCCAAAAGCCCAGGCCAGAATATGTCCAAGCATTTAACCTTTGGGAATATGAGACATAATTATACAAAGGTACATTTTTGATGCCACATTGAAGTGTATTGACCTCTGAATAGCTGCTCAGTGTTTTTCTTTCTTTATTAGTTTGAAAATGAAATCATTTTGAAGCTGGATCATGAGGTGGAAGGAGGACGAGGGGATGAGCACTACATGCAGTTGTTTGAGTCCATGTAAGTAGTGCATGAGAATAAATAGAACAAATGCCTTGAGGACATGTTTCTATCTTATTGTTCCCAGTTCTCAGGTTGGTAACCTTACCTAAAATAGAATCTTAGCAACTTTTTTCATGAAGGGACTGGAAATACCATAATGCTTCACTACACCCTGGTTTGCATTACAGTTTTGCTCATTGAAATTATTTTCCTGGCTGCTTTTCATTGTTTTGTGCTTCAACTAAATTATGAAGAAGTTATACCTAACCTGCATTTTTACATGTCTAGGTTGGAATCCAAGAGATTATTCAGACAAGGCTGAATTTAAATAAGGCTTTGTGATGTTGTGTGCATGTTTGACTTGCTCAAAGCCTGCTACCCTGTATGGGTTGTATTTCTGGGTGGGGGTAGCAGTCTTTGCAAAGTCACATCTCTCATCAGATGAACCATGAAAGCTTTGGGTACACACACAGGGGACATAAAGAATCATTTATTCTGTTTCTTTTTGCAGCAGCTTTTATCAAATTTGAATGTTGCTGTCTAGTTTCCTTCAGGATTCCCCTTAGGGTAAACAACCCCAGTATTTCAGTTTATCATATGTTTTCTGGACTATCCTACAATTCTCCATCTAGTTTGAAATACTACAGTGCCTTAAAGCTGGAGAGAGTGTTCAAACTGAGACTTTATCTATGCAAAAAGCTAAGCTTGCCTCAGATCTTGTGTATGTGACACTTTGAAGTTCACTCTTTCTGAGCTGTGGAACATAATTTGCTTACCTTGTTTGCTCTTTGCTCTTTATTCCAGAGCTTTTCTTGGAAAGTGGCACTATCCAGTTAAACCCCATCTTTCAGCAGAGCAGTCAAGGAGTGCCATCAAACACAGCACAGAGCTTTTGATCTCCAGCCTTTGCAAGGCCCCCTTCTTGCTCTGACATATCTGCCTTTTCCCCTTGCTACTGCCCCACTTTCCAGAAGGCCTCAAGTTCAAAGTTTCCACATTTCTAAAGATGACAATTCATCTTATCTCCAGATTTTGTTGAATGACTCCTGCAGATGGAGTATTGGAGCAGAGGCTGGTGACCTGCCTGTGGTAGGACCTGTTCTCTCAGGTGGTTTGGTTTAAGTCCTCCTCCATTCACACCTTTCAAAGCAGGGATTTCAAGCCTCTTTTCCAACTGGAGTGAGACCCACTTAAATTTGCCTCCACATTTATTCATTTGGTCATTTTTTCATCAACTGATCTCCTGTATCTGTCTGCATCCCTGCACAGCTCCAGTGTCACCTGAAGGCAGATTTTAACAGCACTCAGTGACTGCTGTGCTGCTCACTCCTCACCTCTGCAACCAACATCTGCCCACGCTGCTGGTTGCTGGGAACTTCCCCATGCCCATAAATAATATTATTATTTATTATAATCATAAACTAAATAGGTTCAGCAGAAGTTTAATTAGTCACTGCCCTGCATTTGTCCCTAGACCTAAATGTGGGTGAGGTCCATGGGGGTTGTGACCTGTCCTAGGCAGTGTCCCAGGGAAGCTGGGGTGATGTGGGCCAGGTGAGAGGTTGTTCTCAGCAGGCAGAGTAGACAAGGCTGCCCTGCCTGGGAAATGCAGGAGAATCAGTGCACAAGTTGTGCCAAGCCACTTGTCCTCAGGCTCAGAAAATGAGTTCTGGCATGTTTTAGTTCCCAACACAGGCACAACAGGAAATGGCACTTGGCAGATTTCCAGTTCCCCATCATTGCAGTGGCCCATGCTATGCAGTTGTTTTTCTCGAGCTTTATTGCAAATATTTTTTTTATTTAGAATTTTCTATTTTTTTCAAGCTCTGTTTAAAAATTCAAAGGTTTCTTCCTCCCTCCTGGGGGGAAAAAAAATCTTCTGAAGTTTTGTGATCCTTTTTTTTGGGATTATTGTATAAAGCTGAGCAATACAACTTTTTGAACCTTCCCTCAAGAGACAGGCATTCTTCACTCCTGTTCCTTTTGTAGTTCTTTATGTGGACTCTGGTTCACCTTTCTTTAGTGACTGGAGTTATGTACTTCGTGCTGGGTGAGACCCAGCAATAGCTTGTGGTTTATGTCAATGTTTTTCAGCTTGTACTGGGAAGAAATGTGATGTCTTGGAGCCTCATGCTCATTGTGCAGTCAGGGAACGTTCACAGCTCTGCCTTGTTTGCTGTTACTCCCAGGGAACCCGTGGCAGAAATCCATAATAGTCACTTGAATGGTGGCTGTACCTTCCTTCATTAGTGACTCACACTGTTTCTGATACTTGTAGATGTAAAACACCACTATTTTTCTGTGTAATATTCCAGTCTCCTGTGTTTCTGAGGCTTTCTTACTTTCTTTCCCCCAAACATCTTTTAATGTGCTCCAACCTTTCTGTCAGTTGTCAGCTCTTGGCCCCTTTAGTGTTTCCATTCCATTTGCAGTGTATTTTATAAGCCAAGTGTCAGTTATTGATTTAAATATTTCAATTTCAGACCAGTCAGACAAGAGCAATTGGAGTATTCTGGTTTTATCTGCTGGCTTCTGTCCCTCCTATCTTACACAACATAAATGTTCTTTCAGACATCCATGTACACATTCCCTCTGTCAGGACAGTGACTCCACTGGAGCTGCACAATCCAAGGAATAAACTTTAGATGCTGCCTTTACTTTGCTTGAGTTGGAACTTTATTCCTGGGTATTCTGCAGAGGTTCCATTCTAGGCCAGAGCTTTGAGGATTTCTTTGCAATTGAAGTCAATATGAATATGTATTTTCTGGAAAAGGTTGAAATAATTATGAGGAATAAAAAAAATGTTTTGCTATTAATTAAAGGAGTATTCTTAGTAATTAGAATTCAAAAAAATATTGTGCCTAAAGATTACTAACATTTTTTTTATGTGGGTGTCTGGAAAACAATGATGTAGAGCTGCATTAATAATTGAGCACTAAGAGGTCAGAACATTCCCAGCTACCAACACAAAGCAGGACTGCCTTGGAAAAAGTTAACTGCATCTCTGCCTGATCCTGTGCTTGTATCTATAATTATATAAGTGAAAATACATGTATGTGTGTGTGTGTGTATATATATATATATATATATATATAAATAATATATTAAAAATGCAGTTTGTCAGAGAGGATCCCAATGGAAAACCAGAATGTTAAGTAGAGGAAACAAAAGAAAAGCAATGAAATAAATAATTTCTCTTAAGCAAAGAAAGAAAATACTCCTTAACGAGATGTAGGTAATCACTTAATGACATTTAAACAGTTAAATGTTGAAAACAAAACTCTGACATTAAAGTGAACTCTCTACTCCTAAATAATTTCAGCACTTTTTAGAACCAGTGTATGCTAATGTTTGTTAATGTAAATTGAAACTGATGATGCCAAATATAAAATTCCCTTTCTTGTATTTTTATCAGAAGAGATCAAGCTGCTCTTCTCAATCTGCAGAAAGTTGATTGGTTTTGCTTATTTCTCAAAGTGAAATTACTCTGGTGATGTCTTTTTTTGAGCTAAAATTGTAATTTTTGTTTATTTGACTTCTACTCATGTGTCAGCACAAGGAGAAGGAAAACATTTTTGCATTTTTTGCTGAGGAAAGGAAGGTGCTGCTATTACTTATTTATATGCTTTATATATAAATATATAAAAATATATTTATATATTTTATATTGGTTATGTTATTATTTATATTTATATAATATATGTTATATTTGAATATTATATATATTTTATATAAATATAATATATATATATATTGCCATTATTACTTATTGCAATAGTGTGAAATTCCAGAGACTTGAGTTTGTGATAGCACAGATGCAGAGCTCTCTGTCCAGAAGCTCTGGTTGCACCCTTGAGTTCAAAGTCATATTCAGACAGGAAAAGTAAATGTTTCTTTTATTTTTTTCCATTTGATTTATATGCCTTTTTGTCTTCTGAATGTCTAAATTACCACTCACAGAGAGAATTTCCAGCGCATTCTGCAGTTGATTTAGGCCTAATCCAGTACTTGCCTTTAGAATTGTGCCAATATTTCCGTATTTGCAGCCTTACAGAGTGTGCCAAGCAGCACCCTGGCATTTGCAGCCTGGTGGAAAGCTTTGTGAGCCTGGTGAGGGGGCTCCTGGAGAGGCTGCTGGATTATCGCGCCGTGATGAGCGACGAGAGCAAGGACAACCGCATGAGCTGCACTGTCAACCTGCTGGTACGGCCTCTGCTGCTTCTGGAGAGCCCAGGAGAGCCCCCTGGGGAGGGACTGCACCAGAGCCCGCTTACTGAACAGGAGGGGAAATCTTCCTGGGGGCAGCAGTGGGTGACAATGTTCTTAGTGGTTTAAACTCTCCAGCGAGAGAGTTTTACATCTCCTTGCACGGATAAATGCGTGAGTCTGAAAGCAGCATTCACCCGTGTGCTTTGTGGGCTTTATCCACTCTGATTCTGTGGATAAACAGGGAAGTTTGCTGCTCACATGCCCATTGACAGGCTTGATGGGACAGTGGCTTCTTGGCAGAGTTGAGCTGTGATGAGGAGCTGACCCAGTTGCTGCTTCAGCATCTCCATAGTTACAGTTCTCAAAGGCGGGCAGGAAACCTGCAAGGCACTTTTGCAGCTGGGTGCCAAGAGGTTTGAGGCTCTGATCTTGTCCTAGGCCACTCTGTCTTCTTTCCTATTCCTATTTTGTAATGAGGATATTGCATAGAGAGATTCTTCCTCCAGGATATTCCTAAAGCTGAGGAGGAACCTCTGCCACCTTTGACATATGACACTCACGCTCTTTGTTCCTCAATAATCACTGTGCAATGGGGTGGCCATTTCTGCAGCTCTTCAAGAGACCATTCTTGTCATACATTTTGCACAGCCTCAGCAACTTGCATTCCTGCAAACATGTTATGGTGACAAAAAATGAGCTTTATTCCTGGAACTGGCCCCTTTAGAGGTATTTGCACAACAGTGCTCCATAACTACAGTGCTAAACCTCTGCTTCAACACATACCAGCCTCCACCAAGGAGCATGGAGCATGTGGTTTATTCTGTTAATGCATTTGGATAACCATATTTTCCTCTTCTCCAATAGAAAAACCTTCAGTAATAATCCCATTATGAACTAGGAAAATTATATGTATGTATAAAACCATACATATAACTAATAAAAATATTAATTGAAGAAGTAGTTCCAGGTTTAAACTTCAGATAGTCTGTAAATAATCTACTTTTCATACTATCTATGCTTTCTAACTACCAAGGAAAGCAAAACCTCAGTCTGTGTGTGTGTGTGTATATATACATATATGTATATCATTTTATTAAAGGACATTAAGAGGTAACTTTAAATATTTGTGTCCCTAGAATTTCTACAAGAACATTAACCGTGAAGAGATGTACATCAGGTATGGCAACCATTCTATTGGATCTATTTTGGAGAGGGCAGTTAATATTGTGAGTTTTGGTTTTATCATTGTGCTTGGATTTTTGTCACCTAAATGACTCTATGACACCCCAGCCTCATCTGCATTCCCACTCTGTTGTTAATTTAGCCTTCTGCAACTGGGAATCTGTGCTATGTATCCAGCAGCAGCATTTTTTTTTCCACAAGAATTAACTTTTAATTGATCAAAACACTCAACATTCATTGTCTATTGTTTAAAATTAAGAAAGTGCAGATAGATTTGAGTCTTGAGGGAGAATGTATCACACATTTAGTATGGCAGAAAAAACATTCTGGTTTTGTAGAATGGCCCAATCTGCTGAGTCTTCTTCATTATGCAACACTCCATGGGCAGGGTTACAGCTGAGACATTTTCTGTGGGAACTGCAAATTCCTGCAGGTGTGGCATGGCCTCTTGTTAGCTCCAATTTTAAATTCCTGCAGGTGTGGCATGGCCTCTTGTTAGCTCCAATTTTAAATTCCTGCAGGTGTGGCATGGCCTCTTGTTAGCTCCAATTTTAAATTCCTGCAGGTGTGGCATGGCCTCTTGTTAGCTCCAATTTTAAATTCCTGCAGGTGTGGCATGGCCTCTTGTTAGCTCCAATTTTGAATTCCTGCAGGTGTGGCATGGCCTCTTGCTGTCTCCAAGAGTACTGCACGTGGGCTGCAGCAGATCTTTCTTGCTGCTTCTAAAGCTCCCTGTTTCCTGCCTGTCCTCTCCTGCAAAATCTGCAGAAGAAAGCCCAGAGTCCCAGCTGAAATGAGCCCTGGAGGTGATTCAGAGCTCACCCTGGAGCTGAGCCAGAGCGGCCAGGGGAGCAACACTCCCTCAGCTGTCATTGCTCAGGGTGATGCCTTGTGCAGGCTGACCTGAAACAGAGACTAGACAGAGCTGAAGAATAAAGTAGGGATTTATTAAGAGGCCTCACCTCGGGCAGCACAACCCAAAATGGCCACAAAATGGATGACAGGTCCTGGGGTCTCACAATTTATCAGTTCTGGTCCATTTGCACGTCGGAGTTAATTATCAAACTACAGCTCCAGCCCATGCAGTCCCATCCTTTTTGTTTTTCTCTCTTCAGTCCACGTTGTTTATGCTCTTGGGCCTGAGATCTGGACTGGCTCTCCTTGGGTCCCTGGCTAGAGCAGGAATTGTTTTGTCTCCCTACTCTGTGCAGAGAGCTCACCATCCCCTCATATGAAGCCCAGACTTACACACTAAAGCAGAACAGAATCTGAAAAATATAAAAGCTAAAACCTGAGGAATCAAGGGGGAAACTTTCTGTTGGGCTGGCAACTGGGAATGGGAGTGCCTTGAACTGCCACAGGAAGATGTCAGAGCTCCTGTGTCTCAAAACTCCTCGTGGGAGTTAGAGGGAGGGATGCAGTTTTCTCCCTGGCTCCTGTAGATGCAGGTTGAGCTCCATGATGGGCAGTGGCCGTCCAGCAATGCTGCCACAGGAGAAATTCAACTTAGAACTGCTCTTCTGCTCCCAACACCTCCAGGGACTGCTTTGCCTTTCTGGGCTGGTATTTTCCACTTTCTGCTTTCTCCTGTGATGTGCTGTGGTTGCATCTGTGCACGTGAAGAAGGTGTGCCTGCAAGGGTGCCCTGAGGAGCCCTGCAGGAATCTTGGCTTTGGAGGCTCTCCCAGGCCCTGGGAGCAGCCATCCCTCCTCCCTGGGGAGGAGCTGAGCACAGCTCACAGGAGAGGACAGCTCCTTCTGCTCCTTTCCTGCACGGAGGTTCAGCACACAGAAAGATCACAGCAGAGTGCGAACAGAGCCCTTTCAGCGTCCTTGGAGAGTCCTTGGGGAGTCAGTGTGACATCCATGGGGTTTCTGTTATCTGGAACATTCTGACACTCAGTATTCCACCCATGCCAAGCTCCAGTCTAATCCTTGCTCTCTCCTCTATCAGGTATTTGTACAAATTGCGAGATCTTCATTTAGATTGTGAGAATTACACAGAAGCAGCATACACCCTTCTACTCCATACGTGGCTCCTGAAGGTTAGATTTTCTAAACTCGATATATAATTAAGCTTTTGCAGTATTCAATTTGATATTCTAAAGTGAATATCTTAATCTCTGAGTTATTTTCCACCGGGGTATTCAAGTTTCTAGTTAGAAATACTGCATTAGTTCATATAAAATTAATTGTTGAAATTATATTTTCAGTAGGTGATTAAAAGCCATATATTGCTGAAACTAAATATGGTAGAAAAAATAGTTTTCCTTTACAGTGAGAACATTGTGTACAAATGTAACTTTCATTTTGGTAATTTTTTACTATCCTAAACATAACAGTTATGAAAATTAAACATAGTTCCAGCTATCACAAGAGGACATCTAACTTTTAATTTTAAATAATATGGATTACATAAGCAAGTTATGTTGGCTTTATTTTGTAGCTGTAATTAATTATCTTTCACTATAACTATTGTTCATTACCTAGGTAATGAACAGTATCAATTAAAATGGTCAATAAGATCAATTTCCATTACAAGGGGACATTCCAAATTTAAATGTTCCTAGGCAAAAATCTGATATTTCTTATAGAATTTACTTTAGTGCAGAACTATATAAATTTGTGCTATTTTGCTTAAACTTAATTTTGATTTTTTTATGATTGTACAAATACAAGATATATTGTCTGTATTGGTATGGACAAAGAACAGTATATGAAATATTTTAATACAAAAAATCTAAATCAAGTCGGTCAGGATGATACCATTGGGAAAAAAAAGAGGAACTAATTTTCTCATGTAGTTTTTCATATAAAATTCGTAAGTGGGGCAAGGATGGGCAGGTATAGCATTCTAAAATATGTTTTAAATATTCTGTCTAGTGCTGGTTATCACACAAAATACAGTGCTTACCTGAAGAGGCAGTGAATGCAATCCCTGTGCCTTTCCCAGTTTGTCTGTGGATGGGTAAAAAAGACTTGGGAAGAAAACACTTGGAAGAGCCCAGGGGACCAGACCTCGTGGGAGGGGGACCTTTGATGTGAAACACTGAACTTGAAAATTCTTTTTGCTGTGTTCTCCTTCTCAGTGGTCGGATGAGCAGTGTGCACCCCAAGTCATGTCAACAGAGTTCCAGTGCTCCCAGACCTACAGACACCTGAAAGAGAATCTGTATGAAAAGATCATAGAATACTTTGACAAAGGAAAGGTAAGTCTGGAGAGTTCTTCCCCTCCAAACCTCTCTGCTGTGCTACTCTGAACAGTTGTGTTTAATGTGTATAAAATATTTGTGAGGAAAAGCTTCTTTGAAATGTGGGTCAAGTAGAAATTGTGTCCTGGAGGCTTATTGCCAGAGATATCTGTTCCGTAGGAATATGTTCTTTCCATGACCTCATCACAGAGAAAGGGCTAATGTCTCAGCACATTGTCACAAACATCTCTGTCAGGCACCAACAAAATACAATAAAAAATGTTGAATCTACTTCCCCTTACAAAGAAAAGAGCATGGGCTACACAGATTCCATTTCTAAACCACTCAGCCCTTATCTCAAAAAATCCAGATAGTTCAAAATAGACATATTTGTTTCAGAGAGGACAGAGAATTGTATCCTAAACTTAAAATGTAGTAGATTGATGCTCAGTACCACGGTTTAGTTCAATTTAAGACAAAAAAAGTTGTTAATAAAATTACCTGTCAGTGCAGTGGCTTTAGAGCTGAGAATTTTGGAAATAAAGCAAGGCACTAGAAAGCAGGAAGAAATTCTGCAGTGCCAGATAATTAATCCCATGACCCAATATGACCTTTAAGTCATTATGTCTTGTTCAGCTGCAGCCAAAGGTAGGAAGGGGGAAGGCAATTCATTTCTGCTTCTGCAAAAGAAGCCCTTCCTATAATTCACAAGGTAGAACGTTTCAGCTTCAGCCTCCCAGGTTTCCTGTTGGCATCTGCAGCAGCTGCACTGCAGCAGTGCCCACCCCCTGTCCCAGGAGAACCAAAGCCTCCAATTCCTGATCTGCAGCACCCAGCTCAGCCCAGGCCAGGGTACCTGGCCAAGGAACACCTGGCAGCAGGTGACAATGGCCTGGTGTGTCACTGGCAGTGTCCTCTCAGCAGCAGCAGAGAGCTCTGCTCGGGGCCCCCTTTGTCTCTTCTCTTCTGAGCAGGTGAGGAGACAGAATTTGAGAAATATCCCCATGAGAGGGAGTTTGTTCCTGCTTTAAGGCGACTTTTGTGAAGTGTCCACAGCAGATGAGAAAAGCAGTCCTGGTGTTCCAGTGTCAGTCACTGTCACAGGCAGCTGTAAAGTTGTATGGACAGAAAAGCTGCTACTCTGGGCAAGTGGAAATTTAACACCTGTAGTTATTTAGCTGTCCTAGACAAGGCTCCCTGGATTATGGATGCTGCAGGATATTCTGTTAAATGGAGTGTGTTTTAAGTACAGGCAGGTGTCAGTCCCCTCATAAACTGCTCTGTGCTTGGGGTATGTTCTGAATGTTATCACCTCAGTGATTTACTCTTTTGTTTTTTTCTTTAATGTATCTGAAAGGTTAGATGATTTTTTTTTTAAATGTTACTCTAATAATAAAGTAGGTTTACTTATTCCTTCCTGTAATGAATCATAAAACACTTTTATTTTTTAACATTAATCTGCTTTCCTTAAGTTTGTGATTGCCTTGAGTCTTCCACTCTAAATGTGCAGTTAATAAATGAGTGCACTTTAAAGACAGCATAATCAATAAAAGTGCAGTTAACCTCTGATGTGTTGAAAACTTGTTTGTTGGTACAGGATTTACTTTTCAAATGTGTGGTTGCATTGCAGATGTGGGAAGAAGCCATATCTTTATGCAAGGAACTTGCAGAGCAATATGAAAAGGAGGTTTTTGACTATGAACTTCTAAGTCAAAACTTGGTAAGATTGTATACAGATCTTCAAATTATTGCAGTCACAGAAATTAGTGTTTTTCAGCTGTCAAACAACAGAGCTGCCTAGGAGCTTGTGGTCTAAAATGGATTTTTAATTCATTTGTTGAAGAGTTCCTGTTTCACTGTAGCAATCCAGCGGTAAAGTAAAGGTTCATAAGTAACTGCTGGGTAAAGTTGCATGAACATCTGTTTATTGAGGTATTCTGAAATGTCTGTAGATGAAATAAACATGTTCTCACCTAGGGAAATTTAAAGGCCATATTTTGAAGCCTCTGTACTGCCCCAGGGTAGAAAGAACACCTGGATGAACTTTTTTCCCTAAATTTTTCCTTAAATTTTAGCAGCTTGGATCTTGACAAGCCTGAATAATTCTGTCCTAATCAGGACTATGGAGGTATTACAGCACAAGGAATTAGAACTAGATCCAAAGGATAGAAGGAGAATTTTAAAGGAAAATAAAATATTCAGTTACTTGTTTTCATTAAAACTGAATGAATCCAAAAAGGATCCCACCCCCCCCCCCCCCCCCCGCCCCCAAAACCTTTTTATTCTACTCCCAATATTTCATGTTTGTATGATTTTTAACAGTTGTTTAGGGCACATTCAATGGATATCCCCGAATCTTCCTCAAAAAAAAAAGTGGGAATGATGTTGAATGGTGCTGTGTATAAAGAAAGCTTCTTTTGCTCTGTGGTTATCATGATTTAAAAGACATTTTTGCCAATTTAAGTTGCAGTGCTGGGTTCTCACAGACATAACACCTAAATGACATTTGATATTTTATGGAAGAACTTGTTCTAAGTCCTTTACATGGTGTGTGCCCTTAAAATGAGCCTAGAGTAAAAACTGGAGTTGATCCCACACCTCAGGAAACATTTGAAGCAGGGAGTTTTTCCAAATGTCTTATTTCAGTAATGTTATCATTGACCAGGGATCACTTTGGTGTTTGCTTTTCTCCTAAGTTAAGGGTAAGCCAATTCTGAGGTCAAATATTAAAGCTGAAGCCATACCAAATTTGCTGTGTATTATATTTGCATATAAATGTAAACAGTGCTTAATGTCCCCCTGCAGCCTCCTGTGTGAAAACTGATTATTGCTGTAGCTCATCAGCTGCTAGCTGCTAGCTCTTGCGTGTGTAGCAGAGGTTAAAAATGCATAGATAAAACCCCCAAACACAAGTAATTACAGTTGGTTTTGCTTTCAGGTCCAGCAAGCAAAGTTCTATGAAAACATCATGAAAATTCTGAGGCCTAAACCAGATTATTTTGCTGTTGGATATTATGGCCAAGGATTCCCAACATTTCTAAGGGTAAACTTGATTAAATTTTACTTTGTCATCTATTTTGTTTTCCTGTTTTCCTCATTATTAATGTCCAGATTCCTTATTTGACCTCTAATATGCTTTGAGCTGAAATGTTCAACACCAATTGTCTTGTACTGCTTTATGTTTTTTCCTGAATGGCAAAAAAATTCCTACTTTAGGACAATTGTAGTAAGTTTGAACTGGTTTTATTCAAATATGCCGAATTTACTCTCTTTTCTTTACTTTCCCTTTGTTTTGACTACCATGAGGGAAATCCAGGCTCCAAAGGGTCTGGTCTTTCAAAGAAACCTGATGAACTTGGGAAGTGGTGCACAACTGGATTGTCTTTTAAAAGGTCATTGTTTTAACCACAGTAGCGCATGAGTTCAGAGCATAAAAACAACCTAAATATTTGATATTGAAACTATTTAGTAGTTTCTTACTACTAAAAGCCTCTCTTACATAGAACAATTAATCAGGAGTCTTTCTTCACACTTGGAAAGCAATGAGAGGCCCTGCTACCCAAGTTTAAAGGTCAAAGCTGCCTTGAAAACATTGGGAAAACAGTGAAATGATAGGCTGGTGTTAAACCAATGTTATTGTATCTGAATAATCAATCTTTGAGTCCAGAGTCTCTGGAGAGTCAGTGCTGCTTTCCAGCCCCTGGTCAAAATGGTGTTTGGCTTTAGAGCTGGTTGATACTCAGAAACCAGAAACCCCCATTCCAACAGCTGGCTACTGCTGTGCCTTTGTGTGGATTGCCATGAAACTGCAGCTTCTGCCTCAGCCCCACCCTGGCCAGGCAGTCACTCCCTCCTCATTCCTGCAGAACAAAGTGTTCATCTACCGTGGCAAGGAGTACGAGAGGAGGGAGGATTTCCAGGCCCAGCTGATGAGCCAGTTCCCTAGTGCTGAGAAGATGAACACCACTGCTGCACCTGGAGAGGATGTCAGGAACTCTCCTGGTCAATGTATCCTTGGACATGTGGGACATTGAGAGGGAAGGAGGGTTGGGAGCCTTGTTGTTAGCATGAGTTTGTCCGTGTGTCTAAGTTTGGAAAGACAAGTGTCTGCTAAGGAAGGCAGGAGCCTCCCCTGACATGGAAAATGTAAACCCCACCCTCCACCTCCAAATTGCTATAAATTTGAAATCAAAGGGGGCTCTCAGGCAAAGATATGGAAGCAGGAAATAACAGTTCTTTAATAGGGAAGAAAATAAAAAGATAAAATAAACAATGCAGTAAACTAAAACAGCACTGACAGAGTCAGAACCCAGCCTGACACCCTGTGGGTCAGGGTGCTGGCAGCAGAACCATTGGAATTGTGACTCAGCCCTCCTGCAGTGCCAGGGCTGGTTCTGCTGGAGCAGGGATCCTGGAGAAAGGTGCAGTCTCTTCCTCTGAAGATCCAGTGGAAGGGGCAGCAGCTGTTCCTCTGGGAGAAGCCTCTGGTGTTCCAGAATCTCCAGATTATATCCAGGCAGGAATGCTTGGCTCCTCCCTCTGGGCTCATATCTCCCAGTGGGATGCTGTAGTTCTTATCAGCCATGCAGGGACATTCAATGGCTGTTATCAGCAGATGTGTCCACAGAGGGACGAGTGGGTGTGGAAGAGATAAGGAAAACTGCTCAATGAACAGAAGACAGCTACCACACAGATGGCAAATAGGATACAATTTGCTTGGCAATCCAGGACACCGTGTGAAACAATGATTTCCTGAAGAGGTTGAAAGATTACGGACATGGCAGCTCAGTTTGCACTTTTGCCTGCACGTCCTCCATGTCTTTTCTGGTTTGTTCCTAAGAGAGTTCCTGATTTTCTGGCAATTCTAAGGAGTCTGTCTCTTTCATTCGTCATAGAAACATTTAGGCTGGAAAAAACCTTTAAGGTTGAGTCCAGCCATAAACCTTGTTCACCCATGTTCCCAAGTGCCACATCTACATGTTTTTTAAACCCCCCCAGGGATGGTGACTCAACCCCTTCCCTGGGAAGCCTGTGCTAGGGCTTGACAGCCTTTCAGGGAAGAAAATTCATTGTAGCTCATACATGGTTTAGCTTTATTTTCTTCAAATGGCAAAACCAGTGTCACACACTTGAAGAGACCGAGTTTAAAGCAGCAAATTTTCTGTTACCTCACATTATAGTTGTTGTGTCTTGATGTTTAATTCATGTCTTCTTTGAGCACTGCTCTGAGTGGCACCACACTTCAGTGTCACCTCCATTTCTTGGCAACATGTCCCAGGTCCCTCAGAAATTTTCTCAGGAAAATTAACTTACAAACCTTGTTAAACAGCTTCTAGAATGGCCTCAATTTTTCTTTGTTACAATAACTCTGATTATCTTTTTCTTCTGATTTGAGTCATTACTGACTGAGCAGGTATGAGATCACCTCATTGTATGCTGATTTTCCTTTATTAATTTTCAAGGTAATGTGGTAACACTTCACATACTCTCTTGTGTCTGTTCTGATGGAACTTTCTGGAGGAAAAATGGGAATACTTTCTTTTCACACTGTTGGGACTAAAGTGGGAGTATTACAGGCTTGTCTAAAATAGCACATCAAGCTTGAAAGCCAGGCTCTCCCAAGTCTGTCTTATCTCTTAACTAATTAATTTTTTTTTTTTTTGGAGAACACATGTTTAAATCCTTAAGGTAGAATTTGCTCATTTATTTGCAAGGAGCAGGAGACAGGAACTACTGCACTTATGCAAAAGGATGTAACCAGAGGGCATGAGTTTCAAACATACTGAAATATGTAAGGATGTGATATATTTACTTACAAATACAGGATTCAGATTTTTAAAACAACACTTCTATAGAAAAAGGAAATCTCAAGTAAAAGGGCTATTCAGTTACAGATTTCAAAATAAAATGTTAACCATCATGACTTTATGCATGCCTAAAGCTACACAGTGAAACTGTTAACATCAGATATGGTTGATGTTATTTTTGTAAGTTGCCTGAGCTTAAAAATTTAATGAATGAGTCAGTGTGATAAATTCAGCTGCAGATATTCAAGCTCAGGAAATAATAAAAATATGCAGTTTAGAATTAATATGTATTCACTGGCTACTACTGGCAGATTTCTCCTTTTTTGGCCAAGGAAACTCCAGAAATGAAACCCTGAACACTTCAGATTTTTCATCAGAAAATGTCTTTTTTATTATTACTAATTTTTTTATTTCTCCTGCAGCCTACAGTATTTCATACTAATAGTTAATAACATGCCCTTAACTTTCACACTTTCAGATATCCAATGTTTTACAGTGCAGCCAGTCCTGGAGGAGCAGCCTAGATTCAAAAATAAGGCAGTGCCTGATCAAATAATAAAGTAAGTGAATTTCTGTAGTAGACAATATAATGAAAATCAGTCCATATTCCTAAATTGACAACCATTGTTTTGTGAAGTCAGTCATTTGCCAATGAATCCTGGAGGTTTTTTTGTCTTAACTTACTGAGTTATGTATTCAAAGAATCAGAGAAGAGTTTGTGAGGGGAGGGACCTTCAGAGTCCAACCCCCAGGGACACTGCTCAGAGCTCCATCCAACCCATCCTGGATATTCCCCAGGAACTCCATGGAAGAGCTTGTACCCATGTACCACTGAAGAAATAACTCCTGGAGGCAGGGCAGGGAGGTGGAATCTGTGCTTTGGGCCAAAGTTATTGAGATTTCAACACAGCTTCTCAGACAAGGACTGGGGAGAGGGCTCTTGGAAGTGCCTGGCAGTGTGAGAGTGGTTGAATGAAGGCTCTTGAATGAAAGAATCTTGTTATATCTTGTCTGAATACCCAGTGGCAAAATGGTTTCTGCTGGTCCAATGGAATATGGGGTTTGTAAAGGAATAAAGGAAATTAATTGAGCAAAGTGTTTTGAGAACAGACTGGCCAAGAGCTGCTTCCAAACCAGTTGTGCCCTTGGTCTGCAGCCCTCTCTATGGAATCTTTACTGAAGTAGCAACTGATTCAGAATAGAAAAATAAGAATCACCTCCCCACATACACCAAAGTAAATAAAGCAGATCCAAGCACAGGTCTGGTGTGATAGGATTTTAAAATAAACAAAGACAGACCAAAAAACAACCCAACCCAAAAAGCCACAAAAAAATTGTGGCTCTAATTTCAACTACTGATTCATTTTAAAATCAGTAACTGAAAGGCACATTATAAATGTGGTCCTGTTGGAGGTGTAGAGCCTGCCACACTTCAAACTGCTTCAGTTTATGTAGCAAAGTGTTCCTTGTAAAGTACAATCTCTGCTCATAGGGGAGATTTTGTAATGGTTTGTCTCAGCTGCAGAATTCAACCAAATTGCTGATTACATCTGGGCTCAAAGATTTACTTTTATGAGTTTACTTTATTGGGCATTTAATTGTTTATTACATTAGGTGTTGACAATGCATTTATTCTCTCAAAGAGCTTCAATATATTCCTTTCAGCTGGAACTGCATAAAGGGATCTGACTCAGTGTGGCAATATTTCCAGTTACATTTCTTTTCTGATGAAGAAAATCCTAGCAGTTTGGATCAGAAATCATAGTTTCCTATGAACCAGCATACCATGGTTTGCTTAACTCAGATGTTTGGGGCTGCTCTATTTGTTTTTCTGGGCTTTCAAAACAAGGTTCAGTTTTACTGGAAGAGACCTCTGAGTTTGTGTTTTTTTCTGCAAAATTATTTTTACTTAACAAGGGTCTAAATTTAAATCATCTTTAAAAGAAATACTAAAAACTCAAAGCAGAGATTTTTCTCTGGAAAGCAAAATATTTAGCAGCAGCAAAAAACTCTGCAGTGCCAGTGCTAAAAGCCAAGTGGTTGCAAGTTTAGTGGAAAGATGTGCTCACAATGATGGAGAATGAAACATTAGCTGAATAGAACAGAATTTAACATGGATAACATGAATTTAACATGAATTTTACATGAATTTGCAAAGGATTCTTTACATCAGTGTACCCCTCTACAAGCACTTATATACATTCTATTATCTATCTCACAAAATTGTTATTAATAGCTTCAGTTGTTGAATTTGTTGAATGTTGATCAGCATTGAGAGCAGGATTGTTGGACAAGATTAAATTGCTTTTTCATGTGCCATGTTCCACTCCAGGTGAAAATACCTGCTCTGCTCAGTCAGTTCTTTTGAATGAAAGAGACTCCTTTCATAAACCAGGATAAAGCTGGCAAGCAGAGCGTGTGCCACAGCAAGATAGGAGAGGAAAAATCTCTTCTAGTCCTCCTGTAGATTTGAACATTAATCTGGAAGTTCTGGAATTTTTATACCTGGGAAATACACCCAGTAACAAGCTGAAGCTTAATACTCATAAAATACTGTGTGTTGACTCTGATTTATAGATAAAGTAGTTGCCTTCTGAGTTTCCAGTAAAGTCCTTTTTTTCCGAGCAGTAAATTTACTTTTAATTAAAAACTCAACTACTCAAAATGAAATATTTCTCTGTGATAAAAAGATCCATTAATTTCTGGTTTCTGAGCTTTACAATAGTAATTTTTAAATCTTTCAGCTTTTATAAGTCAAACAACGTGCAGAGGTTCCACTATTCAAGACCAGTCAGAAGAGGATCTGTTGACCCTGAAAATGAATTTGCTGTAAGTAAATTAACTACAAGGTGATGGATGTAGTTCTGGTAACTGAATTTTGATCCTAGCTCCTTTCTTAGGCTCAGATTACTCATTATAGACACCTTAAGATCTGGTTCAAAAAACCCAAATGCAAGACTTCTCTGTTTCAGCACTACACCTGTACTTAATTATGCATCACTGTTCCAGTTGCAGGTAAACATTGTGCAGTTAAACACATTCAACATGTTTGTGTTAAGCAGGAACATTTTCTGGTACAGATTTCCATTAGGAAACAAGGAGACATGTAAATAAATAACAAATGCTTTGCTGCTTGTAGTTTGCAACACTTCCATCAGCTGCCTGGCTGGCAATGAGGTGAGTGCTGTCTGCTTTCATGGGTTCTGTGAAATCTCACCTCATCAGACAACTGCCTATGTCATTTTTACTCCCATGCCTGGTGGTGGAATGCTGAGGAATGGCCTTCACTCTTCAAATATTCTAAGAAATCTACACCACCATAAATTAC
Source organism: Molothrus ater (assembly GCF_012460135.2). Lineage (NCBI taxonomy): Eukaryota > Metazoa > Chordata > Aves > Passeriformes > Icteridae > Molothrus > Molothrus ater. The sequence goes on along the minus strand of NC_050492.2, from coordinate 3,691,667 downwards.
TTTTCAGTGTTAAGCATAAAAATGTGGTGTCTGTATTTTTATTTTACAGGTATCTAGTATTTTATGGTTTGTTTTGAAAAGCATCCCATCCAGGCCTTATGGCTAAAGCTGTGCTCTTGGCATACTGCTGGGAAAAGCCATTTCTTTCCAAAATGTACAATTTCTGTTATGTGTGTGCTGATTAGCAGGGTCAACACTTTCATGTAAGAGCTTCCTACCTGCTGTTAAATCAACACCTCAGACACAAACTCTACTCTACTACATCCCAGAATGTGCTGTCAGTACTCAGCAGCACCTTGGCTTCCTTTGCAAACTAGAGAGTTTGGGGCCCATTTATGAAAATACCTTGAAATGGTTTTACAAGAGCTAAATTGTTGATGTTTTCATTCCTGAGGACAATAGATAAGGTGCATGTTTCCTTCAAAGACGTGGAAACTGGGACAGTTGGAGTGTCTTCATTCCATCTATTGTGGTATTTCTCCATGAGCTGATTCTGAAATTAGGAGCAGCAGGGTCAATGAAAAAGTGGCTATTCCAAATACCAACAGCCAGTCTTGTTCAGAAAAGAAAAATGAGAGGAACAAAAAAAAAGGGTCAGAATTCTGGCAAGTTGTTATAGGGCTATTACTGCTTTTAATTGCAGAAATACCTTTTGAATGTGGAAGGAGGAAATATAATCTGGGTAGAGGCAATAGCAGGTAGTTTAAAGACAGCCATTCCATCTGTAATGGCAAAAATAGGGACACAGACTAAAAGATTCAAAGGTAATTTTCTTTTTCCCCTGCTCTGTGCAGGCTTTGTGCCTGAAGATGACCTAATCTGAATCAGGAAAACCATTTGTTCAATCACTGTGCTAGATTCAGTTTGCAGTGCCTTTTTATTCAAAAAATATGCATATGTTTTCCATCTACCTCCATTTCCCTTTGACATCTCAGAAGGCAGAAAAGATGAAAGTTTCAATCCTGAAGTATCATTTTCTCCTGCTATGTCTTTTAATAGTCTATGTGGATTGAGAGGACCTCCTTTGTCACAGCCTACAAACTCCCGGGAATCCTGCGCTGGTTCGAGGTGGTCTCCATTTCCCACGTGAGTATTGATGTCCTCAGGGTCTGCCCAACCTGCAGCTGTTCAGCCCTCATGTGCAAACCAGTCTGCAAAATTATCAACAAGGCCACAGTTACTTCTTTTTATACATTCAAAACATTATTTACATTATTATTTACAAAATATTATTTACATTTATTATTTACATTTAATCTTTCTACTGCTCAACACAGGATCAATATATCTTATGCCTGATTTATAGGTTCAGAATTGAACAAGTCTGTGTGGGTTTGCTGAATTGCAAAATTGTTGTTCATGTACATGAGTTTTATAAAACCAAAACAACCTGTTTATATCTGTATGAACCTTAGAAGTCTTTTGTTTCTTTACAGTGCACAATTAGTCCTTTAGAGAATGCTATTGAGACTATGTCCACGACAAATGAAAAGATTTTGATGATGATTAACCAGTACCAGAGTGATGAGAACCTCCCTATTAATCCACTTTCCATGCTTCTGAATGGAATTGTTGATCCAGCTGTTATGGGTGGCTTTGCTAAATATGAGAAGGTAGGAGCTTTGGAGTCACTGCAAAGAACATTTTCAGGTGCACCACTTCATAATCCTCCCACATCCTTGTTCAAGTGGCAGTGCAGTGGGGATGGGGAACAGGAAAGCCATCATTCCATCAGTTAAAGGATCCTCCTATCCTCCTTTCCTGGTCACCTCTATCTTTGAAGTCAACCCAGAATAACTGAGCTTATCAGTTGATGCAAAGCATGATAACTCCAAATCTGTGCCTTTTTAGTTTCACTGTAAACTTAATAAAAGAAACAATAATTGGGTTTCATAATAAGGGTCACAAAGTCAGAAGTGCTGGATAAAGGCCAAATACATCTTTTTTAAAAGTGCACCTCAGTTCCCAGCTGATAGAGGGAGAAATTATCACCAGCAGCATCTGGCTGAGGACCATGCATGTTCCTCCCCTCTTTGATGACCAATATTATGATCACCAGCTGGGCTCTGTGGATTAATGCTTGATTTCTTTACATGTCAAAATGATGGACTGTATTTATTTTTTTTTTTTGTCTAAGGCTTTCTTTACAGAAGAATATATCAGACACCATCCAGAGGATACAGAGAAGCTGAACAGACTCAAAGATCTCATTGCTTGGCAGGTAATTTCTCACTGACAGCCACCACTAAGGCTTCACCAGGGTTCCTTTGTTCCATTCCTGCCTAGCAGGAGAACACAGCATTGAGCTGATTGTGTCATTTCCACTTCTTTTTAACCCTTGAAAGGTATTTGTAGAACACATAATCTGGAATGGATTATCAGAAGCCACATATAGCAGGCCACATTTATAGTTAAAAGGACCAGGATTTCCTGCTTGGGTTGTATTCCTGAAGACAAAACTGAGAGCATGACAAAAATCATAATGATTTCATGAATTTCTGGGGCTGGCAAATATCAGAAACTCTCTTGGGAAACAACTCTTTCCTAGAGTATTTGTTTTTTGGTTTGTTTGTTTTATTTTTTTGGGTTTGTTTTATTTTATTGGTTTGGGTTTTTTGTCCACTAGAAACATTAATGGAGTATTTTCTGCTCTCAGGAATTATTTTCATGCTCAGTGACCCTTCAAGATTGCAGCTATGTGTCTTCTGTGTGGTAAATACCATGGAAGACTATAAGTAAACATTTCTATCTGTATCTCCAAAGAACTGAATATTCTCCCTATACCAGCAGCACTGAGGTTATTTGGCTTTGCTATTTATTTTTTTATATACTGTGTATGTAAAATAAGACAACCAGCCTGCAGAACCCTTTTGTCCTCAAGGAGGAAAATGCACCTATGGAAGGTGGTAGCAGAAAAAACTCTATTTTTGCTGAGATTCAAGGGAAAATGGCTCTTTCTGTTGACCTGATAATGATAATGAAGCAGAAAAAAACATGACCTCAGAAATTATCCATTCTATTTCCATTAACCAAATAGAAATCATTGCTATCAATAGATAGATAGATAGATAGATAGATAGATAGATAGATAGATAGATAGATAGATAGATAGATAGATAGATAGAGGGATGGTAAGTTCATCTGGGATTTTACTATTAGAAAAGAATAGCTCAAGGTCTTTCTCCTCATGTTCCATGTCTCATTTTTTGTACTTACTAAAAACATCCCTGGAAACATCCAAGGTCAGGCTGGCTCTGAGCAACCTGATGGAATTGTCCCTGTCTATGGCAAGGGGTTGGACTGGATAACATTTAAAGGTCCCTTCCAACCCAAACTATTCAATGATTCTATGAGTCTGTCTCTCTTTCATAGATGAGAAGCAGCACAAATTTACTGTTCCTTCCTCTCCCAGCCTTGAAATGAATCTTACAAATAGCTTCAGTGGAATTGTTTGTACTATTTTCTTAATGTTTTTTAAGTTTCTTCCTGTTTCACTTTGATTCATCCCAGTTTGGTTATTATTTGAGTTGTACCTTTACAGTTTCTCCTATGTGATTGCCCATCACAGCTCTGTGTGTGGTTGTTTTCTGGCCATCAGAATCACTCCATTAATTCTGTGGGGTTGACTGACCACAATGTCACCTGGCATTAGGAAAAAATGGGTAATTTCTACCTATCCCTCCAAATCCCTCTAAGGAGGACAAACAGATCTCTCAGTAACAGAGAGGCTTTAATACCACAATTTTAAAAGTTATTTTGGAATTGCACTTCATAAAATACGATCAACATGATGAGTGGATCAATGTTCACAGTATTTACTGAGTCAGAACACAAAAAGTGAGCATGGAATCTAAGTGGATTTTACAAAAAATCCCAGATATTAATGCAAAAGAGTTAAAAGCTGAAATAAAGCAGTTAGAAAAGGTTAGTGGCAGCAGGGGAGCTAAAAGTATTTTTGCACCAATCTCATAACATTAAAATATATGGAAGAGAGAAAACAGCCTCTGTGAAGCAACCAACATTCTTCAGAAATTTACTGGGAAAACCCATTTTCCATGAGCCTTTTCCATCTTGTATCTGCTGCTCCAAGCTGACATCAGTGGGCAAATCCACCTGCCAGTCATAGGAAGAGTTTTGCAGTTGATTTTCTAGATAATTTAAACACAGCCAGAGAGGTTGTGGGACACAAATGAAAAGTCTCACCTTTTTTCTTCTTTTGTTCCTCCTAAGATACCTTTCCTTGGGGCTGGAATTAAAATTCATGAAAGAAGAGTTTCTGATAATCTTCGTCCTTTCCATGACCGGATGGAGGAATGTTTCATGCACTTGAAAGTTAAAGTGGAAAAACAATATGGAGCCAGAGAATTGGTATTACTCTCCTTTTAACCTCTACCCAATTTCTCTTTATTTAACACACATCTTCTTCTAAACAAAAACATGCTATTTTGTTTTGCTTATGGGTTTTCTTGTGATATAAAAATAGTAGGATCTGAGTTGTATCATGCAAGAGCTGATTCAATTCTCTGACACATCAAATATTCCTCATTCTGGGAGATTTTTAGTATATTTTATTACAAATTAAAATTGCAAGTCTTTTCAGCCTTATTGAGGAAGTAAAAGCAAGTTCTTATGTTTGTTCTCTTTGTCATTTTTCTTAGTGGTTTAGGGCTTTGATCTGCAATTGATGTCTCCCTGTGCCAGCCACTTCCAGCTGTGTTGTGAAGTAAAACCTGTCATGTGTATAATACTATAAATATTAGTTGAGAACAAACTGAAATGTCTGGCAACTGAAGGATAACTCCTGAACACAAACTCCCCAGATAATTCTTGAATAAAATAAAAACACTATCTGAGTTGTGCAGAGTAGCAAGAATGACATTGCCTGGTTTTTGTGATTAAATGCCTGTTGCTTTGGAAATTATTTTATATTTTTGCTTTCAGCATTGGTGATTTTATAATAGAATGTTATAAGGTGAAAAGTAGCAAATTTCTAATTTAAATTTTGGATATGTGCTGTATTATATACCTGTATGATGAAAATTCTATATATCTATCTGAATATGGCTTTTATTTTGCAATAATAGAGGCTGTAATTGCAATAAGTTACTTGAAATTGTGTAATATTATAATTATTAATTATATATATATAATATTATATTATTACACTGTATTATGTATCCTATATAATGTATACTATATTATATGGTATATAGTATATAATATACTATAATGCAATAATATATAATGCATTGTATATTATAATGCAATAATCATATTATAATATATATTTACATCTAATATATTATAATGTAATGATATTATTATAATAATACATTATTATATAATTATATTTCTATGATCATGTATTATTATAAACATATTCTTGCAATAATAATTGCAAAAACAGAGGCTGTAATCCACAATCAGAAATCTTGCTGCTTGCTTGAACCCTCCAGCACTTATAAAACCCAACCTATTTAAAATTTTGCAGAGAATGAACTTTGTGAATTGAGTTTGGGAGGGTTTGGGCAGGTTTGGTTTAAAAAACCCAACCTTTTTAAATTTTGCAGAGCATGTATTTTGTGAATTGAGCTGGGGAGGTTTGAAGAGGACGAACTCATCCAGACCCAGGATAAATCACAGTCATTAATGGGAGCAGACAACTCCTGTAACGCCGGGTGTTAAACACCTGCACAGTGGTCAGGCCTGGTGTGAGGAGGATGAATTAAGAGGAGTTTGACAGGATGTGCTTCTCTTTCCCCCTGTAGCCAGAGTTTGATGACAAGAGGGTGGGGCGGCCGAGGTCGATGCTCAAGTCCTACCGCCAGTTGTCCTTCATCTCCATGTGCTCCATCAGCTCTGACTGCAGCACTCCCAGAAAACCTGCCTCAGAAAGGTTGGTTAGAAATACACTTGGTTATAAAGAATTCTTCTTTTTCAGTCCTGTTTTTTAATCAGTTTTATGAGATGAAGCAAAAAGATTTTAGAAAAGGAATGAAAATCACCAGCAGCCTTTTTAGACTATACCAACATTATTTTTAACTGTAGCTATCACTTCCTCCATGCTGAAAACTACAGCGTTTGAATCTTAGTAGACAAAATATGTTCAACTCTCATTAAAAAAAAAGTGGTATTTCATTTTCAGAAAATAAGTATTTTAAAAATTAAATTAATTTCCAAACACTTACCAAGATCTGTGGTTTTTTACAAGTTTCTTTTTAAACAGCTTTTAACTTAATTAGCATCTTTTTGTTTGTAATAATTGCTCCTTTCATATCTACATTTTTCAAACTTGAAAAGGAGGTGGAAGATTTTAGTAAAATCTGTAGCAATGTAAAATGCTTTGCCTGATGGAAAACAAAGAAACTTTTAAATTTGAGAGAACAATTATAGGTATAGCTTTTCATCCACAAATTGTTTAGTTCACTTTATAAATTATCTTTCAGGCACACAAAACTTCCTCCCAAACAAGGTACATATAAAACTGAACCTGTTGAGCAGTGTTTGATTATTTTTTAAACATCTGATCTCCCTTTCTGAGTAGTTCACGTTGAAGAAGTCCAGTGGTGTATGACCCTAGTGTGGAAGGGTTGTTTTTTAAGACAGCCCTTGTTCTTCTTGGAGATTCCTGAGGCTGCTCCTGCTGCCCTCCAGAAGGGTGGAGCAGACCAACATCATTTGGGTGCTGCAGCTCACCAGGACACCTCTGACACAACCAGACAAGGCATCCTGCACCTGCTTTTTGTTCTTAGGATGCTAATTTGTTTCTAGAAAGCACAGGTCAACAGAGTGACCACAGTTCTTGATTTATCAATTTTTATGTTGTAACATAAGTTCAGTCCCATGCTCCAAAGGTTGAGAAGGGAGTAAAGCCAGCACCAATTTTATGGGCTTTTTTTTTTAATGAGAAGTAGCCCAATTTTTAAACTGTAAAAATTAAAGGAAGGGAGAAGGTGGAAGAGGGGTTAATCTCTGAGTGTGTGCATTCTTGTCCAATATGGTGAAATAAATAGGAGAATGCATTTAAAACATGGCAACAGACAGCACTACTCTGTTCCACTTAGGTCATTGCACACCAGAACAGCCTGCCTCACTTTCAGCACCACCATCACCACACATCAACTTGCCATGTGAGCTCTGCTCTGGTTAGTTAAGCTGATGCACAAATCTATGAACAGGGATTTGAGCTCATTTTAATATTTTACGTTCTTCACTACATTTTAAGATGGTGTCACACTGCCTGAAGGCATCTTATTTGTATCTCCAGTTGCCAGCTGCTGAAGCACATCAGATACTTTTTGCCAGCAGCTTGCAAGGCTGCCTAGAAAGTAGAAGGAAAGAATGACCTGCATTTATATTTCATGGGGAAATGACATCAGAATACCAGCAGCTTTTAAAATATCACTAAGGAACTTGTACTTTTCTTTCTTTTGCTCCTGCAGCTTTGATCTGGAAGCAGTGCTACCAAAGCAAGGAAAAGCTGAAGCAGAGGAGACTGCTCCTCAAAATAATCCTCATCCTGAAGTCAAGATGAGAAGGTCCAAAAAAAGAACAAAAAGAAGCAGTGTGGTGTTTGCTGATGAGAAGACAGCAGCTGATATTTCTATCTCTGACATGAAATGTGTATGTTACTGATTTAGTGTTTTATAATCCATGAAAAAGAGGACATTACCTCTTTCCTTAGAAAAAGGAAAATATATCCCAGAGAACTCCAGCTGTCATAAAGGGAAGGATGCAGGATGCAGAGATGAACTGCCCTGTCATGAATGAAACATGCAAGATGCTGTGGAGAAAACAAATCAATGAGAAAATCAGATCATCCCTCCTGGCTTCTGGCGACAGATAGCAGAGCTCTGAGGCTCTGGCAGATTCTGGTTAGCTGAAAAAGGAGCACTGGGTGGGGAGGGTTAAGCTGCTTTCCTGTGGAGAGGCAATTGACTGTGCTGACATTCCACGGCAGCTCCTCCAGTCAGGGCTGTTTCAGAAGTGATGAGCCCTGGACGTTTTGTACCTTGTTATGGAACATGCAGCTGTTAGGAAACTGCAAGATTGCAAACCCTGCTCCTTCAATGGTGCCAGACTGAAGTTTGGAAGCACTGCATAGATCATCCAAGGGCTTTTATTGCCCTGCTGGATCATTGCAGTCACTTTTGTCACTTCCACTGGGCTTTTTTTATACACAGAGTTTAATCCTCAGGAGAATTTGATTTTAGTGTATGTCCTCTAGATACACAAGCCTCATCTAAATTAAAAAGCCAGGCAGTAACAGATTGTTGAAATACATGGAAGGAACATAAATAATTAGATCAAAAATGTTTGAAGGAATCATCAAAGGTAAAATGAATGGAGTAGAAAGGCAAGGCTGTTTGGAGAAGCACAGAGAAACTCATGGATGATTATGACTGTCTTACACTGCATGTCCTTGTGCAAAAGAGAGATAAAGCACAGTCATCCTTTGAGAAGCTCTGATAGACAAAACCAAGTAACACCTTTGGCTTTTGATGAAATTAGATAACACATACACCAAACTGTGGGGATCCCACTGTGTATTGAGTTAGAGGATTTTCTTCTGCTTCAAAAAAGCAGTGACAAAGCTTTGCAGCAGCCAAGCTGGGCATGTTAATGCAATAGGAATTAAAATGAAATGTTTTCAAAACTTCGTTTTATTTTGCAGATCACACCCAGAGTTGTCTGATGGTATTATGCCAAAAATAGGGTAGGAATTCAGATTTCAGGTCACAGATTACTTCTGTAACTTTTTTAGAATTCTTTTTTTTCTAAGTAGAATGAGAAGTTTTTATCTAACTATAAATTATCTGCAAAATTGTTGCATATTTTTAGATTGTACTTCATATGATACATGAACCAAAGTCTCAGTCCATCCTTAATGCTGGGGCTTTTTTATCTAACAGCTGTCAAGGAAATATGAGTTCATGAGTGACACCAACCTCTCAGAACATGTGGTGGCACCTCAGAAAACTTCTGTCCTCAAGCAGATGAGCACTGTCAGTCGTTCTATGCCAACCATCCCAGGTAAAGTGCTTACCCCAGGGTGAGAATTCTGAACTTTATTAGGATGGTAGGAAAACAGAAATGAAGGGTTTGTTCCAAACAGGGCTGGTAGCTCTCTCCACCCTTCTGAAATCCACTGGGACAAAGATTATAATTGAAGAGTGTTCTGTGCATGTGAGGCTGTACTGCTCCAAATGCTGGGTAACACCACAGCACCTTGTGCCAAAATGCAAATTCTGTTACTCCTGGAGCTCTGAATTTCACTTCCTTGTGCAGTGTGAGCATTCCTGCTGCCTAGAAAGAGGCAAGATTTATTCAGCTTCCCTGCTCTGTAGGGCCTCAGGAGCACAAACAAGGGCTCACAGCCAAGGGCAGTGTGTGAAACTGGGAGAAATGCTCTGTGCTGTGCTCTGGGGGATGAATATCCCCAGAGCTTGCCCCATAACAGGATTTCAACTTCTGGTTTTGAAGGCAGAGAGGAATCCCATAGATTGCCTCACCAGGGAGGCAGGGGAAGCAAGATAACCCAGCTGCCCCCAGACAGAAGGGTGAAAGAAAAGGGAGAGTGTGACTGAAGCTGGAGCTCATCTCTAGGCTGGGGCACAGAGAGAAAACAGGCCCAGTTTCAGTCTCTTTTACCCCCTTGCTCCACAGCACATCCCATTTCTTAGCCTGCGTTTCATCTATCCCTCTCACTGCCCCTCTCTTTCCAGATGCTGTAACAGATGTTTAGCACATCAGCCTGCCATGGCCCACTTCTTTGGCATGTGTTTATCTATTTTTAATTCTTTGGCCAGATTGGTTCTTCTTTTTCACTGTTCAGTTTCAATGTAATGAAGTTTATGATTTCCCTATTATTTAATTTTTATTCTTGGGTTATAGTGGATTAAAAATGTCTCCATTTTTTCTAGTCATTGCACTACTTCCCAATTTTGAATTCTGCTTTGTCTTACAGTCTGACTCTCCTTTTTTGGTTTTGTTTTGTGTAACCAATATTGTTTCCATCCTAAGGATTAACTCTGTCTGTCAGCACTGTGGCATCTGATGAAACAATTGCCTCACACAGGCTGAGCCAGCCAGTGTTCCCTTCCACCTCAGATGGGGACAAGAAAACCTTAAAAGAAAGAAAGTGAACCAGTTATTTAAAACAATGGTAGGTCCTATGTGTTTGTGGGGGGAAAAGGGGAAGGGTTACATGTTCAAAAATTCTGTGCTATGAAAATTAAGTATTTGAGACAAATAGGCTCATAAGGCAAACCCTGCCTTTCTTTCTTGATGCTTTTGTCAGAGGGAGGGGTGGAAGCTCAATGTGGAGGCAAAGCTGGCTGGGGCAGCACTTCCAGTGGGAGAGATGCAGGGATGGAGGACTGGGAGGATGGAGAGATGGAGGATGGGAAGAATGGAGGGATGGAGGGGTACAGGGATTCAGGGATGGAGGGCTGGAAGGATGCAGGGATGAAGGACTGGAAGGATGCAGGACTGGAAGGATGTAGGACTGAAGGATGCAGGGCTGGAAGGATGCAGGGCTGGAAGGATGCAGGACTGGAAGGATGCATGACTGGAAGGATGCAGGGATGGAAGGGTGCAGGGATGCAGGGATGCAGGGATGAAGGACTGGAAGGATGTAGGACTGAAGGATGCAGGGATGGAAGGATGCAGGACTGAAGGATGCAGGACTGAAGGATACAGGACTGAAGGATGCAGAGATGAAGGGATGGAAGGATGCAGGGATGCAGGGATGGAAGGATGCAGGGATGCAGGACTGAAGGATGCAGGGATGGAGGGATGGAAGGATGCAGGGATGCAGGACTGAAGGATGCAGGGGTGCAGGACTGAAGGATGCAGGGATGCAGGACTGAAGGATGCAGGACTGAAGGATGCAGGACTGAAGGATGCAGGACTGAAGGATGCAGGGTGCAGGACTGAAGGATGCAGGACTGAAGGATGCAGGGATGCAGGGCTGAAGGATGTAGGACTGAAGGATGCAGGGATGGAGGGATGGAAGGATGCAGGACTGAAGGATGCAGGGATGGAAGGATACAGGACTGGAAGGATGCAGGGGTGCAGGACTGAAGGATGCAGGACTGAAGGATGCAGGGGTGCAGGACTGAAGGATGCAGGGGTGCAGGACTGAAGGATGCAGGGATGGAAGGATGCAGGGATGGAAGGATGCAGGACTGAAGGATGCAGGGGTGCCCCTGCGTGTGCAGCTCCGCTCCCGCCCCGCCAGGGGGCGCGGGCCGCCCGCCGAGAGCGGAGCCGCAGGGCGGGAGGGGAGCGGCGGCGCCCGGCGGGGCCGGGATGGGAGCGCCGGGCCCCGAGCGAGCGGCGGGGATGCTGTGGGGAGATGATGGGTGCGAAGGGGAAATCGGCTGCTGCTGGAGCCGTCACTCTGGCTTAGAGCCGGCTGCCTTCCATTAAAGTGCGGAACGTTTCGCTGATGTCTGAAATTTCCACAAAATTAAAACTATTTCATTTAGCATAGTGTTTGACAGGAAAAAAAAAAAAAAATTAAAAAAAAAAAAGAAAACGAGAAAAGAAAACGAGAAAGTAATATCCAGATCAGCTTTTCAGACACAGAATGTGAAAGTTTTCCTACTTTGAAGGTAATGGGAGGGTGACATTTAATGCAGATATGGGTAGCTACCAACATAAGTATTCTGAAATATTTACGTGCCAGCTTTTCTGATCTTTCAATGCAAAGGGTTTGTTGTTTTGGTTTCTTTTTTCCTAGGTAACAGGGTTTCATTTGTATTCATTACTTTCTGCAGTGTTTTGGGGTTTTCTTAAAAAAAAAAAAGGATTATGCCTTCAGGGACCACATAGTAACATTTAGGAGAACCTTCAGTTAAATGTGTTCATAATCACATTTTTTCTGGTAGGAACAAGAATAACCTATTAATGTGAAGTCTGTAGTATTTCATTATATGCAATTTATCACACATTTGCTCATTTCAGACCCAGGAGCTGCAGCTTTTCAGCACTATCTCGTCCACTCATATTTAAATTTAAATAGCATATAAAAGACAGAGGATTGAATGTTGTCTCTTACATGGCAGAAAAAGGACTAACTACAGATAAAAATCCACTTGTGAAGTGCTTCATAACATGTTTGGAATCATGTGCATGGGTTTAAATACATGTTTAAGGTTTTGCAGAATAGAGAAATTAATTCAAAATATGCAGGATTTGGTCAGTGTCTTTTTTCTCTAGCTACAGTTTAAAGGCACAAGTAATTAATACACTTAGTACTGAATCCAGCACAGAATCAATTTTAACATATGAAATCTGTTTTGGTGTTTTTTCAGCGCATTTCCAGAGTTCTGGAAGATGGAAAGCAGTCTGTGGAGCAGCATTTCAAGCCCTCACCAACAGATCTGTGATCAATTTTTACAAGACTACTTCTCAACTGAAAACAATTCTATCTACACACAAATATTCTGTTTTAGAGCACCATCTACTCTAAAGAAAGGCACTGATGGAGAACATGAACAGCACCTCCCATGGGCTCTGCTAAGTCACTTGTGATAGAGATACAGGAATAACATTTGAGGGAAACACTGCAGGATGTGTCCCCTGGGATGTGGGACAGACACCTCTGGCTGTACAGGTCAAAGGGAGCTGGGTGTTCCCTGGGCCAGAGCTTGCTCTGAGCAGTGACACGTGTGTCCAGGCCAGCAGCAAGGCTCACTGTGTCAGGCAGCTCAGGGCTGCTCTTGCCAAACAGCAGAGTTTGGGTTTTCTGGAGCTTGTACAGACATCCAGATACCCTTAAATCTTTGCTGGCACTGTAGCCAAGGCAACAGATGGCTCAGCACAAAATAGCCACTGACAATTTACTGTGTGGCTGTAGCTGGATTTACAGCCACAGATCCCTCTGCTGCTCCCAGCACTCTGCTCTGTACCTCAATCTTCCCTGGATGGTTCTGTGGCTGTCACTGCCTGAGCTGTTTTCAGAGCAGCAGCTTTGAAAACATGGAAAAGTTTATTTACACATGTGCAAATTACCCTTACATCCAGCAGCATGATGAACAAAAGCTACATTTCCTGCTGTTCAATAAAATGTTACAAATCTGTTTTATTTGCCCTGACCCTTTCTCCCTGACATCTCCAGGAATCATTGTATGAAAGGTAGTATTTTTTTACTGACAGAATTCTACAAGCCCAAGTTTGCTGGGTTCAGATTGATTTTCTGAGTCTTCCCTCGAGGTGATGCCTCACTGGTATGGGGCTCCACAGCACTGCAGGTCAGCACCTCAGAGTCTTTAGAACCTGGCAGCTCTTTCTCTAAGTGTGTTCTCCAGATAGAGGAGGGTCTAAAGGTGAATAATTGATTTCCTTCACTCATCCTTTACATCTCAGACACTGACAGAGGTTTATAGTAAGTAAATAAAATATGTTCATGTACAGTGTTGTGGATGAGGGGACTGGCCTTGTTGCCATTTTTACGGATTTGGGAAAGATGAAGAGGTTAAAGTTATTTCTTGCTGTAGAGTTCAATTTATGGAAAGACATCTGCAGTTTGTTTAAACCTAAGTTTTTCTATCAACACTTTAACAAACAGTGTGAGTAAATTAGTTTTATGAATTTAGGCTCTCTTTGCAAGTTGTCAGAGTGAAGCTGTTTTCTGTAGGAGTAGTTACTGATTGTTTTCTGTGAGAGGTTTGGAATATTTGCCACTGGAATTAATGCTGCACCTTCACCAGAATAACCAGACAGCAAAACAGAATGGGCCCAGGTTTAACACTAACTACAGTGTTGGCATGAATTCTGATAGAATTTGGGTTTAATTTTGTTTCATTTGCTTTTCAATGAAACTTGATAACGCTTCTGAAGAGGCACAGAGGAAGAAAGCTTTCCATGAAAAAAGTCTTCTGTTTAATAGAGAAGGTTATCTGTGAGTGGAGAAAGTGAAAGGTTGAAGGGTGCACATTTAACATCTTGCAAACCTGGGGCAAAGGAGGGAGGGTGTCAAAGCTGTCCTTCAATATTATCTGCAGGTACCCTGAATATAGCACAAAATAAACAAGTATTTTAAAAGAAAAGATTTGGTTCTAGTGGAAATGAGTAAGAAAATTATTATTTAGGAACTGTTTATTCTTTGTAAAAATACTGTTAAAGGTTACCTTTTATTTATTGTATCTTGCAGAGATGTTTTCAGGGGAGTGGAAAAATTGAGTTTTACCTCTAGCTGTTATTATAAATTGTTATTGAAATACTGTGACTCAAAACAAAGAAGTAGCAAGAATGGAAGTGAAGAAAGTGCCCAGAAACAAATACCAGGAAGGAGGGAGCACAGTGTCCAAAGGAAGTTTGGTATTGGGTGTTAAGACAGTGGTTCAAGATTCCTGCTTTTGTTTTGCTCAGGTTTTAGTAGTTTTTGGGGAAGGGTTTAGGTTCACATTTAGTTTACTAAATATCAATGATAATTTTTTTCATTGTCCCCCACATTCTTCTCTCATTGTCAGCCCAAGTTCCAAGCCTGAAATCATGTCCATCAACCCTGAGCAGAAAAGCAAAATTACTAAGAAAAAATAGCTGCCAAGAATAGGGCATTCATAGAACTGGACTTTTAAGGATGTTTGGACAACAAGCTCCAGCTTTTCACAAGTTTCCAGAAACTGTGGATACTGACATTTAGTCCAAACAAACAACAGAGCATGAAGGACAATTGATGCCCTGGGACAATAAAGTGCCAGCATGGCAACATCTGTTTAAAAATGTGAATTAGCACTGGATGCTGCCATGTGTGTCATGAGCTCAACAGGCCTTTAGTTCATGTATGCAGAGGTGGGAGACAGAACCTGTATTTGAGATTCTTTGAGGTGAAACACAGAGGGCAGAATTTCCTCCAGGACAGGGTGAGGCTTTGGCTGCTGTGGAGAGAATTAGTGCAGCAGGAATGGCTCCAGCTCTGGAACGGCTTCAGGAACCCCACCACGTTCTCATGTGCTTTTCTGTAGCAGTTATTTCCCCTCTCTGTGACATTTCCTGTTGTCTGGCTGGTGGCAGTCTGGTTTGCTATCACATGGCACTGAGATAAGGATGGGGCTGTGGGAGCTGTAATTAATGAGCTGTTGGAAGGGCAGGGAAGCTGCACATGCAGCTGAATTTGATGAGCTGACCTGCACTGAGCTGTTTCACTGCAATGACCTGAGATGCATTCAAGCTGCACATTGCAGTTCAGTTTAGGCAGAAATCTCATTTTTACCCTGACACAGGTACCTGGGTGTCTCTGTGGACTGTAAAACATGTTAGAGGTGTTGCCCAGCCCCAGGAGCCACTGTGTCAGTGCAGCACAAGGTCTGCACAGCAAATGTTGGCATTTACCCATATCAGGGTACTCAGGAGTATCCTCACCTGACCTGGGTATCCAGCCTGCCCTTGTTTGTGCCATGAAATCGTACCAAGTTCTTATGAAATTATGACTTAAATATTCATTCTGGGGGGGAATTAATGCCCTTAAAATCTCATTTAAAATTAGCTGGTGTGAGCTATAGGAAAATGGTCAGAGTCTAAGTCAATAAGGATCAAGTTTCTGAGGAGGAAGGAGAGTTTTATTAAAGATTTTACAGACCTTAGGAACATATTGTTCTGGAACTTGAATGTGTGATAGTCCTGTGTACCTGCCTGACATTGAACTTTTATCTCTATCACACACTGCCTGTAACCTTCTTTATTAGACAGTAGAAATTGTGGGTGAGGAGAATCATGGCACAGTTTAAATTGGAAAAGACCTTAAAGATCAACAATTTCCAGTCCCCAGGGGGGTCCTGGTGCCACACTGGTTATTCTGTGAGGACTCCACTGACACACTGGACATCATTGGATCTCTGCTTTCATTTGTTCCACCCTGACCATGGGATGAAGGCACTGTTAGAAAGAAGAGGTGTTAAATGAGTTTTTAAAATAGCATGATAGGAAAGAGAAAGTGGTTTTATTTTTTATTAAATCTGTTTAAAGGCACCCAACCATATAATTCTCTTGCTCACTTCCTCTGCTATTTTCAAGGATTTTGGCTAGAGTATCATAAAAATACAAGAAGATCCTTTCTTTTTTTTTTTTTTTTTTTTTTTTTTGTTCTAGCTTCAGAACAAAACTATTCAAATGATGGAGAATTTATCCCAGAGACTGGTTCCATATAAGCCCATGTCAATGGGAATCATCCAGAACTAGGGCATTTGGTTTAAAACCAAAGTACAGGTCAATTCTCCAGAGTGAAGGAAGATAAAAGGAATAACTTAACCAAACACAGCATTTTTCTCATTTAGAAATCAAGAGAAATCAGTGAATTTAAAGCCAACTTCTGTTTTGCAGCACTCTTTTTTTTAAAAAAAGGGTGAGGTTTCCAAGGAAGGAAGAAAATGAAACAGTTTAAGGATTCTTTCCCTCAATATTTTTTTGGATGAAGAGATGTCCATCTTTTTAGACGCATCTCTCTATTTTTTTTAGGAATATGGAAGCCTCCATGAGAAAAAGCTTGCAGCCATCTCCTATGCCAGGTGGCCTTGGAGAAATCCCTGCACAGAATTTACATTTCCCTGCCAGAACTCAGTTCCTACTTGCTCTTAGGCATTCAAGGTCCTTCTGAGGGGGAGCATTGAGCAACACTCCAGGGCTGCCCTCAGCTGTAAGGACTTCAGCACTGGCAGTGTTTACTGCTCTGGGGTGAGGAGAGGACTTGGTCTTTATTGACTCTGTGTAATTGTCTGTTCTGATTTGCTCTTATGATGCAGAGGGTGCTAAAGATTAACACTGTAAATGAAGAATTGCTCTGCAAACAAACCTCGGGTAGGCCACGGATTTCATAAACTTTTAAATGTTAGATAAATTTAATCATGGCTTTAAAGCGAGGGCACTTTGATCTGATTGGGTTTTGCAAGAATTATCATTTTTCAATGCAGTTTTTTGTCTTTCAGGATAGCTGACAGCTTCTGTGTGCCATGAGGGATCTTTCCTGTGGCTGAGCCTGTGATGAGACAGCCCCTGTGAGTGTCTGAGCTGGAACAGAGTGTCTGTGATAATGATTTTTTCATGTGTATTAATGCATCCTGCAGCCCCAGATGCCCCATTCTGTGTGGGGGTATTCAAGCTGCATTTAGTACCAGGTTCATGTGGCAGGCATGACTGATCTCTCATCCTCAGTTAACCCTTGAGAGGCCTTGCCAGTGCTTGGATCAGTTCAGCTCACGGCAGGTGGCTGCTGAAGGTGTCACCATGGCTTTAAATGGTGACTGATTCAAAAGGCACAGCACAGGTGATGGGCATCAGAAAACAATCATTTAAGGGATCTGTGCCCTGGTAAAAAAGCATCCAGAAAATACTTATGTAGGTGAGGTAGCAGGAATCTTGTACTGTTGTTACTAGAAAAAGTCTAAACAACTCTCCATGTTCAACAGATATTTTGAGGGAAGGCTTCCTGTGGAATGTTTATTTACATGTTTTTAGATATAAAGAACCAGCCTTGGGTAAAGTAGCTTTAGATGCAGACCTTTTAACCTTGTATTTTGTATGGTATTTTATTGTACACTAAAGTATGCTATGACTGGATGCCTGGATTCTACAAATAATGAGGAATCCAAAATCCTTCAGCTGCTGTGACACACACAGTAGCACTAGTGCACAGTCTCTGAATTCAAAGAGTCTTTCTTTACAGCTGCATTTGGTCTAATTTCACAAGACAGGAAAAGATGAATAGTGGAAATCAGGGTGGGGAAACAGAAAAGAAAAAAAAAAGAAAAAAAAAAAAGGAAACTAACCTAAAACAAAGACATCTCTAAATCCACCAGAATTTCCACGGAGAATTCCAAAGCAAATGAAGGACTCTAATAGGAAGAGATTTAAACTGTTTCCACACGGAACGGGTTATTTTTATAGATCCAGGTGAGCCTGGCAGCAGCAGCAGGACAGGAGGCTCCCAGGGCAGCCGTGCGCTCCCAGGCAGTGTCACCGGGGGGCGATAGGATGTCGCGATACCCTGCCCGTGTCGCGCTGGCCCTGCTGGGCACGGGGATGATCCTGGGATCGCCGGGATTACCGGAGCCCTAAATCACTGCTCACAGGTCAGGTTATCTCAGCTTCCAGCACTCCGAACCCGGCTGCAATAAACCGGCCCGGAGTTCATCTGCGCCCGGGCGTGGCTGCAGAGAGGCTCCCGGCGCTTGCACAGATTCGCGTTCCAGCTTTTATTTCTAATCATTCCCCCCCAAGTGTTCGTGTAGTGCATGTAATAAAGGGTGTAGAACACTGAAAGAAACCTTTGTTCCTTAAAAAAAAAGGAAGTGATGTTTTCTGAAAAATTCTGTGGTTTTAAAATATCTGTTCAATGAAATCTCCAATTGAATGGTGGAGAGGGAGGAGCTGATTCATCCTCACCAGCAAACACCTTGATGTTGAAATGTGACTGAAACAAAAGCAGTGGCATGTTGCTTTACTTTCTATAGAAAAGAAAGAAAAGCATGTTACTTTCTCTTTCTATAAATCATTGAAATGAATGAATTCATTTCATGGAAATGCACAAGAATTTAACTCTGAAGGGTGGGTTTTGGAAGTGTGTACAGATTAATTTCTTTGGTCCCCGTGTTGATGTTCATACAAGACCTCATTTAATTTTAGCACCACTGGTTTCTCATATAAACACACATTTAGTGGTGAGAGTAGGAGCAGATGATCTGAAAGAGGGAGCCCTGTTGGGTTTTGCACAGAATTATCCTTTTTCAATGTAGGTTTTTTGTTTTCCAGGATAGCTACAGCTTCTGTGTGCCATGAGGGCTGTCAAGGTATGATTGATTGAAGGGTCTGTATCTGTACTAATTTCCTATAACTGGGAGGGACACCTCGCATTCTACCATGAGAAGGATTTGTCACAGAGTGATTCTGCCCCTCTGTGGCAGATGTGACCATGTCTGTGTCCCTCAGCACAGCAGATCCCATGGCAAACCCCATCCACAGCATTCCAGCCAAAGGGAAGCCATGGATTCCTTGCCTGCCTGTGGCCTGTCACAACTGACACTACACGAGTCAGGGGACACCTAATCCCCTCTACCATATTTATTATATGTTAGGAGATGTAGAAGGCCTTTCTGGAGGTAGGAGTTATGACTGCTTTTATTATCATCATTCTCATGTCAGAGAGCAGCTATGAGCCCTTACAAGGTTTCACAACCTTCTAAAGACCCCGTTCTAAAGTTGCTTCAAAAATCCACAGTGATTTTGGTCTGGAAGGCTTGAAAAGTCTAAGGGCATTCTAGCATTTCAGCACTTATGGCACAGATCCAAATGATATTGCCTTTTCATTAATTTAATGTTCAACCTGCCTTTCTAGAAATAAAGCTCAGTTCCCTCGGTTTGCAGTGCTGTATTTTAAATTTCTTCTTCTTTTGTAATGTCCTTGAGATGACATTGCTTTGCTGCCACAGCCTGTTCCTTCTCATGATGTGGCTTATTTTGTGGATATGCTGGGCAGATGATTAGTGGAATAAGACATGAAGACTTCTAAAAGTAATCTACTGGACAACTGCGAACATAGGGAATTTTTCACTGTGTGAAAATGTCTTATTGATGGATACTGACCTGTTTCTGAATTCAGGGTGTGAATTGTTTCAAACAAGGTGAGTTGCTTGGTATATTGACTTACATGCGGACCCTTTTCTTTTAAAAGCAATTTTTCCCTCTTCTTTGTGACCATAGGAATTGTTTGTATGAACTGTGTGCTGGTGTGTGCACACTTCTCCCCAGTCACTATGGAGTACAAGTGGAAATGTTGAGTTATCTGAGTTTAAATGAAATTAATCTGAACCTTTCTTACCCCAAGATTTCAGATATTTTCTTTTATAGAAGGGTAGTCAGTGTGAGGAAATACTGCTGTTGGCTGGAGTAGAGGGGTACATGGAGCTGACCTGAAAAACTTATGGAAAACAATGGGCTCAGCCTCAACCCTGCAGATTTTGGAGCTTCACTCAAGAAATTGAGAGGAGCAAATATTTGTATAACACAAGAGTTGTCAGCAGTCTTTGGTTTGACAACAATCTGTGGTTGACCAGGCTTCCAGCTGGTAGAGACATCACCCAGAGACATCATCCAGTGCAGGACTGGATTGCAGTAAAAAGACATATTAAAAATGTGATGCATCCTGCCTAGTCAGACCTTTCTGACCCAATGCATTTGGAAAGAATGATTATTAAACTTTCTCCAGCAGCAGCCTCCAATTTATTTGCAGAGATTTTAATCCCTAATCAAGATCTGTTAGTGTAGCTTGGTCAGCATGCCACATCTTTCCAGACCCTTTATATGAAAGCCTCACCAGTTTTCCTTCTTTTTTCTCTCCACTTCTGGGATTGCTGCCTTCTTCCAGCCCTGCCAAAAGCAAGACTCTCAGTGGTGAAGACCCCAGGACAATATTCCTGGTTAGACTCAATTTCCTTCAGTTCTGACTCAGCCACCGCAGCTTGAGCAGAGCTGATTCTCTCCTTGCTGCCTCCTTGCCTGCAAAGGAGCATCTGCAGCAGAGGAGCTGCCCAGGAGCGTGTGCTGCAGTGCCCCTGCAGCAGCAAGGTGTGCCCAGAGTACTCACAAAGTGCCTTTTCCTGGCACTGTTTACAGCCTGCTCTGAGTGAATCAGGCCCAGCCAGCTGAAGGCAAATGCTGCTGATGGGATTGTGTCCTGTGCCAGCTCAGCCATGCCAGGGAGGGATCAGACTTTGTCCCCCTTTCACAGCTCCGTGGGCAGCAGCCCAGAGGTGTCTCTGCACCTCCCTGCTGTAAAAGCAGCATTTGCCATCCTCAGCCCAGTGCCTGCTTTTCTGTGGGAGCTCAGGAGGGAGAGCTGGCAGGGCTGGGCATCCCCTGGCACAGCACAGCTCGGGCTCACCCTGCTCCATGCCCTGCACAGAACTTCACTGCAGTCCTTGGCACAGGAAATCTCACACACCAGCCGGGCTGCAGCACTAATGCTTTTGCCCTTTGTAAAGCCTGGGCTTTTTTCAAAGCCTGTATTCACTCAGCACCCACTTGAGTGTATTTTTATTTTAACTATGCATGCAGTGCACCTCAGGGAATAAGTATTTAAATGTCACTCATCAAAGTCCATGATGCAGTTAGTTGAATTTTTACTTCTTGGAATAAATTTACAAGTTTTTCTTGTTTTCAAGGGGTTTTTTTGGCAAAAAATCTAATTTATTGTGCAGGTCAAAATGTATTATGTTTACTTTTCTCACTATATTCTGGCTCTTTAGTTAATTGTAAATGTGGTTTTACTTGTGTTTCTTAAAAGTTTTATTCTATTGACTCTTCTGTAAATGAAGGAGGGTTATTAACAATATTTGTACCAATATTTGCAGAAATACACATATAATTTTAAAATACATCTATATGTTAGAAAGTTAACTAGGAAACTGTAGGGGATGTTGCTCAAATACCATTTTGCATGTTTGTAACTCAGATTCTTATGGTGAAAAAGATTATTGCAGATTAGTTGCTTGAGGAGGGAGGCACTCACATTATGAGCTCCTGAAAAATAATTCTTTTTCTTTCTTTTTTTTGTCCAAGTCACCTTTTGCACAGCAGTTGTCACTTAGAAAATAAGCCAGTCCCACCACGTTCCACTTAACTGTTGACTATTTTATGTGTGTCTCTGAACAGGTTATTTAGCATTTACATATTCTGAGCTCTCAGCCATTCAAATTAAAATAACAGCTTGTTTGTTGTGGTAGAAATGATTTTCTGTGCAGTGAAAGCATGGATTTTTAAAGCAACAGCTGCTTCTGAGCTGGCAGATTGGCTTGCTTTGTCATTCTGTACTCAGTATTTCAGCAGCATTCCCAGTGGAATTTTTTTTCATATCTTTCAAAGCACCAGTATGGACATGACATTAGTGAATCACTAATTCTTAGGGAGTGGGGAGTCTGGGTGATTGTGCTACAGCACAAAGGGTTAAGGTGAATGTGTGACAAAGCAAAGGGCCTTTGGGACAGCCAGGAATTCAAAACCATGGGTCAAAACTGTCATTTCTGCAGAAATTATAGGAGAAGAGCTATCTGGAAAGCCCTGCCATACCATGATCTTCTTTAATTGCACACGTGTTAAGGCTGAGGCAAGTTTTAAATGATGTGTGTGTTTAATCACAAGAAAAAGATGCAGTTATAACTGTGAAGGGAACTGCAGCTCTGCCCTAGCTCCAGTGCAGGGCTCATGCAGTGAAGAGCTGCCATCCTGAGACAGGGGTGCTGAGACTGCAGCTCTGCTCTCTCCTCCTTCAAACGTGCAGGGTGCCATGCAAAGCACTGAGGATTTGTCCAAATCATAAATGAGCTAGAGGTTTTTCCTTATTACTTAATTTTAAGGAATCAGCTCTTGTCTGTACAGATACAGATGAAGTTATTGGAACTTGGGTAGAAAGAGCTGTGCTGAGCGCTGTTGCTGCTTTCCTGTTTGGAAGTTGTGCTGAGAGGTTTTATGAGTTCTCTGCACCAATCCTGCAGCAAAGAGGAAGCAACACATAATGATTTCCCATCTCAGTTCACCAATTTAAGCTCTAAAGAAAGGTTTGATTATTAAGCTTGAAATTTTTTCCTCACAAGATTAATCCTTACTTTAGGGAGTTAATTCCATTTATATCAGTAAGATTACTCACGTGAGTAACTAGCCACAGAATTTGCCTGTAGTACTGTGATTGCCTAGGGGGAAGTACAAGCAAGTCTGCAATTAAAGTTACAAAAGGAAAAGGTTTGACCTTTTCTTTTCTTTTTTCTTTTCTTCTTCTTTTTTTTTTTTAAGTATATATCTCTACTGTTTCATTGACTAGTTACAATGGCTTTTGCATTCTGAGGTGTTACTAACAGCAGCACAAAATGGCTTTTCTTTAATAAGAAAAAAATAGGAAATGATAAAGCTTCACTGTGAAAGGTAGAAAGAGGAGGATCTCTGAGTTTTAACTTCAAGAAGCCCTAGGCTTTCTTCATGTACATCACATTAGTGGAAAATTCCTTCATTCATTTAAGAAGATAAACAGTTGTAACTTTCACGTTTGGTTGATGTGACATCATTGACTGAGTGGGACTGCCAGCATTCCAAAAAGGATATCGTCCTCATCTGCAGCCACTCAGGGCTGCGGGGCGGAGCCTGCAGCCCGGGCTGAGACATTTACAGGTGCATAAGTACCTAGGGAAGGGCACAGGTGATGCACCTGTCCCGGGAAAGGAGCACTAGCACAGGGGTGTCACAGCTCAGCAGCTGCCTGGCTCAGAGCATGAGCTTCTTCGAGCCCCCATCGCACTCCCCTCCCCGCTGCAGCCCACAGTTCCCCAACATCGGCCAGGAGCCTCCGGAGATGAACATCTACTACGAGAACTTCTTCCACCCACAGAACGTCCCCAGCCCCCAGAGGCCAAGCACCTTTGAGACAGCAGATTACAGCAGCACTCCCAATCCTTACCTCTGGCTGAATGGACCTTCCATCACCCCCCCACCGTACCTGCCAGGATCCAACACCGGCCCCTTCATCCCGCAGTCGTACGGGATGCAGAGGCAGCTCCTGCCCAACGTGCACGGCTTGGGAGGAACTGACCTTGGCTGGCTTCCCCTCCCGTCCCAAGAGGAGCTCATGAAGTTGGTGAGACCTCCTTACTCCTACTCTGCCCTCATTGCCATGGCCATCCACGGGGCACCTGACAAGAGGCTGACTCTGAGCCAGATCTACCAGTACGTGGCTGACAACTTCCCATTCTACAACAAAAGCAAAGCTGGCTGGCAGAATTCCATCCGGCACAACTTGTCTCTCAATGACTGCTTCAAGAAGGTGCCTCGAGATGAAGATGATCCAGGTATAGCCCTCTCCCCCTTTTCCCCCACCTCTCATTAAACTTGAAGAATTTTAAAATACTTAGTGTGCTGTAACGAGACACAGTAGCCCAGATACAGGACATAGACACAGCAGCACTTTGTTTTCAAAAGACTGAACTAGAAAGCAGCTGTGCACAGGTGAGGTGTGAATCGGTGCTGCTGTGAGATCTCTGCAGGGAAGGGAATTCTGTCCTGCCCTGGGTCCTCCTGAGAAAGGATCAATGAGCTGAGCATGAGACTCAGCACACACAGGAACATTTAACTGGGCAAGGTACACTCAAGACCCATTTAGTGTAATGCACGACTTGTGTCAAACTTAACTGGGAATTCAAGGGAAGGGGATTTGTCAAAGAAATCCAATGGCTTTGGGGAGTCAGTATTAATTCTCAAGAGGAGAGCAGGGTGCTTTTATTTTGTTTTTTCAATTAGTGTTTTCCTTGCAATGACACCTCTGCCATTACCAACCCCTTGGCTGGTAGGCTGTCAGATATTCCTTCATTCATTGTTTCCTATCAATAGCTGTTAAGAACCATGGAGAACATTAAAAACTCATTGAAAGTATTCTGCAGTAGAAGGCCAGAAGTCTAGTTCTATCTTGTTAGAAACTGATGCTATCCCACTGGATCTGGAGTGGGATCCCAGTGTGGGATTTGATTACTCTCTGCCATAAATTCAAAGAGCAGCTCTATACTGAAAACCTCCTTCCCCCACCAAGAAAACAAAACAAAAGCCCTCCCAGTGACTCCACTTGTATTTTTTGCCTGTGTGAAGAGTCAGGACTAAGGGGTAGAACCCAGAACTTTAAACCTTTTTTCTGAATTCAACAGACTGGTACTTTTGAGTGACTAAAAATCCATGTGTATTGCTCATGCAATTGTTCTGTTTCTGGGAAATGAGAGAAGCACTGTAAAGTCCTAAATGACTGTTGTTTTTTTATTTGTTTGTGTGCTTATTTTTAAACTAAAAGTGTGGGTTTGTTTCCTTGGACAGGAAAAGGGAATTACTGGACTCTGGACCCAAACTGTGAGAAGATGTTTGACAATGGAAACTTTCGCAGGAAGCGGAAGAGAAAGTCTGACATTGAGGCCAGTGCTGCTGCTCTTGCGTCGGAGAAATCCGAGGACAGTACCCTGAGTGGCAGCCCCAAAGCTGCAGAGCATCAGGATGTCTTGGAAAACTCATCACCTGGGGCTGACAATTCACCTGAGAAAGGATCTCCTCCCCCCACCTCCAGCAGCCCGTGCCTCAGTAATTTCCTCTCCAGCATGACTGCCTACGTCCACGGATCCAGCTCGGGGAGCCGCTCGGGGCCCGTGGGACTCAGCTCTGAACCCATTGACAAAATGGGGCAGAACATGGTAGGCTTCAATTCCTACTCCCCACTCTCCAGTATTCCCAGCCATGGTGTGGGAGACTGGTCCAATTCCATGCCTTCCAGTCACCTTGGCCACAGCAACTCGGTGCTCAACCAGTTTAACACCCATTTTTACAGCAGCCTCAGCACAAACAACACCCTGTACTCCAGGGAAGGGACAGAGGTTTAAATGAAGGATTCTAGGACATTAAAGGATAGTTATTTATGAGAGGAAATGATCCATAGGCAGGTGATTAGCATTAGCCTCTTGTCTCTAGGGCCAAACTGCATCTTCCTCCTGACAGCCACAAACTTGTTACCCATTATACTGAAATCACAAAGACTCCACGTTCAGCAGCTGCATGGGGAAAATCAGGGATCCCAAGAGGAGGAATAGTTAAAAGGTCTCCTTAGACACTGCTTGTACTGCTGCCAACCAGGCTCCTCTACAGAAGTCCTTGAGAAGTTCCAGTTTGCCTTGGGCAGGAGGCTCTTTCTGGCGTGGCATTAACATTGCTGTGCTTTTTAAAGTGATAACAGAAATGTGGTGGTACCTTTAAATATCCTGTCTTCAGGTATAGGCTGCCTCTACTAAATGTCCAAAGCTCTCTTGAACACTGCAGGATCCATAATAAAAACCACTGCATAGTGAGTAACAACCAACACTTGAATGGTGAGCGCTGCCTTGGGCTTTCTCTCCTGCCAGTGCAGACCTTGTCTAAAGCTTGACCCCCTTCCAGTCTCAGGGGGAATGTGGCTGTGCAGCAAACTGACAGCATCATGGACACAACAGGAATTTTGAAGCTGCAGGGAAGCATAACAAAATACACTGGAATTGTCTTCTGCTGTTGGATCTTTGTGTTTTCAATTCTAATCACAGGGTCAATTTTATTCCTTACACATGTAAATCTAGCCACATAAGGGAAACAGGATCTGTCCTGAATATATAAACATATATGTTTAAGACATGTTTTTTTCTAAGAAGAAAACACATTTGTTATATCTTAACTTTCTATGTGAATTATTTTTACTGAATAAAGGATTTGAATACTGGGGTGGGAGGTGAGGGAAGAAGAAAAGGGAGGTAAGAAGTTTAACTGTCTCTGAATTTCAGTTTCAAAGGCTGGATCTTTCAGATTATCAACTGCAGATATTGTAAAAAGTCTCTGTACTGTATTTTTTCATTTTGTAAAAGTCCATGTTGTTCGTCTGTGTGTAAATACTAGAAATAATTCTTATTTTTCCTACACTCTACTGTAGCAACAAACATTTCAAAATATAGATGAAGTTTTTTAAACCAAGACTTGACTGAGTTCCACATTCATATACAGTAATATCTCAAAATGGATAAGTAACCCCAGAAGCATTTTTAATAAAGCATTTGTATACAAGAGTGTGTACTTGTGTTTGTTTGTACTGCACTATTCAAGCCTTTAAAAGTCCCCTTACCTGTGTGACTTGAGCAATTCCTGTGAGGAAGAGCAGACTAATGGTAGCAGAAGGTCAGATGCTGAGATGACATGTCCAGGCCATCAGCATTTGCATGCCTGGCAAATATAACTGGCTGCTATTATGCAAAATACTATCACTGAATAAAAATCACCCTTGGGGTTTCCCTGCTGGAGTAAAGTGGTGCCAATCATTTAAATTTCAGAAAGCAGACTGTTTTTACCTGTCAATTAGCCAGTATGACTGCATTTTTCCTGCAGTCTTATTTATTATTGAATTTCTTTTATGTTTCAAGTTTTCCACTGTCAAGGTTGCTTTGATTTTTTCCTAGTTTTAGATCCACTATAATAAATTGCCACTTGGGAGTTGAAGCCTACCTACACTACTAACACCTTTGCTCAATAAAAGAAGAAAATGCCCTTCTGGTGGTGTCCTTGTGCCATCACTGCAAGCTTCACTCAAATCAGGCACGTGCTGAGGCCTGAGTTGTAACTCCTGCCCTCAAAATCTTCCAACCCTTGCAGAATCTCAGCCTGCTGGGTGGGCTGCAAGATTTGTCATGTTTAAACTGAGAAATGTTTAAACTGCTCATGTTAAAACCGAGAAATGTCTTCAGTCTCTGTGCTTATGCCTTGGGTTCAGCAGACATGCCACAAATTGCCAAGAAATAGAGCTCCTGTAGAATATATGGTCCACAAACTCAGAGGAATTGTATTCTTTAGGGCGGAAATGGAAAATGTTCCATTATGAACTTAAGAGAACAAAAGTGTGGGGGGGGGGGGAAGGTGGAAAATAAAATAAGAAGAATGACATTGCTAAGTGACAGCAGAGAGTAAAAAGCAACTCCTTTGTCACTCAGCACTTTGTTTGACTCTCCTACTGCCCAATCCCAGATAATAACAGGAACTCCACAGAGGTGTGCACAAAAACAAGCTTGTGCCTCAGTGCTTCCCAGATGCTGTCGACCCAATACCACGTTTGGCTTCTGCATGCTAAGCAAGTGCTGCCAAAATTCCAGCTCACAGACAAAGGTTTCTTCTCCAGTGTCCTCCCTGAACAGCAAGGAATTGGTTCCCCTGCAGCCACCAAGCTGGCTTGGCACCTCAGCTCACCTGGTGGAGCTGCTCCTCAAGGAGGAGTGCAAAGATGATTGCATGCATTGTAATCCTATTTCTCCTCCAAACAGAACTACTTTGTAATGAAACAAATCTTTGTCTGTATTTTGTGTTTTTCAGAGAGAACTGGTTTAGGTAAGCAGCCATGTCAATGCATTCCTGGAGCTCCTGCACATCACTGAAGCAGCTGCAGGAAAACTTAGCAGCTATTCTGGTATGAGCAGCAGCACTGCTCTGTCACAGGTAGTGCTCCCCTTCCTGAATTTGACCAATATGATCAGTGTTACAGTTTTGGATGGAAGAGCATCTGGGTTTTAGGGGTTTTTGACTATTATTTTGTTTGTTTGTATTTAAGTATGCAATTAAAGAAACCACTAATGTTGGATCCACAATTAAAATATATTTAAAATATCACTGATATTTATGGACCTAAGTGTGATTAATAAACATGTTTGCTAAACTGCTCAAGAAGAGAGTCTAGGCTCCAAGAACTCTGAATAGTTTTCCCTGTTAAGATTCTTGATTGATTATTTCATTCTTAGAGTGTGTTTTATGTTGAGATACAGCTGTCTTCACATACCACTGTGTTTCATGACTCTGCAATTATTTGTCCCTGGTTTAAATGTTAACCCTTACAGGCTGCTCCTATCTCCCCACAAACACATCCAGCCCTAAAGTGCCAGAGTAGGTTACTACTTGCTTTCCTTCTGTACCACAGGAGAACTGCAAATATTAAAATCTTTCACGGGCAGGCAGTGTGTCTTGACTAATGATTAATGAGTAACAAGTTCCTACGTAAGTCTGAGGTATATTGCTGCTGAATCCCTGGGGCAGCTTCACTGTCACTGATCCCATTAGAAACACTTTCCCTGGGCTCTTACTCCCCAGTTTCTCCCATCTGTGTCCTGGCTCTGCAGCCCTGGAGTCTGTGACTCTTCAGCCCTGGCTCTAGTGCCAGGGAGAGGACAGATTTGGGCTTCACAGCACAGGTCTGGGCACACAGATCCCTTGTGCACTGCCAGGGTTGTTCCACCTCATTGTGGGATCAGCTGCAAGCCTGCAGTCCTGCAGTAACAGGTTCTGTTTAGCTGATTTCCTTTGTGCCCCAGCAGTCCTGTTGGAGCCCTATCTACAATTCAAGACATTTAAGCCACAAGGTTTTAAGATTTGGGTTTAACTGCAAGATTCTGAATGCCTGAGCTTCAGATGATCAGAGCTTAAATGTTACAAATGCCATCTTTGAACCAGCTCTCATCAGATGATAAACTGATGAGAGCTGGTACAAAGATGACACCAAGAGGTGTGGTACAGGTATCCCCTGAACAGGAAAATCACATTTCAGACCTCACAGTATTTACTTCTCCCATAAACAGCAGTGGGGACTTTGCCAGATTGACTCTGAATTACAATGCACTAACTTTCTCTCATGAGGGGATACTTTATGAAACTCTTCACTGTTTTGTGGTGTCAATAGTTCCTTTGTTGCTTCATGTGAAAGCATCCTCAGGGGAGGAAAACAAGGAACTTCTTCCCAGTAGGTTTGCCAATTCCTAACACTTCCAGTTTGTAGCACTTTGCAGCAATCCTTACAACTCTTTCTTAAGGATTTTAGAAAGAGCTGCCCTGGACCTGTGAGATTGTTTTCCTAAGTACCACACCTCTGGATCTGTGAGCTATGAACCAGAAGCCTGCTGTACACTTGGAACCTGTAGCTTTCCCTGCTTTAAGTGCTGACAGCTGCAAACTGTGCTGCTGTAGTCCTGGAGGTATTGCTGTTAAATATACCTCAGCTGGTGCTTGCCATGGGCTGGAAACCTGCAGAGCTGCCATGCCCTGGACAGAAAGACACTTCAGTTTTTCTCATTTATGCTGCAAGTCTAGTTCTAAGGGGGTAAAGACTGTGATCTATCAAAACAACCCTTCCTAAGTGCATTTGCCCAATATCCTGCCTGCTGATATTCTGTGCAAATTCATTTTCAGAATACCTCTCTAAAATGAATTTTTACATGTCATGTGTTAGCTAAATTGCAACGCAAATTGTGCTTTACCTCAGCATGGTATTGATTCTTTTTAAATCCTAAAAGCATTCCTCTGCTAAAGATTTGCACAAAGTGGCTTTACCCTTGTGCAGCATATGATATCCTTTGCTCTTTAAGAAGGAAGTTGAGGCAACTCTAAAAGTAGCCATTCCAGTCTTCTAAAAAGTGCTTTCACTATGTGACAGCCAGCAGTATTCTTCATGTTAGGCATATTTTGATTCTGTAACTGCCCTGAACTACTCCAGCTCCTCTCATTCAATCCTTTGCAGCTGCAGATCTGTCCTGCTGCCCCCTCGTTACCAGTGATGAGTTCCACTAATTAGTTCCCCTTGCTTCTGTTCCTCTGGCAGATTCCAGAAGGTAAGTGAGGTAGGCAGGCAGTAACAGGTGTTAGCATCAAACTCTGCATGAGGAGCTGTCAGAAGCTCTGCTGTAACTCCATGACACATCAGGAGAGCTTTTGCCAGGTTTGAAATTGTGTGTGGGTGAGCTATGACAGCTGGATCAGTAACACACTTCATCCCTGCAGAGCCCCCAGCTGCAGGAGCAACCTGCCCATAGCGAAATGCTGATACTTTCATGGCAGCACAACACAGAGAAACTGATTGTGCCTTGCCCAGTACCTGAATGATGGAAGCTTCCAGGCACCACATGGAAAATTGACCTGTGTCATCAGGGAAACATTTTTATACATCCTGCACACAGGCTCATCAGGGCCTCAGAACTTCCCTGGAGTCAGGATGTCCCACAAAGCAGTGGAGGTTATTTGGGCTGCAGCACAATGACAGGCACAAAGCTGCTCAATTTATCCCCTCTGTTGCCTTTACAGAGCTGTAGATCTGTATGGAGAAGTCTCAGCAGCACAGCACAGCAGGGTAATAATACAGCTCAGTAGCTATTTGATGCTGCTCTTTGTACAATGTGTTCTGACATGAGCAGCTTATTGTTTGCTAGTTCATGACAAGAGCTTTGTGTATGCAAACTTGCATGCAAATCAGGCATAATTTATTATGCTTCTCTCCAATGAGAGTGGAAGGAGAAAAACCACTGTTTAACTTCAGCAATGCATTTTCCTATGAATAGGGCAGCTATTAAATGATTTATGGAAGGAATGTTAAGAATGCAAGAAGTTCAGAGAAGGTGGAGGGATATCTTTTTCCCTTGTCAGCTGGGAATATGGCTATTTAATGCAGATGAAGCCATCATCTAACTTGACTTTAACTGTTGTGCTCATATGATGTACCTGCACTTCACTGCATCACAAGCAGGGAGATCTCTAATTAGTCTTACTGTTACTTAAAACACCCAAACCAGTTTAACACAGTTCTTGCACAGAAGAATAAATGATCAGGGGGTTGATATTTATTCACTCTTGTTGTCTGTTGCTTTGTAGGGGTCCCCTGGGCTGGCCACAGCTGTGAACAGCCTTGTTTAGCTCAGGTGGGAGGAATTCTCCTGGACCTGCCCCTTAATTTTGCCAGACTGGAGATACCATTTGGCATGCTCAGACTTCTTTAACCCCATGAACTTGCAAGATGATTTCCCCTTCTGCAGTGAAATAGGTAACATTTTCACAGAGGTGAGAATTTTAGATTTTTTTCTAATGATATTACACATTTTAATAGGAAATATCTTAACGAAAAATTCTACCCAGACGACTTAATATTAATAAGCTGGCCTTATCACATATCTTCAATTTAAATTGAGTAGACATACTTTAATGAGTGGTACAGGTACCATAAAATGGATATTATTTTTCATTTAATTTTATTGGATTTATTTCTGTGCAGTCCATCAGGCAGACAATGCAAGCATGCATGATAAAAGAGACATAAATATCCTCATGTGGATTAAATACTACTTAGAACTATGGTGAACAAACATGTATCCTGCATGCAAAGGCAAGCATTGAAAACTATTGGTTCCTGGGATGCTACGTGATCCTTACTAATTCCTATTGAATATTTAATCTCTCTCCATAACAGGAAATTCTAGAGCACCATTTATCTGACGCTTTTCTTGCCACCTACAGAAAGGTTGCTGGGGTGTTACAGGGTCAGTCCTGTGTGCTGTAAAATCACAGGTTCTCAGAATTTGCACACTTAGGCCATTGTTCTTCCCTTGGCACTGAAGCCTCTCCCATTCATGCACCACAGCAGAGAGCACCCAGAGCTGTGCTTTGCACTGAGGCTGTTTCATCATTTGTGCCACTGACATGTGGCTCCTTAGTGATCAGGCAATGGTCACTTCTTATTTGGTCTAAGCATTAAATTTCATTGATCCCAGATTTGTACTGAGGAAAAATGCAAAGCTTACAGAAGCTGAACATTTTCCCAGGATCACAAAGTCATCTCCTGTTCTGTTTGGAAATGGTAAATTTGAATTAACTCTGGCTAGTTATAAGCAAGAATGTTTCTACATTTGGATTTATCTCACCTTGTCTCCATGCACCTTCAGTAGACATGTGCCAAAAAGTGTGATGTGCTCTGCAAGATACGTGCATGCAGAGCAGTCACTGTTTTCCTGTTATGTGTATCCTTCAAGATCTTTATGTGTATCTTCAAGATCTGTTATGTGTTTATGTGTATCCTTCAAGATCTGTTATGAGTATCTTCAAGATCCATTTTGATAGAAAATAGATGCAGCCAAAAAACCTATAATTGCCTCCCCTCAAGTAAGGATAAGACAAAGTAAGTCACCTGCAGGTTTGTTTGTAATATGCTTTTTCTAGTTTTCATATAGTGTGTCGTTTAAAGCAAATATTGTAAATTCAATTGATTTTTTGATGTTAGCATTAATTCAAATATTGTAACTTTATGCAATTTTTGAAGACAGTATTTATGCAAATAAATATGCAAAGAGGCCAGGTCTTTTATCCCCTGGCAAGTTAGTAAGGTAGCCCTTAAAGGCTGAAAGTCCTCAGACCACTGCCAATCAGGACATTTTTTCCCCTCTATCAAAGTATTTAACATTCCTAGCCTTGCACAGAAGGGAAAAAATAAGGTCATAGCTGTGGAATAATCTGTTGATCATAACTGATAATATGAAAATGAAGCAGTCAAGCAGGCTGTGGATAGCACAGGTCACGTCTACTTACACAAAAGCAAAGTTAGAAGTGCAGTGATAGAAACGTGAACATTCTGGAACATGAATGAAAGAGAAGCCACCAGTTGTGGTTGGATTAATCCTTTAATGCTGCTGGTATTTCCTTGTTGCCATGTGGGACAGGTGATGGCTGGAGTGTCCTGTTATCCCAAACACAGGGAGAGTAACACCAACAAATGGGACACAGAAAGGGCTGACCAAACCCTGCAGGGTGGACAGCAGACAAAAACTCTGCAACTTGAGAATTTTCCAATTTTAGGGGGTTTCCACACAAGTGAAAGCAGAAGCATTAACTGCCTCCTGCAAATTTTGAACTTCAGTGTCACAGTGGTTTCTGCACAACTGTGAGAGCTCCTGGGGGTATCATTGTCCTTATCTATGTGATAAACAGTGAAGCTGTCTGCTTAATCACACATTTTTACTATGTATTTCTTGAGATTATTAATCTGCTAACTAGTTTGAGTTTGCAGATTATATTTGTAAAGGAAATTTCATCTGAAATTTATTTTAAAAGATTTATGTTAGATTTCAGTGGACAGTTGTATGGACAAAACACACAGGACTGTGTACTATGTGCAAATAATTCTGGAGGTATGCACAGGCCGGATTTATATAATATCAGCTAAATCAAGAGCTAACATTTAAATACTCCTGAAGTTCTGTGAAAATTAAATTTTAAGCCCTGCTCTATTGCCTCAAAATTGTGCTTGTTGAATTTAATGCTTTTCCAGTAAGGAAGAAACAACAAGCCAAAGCAAAAAGCAAGGGTGGTCTGTATTTTATCCTGAATGCACTGACTGCTTCACATACTCCTGTAATAAGCTGGAGGGTTTAATGGCAGGAGCAGTACTCTGTGGAGCAAGCATGCAACTGAACAGACAGGGACTGGGAAATCACTCTGGAACTGCTTAAACTGAAATTGCCACCAAGGTTTCTGTCACAAACCTTCATCTATGGTCTCACATAATTTCAGACTAATTCTGTATTTGGGTAACTGCTCTATGGGACACTTTCATCACATCTTCCAAGAGAAAAAAAATATGGAAATTTCAAGCAGTTCCAAATCACCAAAAGTTTTAAAAATAAGTGTGTGTTAGGAGAAGGGAGATGGGCTTTGTTTTATAAATTTCAATGGTGCTTCTTGCTCACTATTTTTTCCACAGTCCAACTGACACTGAATCAGGGTTCACACCTGAAATGAGAGCAGTGAGCACTCAAGATTCACTCTGACCCCTGGGTCTTTGCAAGCTTTAAGCACACACTGCAGATGCACACTGGGGCTGGAAAGGAGACACAGGCACTTTGGACCTGACAGTTATTTTACAAGAATGGGATAATTACATTGAAAGAACAGAGAAAATGAGCCCTGCACAAATTAACAATTAAAATTAAATTCACGTGTAATTAAACACAAACAAGGGAACAGCCCAGTTTTAAAGGTTGCTTATAAAACTGCATCAAAGTTCGTGTAAAGGGCCTGAATTTACTGCTTTTGCCAATTGCTGGTAATTAACTCTCAGTGTAGCTAAAGCTGCATTACAATTTTAAAGTCAATGTATCTGCTTGTGTCCCACAGTGAAATAATGACATCCACTTCTGCTGGTCAGAGTTTCTGCAGGGCTCCAGAGCCTGGGGAGCTGCAGTGTTTCACTGACTGCATTTGTTGTAGGTTAAACTCAGGTGGAGAATGTCTGCTCCTGCTGCAATCATTCAAATGGCACTCAGCTGTGTCTCCAGATGCATGGAAGCCATTGTCATAACTACAGCACCTAAAGCACCCTCTGATCAATAATATGATTCCTCTACTTCCACCCTTGAAAAGAAAATAAGATTCTCCTTCTTTAAATTACTCTTTAAAAGGAAACTGTACCTGAAAATCAGTTTTTCATCACAGGGTTCTTGAACTACTTTTTGCTCACACTTACAGCATAGGAGAAATTTGTCTGATACTGCAAAATGACCTCCTGAAAAATCTGCCAGAAGTTCCAGGTTTTCAGCTGCTTTTTCCAGTTATTTAATTTTGAAACACTGAAAAAGCCACTATTCACTTTTGAAATCTATCATCAGTCTGTACTTTCCTGCCAGGAGAGAGTGGGAAAAGATATCATGAGACCATAACAGCCATTTCCTGTGCTCTCACAATGCCCTGACCACAACAGAAGAGAGGATTTATGTATCCTATGTGTCTTGCCCAAGTTTAAAAGCTTATGGATTCTGTCTGAAACAACAAGCAAGCAAATGCCAGTAACTCAGGGGAAGATTGAATCCATTTTCCACATACAGTGAAAAACACAAAGGCCATTTAATAAAGCCCAACAGTCAGGTCTTTTGCCCATGCACACAAGCTTTTCCTTAGCATCTTACTAAATTATTTGTTTGCTTGTTTTCCAGGGGAACCTGCCTGGCTGTAACAGAAGGGGACTGAAGCTAGAGGTGTTCTGAACATGGCAGCACAGCTCAATTAAGGTAAAGAAATCCACAGAAGTCCATTTGCCTGGTAAAGCTGCAGTGGGGACAATTAATCTCTCACAGCAATTATAGTTACAGGAATTGGCTCTACAAACCTGGGGCTCTGTCTGCTTTATGCTTACATTTGAACACTGCTAATATGTGACAGAGAATAATTCTGTGTGTATTAAATGCAGACTGATGTTTTCCTTTGTGCCCAATGTATGTTTGGCTTCCAAAGGAAGGAAAATGCATTATAAAACTGTCTTCATTATGCTTTCCTGTAAATTGTCAGCTTCCTGAAAATCTTGCATGTACTTGCATTTAGCTCATTTGGAAACTGAGGTTTGGGATGAATGGACACATCTGAGGTGAGGCAGTAAGTTGGTGTTACAAATGAGTGTTTGAGATAACTTTTAAAAAAATCTGGCAAGGGTATGAGCAGAAGTCAGATTTGTCCCTTTAAAGAGACTTTAAAATCCCTTCCCCTTTATCCTGCATAGCAGGGTTACCATGACAGCTGACAGTCACAGAGAGGACAAGGACACAGCACACCTGGGTTATTGTCAGCTTGGTTAGAAATTGTAACTCAGTGCAGTTCCCTGTCCTGCAATCAAAGGTAGTGGTGGAAACACCATCATCCCTCTTTGCCCTGCACCCCATACCCTGTGCATGTGATTATATCTTACAGCTTGTAATTATCTCCTTGGTGCAGCCCCCAAGGAACAATAAGCTCTCCTTACCTTCCTGCAGAAAGGAGTTGACACACATGGCCACTGAACAGACCTAGTTCAGCTGAATTGTTGTGGCTCTTTAAAGAATTACAATAGCAGGATTTGATGATAAAAATATGTGTGTATTATGTATATTTCATCCTCATTATCCAGATTTTTGGACTCAGCAGGAGCTGTCTTCTCTTTAACTTCATGCATCTGTCATTATTTGGGCAGAAAACACTCTCAGAATGGACCAAAATTTTAAGACCCCTGATCATTCTGCAGTTTCTTCTGATTAGTGCTGGTAACCAGGTGCACCCTACACCTGCCATGATATAAAAGGTGATCTTTACAAGAAATATAACTCTTAATTCAGCATGCATCACCTAGTAAGGTAAACCCAGACAAGCTACATGGAATAGCTAAGCCCTGTTAGGACATTACTCACATGTTCATGATGCACATTTATAAAGAGGTTGGTGACACAAATGTAAATGCATTTCCCATTGTCTGAGGCATTTAGTTTGTGACTGCACTCTGTTACCCTGTGAGTACCAGCAAGTGATGACACTGTAAATGCAAACAAAATAACCTTATATACCACTTCAGACATAGCACATGAAACCTAAGAATCCAAGCATAAAAAGATAGGATCATGCATATTAATGGTCTCAGAATGTTGAAATTACAGTGAAGCATGCAGAACTACACAGTATACATTATTTTCATTTTAAAAACCTCTTTCTAAATCTGTAAAGTTGAGTTCTGAAATAGTTTGTCTGTTCAGATTCTTTTCATCAGTTTAATATTGACTGAACCACCAAAAAACATTCTGAAGTTAGTACTTGTTGTGTTCAGTTTTACTTTGTTTCCTTGTTTCTCCAGAAGGCATATTTGAATTGAAATTATTTTGAGGATTAAAACTTCTGACTTACTCAGAATAGTGTGCAAAGAAGCACCTGATATCCCAATCCCATATATCCTGGTCATGGAAAGGGAACATGTATGGAAAGAGGTTTCATGGTGTCCAAAAACATGAACAGAGGAGCAAACTCTTTTACACCTATCAAATATTTTAGATATTCTGTTTCAAGTGTGATGTGACAGTTCTGAAATCACCTCATAAATCCTGAGCAGTTTGAGACAGTGTGGAGCAGGAGCAGTAGAATACAGCAGTAGCTGGTCTCTGTGGTGGTAAATTCTGACTCTAGAAGGGAAAACAAGGGGAAGAAATATGTGTTAATAGAAATTTATATAGAGAGATTTTCTGGGAAAAGACATGACCCAGTAATGTAAAGAATAGAGAAAAACAGAAATACTTGTTTTCATAAAACCATCAGAAAAATGTCTTGTTCAATATACTGTAGGGATATATGTAATAAGGAATTAACTAGAAAATCATAGGAAAAAAGTATTATTTTAATAATTTTCATTTGCATCTTGTTGAAAAATAGCCTGGTTTTTCTTTTAATTGCTTATATTATGTTAAACAGTACCCACAAGAAATGTCAGCGCTGTTGAAAAGCAACCCATAAAGTTTTACTCTAATGTCACACATGGGTAAATGATTGGTAAATCAGTTAAAAAATAGGCAAAAGTGAGATCAGAATCCAACTCAAACAACAATTTTTGGGGGGGAGGGGGAATCATAGATCTATGTTTATAATATTTAACAATAAAATTTACAGCCCTGTTATCTGCCAGTTATGCAAAAACAAACACTTGTGCAGGAGGAGTGTGCCATGTGTTTATACATAAACAAATGGCCTAATCCTGCCCTAGGGCACTGCAGTGCTGGAGCACACACAGCGTGGGCTGAGAGAAACCAGCCAGGCCAGGAGAGAGCTGATTTGTCCCAAGCACCTAAAGGGAATGCAAGGTGAAGTTCAGGCACAGCTCGAGTTCAATCTAGGAGCAGACAGCTGGCTGGGCACAGAGCAGAGCCCAGGAGCCAGGACAGCAGAGCTGTGAGCCTGCCCAAGGCAGGACAGCAGAGCTGTGAGCCTGCCCAAGCCAGGACAGCAGAGCTGTGAGCCTGCCCAAGGCAGGACAGCAGAGCTGTGAGCCTGCCCAAGGCAGGACAGCAGAGCTGTGAGCCTGCCCAAGCCAGGACAGCAGAGCTGTGAGCCTGCCCAAGGCAGGACAGCAGAGCTGTGAGCCTGCCCAAGCCAGGACAGCAGAGCTCTGAGCCTGCCCAAGGCAGGACAGCAGAGCTCTGAGCCTGCCCAAGGCAGGACAGCAGACCTGTGAGCCTGCCCAAGGCAGGACAGCAGAGCTGTGAGCCTGCCCAAGGCAGGACAGGAGAGCTCTGAGCCTGTCCAAGCCAGGACAGCAGAGCTCTGAGCTTGCCCCAAGCCAGGACAGCAGAGCTCTGAGCCTGCCCCAAGCTATGGCAGCTCTGTCTCAGGAGGGCTCCATGGCACCTGCACAGCCCCCAGCCAGTGTCGTAGTGCAGGACATTGGCTCTGTGCACCTTCCCCTGCTGTCACTGCTGTGGCAGGGACTTTTTGTGTCACATTCCAGCACTGAGGGGAGCTCACTCATCACGCATGCTACTCTGATCCAGGCAATTCTGTCTCTGGGATCTCCCATAAAATAGAAAGAGGCATAGGTCATACAAGATTCTGTGTTACTGATAGTCCTCTGGAAAGTTGTTTCATGTCATTCATTTAATTTGGAACATAAATTATACTCTGCATACTATCCTCAAGCTGCATTTTTCAACATAATAGATAATTCTTCCAGTTTCCTTTTCTGGTCATATCTAGTGAGTCTGATAATGAAATATAAATTAAATATTTACTTGCTGTCATGCTGCTTTTCTTTTCTCATCTGGTACAGAGGAAACTGAGTCCAGTGAGTGTAATTGTTCTCTGAAAGCCTGACAAAGTGTCAGCAGTCTGAATTTGCCTTCACTAGAGAGCAGGCTGTCTCTGAGATGAATTTGGAGATTTGGGGTTGGTCAGGTGACAGTTTTGCTATACAAGAAGCTGTAAGGGGACAAGGCAACAGTAGAGAACTAGGAAGTTGCATCCTTCCTGCAGAGCAAATCCACAGATTTGCTTCCTGTGCTGATCAAAGAGGCTGATGGCCTTACCCTGCACACAGGAGGAGGCAGCCAGTAATCCTCATAAAGATTATATCAGAAGCTTTTGCTGCAGGGTGTAGAAAACTTAGATTAAAACCCCATCTTGATTGTGAAAATTAGCCCTTGGTAGAAGTTATCAGACAGGCCAAGGTAATCTAGGCCTTAATCAAAACAGTAGTCCGTTGCATTAAGGCACGTCAAAGATTATTTTCAGTGCTATAAAAAGTGACTCATTTGGGTCATTATGTATCTAAGATATGTTGTGCCCATGCAACAAGGTACACTATAAGTTTGCTATAAAAAAAAGACACAATTTTATTATGTGGCAGAACTCGATGCATTTTTTTGGTTGGGTTTGGGAGGGCTTTTTAGTGGTGGTCTTTTCACCTCACGTCATTGCCATCTTTAATGTGGCAACATAATGGAGACACCATCTTTAGCTCTAAAAGCTTTTTTTCAGCTAGTACCAGAAAGGAACTTTACCTAAAACCAGGACTAAAGAGGACAAATGGGTCACTAATTGTGCAAAAAATTTCATGAAGCTCAGTGTCTAAGGCAGTGGCTCTACTTTAAATGAGGTCACAATGGCAGTTCCATATTGGGGAATTTAGTGAAAAGACAAAGTGGTTTTTTTGTTGTGATATTGTTTGGAGGACTGATTTTTCTGCTCTTGTTCAGCATGAATGGTTTTTTAGTGGGTTGACTTCTTCATGGCAAATCAAAACTGGCCCAATGTGTGCCAAATTTCCCAAAGTATTGATGACTCCTCTCCAGTTAGTTTTAACCCAGTCAGTCTTTGGAACCCCATGTCCTCTACCACCAGTTACAGAAGGGCACAGAGGGACAGACCTAAAGCTACAGTCCATAGGAGTTTTATTTAGAAAAATTCCAGGTAGAGTATAATTCTAAGAACACAGAAATGGCAGAGATGTTGACAATTGTAAAACATCTGGGATTTTTCTAATACATTGTTCAATTTAGGTAGGGCAGAAACAGCTCTGTTTCTCTCTGCAAATGCTTGACTTTTGTGGAGGAATGCTGAAGGAAGACATTCATTTAAATTATAAATCAA
Organism: Molothrus ater; assembly: GCF_012460135.2. Lineage (NCBI taxonomy): Eukaryota > Metazoa > Chordata > Aves > Passeriformes > Icteridae > Molothrus > Molothrus ater. The sequence continues at coordinate 3,651,431 of NC_050492.2, read as the reverse complement.
TCAGTATTTCAGGAAAGGATAGTGTGACTTCAAAATGTTTAGACCTAAGCAACAGATGGTGAGGCTGCTGCAGATCAGGTGTCACAAGAGAAATCACTGGCTGATGACTTCCTCCTGTCCTTTTCACTGATTTGCCTGAACCCCAAGTGTCTTGCTGTTTTTAACTCCCATTTCTTCCAATCTTCCAGCCTTCAAACTTCAGTTTTTAACCCATGGTTTTAATGTTTCTACTGATATTGTCAGTCAATAAACAAAACACAGTTGTCTCCCGAAAAAAGGAGATTCCTCACTTGCCATTCCAAAGATTTAAAAGTAAATTGCTTCCCCCTGAAGCTAAGCAGATACTTGGAAGACAATTCTGCATCAAAAAACTGGAATTGAAAGCTGGAATTAAGCTTATCACAGTCTCTTCTTTCTGTCCTTTCTAAATATCACTTTAGAAATATATCCTGAGAGTTGTTACAGACAGATGCCACCTCTAATCTTCTTTTGGCCAGATTACTAAAATATAAGCTCTTCTTCTTTCTGCCATGAATAGGGACAACTTATGGGAGCTCAAACACTGACTGCCTCAGTAATGAGTTTGGATAATTTACAGAGCAGTAGAGTAAGGACAATAAAATACTAAAACAGTATTTTAACAAAAGGCTCTTAGATTGGCATCAAGTTTTAAATAGGTATGTTCTGCTCCATACTTTTAAAACAAGACAAAACATAAAATTAAATAATGTAGGGAAGATAGGGGAGCTAGATAACTGTTGAAAAGCAAGTGGTAATGTGGTGGACTGGGATAGCAAGCAAAGGACACAGGATGAAGTGTATAACTTCAAGTGCTGCCTACTTAGGAACTGAAATAGGCAGTTAAACCTGTAATACCCATATAAGGATTTGTACTGAGTGTGTCATGTAATGAAAAGCAATACTTTCATTAATGTTTCCTCATTATGAACATTTTTAATCTGTCATTCATACATACTGTACACTTAGTCATTGTCTGCTAGTTATTGTAAACAGCAAAACCTTAGCTGGCTTTAAATTAAAATTGCTTCCTAATTACTGTTTATTGCACGGGAACAAAATGCTACATTTTATGTTATTCTCAACAGGACCTCTAAAGCTCAGTTGGAGATAAGCAGTAAACACAGAAGCATTGTCATAAATCACATTTTTGCATATAATTACAATATGCCTGTAAAAGTGAAATTTCAGCTATTCCCCTGTTACCAACCAGCTCTGGTCTAGGAATTGATTCAGCTTCCACTGCAGAGTCGCCACACACCATTTGCTTCAGCAGCTCAGATTTCCTTCATTTCCATACCATGAACAATTCACACCATTTTACAGATTAAGTCTGCCTATATTTTCCTGCATTTGACATTATGTGACGAAGAAAGTCCAGTCCCTCCCTTCTCACCTAGATCACACTTCCTGCCCTTCATAATGTCCTTTCTGGAAAAACTCCCTTTTCCAGTAGGATCCCTGTATTCATTTTTAATCTGTTTGTTCTCCACTCAGTATTTCTACTCCAGCAAGCTGGATTACAGCTGCTGAGTTAGTGAATTTTATTTGCATGAAGCCAAAATGATGAGGCTGTGCTAAAGAACGCCAGTGTAACAAAACTAGTGGATGTTTATTTATGAAATTGGAATTTGTGTATTTATGAATGGACATGTGTCTATTTATGAAACTGACAACTATGTGAAAAAGACTTGATCATCTTGAAAAAGGTTCTCTTTTCTAAAGCCTACCAGTCTAGTCTGTGTTTTTGTGATCAAAAACTTAGAAATTCTTTTCTTAGGTCAAATATGAGAAACTAAAAAGAGCAACCTAGGTTGTACTAAGATGAATCATTAATTTTATAAAACCTGACACAGCTCATTCTAAGTTATGACAGAAAGTGGATGAAGCACTGCATAGGCTGGAATGTACATACTTTTCTCCTCTTTTTTAAGTGAGAAAGAAATAAGAAACCTGTAAAAGTCAGCCAGCTAAACAGAATTCCAAGAAAAACCCTTCAACCATGCTAGTAAATATGTATCTTTCAAATAGCAATAAACTTCGGGGTGAAAGCCACACTTAACCTGAATTTGTCAGGAAAAAAAAGCCGTGCCAAATCAGTCTAACAGCCTTCCCTTGGCAGGGCAGCATTGCCACAAGAGCGACAGGGCCAGGACGGGGCTGGGGCACCGCAGGGGCCGGGAGGAACTTCGGCGGCTGGGGTGGGAATGAAGGAGGACAGGTAATGCCGGGCACTGCAAAGAGAGGCTGAACCCTCAGAACAAATAACCTCTCATATATATGTGTAAAATAGGAGTAACAAACACCTCGAAGAAATTTGCAGGAAGGTTCTGGTATCTCTGTCACGTAGCTTTAAAGCAAAGTCAGACCAAGGGCCGGCCGAGACCCTGAGCTGTGTCTCCCCTTTCCCGGTCGGTGTGTCCCTTTCTCGGTCGGTGTGTGTCCCCATTCCCGGTGTGTGTCCCCTTTCCCGGTGTGTGTCCCCTTTCCCGGTGTGTCTCCCCTTTCCCGGTGTGTGTCCCCATTCCCGGTGTGTGTCCCCTGCCGCCGCCGGAGCTCTGAGAGCCCCCCGAGGAGCCGCAGCCCCCACAGCCGCCATGGGCCCGGCCCTGCCCTCAGCGCGGCCGCTGAGCCCCCACAGCGCTGCCGCCTTCCCGCCCGTTCCGGCCCCGAGCTGCGGCGGTGCCCGGGCCCTCAGTGTCCCCAGTGTCCCCGCTGTCCCTCATCCTGTGTCCGGGAGCTGGACGGAGCAGCCCCAGCCTGTGCCGAGGTACAGACCCGGCCCTGCCCCTCCGCAGCTCCCGGGCGCTCCCTTTGCGCACAGACAATGGCTCGCTGAGGGAACGCGGCTGTTCTGGCTGCAGGGGAAGGAAAGGATGGCTGTGCCGCTGGGCAGGTGATGAGCAGCACAACACTGGGCAGATTTTTCTAGATATGCCCAAGCTGCTTCTGCCTTGCCCTGCTGCTCCTTCAGGGCCGCTATTTCCCCGCAGGTGGGGAGTGCTGTCCCCGCTCCCCTCACAAACCCAAGGGGTCAATTCCAGCCCCAGCCGAGCCCTCAGCTCTTCCCCTGCACCGGGCACTTCACGTTATAGATTTGTACTCTTTTAACATTATTCCATTCCTACAAAATTAATGAAACGTTTGAATTATGCACTGTTCAGTTTTAGCGAACAAGAGTGAGCAAAACTGGGGCTTTACTCTGAGGGAGTTTACGTGGAGTCGAGTTGTACTTTTCAGGTGCAGAATTTAATGTTCTTTTTAAACAAAAGCATAGCTAATCTTGGCTTTTTAGAGTTTGACTGCGTCTCTCTGCTTTTCAGAGCTCCTGTGTGAATTTAGATCACAAATCTTGGTACAAAACAGCTTCACAGGCTGCAGTGACGGCTCTCAAACGTGAGAAACCAGAAGTAATTGAAACTGAAATTCATTACCCAAACCATTGTTTTATTAGAATCTCAGTACTCTCAGTCTGCACGAGCCAGATAGTTTGAAAACTAAACAAGCAAAAACTAAACCAAACAAGCAAAAATTCAAATCAAGACAAACAAAACCCAAACCAACCAACCAATCAAAACCAAAGCAAAAAAAACCCTCACAAACAGGCAACAAGAATTCCTCATAGTTTACAGCCTTGTCACCCACAGCACTGTGCTAAGGGTAAGATAGCAGAGAGAGTTCAGCATCTTATAATATGGGAAAATAAATCTTGAGGCATATTTCCCTCTCTTGTATCTTATGCTGTTTCAATATTAATTACTAGCAAGCAAAGAAGTCATTATTTCAGCTATATTGTTAGATCTTAATATACCTACTAAAAAGGCATAACAATGCACTAGACATTTTCATTTTGATGCAAGAAGGCAAAGGGACATCTTTTGAAATGCCACACTCCCATAAGGTAAAGCAGTTTGTTACATTGGAAGGATCATGTCAGTGTCCTTGAAAGGGCAGTGCTGCAGACCATTTCCTGCTGAGGAAAAGAGCAGCAAGTTCCAGGGTGTTCCTCTGTCTTACACTGCTCTGAGATATGGTGTCTAACATAAATTAAGTACTTCAGCCTCCTTTTTCATTGCCAGGGCCAGTCTCTTGAGAGTCTGGAAGGATGATTGTCTGGATTAAAAAAAAAAAAAAAAAACAGCTTACATTCTGTTTAGCTTTTGTAAAACTTTGGATTGCAAATGAGGAGATGATGTTGCAGCCCTGGAAGTCTGCTCTATTTCATTTCAGAAACTGTTAAACGAGAGCATTTCAAACATTTTTGAAATGAGATGCAGTTTCTGAGCTCCAGGCTTAGTTATTTCACAAACTCTTTCCCTTCTGTGAAGTCTTAAAGCTAATCAAGCTTGGAGAAGCCTTGAGAATTGAAACTTCTGTGGCAATCCGCAGAACTGAAGAATTCAGATATGGCTGTATTTATCCATTTCTTTTCCTCTACAGCCACCCTTTGTATTCAGATAGGCATAAAATTCATGTATTGTGCCCATAAGCAGTGACAGGTGCTTTAATACAAGACTGAGGGTACAAATGTAGTATTTCATATAGTGATAAACTACTGCAAGTGTGATTTAATCTCAGTTTTGATGGGGTATTCAGGGAAATGGGGTTTTATGATGTATTTAATAAGTTTTTTTCCTCTAATAGTGAGGCTTAGATTTTTGAATTGAGGAGGCAGGTTTCCTGAAATATTTATGTGTAGATGTTGTGCCCACATTTGTTTCTCAGCATGAATGCAGCAGCATTTTCACTGCTGGTAGCCAAAAGGATTTCTTGATTTCCTGCCTGTACTGGGGTGCTAAACAGAATTCCAGATCAGAGTCTTTATGTATGACAACTCCCAGAGAACAAATCTGAGCTTCAGTTTTCATCTGTCTGTCCAGAAAAATAGAAAATCATAGAAAATATGTACATTTCAAGTAGGTAAAGTGTGTGGGAGCTATTCTTGATGGTTTTTCTCCATTTTTTTCAATCATTGTCACATCTTCCTTGCCCTAAGAGAACATAATTTCCAGCAATCCATTTCATCCACCTCTCCCTTTATAATTTCTTCCCTTCTCCTTTTCTCTCCCTTGTGATAAAAACAGGTATAGCCACACTCTAAAAGCAACCCAGCAAGCAGAGAACAAACTCTTGAGACCAAAACTTAGAAACTGGGCTTTGTAAGTTATGAAAGAATAATAATACAGTTTCATGATTGTGATGGAGTAATTATTGGGAAAGAGTGATAAAAGGAAAAAAAGGACTGAAACATCACCTAGAAAACAAAAAGCTGTAATAATTTGGTTTGAAAAGGAGTTTTTGTGTGTAAGAATTAAGATCTGCTGCAGAATTCTTTCAGAATTAGTTTCAGTTATCAGGGTGGTATCTTGGTTACTGGCATTCTTTGAATTCTTCAGTGGCTGTGAAATGCTGAGGCCTTATGAAGGAAGAGCATAGAGAAAGAGGAGCCACAGGAGATGAGCACACTTTCCCAATTTCCCAAATTAAATGTTGCAGGTGTGCACATTGCTGGTTTCCAGCTCTGAGATGTGTTGCTCACTGAAGGAGCACAATGGGTGTTTATGGAGATGCAGTGGGGCATTCAGGGGTGTAGCAAATCCCCTCGGGCTGGGGCTGTGCTGCATCCAGCAGCCCCCTGAGCCTGCTCCTCGTGCCCACTCCTGCTGCTCTGGGACTGCTTCTCATGGCATTGCCTTGGCTACAACTTCTTTATGCTTTAAAGTTTAGCCAAAAAATAAGCAGAAGATATTTCTAAGCCTACGTAAAAAGTGCTGTGCTTGGAGAGGCAGCAGTGATTCACTTCATATTTTCAACTAATTTAGCTATTTAAAAATCCATGTCTAACTCCAGTCTTGGTTCAGAGAATGGAGGATATTCAGTGTGAAGCAGAGTCCTGCTAATACAGGGTGCAAATCCCTTTTGTCTGCTCTTTCTATATAAAATACCTGTCTAATTTATATTAAGCTGGGGGTCCATCCAGCTCAGGATCCTGCCTCCAGCAGTGGCCAGCAGGGCAAGGAAGAGCAGAAAGTCAGCAGTCTCCATAGAGATCCCAAAGGACTCTACATTCAGTATGCAAAACTAAACTCCTTCTAATAGCCCTGCATAAAACTGAACCAGTACGTGCTTAGCTGACTCCAGTTAGTGGTAATGCAAATATTGATAGAATTCAAAACTCCAGTCTTCTGGTATTAGCAGATTCATCTGATTAAATGAATCATAAATCATCTCGTGTTACTCCTAACAGTAACACATTTAGTATTTGCATATGCTGTGAATGAAAGTTGTCAAAGACATGCAAAGTAGAGCTTGAGAAATTGAGTTTCTAAATAAATAGAGATCGTGAATTAGAAAAGGCAATATACACTTGGTCTTTGCTGAACCTAAAATGCATTTACACATTTCCCTGTTTAGCTCCCCCCATAAAAAACCTCTTGGGAAAACCTTTTAGGACAGTTCATGGAGAACTCCAAATATCACATTTCCTCAGTCCTCACAACAAAGATGTATCACTTATGAGATCTACTCCTCAAGCTATACACATTGTAAACTGAATAAATAACTCTATAATCTGTAAGAGATCACAAATGCCACTGTGGTCTTAAAAGGGATCTTGTCTAATCTTTTTTTTTATTTTCATAGATAAATACTATATTCTATGGTTTATCATTTTGAGATGGTTCAAAAAAATTCAGTCACAGAGAATTCCAGTGAGAGATAACAGCCTAAATGCCCAAAAATACCACTCTACACAACTAAAGTTTTATATCCTCCTGTGCTATTTGTAATTTGGAAGCCTCTGTAATGTGTTCATATTGGAATCTAGTCCTAGGAACAGAATCTTTAAATTTTGATTACTTGAAAAGTGCCTTGAGCTGTTCTTAGGGAGGAAAGCAGAACAATGGAAGATTTGGAAATTTCTGTCAATTGATAGTAAGGCTATAAAGAGGAGATAAAAAGAGGGAAATAAGTAAGGATGGACTTCCCAAAGACACTGAGTGTGTAGTCAGAGCAGTCCTGAGAAAGGAGCTGTGGTCTCGTGCTCCCAGGTGAATGCATCTCTACCTTTTCCTTCTATAAGTAGCAGGCTGCACTAGATCTTTATCAAGGAGACTGAACAGAGCTCTGCAAGAACACAGGCTCTGTGGATTCTTCAGCTGTGTAAAATTGTAACAGGATTCTGGTATTTTGCCAATCAGCAGCTCATCTAAAACCTGTGTCTAGAGGGAGCCATGCGTGTTTGCAGTCTCAGCTTGGAGTGGGGCTGGCTGCTGATTCTATCACTCCTGGCACATTCCAGCAGGTTTAGTGTGCTCTGAGGCAGGAGCACAGCAACAGGCACAAGCCACTTCAGGTGATGGTCTCTCTTCTTGTGTAATTCACAAAGTTCTTGCTAAGGTCCCTGGAGGAAACTGAGAGATGCAGAGAGATAAATACACCTTTTCTCAGAGCTCAGTAATTAAGACAAAATTTGCAGATTTGCTTGTCTAAGTTTTAAGGATGCAGCAGGAAAAAATTGTAGGAGATCAGGACACATGTGGGAACCCAGAAGGGTCCAGTGGCTTTGACATTGCAGAGAAATCTAAAAATTTGAATTTTGCTCCCTGATTTAGTAGATTATTTTCTTTCAGGGGGCCACTTCATGCCTCTGTTTTCTCACACTAATGTGTTAGTGCTGGGCATTCTGTTCACTGTTTTCTTCTATCACGACAGTTTCCTGATATTTTTAGTGGATTGTGCTACAATACATACAAAATAAATTAAGAGATGCAGAATCAGGCCCAGCCTTTGGGCACCAAAGTGTAAAGTCAGATTGTTTGAACTTCTGGGTGCACATTCTTAGGAATTAGGTTTCAGGATGAATGAAGCTATTCATCTTTCACAGCCTTTAAGACTCTGCTTACCTATGGAACTTTCCAGTATCCTCTGAGACTAGCAGGCTGCTGTTGATTAAGATGGAGTAATTTTTTTTTTTTTTGTAAATAGAGCATATGTTTTTTTACTGCATGCTAAATATTGCTATGGTTAAGTTGAAATGAGGAACAGGCATGCTGCACCATATTGTTATTTGCTGTGAAGTGATTTAACAAATGTTTGAACAGCTGTGCTGAGTAGGCCCTGTTGATATAAGTAGTGCAGTCATGAGAGCTGCTGTTTTGGTTGTTTACAGTGGAAAAGGATCAATCAAATCATTGTCTGCTGGGGTAAAGGACTCTAGATGAATGTAATAGAAAGTTAAGGTAATTCATTATAAAGTCTGTCAAATCCAGCTTTGCATGTGGTGAGTTTTAGCAACGATGCACATTTCTGATCTTCCAGAAAGGGTGATTGTGTTTTGGCTACTTCAACAATCAAGGACAATTGCCTTGGCAAAGAGTCAGGACAGTTGCTGGTCTTTATATGACTTAACAAAACTTTTTCAGTTCCAGAAATGAACAGTCTCTGAACCACATTTCTAGGTGGACCAACAAAGTGCCTGCCACCCAGATTGATGATTTGTAGCAGGAAACCAAAGCTTCTGTGGCCAGCACCCCATGCACTACCCTCAGCTTGCCAGTTTTTCAGTACTGAGGTAGTGAAAGAAATATCATCTCTATACAGTCATGAGAGGTATTAAATGAACAGCTGGCATTCCTGGCATACCACAAACTCACCAAACAGGAAAAGAAAATCAGGGTAGAATATTTTAATGGGTTTTACTCCTAAAAATGGAAACCAGTTATCCAGATTACAAAGACCCCACTTGAACTTTCTGCCTGTGGTCTGACTTCTGATAAGAATTAATTTGTGAGGACAGATTTGACAGTGGGCAGTCACTGTGACTGTGGGCAGCCTCTCACACTGGAGCTTGGGTTTTCACCTTCCAGCAAAATGCACCAAATGAAGACCCTGAATTTTAGCATGGTGGTAAAACTTTTTGGAAGTTTGAATGCAAATTTTGGTTGCAGAATTGATCCTCTCTGAGTATCTGATTGCCAGGTCTCAGGTTTGCTGGAAAAGGTTTAGTGGTGGCAAGCACAGTGAATTGTTCAGAGGGCACACTTGTGGTCTGGGAACCTGGAAGTCCTGGAGGGTGTGTAGGGACAGTGGCAGTGCAGTGACTCCACCCTTGTCCCTCTAGTGTGTTCCACCCTCCTGCTTTCCTTCTTTCAGTGCAGTGTACTGCACTGCCCAGGCCTCTGGGCACTTCCTTGGGCTTTTTATAAGGGAGAAAACATGTAAGGGAACATAAAAAGGACTTTCTTATACTGAGGGGAATTGCAAACTGAGATATGCTTATTGCCATCTGACCTTCCAGGAGATCAGTCCTTTCCAGGAGCATTCAGAGTGACTGAGGTGCCTTTATTGCAAGGAATGCTGTGTGCCAATAAAACATTCAGTAAAGTTTATATTGCTGCTGCTGTAACTGAGACATTCTATTGAAATAAAATAGCACTCCTTTTATGAGTGCACACTGTAATGTGAGTTCTCAACCAAAAGGAAGAGTTAAACTGGAATTTATTTTTTCTGAAGGATAAAAGCTGCCAGATTCTGTGCTGATAGCTGCAGGTAGCTGAGTACTGGAGAGTAACCTCAGTCACTGGCTATGGGTGCAGAGGTGTTGTGCTGCAGCTCCATTACATGCATTGTGTCTTCATAGTTACTCTGCTTTGCAGAATAATTCATTCTTTGAATTTATTGTGTTTATCATGGCAGCTCTGAGAGACATAATCAAGACATCCCCAAGTCTACTGCCATCAAGGCAAGGCCTTGGTGCATCTCAGGGTGGGCTTGAATTCAGCCAGTGAGGAAGCTTGTGCTGCATAACTCCTATCAGTGTCCCCCACTGGGCTAGTTAAAAGTGTCTGTGAGCTCTTCTGTTCCTCTTTTTTGTATTCTAAATAAATTCCAAACTGGAAACATAGTGAGATTTGACTTAATGGTTTTGACCACTAGTTTAACACACTTTCCATCTGTGTTAAAGATTTCTGTACTTTTAGTTTTGCTAGTACAGCCTTTTCTATTTCATTTTTTCTTTCTTTTCAATTAATAGTTGGTCTTCCTAATGAGCCACAAAATTTTTCACCTTGACAATCAGGGTAGAAGTCAGTAATATCAAGGTAAGTGGTGATGTACATGTCTGGATGAACATTAATGGTACCAATTTCAATAATGCTTTCACTGTTAGATAAAAGCTGGCCTGAAGATAATGAATCTGCCTTCAGGAAAAGCTAAGACATAATAGACTGGGAAGAGCATTTGTCCTAATTATGATAATTATGTTAATTAAGGCTTTAAATAATAAGAGGGTGGCACTTTATATATTTAATATTTCAGTTAGCTGTGAACATTAAGGAAAATGAGACATCTCAGAGATCCAGATTTACTCCAGCATTTCATAAAAGCAATGCTAAGAAGCTTCCTGGACAAAGCAGCAGTGTGAAGAAATAAGGTGTTGCTGGGCTGTTCCATGTTCCTCTCTCACAAACACAGAGTGTTCAGCCAGGCCTTAGATCTGCAGGTAGAGCACTGCAGCCTCTTTGGAGTAGCTGAGGACCTGACCCACAAAGCCCCTGGAGACTTTTACTTCCACTGCTTCAGCTGTCTCAGCTGCTTTCTGTCCAGTGGTGTGATCTGAGGCTTATTGTACTGAATCTCCCTGGCAGGATTAGAGCAACCTCAAGGCTATTTCCTTCAAAATCAGTCTATGAAGAGAGCTTTCTTTGCAGTGAAATGTCATCTTTATGAATTCAGAAAGTCATAATCCCCTATGACTCTTTATACCCACATGTGCCTCAGTATCCAGGAAATTACTGTTTTTCCTGTTCCATTCATAGTAATTATATTTGCTTAGCTCCTTCTGCATGTTTTCCAAAACTTTGTTATCAAACCAAGCTAAAGAATCTTCACATCCACATTGTTTGCCCATGCAGGACATGTCCTGTCCTGGTGCCATTGGTGCCATGTTTCCAGTTAGGCTGGGTCAGCTCTTTAGCAGACAGGCAGCAACTTGCATTGCTTTTTCTTGTCTGCAAATGTATTTCATGTTGCTCCTCTCTGGAGACAAATCAGTTTGGGTCAGGCTCTTTTCTTAGTGGAGACAGGAGGAATTGCAGACTGCAGTTTGTGCAGGCTCTCAGCTGGCTTTGGGCTGGGTGTTTCAGCACTCAGCAGTGCAGCTGCACAGCAAACAGCTGGGATCTGCTTTTAGATCCACCACCAAGAGTGCCTGTGGTGGTCTGGACTCTTCTAGTCGAGCTGCAGTTCCTGTAACATGCATAAAAATTCCTTGCCAAAAATTTCCAGAAAGGGAGCTGAAGCTCCAGCAAACAAGGCTCGGATGCAGGATCAGCTGTGGGAAAGCAGGAAGGAATGTTTGTGCAGGGACTGAGCAGCTGCACAGCTTTGATGGTAGCAGAGAATGCCACTGCTGTCATTCTGGACCCATCCTGCAACCTTCAGCCACCACTGATGCTTGACATCTCTGGGCACCAACTGCTGCCTGATTCCCTGGCACATTCCTCCCCAAGTGAGCCCTGCAGTTCCCCTCAGAGGGCTTCTCCATCCCAGGCAGCTGCTCTCTATCTATCTGTCTATCTTAGTCTCTAATCTGGGCTATAAAGCAGGCCCATTTTCCAGGCAGTGTTTACTGAAAACACAGGAGCGTGCCTGGCTCCCTCGGCCATCCCTCCTCCTGCCCTCCCACTCCTGGCAGGCTCTGGAGGTCAGGCTGCTGCAGGACTCTCCTGCTGCCTGTGGGAGAGCGTGCAGTGAAATCAGCAGCCCGTGAGCCCATTAACCCTGACAGCTTTGCAGTGCCTTCCTCTGGGGTTAAGGGAGTTCATTATGCTCACAGCCAGTCAAGGTGGTTGACAGTAAAGCAAACAGTGATTGAAATCTTCATTAGAGAGAAAACCGGAGTGCTAAAGTGAAGATTTGGGATAGGAGAAACATCAAGGCTTTCAGTGAGATCAGTAATTTTAAAATGAATTTTCTAAAGAAGCAGAGAAGAGATAATGAAAAGGGTCAAAAACAAATAATAAGGGATAATTATGAGGTTGGTGTCATTCACAAATGGCACTGGAGAGTCAGTAAGAAGAAACTGGAACCTGCTGTAGTGCTTAAATTAGGAAATACTAAAGTCTTTAATGAAAAAATACATTTGAAATGCTAACTTCCTTTAATTTAGTGCTGTAGATTAATTCTGACTAAGACCCGTGTATTCAGTTGTTATGCTCCTATTTCTGTAGATATGCACTAACTTTTGGGAAGGAGAAACCATCTGGAGCTGCATCTTTGTCCCTGTTTCCTGACATGTGAGATTGTGACAAGATAATTAGGGCCTCTGCTTGAATAAAGTATTTCTAGATTTCTTTGCAGCTGCTTCTGAACTAATCTACCCATTCATATCTACCTTGAAAAGATGACTTGCCTTACTCTAGGAATGAGAGGAGCTGAATTCTTTGTCTTGCCCTTACTGCATAATTTTTTAATATTTTTCTTTTTTTACCTTGGACTTAAAGGCAATAGCAGGAAGTGAGCTGGGTGATATTTTTCCCTGATAACAGCTCATTTTCTTGCCTGGTGTTGTCTCTAAAACTCCACAGGCTGTTGAAACAGTGTTGGAATGGGGCAATAGTGAGCTTGTAGGATGCAGACTGAGCATTGATGTTTTAAAAGAGAGACTTTTAGGAGCCTTCCCCACTCTTGTTAAAGCCAGGACACATCCCTGCATGTCCATGGAAGCAAGATAAGATTTCAAGTCCCATCTTGTGTCCTACACATTTTCCAGTGTGTCCGGAAATTTCAGTTATCTCCACTCACGGCTGGAGATCAGGAGGGCAGTTTGAATTTTTAGTCAAATGAGCCAAATAAACCTCTATCTTCTCTAGATATATGTTTATACAGTAATTAACCCAACTTTCAAGCTCACAAACTAGTTCTATGTCTCTTTAAATATTTGTCCTTGGGGTTAGGAGCAGTGATCTCCAGGGAAGATGAAGAGTCAGCAGAGGGGTCGGTCTCTGAGCCAGAATGGCCAGGAGCTCCTCCATGGTCCCACATGAATGCCAAGGCTCTTTTGCACTACAGCCCCATCTGATGTCTGCAGTTTTCACATCCTTGGACACTAGCAGAATATTTTTGCACATGGTAGTGTGTTTGTATTTCCTACCCATTTTCATTTCTGGGTAAACAACAAGGGGAAAACACCTTTTCCTCTCAGTTTTTTGATTTTTGTTTGGGGTGGTTTTTTGGTGGGATTTTCTTGTTTGTTTGTTTGTTTGTTTGTTTGGTTTGGTTTTTTTTTTTGGTTTTTTAGCAGTTTAGGACAAGGAAGAACTCTTGTTCAAAAATTAATCTTAAAAGGAAAAATCTGATTATCTATTTTGTTCTGGTTGTTAGCAAAAGGCTCAGAGGAATCCTGGCTACAGTGAAAGTTGGTATGAAACTCCAGAATGTGGCCCTTTTAGTAGAGAGTAACTAGAATAATTAAATATTGATGAAAAATTATATCAGAAGAACTAAGAATCCTGTTTTTATGTAATTATCTATTAAAAAGGAGATATTTCAAAGTAATATTGAGAAAAGGTACAATTTTAAAATGTAATTACCTACAAAACAAGATCAGTGATCTGGAAAGAAACTAGTTTTGCTTAACTAGAAAGCAGTTGCCAAGAGGTTTATTCCATGAATTAAATTTTATGGATTCTGTATTAAAAACTTCAACAATGTAGCTGAACAATTTGTTCCTGTCTTGACGGGAGCTATGATAATAAATGCCAAGAGGTTGGATGTGTAGGTTTTCATCCTCACTAGGGGTCTTCATTAATTAAAAACTTTTGGCAGCCATTCCTTCCTTTCTGTTTGAATTGTTTTTAGTAAAATGAAAGGGTAACATTTCACTTGAAGAACAAAAGAAATTTATTTCACTCTTATTACTGAAATGATCTTAAGCAGAATGTTGGGAGGAAATTCATTTAACTTTCCTGTCAACCTTGATGATGTTTGCTTCTCCTGCTGGTCTTTTCTATTTCCTCTTTCTCTGATTTACAGCATAATGAACTAATAGAGTCAGAACTGCATCTTACTTTAGGCAGAAGAAATAATTGGGCAAGCAAAGCTACAAAGTGCCTGACACCTCTGAAAATCAATTAACTCATTAAATGGTCCAGAGTTTGGGTATTTTGATTTGTTACAATTGAACATTTGCATGTAATGTCTATGGAAACCTTGGGAATGAAAACATATATATTATAAATTATATTATTTGTACCCAATCTAATATTTATGAAATATAGAATATATGTAGTTTGGCTTTTTGTTGCATTCAAGTTCAGGGGTATTTATGGATTTGCTGTGCTCTTTAAAGCAGTTACCTTCCACTTCTCTGTTTCTCATTCTAGTGGAGCAGGATCACAGGGTTTGCCTGGGCTGGAGGATGATGAATACACTACTGCAGGCTGCTGACAGAAATTGAATACAAATTGGGAAATTAGGTGTTACAAGGCATTGCAAACATTAAATATTTTGGTTTTTTCTCTTTAGAGATCGCTGCATGTTGTGAAACCTTCCTGACACATGAAGGCCTTTTGAAGCTGAGGTGGCCTGAGTGCTGCTGGCTCAGAGCAGGGCTGGCCAAGGGGCCTTCTCTGAAATCCCTTCTTCACACAGGAAGAGAAACATTTGCTCATCTGATGGTGCACCTGAAACAAAGTTGCATGGTCTGTTGAGATTTATTAGTGTCGGTAAGTGAGGACGAGTTTAACGATTTTTCATTTCAATTTCTTTGAGTTATGCATATAGGGTTGAGGATGCTCAGAGCCTTTTCTATATGCATTTTATTGTCCAGTTTTTGTTTTCTCCTGAGATGTTCATTAGTTCGATTTCAAGCTTTCAGATAATCTCCAAGGAGAGAGTGAGTTTATTTCAGAGGAATGAAAAAGACAGAAGAATTTGCTTTATATCTTTGCTGCCCAAAATCACACTTAAAAGATCTAACTGTGAAAAATGCAGGTAATACACTCTCTGCTGTGTTAGTCAGAGGTAAAAGATGAAAGATAAGCCTGCTGGCAACCAGAACTCTATTTCAGCTGCTTCTCAAGAGTGTTACAGGCAAGTCTACAAAGACATTTCATCATATCACTGATAAAGATTAGGCTGTATTGAACTGATCTGCAAACATGCAAACAGACTAAACTTGTGTGTGCATTATGCCTGTGTGTGCATCTGAATTTATGGGCAAGTGGAAGGACAGCTTTTCAAGAGCTTTGTAGTAAAGTAAGAGAAGTTCATTGCTTATTAACTGCTTTCCAATTGTTCTTTTCTTTTGGCTCTGTTTAGCATTTTTAGTGCATGGAAATTCTAGCTCAGCAGTACAGCCATGTCATGACAGAGTAGCAAAGAGCATTTCCAGCTTTAAGGGCTAAGGCTTTATAAAGGTGAGGGGATAAAAGGAGTTTACAGCAACTGTGCTTGATTTCCTTTTCACTGTCACTGCCTTCTGGAAGCTGTTTTGTTCTGGCTGCTGATTAACTTCTTCAGTAGTTATTTGAAATTCAGCAAACAAGGACTGTTTCTGAAGCTGAAAACAATTATCAATAATATAGGACTGGAGCATTTGAACAGCAGCTCCCATCTCCAAGAGCACACATTTAATCCTCGTCAATGTTTTTAATATTAGAAACATGGTGACTTCCCACAGGTTGTTGATACTACCTTGGATGTAAATCTCCTTCCTAAATTGTGGATGTGTTTTGACAAAGTTTCTCTTTGATAGGACAGACTCCAAATTTCTCCAAGTTTCACAGGACAGAAAAGTAAGATCATAAGGAAACAGGATACAGCAGGGCAATAAATGAGTGGTTTGCCAAGAAAATATACATAAAGTTTTAAAGGCTGAAAATAGCACATTCTCCTTTTTCCCTTCCTGAGACCCTTGTGAAGGATCCTATTCACGATGCCATTTAGTCTGTGACTGTTGGTGAAGTCTGTGCCTTCATCACCAAGAATAACCAAGATGTTGGGCTAGTTTTAATTAAATATATGTGGCAGGTAATGAAGTATAGGATAATTGGGATGCTGTTTGTCAGGCAGAATTGAGTAAATCTGACAACACCCAACTAAGCTTTGTATAGGAATGTAAATCCTGTTGTCTGCATGGGTGATTTGTGGAAGGAAGAACCCTGGTACAAAAGGGACATCTGGATGGTGCCTTTACCATGAGCTCAGGAGGGGTTGGTTTTTCCAGCCTCCTGCAAAGGTCCCATCTCTGCACCAAATTCAACTACTAGGTCTTTATTCAAAAATATTAGTGGAACAAATAATAGCTGAGTTCCACTCTTGAAGTCAGATCTGAGATGCTAAATATGTCTGTCAGAACCTTCCTGGAAGAATGGAAATTTACAGTAAATGCAGCACTGAAAGCAGAAGTATTATTCTCTATTATAGTTCTGCACAGCTCAGCAGATAAAGCAGATACTTTGTGCAAGCCTGGCAGCAGAGATAGACTGTCTCAGAGGCATTTTATTAATTTTTCAAGAGTATAAATCAAGACAATTTCATGTTGAATAAAGTATTAAATACTTTTTGCTCTCATTTCCGGACTCTCAGTAATCATTAAGGAGACAGTAAAAGGACTGCAAGGGAATTAGCTTTTTGACCCAGTATTCACCAACAGTAGATTCTGCTAACAGTGGGAATAGTCTTAATGAGAAGTTTGCAAGTGAAAGATTTATATACTTTCATTATAGGGAGATTTTTTGAGATTTTTAACTTTGTGGCCTGAATGGAAGTTTTGAGGCAATTACTAAGAAAATCTTAAGAGGGACTATGGTGCAGGAGGAGATATCCTGCCTTGGGAAAAAGGAGATGTGATTAACTTCCAGGTCCTGCTGCTGAGATTCTGCTGAATGGCAAATGGTCTTGCACTTCCATGCATTTCACAGGATCCCTTCTCCTCCTGTCAGGTCAGTGGAGAGGAGATAAGCAGCAGCCTTTCAGAGTTGAGACAGGAGGCAGATGGAAATGTAGGTTATCATATAGATTCAACACATTCTAACTCCTCTTCATAGTTCCTCAATTCCAGACTACTGAGTCTTCAGAGCACACATTTGCTGTACAATAGTTGGATTTGTTACCTTGCTGTGGGTGCCAGCAGGAAATAATCTGTTTAGCTTGATCCCTGATCAGTCTTTGTGTGGGAAAAGTAGGAAAGGGAAGGTAAAAAGGGGATAATACTCTGCTGCTGTTCTGCAGTGTGCCTCTGGCAGGGGCCTAATCCCAAGGGTCAAAAGCTGAGAACATCAAGCAACTTTAAGCTAACAAAATAAATGCTTGGCAGTCCTTCTCCATGAGGTGCCAGATACCTCAAGATTTAACACTTTTCTGCATAATCTTGTCCCATCCACCACTGAGTGAAAATGTCCCATTCTGGAAAAATTCTCAGTTCTGCTTCAGCAGGGGCTTCTCCTTGTCCTGGCCAGTGGGAGGAACAACAGGGTTTATTTTCTTGAGCAGGTGCCCATGGAGCCATGCCCCATATGCTGTGTTACCTCAATGTTGATCATGTTTCCTATGGGAATATTCCTGTGAGAATTGTGGTAAGGCCAGACATGTGCCACTTAGAAATGGACAAATTGATCTTCAATGAGGGATTTTTTTTTTAAATCTACTACAGTAATACTGGTTTTCAAAGGTAAAATATATTCTGTTGAAGAATCTTCAGTCTACTTCACTGAAATTCCAAGCTGTGTCCATTTTACAAGACCTACCTCATAGCAGTGCTTTCTTTATCAGGGTACTCTGTTAACATTGCCAACATGGGCTCAATAAGGTAATAGAAAATTAATTTCATTCAGATTTAAAAAGCCATGAAATCAAAAGGTAAGTTTTATAAAGGCCACATTGCCACTGAGTCCTGGGAAAATGGCTGCATCTGCTTGACCTGATGGGAAATGGGAAATGTAGGACTTTCTCCTGAGACTTAGCACAGTGCATTGGGCTTCCTGAATTTGAAGGATACTGCAAGAGAAAATGCAGGAAATGACAGGAACCGAATCAAGGACGTGACTAAATCACTTCAACCAACATTCCTCTTTCATGTTAGAGCAAAACAATGTTGCAGCCTGACTTATAATAAATTGCTGCTTAATAAGGCCACAAGTAAGTCATCTCTTTTCAGCTAATTCCTGTTCAGCTTCCCCAGCTATAAAACCCTTATTAAAGAAGCTTTAGCAGCTGTACTGTTCTCTGAGGCATGAAAAATCTTGATTAAAGCCACTATACTGGAGTCAATGAAGCTTAAACCTTGATATAGTGGGACACAGGGAGGGCCCAAGCCAGCTTTATGCTCCCCATGTCCTGCTGGCCAACCCACAGTGGACTGCTTGTTTTTGAGTCTGCACAGCAGCTTGCCAGACCTCCTGCCTGTCAGATAAGCATCGAGTTATCTGTGCCTCTGCAAGGTTAAGAGCAGCCAGCAGAAAGCTGTGGTCACCAAAGAAAAGATATTTAAGCAACTTGGAGGCTGAGCCTCTGGCATTCCTGCTTTTGACAAAGAGGAGTTTTTGGGGGAAAAGATTGTGGCTTTTACACTTCAGGTGTTGGGTTTGAGGAGTACAATTGAGCTGGTAGTGCAGTTTTCTTAATAGCTCTAAGGAAAGCTGTGCCTCACAGCGTTATTTAAATCACCACACGACTGTACCTTCATTAATAGTGTTAATGTGTGGGGATTAGTGATTGATACAAGTCAATTATATTAATAAGTCAGGTTCTGCTCTAAATAATATCATGTGACTGCAAGGAATGAAACCTAGCACAGAATTGGAATGGTGGCTACAGATACAATGGTACTGCAGTCACAGAATTAACATTGAATCAATCAGTTTTGATTCCTGCATTTTTAATATTAATATTTTTTCAGTTTATTCTGGCTATGATGTAAATTACTTTGAATTAGGTCTGAAAAGTAGAGAAACAGCTTTATGTAGAAAATGATTTTTGGTTTTGTTCAGTTTTGTTTTTCAGTCCTTGCAACAAATGAAATATATTTAATTAGTTTTACATTTGTTTTCATTTTATATTTGCCCCAGAGAGTATTATAAAATATACTCCCCCAGGTAATGAACTGCTGAAATATTCTGATGATAAGTCTATAAAAGACATTTTGATTTCTTAATTGGTAAATGAAAAATTTTCTCATAAAGTTTAAAAAGCTCCAGAAAGATCGAGATTATACTGCAAGAGATTTCATCTGTAAACTAAGCTGGAACCTCCAACTCATCAGTTGCTATTGTAAAATATCTTAGTAAGAAAAGAAGGGATGGTAGCTGGACCAAGGCCACCTGAGCAAAACACTGATTGGGAGATTGCAGTTATAGAATCAAGAATCGTGTAAAACCATTTTTTATGATTAATGAAGATTGGTTAATGAGTAACTGGCAAAGAACAGATCGCACCTCTCTATCTGGTTATTTAGGTGTCATTGGCTTTAGTGATATCACAGAGCTATTGTGTTCTATTTGGATAACCTTGTCTGATACACTAAAAATCACTGTTTTTACAAGTTTGCTTCTTTTTGAGTTAAAGCAGAAAGGCTGAGTCATTGCTCTTAACCCATCTGCACACAGGCAGCCTCTGAAGTCCATGTTTGGGGAAAGGCTCAAAAAAGTAAGAATGTATGGTTCTGTGGGTGCAAATGGCAGAAATTCAGGCCTTTGGTGTCATCCTGTGCATAAAAAAATAACTCTATCTATGTTCTAATTGCAAAGTGAGAGATGTTTCAATTTGTTTTCTTGGGGTTATGGTATAGGAGGTTCAAGGCACTATTGCTTTTAAATGTCACTCAGAAGTTGGGTGTTACTGCTGAGGCAACGTCGAAGAGTGGTATTACAGAAGTAAAGACTGAGGATAGATTCTGTTGGCTAGAATAGATTTATTTGTTCCCTGTGTGTAAAATATATCTTCTGTGCTCACAGGCTCACGAACATGTATCATGGTAGGTCATTAAATACATCACAGATCATTTTACTTTGCTTTTTCCATTTCATCTTTTTTCTTTGTAGTTCTGCTGTTTCCTCTCTGTCAACAGTTGGTATCTATTTAGGTGAGAAAAAGAGGTTATTGCTTCAAAAAATGTTATTCTTAATCCTTTTCCACTAGTATAGTTGAGCTTTTTAGCTAACAATTTAGGCAAATAATAACAGGTTTTTTGGTGATCTGATTTGAAAGAATTTCTTTAGTACAGTAAACCATGAACAGCTTGGTTTCTGTAGGAAATGAGACAAAATAAGTTTAACAATTGTTAAGGAATTGGTTTCTAGCTATTCTAACTATTTTCTTGTGCTAGAGACCACAGGAACTAAAAAGAAAAAGATCGATATTCTGTCAAAATCAATCAGGGATATTTTCTTTGCAGTCAGACAAATCATAAAAGATTCATGTCAAAAGGAGAAGTAAAACAAAATAATTCTTATTCTAAGGGTTCCAACTGTTACTATCTTTCATATTATAAATACAGTTCATAATAAACTCACACCTTTAGGGTGAACCTGCAGGACAGAGGAAAACTAAAAAATAACTTGAAGAATAATGAACTTGTAGATTGCACACAAATTCAGGGAAACACCAAGCTGCATTTGTCTAATTCTTACTAGGAAACACCAGTTTCATGCTGAAAAATGCAGTGTCTGCTGGAGAGATATAGACCAAGCACATAATTAACAAGCACTGCATTTTCCATCTGTCAGGAGCTCTATTGCCAAGGTGTCCAAACTGAGGAAGTGAAATTTGTGCAGGTGCTGTAGGAAGCGCAGTGTTCCCTCTGGCCCTGCCCTGTCCCGTGCTGTTCTGGGACTGCCCACTGCCCTTTTGCAACCCAGGATATTCTCTGCTACTGTACTCGAGTGGGCAAAGACCAAATTGGGAATAAATGTGAATAAAACTACTCCCAAGTAGGCCAGAGTAAAACTAATTTACCTGTTATAATTATAATTTGCATTAAATTCATTCCAAAGACTAATGAAGACATGCAATCAAATGATTTCTCTTGGGACTGCTTTAAGGGAGCAATTTGAAAGCAAAGCTTAGAGGGGCAAAAAAAGAAGTTATACCTAATTCAAGACACTAAAATACTCTGTATTATAGAGATTTTGGTGGTACTTTGTTGTTTGCAGTCTAGTATGTGCAAACCCCCCACCAAGGACTGCCTTTCCCCTCCTTTGTTATGCTCAACTGTTAACAGTAATTGTCCATAATTCTGCAGCACAATTGATTTGGTCACCAAGCAGGTACATCCTTCTGTGTAAGCTGGAGTGTAAATAATAGAAATAAGAGGATGATTACAGTCATCATCGATGTCTCCACTGCATTTAATCGACCTCAGGGATTTTTTCCATCACAGGAGATAAAGTAACTATATGTGAATAGTGGGTTATTTGATCAGTGAAGTGGTTTTTAAATAGCCTGTACTTGATTACTCACTCAGCCTTGGATTGGTGCTTCCACAGCTGCATGAACTGCACTTCTCTGGTTTATTCTTTATGCTTGGAAACCTGGTCAAAGCCTTGAATGTGGGGATATGACAATGCAAATGTTGTGATTATTGTCTGCAATAATGCAGCTTTGCTGTAGAGGATAAATGATTAATTAATGCTGGATTAAGACCCATTGCCTCACTGAAACAGTGCCGTCCTCCCTTGCAGAGAGATCCCCACAAGCAGAGTGCCATGTGCTACATGGCACAAATTAGTAGTGAAACAAAGTTTCTGGAGCTTTCAGGTCCCATATTGAGCTGTGAGCAGTTTCTCTCAGGGCAATGTGCGCAGGTTCTCAAGGGAGAAAGTTGCCTCAAAAGAACCATTAGTAACAAACTCATAAACTAGGGGTGAGGAGAAGAAAAGGCCTGTTTGAGGGCTAATTCTGTCTCTGGTAGGCTCTGCTCTTAGACCCCTTCCATGTTACCCTACAACAAAATGAAAAGTGACTGTGCTAGAGCCTGTGAAGGGCACTTATGGCACGAGGAATTCCCTGGTGCCTTACAGGCACTCAGCACACACTGGGAGTGCTGGAGGTAGCTGTAAATGGCAGGAATCAGTTGTGTTAAGCTGATGTTGCTCTTTCTCTGTTCTGAGAAAATGAGCAGCTGCACCAGTACTGCATTCTTATTTCTCAAAAGCATCCAAGCACGAGGAACACAGTGTTTGTGCTCTTTGCCACAAGTGGAATTCTGAATGAGGAGCCACATGGATGTTTTCAGATTTTAATTGACTCCACAGCAGGCATCCAGGCTTAGAGCAGAAATCCACCACTGCAAGGAAACCAAATGCTTTAGGGGATCCTACATTGTGTACAGGGTTAACAGGGAAGCAGGGAAGCCTTATTTATGTGGAGTACAGGAATTACCAAAGCTGAAGAAATACTGTTTTCTTTCAATGATTAATATGCTCAGTAGAAGTGTAGCATTTGCTGCCAGCTTTCATTAGCAAATCAATGGAAAACAAACCCGTGTGGTAGGGAGTGTGTCTGGGAACAGCTTAAACAGGACTGAGCTGCTTTAGATTTCAGCTGTTTTCTTTAGCACAACAGTGTAGAGCACTTTCTTGTTTATAGGATAAACACAGGGGATTGAAGTGATCTGTGTAGCACACAGGAGAGGTTGCCAACCCATAACATTCTGCAGAATGCAAAAATTCCATAGCTGCTCCCTTGGGAGTCATAGGCTACAATCTTCTTGCATGTTGGTTTCAGTGTAAATAGCAGTTAAATCATCAGGACAGACAACCTGCCAGGAAAACTTTGAATAAAGTATTAGTTCATTTTCCTTCTTTCATAACACAGGTTCAGCAGACTCAGAGCTCAGCCAGCTATTGGTTCAGAAGTGGCATTTCACACCAAATTAATATAAGCAATGCATAAAAGTAAGCCTGTAAATGTGTGCTTTTTTAGCTCACTCACAACAAAGAAGACTGAAATACGATAGATAACTTTATTTTTAACTTTATTTTCACTTGAGAGTGATCACACAAAGAGATCTCAGACTGGACATGAGTTTGATCTGTTACAAGAATTTCACTGAATCAGCCTCAGGATGTGCAGTGATTGGAGTATTGCTTTCATCGTTTCCAGTTGCTCGAGGCTTTTTTTATTTTTTATGTAGAAATTTGATTCTTTTTAACAAATGAGCAGAGACTATTCTAAGCACTAATGTGGCTGTCCTTCAGACAGATACAAAACCTTAGGAGATAAGGCAGCCATCCCTGCAGTTACAGATTTAGGACAAGGATGTCTTTGGGAGTCCAAGATATTTGTTCTAAAGCCAAGTAGTCTAAGCTGAATGACAGTACTGAGAAATAAGCTGTACCTTCAGCTGTATCTGTGAGCTGTGCTGAAACCAGAGAAACCTTCCCTGTAAATGTTAGATAGGAGACCAGTCCATGTGCCCTGCCATTTCCATAAAATCAGCCTCTCCCAATTATCTTCTCTGCAAAGTACAAAATCCCTCCAGACAGAAGAGAGTAAGATAGATCCCAACAGCTTAGAATAGAGTAAACCTAGATTTCACAAAGGCTAAGCTAACATGCATCAAATAATGTTTCTATATATCAAATAGATGCAATTAGATTTGCAGTTTTCCTGCACAGGATTTTGGTGTTTAATACAGACTTGGTGCTTATATGGCTGACATGGTCACGCACTGAAGAGAACTTTCTATTTCTGAGAACAGAACCTGGTCTTCAGTCACAACTCACTGTAACTATCTTCACCATGCAAATGTGGTTATTTGCTAATGATCACACATCTCTCTGTATGTACTTGCATCACACTTTTCACACTTGTGCTCTCTCTATAGAGATTACTCTGTCTCTGTCTTGTGTGAGTCATAGACTCAGCTATATCCAGAGTGTGCTGTGCAGATTGATGCACTCAGCAGGTGTGGCAAAGGACAGGGCAGTTCAAGTAAAAGGAAATTGAAATGTATTTTCAAAGAGAATGTACAAATAGCTTAGTGTTTGATTGCCAGGGTGGTGATTAATTGCAAACTGTGAGATAAGAACATACAGGACAAATAACAGTGGTAGCAGTTTGTTGTATCGTGAAGTAGATTCACCTCTGGTTTGAGCTTGCTTTTGGTGGTATGAACTAGAAAGCAGGGACTCTGGCAGTGTAAAGATAAGCAAAAGCCTGATTTCCCTCTCTGTGGTGAATTCTGGGGGCTGGAAAGGTGCACTCAGAGGACACCGACCCCATGGACTGGGATTTTCTGGCACTTTGTGAGGACTCCTATCAGATATGATGGTGAAAATTAAAATATGGCCTGCCCACACAATCACACAGCTCATACCCATGATGCCTTAAGTTTTAGCTTTCATATTTCCAGATTCTGTACTGCATTAATATATAACTCTGAACTTCGTATAAAGTGTTAGCAAGTTCTCCTCACAGTTCAGTCAGACAAAACAATCCTTTTCCAACCCCAGAACCAAGGACACCACCGCAGCTTCAGCCCAAGAAGTGCAAACAACGGGGAATTGAGGAGAGCAGTCTGGGAGGATGGGACTGCATGACCTGGAGCTGTAATTGGACAATTAACCCCAATATTTAAATGGACCAAAACTTACAGAACTGTGAAAATTCGTGACCCATCATCCATCTTGGGTGTAGCCACAGCTGGGCTCTTGCACTGCCCAAGGTGCAACCTTTGAAGGCCTTTTAATAAATTCCTACTTTATTCCTTCAGCACTGCCTAGCCTCTGTTCTAGGAAGCCTCTCAAGGCATCACCCATGCTCAGGATGATCCTAGTCATTTATTTGTACTTGCTTGTGCTAGAAAGCTCATCTTGGCCTCCATATACATTCTGAGCTCAGAAAATATGCAGTGACTGTATTTAAACCCTGAACTCAGATCCCAGCAGTGTGATCTGCAGAATCTGGAGGTGCAGTGTGTCATCAGAATGTGTCCAGCTTATACTTGAGCTAGGTGAAGGAGCAAAAGAATTTTGGAGCTTTTATCTCTTTCCCTTGTATTTATAAAATCAATGTATGCTTTGGTACAACTTGCAGTTCCAGCTAGAAGCTGTAAAAGTTGCTGTGTTCCAGATCATAAATTGGGGTGAGATGGCAGTGCTGTGTGATGAGGCTTGCACAATACCCATGCAGCTTATATCTGACTTAAGGTTTTGCTATTAATTCCTCACTTTCATGAACACAAAATTAACCTCCTGTTCTTTGTACTCCTCTGAAGAACACATCCTGTTACATGACACAAGCAGGAATCTTTTTCTAGACAGAATAAAATTCCTTGAGGTTTAATTCAGTGAAAATCATCTCTGACATGGTTGTGCATTTCCCCATTACCTAGTGCCTCACACCGCTGGAAAATGAAATGAGTCCTGGCCTGAACGTTCCTGCTGTTATCTAACTCCCACTGTACTTCGTGTCAATTATTAACATCAATGATGATAGAAATCTTAACACATGTTAAGAAACAGGACTCCTACAGAATTTTTGTTAATCTGTATTATTTTGCCCTATGATCTTTCTTTCAGAGCCTACTTTTCTCCATCTCCTTTTCCAATGCTCTCCCAATTGGAGTGTTTTGGGCTGACATATTCCTTTCAGTATTTGGAGGACAGAGTGCAAAAACCATTGATTATCTCTTTTACACTCGAGCCTGAGATCTTTTTCATCATATAGAAGCATTCTGAGTTAATTTTATCCAATAATACCAAGAAGACTTTAACAGAAGCCAGTAGGCATCACTAAGCTACTTAGCTGAGCTTTCAGATCAGAATACATATGTATATATATATATATATATATATATATATATATATATATATATATACATAAAGGAAGTCATATCTGCCTTAAGTGTGGAAAACTTTATTTTGCTATTGTTGCTGGCTTACTTAATGCTTTTCAGTGAAGATCCCTTGACTTTTTCTCAAGGTAATAAATAATGCAGTGTAAAACCTGCTAACTGCCAGGAAAGGGAAGAAGCCAGTCATGTAGAATTTGGGGTTGGGAGCAGGAGGGGGCAGATGGATGGAGAGTCCAGGCACTTGGATTAAAGCATGAAAACAAGGGGCTGGTTTGGTTTTGCTCTACCTCCAGTGCAGGTTTGGGGCAGCACATACTGAGGAGAAGGAGCTTTGTGTTCTGCAGCTGGGAAGGCTGAGCGTGTCTCCAGTCAGGAAACAGTGACCTCACTACAGCATGTGTGTTGGGGATGGAGGGAAAGATGGGGATGGAGGGAAATATGACTGAGCTGTACCTTTCTGCCATTTCTTTCCAGAGGATACAGTTTTAAGCTTTGCCACCTGGCAAGTGGCAAAACAAAAGATGGTTACATGCTGAATCTGACTCAGGAGGAGTTTGGGGAGTGAGAGGAGTGTAGGACTAAGCTCACAGTGTGCAGCTTCTCAACAGGATAAGTGATGACAGTGCTTGGTACTGAGTAATGCCACTCTCATGGTTTTTCACTGCCATAACCTAGCTGCACATATGCAAATGGCACAATTTTTCATCCTTTGTGTAACTGAATAATGCTGTGTACATGGGGCAATGAAACACAGAGATCAGCTGAACCTTTTCCAGCTGAAATTTCCCCATGTGCACGGAGTCATATCAAAAGAGTTGTTCTGGTGTTGCAGGTCTGAGTTAGGGATTTATTCTAAAGAGTCACAGTCTGTCACTTTTTCTCTTTTCCTTTCTCAACTAGATAAAAAAGCTGTGAGAACTAATGCATAGATGGGAGTGTGCTCATCCTTCCCTGCAAGGAAACTGATCCCTGAATCAGAATCTGAGAGGAGCTAGCTAAATGTCAACAAGGCTGTTGATATCTGCACAGTCCATACATTACAAGAAGCAGGAGCATTAAACAGTACCAGAATGAATCAGTGATCCAGGCATGTGGAAGGGCTACCTATACATTCCCAGAATTGTAGAGCCCACTTGTGTAGGTCAGTCATGAAAATATTGTTCCTTTTTTAAGTCAGGTGTCTTTTATCTTTTTTCAGCTTAGGGTGATTCATTCTTAAAGCTTTTTAGTATTCACTTTATTTCTCATCAAATCACTCATTAAATGTGTGGAAACCTTATAAAATAAAGAGTGTCTAATTGGATTATTATTTGAAATTCAGAAGTTTTACAACAGCTTTCCCCAACAAACTTTAGGAGAGCAGGACAAATTCCTACTTAGAGAAGAAGCAGTGATAGATTCTGATATGAAATGAGCCTGCAAAAACAGTCTGGTGAACTAGGAACAGGAGAAAGGAACGTGTTATTGCACTTTCCTGTGTGTTAATTGTGTTAGCTGCTGAACTGCACCACATGCACTAGATATAGAATGTCTTTCACCTTGAGTCCTTGCTCGAATTCTGTGTTTTCTCAAGCTCTCTGTGTGTCAAGACAGCTGGAATTGGTATCCAGCCTCACCGAGCTCCTCGGCCAAGGACTGGATGAAGCGTTCCCTGTTTAGGCTGCTGTGCATTGCCAGATGCTGTGGATGTTGTGTTGTTTCACAGGGTGTTATTTCATGTTCTCAGGGAGAGGAAAGATTGACTGCTAGATGTGAGCACGAGACCAATGAGTGTGGAGTCAGCTCCTCTTCCCCTGTAGCCCTGCTTATCTCTCCCAAATCACAACTCACACGTTGTGTGTGGCAGGATTGAGGCTGGCAGGGCAGCAAGCCCAGCTCACCCCGGGGTGGGGATGCACACAGGAGCAGGCACTGCTCTCTGGGAGGGGTTTAGCACTTGCTCAGCTCCTGCTGAACCAGCACTGCAGGGGTTTGATGCCATCTCAATGTCCCCCATCAGGGGTGGCTTGGTCAGCCTATAGATAATTCCCTGCAGGGCCAAAACACACCGTGCTGAGCACAAATAACCTGGGAAGATTTGATACATTTGGGATGGGTGTCATGTATAATATCCTGACTATATGAAAAATGTTGCAGATTATTCCATTGTGCAATCACTGGGCACTTGACTGATGACAGGAGTCAAATGCTTTCTCAGAAACAAACCCAAAAATAACAACAGAAAACCACTGCATAAAATCAGGAAGGAAATAATTTTTATTTTGTGATGTACTACATTTGGGTGGTAGAAGGGTGTTAAGTAGCAGTAGTTATAGAAATGCTGTTAGAAATTTTCTCCTTACTACACAGGATTTATGATGAAATTAATCACAGCAATTTAAGGAATAATTCAAGTAAGGATTCTTCTGGAATGAGAGAAGTTTTGTTTTGGAAAATTCAATTGGGTAAAGAAATTCTCCTAAATACATGACATGCTATGGGTTATATAGTGATATACCAGTATCAAAGCACTTAAGAAACAGGACTCCTACAGAATCTTTGTTAATATCTATTATTAGAGATAATAATATGGTTTATATGATAATATGATATGGGTAATATGATAATATGATAATAACTATGGGTTATATAGTGATATACCAGTATCAAAGCACTTAGCTGACCTTGAACATTACTGAGGGAATTACAGCAGAGGCACTACTTTAGTGAGCTGAAGAGTATCCTGTTAAGATAGATGGTATTAGGTTTCCATATAGTTTTATAGCTGTGGTACCAGTTAGTAGTAACATGGTGGATATTATCACCACTCTAAAATGAGGTATGGGAGATACAATCTTGTTTGTCTTGGCCTCCTGCACAGTGATGGCAGAATCTGAGCCTGGACCTGCATTTCCTTCTCCAAGCCTTCCAAATACCTGCTACCATTGCCATCCCTAAGTCATCAGTGCTCAAAAAAGCACATGTGGTGACATGATGAATTTCCAATAGAAATACTTGAAGAATACTTGAAGAAATGTTAAAGACAGTGACAGGGATTGTTCACCTGGAATGCAGTTATTATCTTTGCTCAGGCAAGATTTACATGGGAACAGGCAGAGAGAATTTTTACTAAAATGGTCAAGGAACTGGGAGATTTTTTCATAGAATGAAAGACAGAAACACATTTAATTAAACAAAACAGAAGCAGTGTAAGAGCTAACTGATAATTGATACAAGAATCAGAGGACATAAATTGGTGAAGAATAGATCTGCATTGGAATCTTTATATAAGGAGAGAGGGAAAAAAAGTCTTCTATGATGAAACACTGCTTTTATGGAAGGAGAAAATGATGTAGTGCCATGAAAGTCAACCATATTCAGTTACTCATGGGATCACCTTGTAGTCAGTGTTCCTTTAATCCTTAATTTCTCTGTTCCTTGGAAAGCATGAACAGAGTTATTACCAGTCACAGGCTCAAATGTCTTTATCACAGAGCTTGGCTGTTCCTTGCCCTACACACAATGCCACCACAGTTTTGAACTGACAGCTCACAGCTGGGATTGGTTAAGCAAGAACTGGCCTGGAAACTGCAGTGCTGCATCAGCTGCTTCTGCAATCCCTGTGGTGCTACATGAACAGCAGCAATGGACAGGTGAGCAAATGGCCCTGTCATAGACTTACCTTCTTTTTTGCCTAATTTTTCTATAATTAAAGTTTATAACAACATTAATTCCATGCTCTCATTAGAGCCTGCTCTTATGCCAAGGCATTATTCCCTTTATAAGGTGAATTTTCAAATACCATGCTGCCCTCTTGAGGGTATGTAACACACTTGGGGGCTTTTATGTAGTTACTGGAGAGAAAATAACATTTTAATGAAAATTTGTTTCTTATGGAAATAAACAGCTTAGACATGAGCATTTCAAAGCCATCTTCATGTTTTGGATGTTCCAAAAGGAATTGGCCATGCAAATCCTTGCAAATGACTTAATTACTTAACCCTAACTCCACAAAAGATTTAGAGGCTCATGTACAGAAGAGCCAATGGCTGGGAGTAGAAACAGAGTTGCTTACTTACAAACACTGTTCTGTTTAGATATGAGCAGAGCTTTAAATTGCAGAATGGGAAGAATCCTGTTTCCAGTTTTGCTCTGGTATTGACCAGCTGTCTTGCATGACACAGTCATGGTCCTTCTGCTGCAGAGTGGTGAGTACACAGTGACTGATCCAACCTGTACTGCAGAGCTCTGCCTGCCTCGTGATTTCTCCCATCTGCAGAGTCTCATTTGAAATGTTTGCTTTAAGAGAACTAAATGTGTCTGTGTTGGCAAGGTAGGAATGCAGGTGGTTAGAACAAGTGCTGTGAAGGACATGCAAAGTATAAGCACAGAGGAGGGAGACACTGACAGAAATTGCCTCTGATAGTTGGGCAGGGAGGTAACATCAAAAAGGAAAGTTACTGGAGTGGCTGTGTGCAAGAGTCCCTCTTAAATGGATTGTTTAGCATGGGACCAGATGGACAGTGGTGGGAATACAGCTAGGTGAAGTAGGTTGCCTAATTGCTCATTTTTTATTCATTGTTCTGGGAATCAGTTTAAAGTACAGTGTGTTCATCAGAGACAAACAGACTGGAACAAAAGAAAAAGGAGCTGGTTAGGCCTCATGTGGTGGTGTGCCACTGTAAGGCTTGGATTGACAGGATATGAGAAGACATTTTAGCCATCTGTCCTCTCTCCTTCTGCTCCCCATGCCTGTGCTATTCCAAGGGGATCCTAGAGAAGCAGAGGTGTGCTGGGAGTGGTTTCTGGTACTGGAAAGTTTAACAGAGCTTCTACTGCCTGCACCAGAGACAAAGGTTTCCATTTTCTCGTATAGTTTTAGAATATTTGCTGCCTGTCCTCAAGGGTCTGTTTCAAGCCCCAGCTGTGCAGTCAGGAGTGGCTCCAGAGCCAGTGGCTGGCAAAGCAAGAACTTAACTGAGTCCAACATTTTCCTTTCCCTAATGCAGAATAGCTTTACCTTGTTCCTTAAGGCCATGTGACTCTTCAGCAGCTTTCCTACCTTTCAACTTTTGCTCACTTGGTTGGAAAGACCTTTTCACTTGTGTTGTTTCAAACTCTTAGAGACCTGCAAATTGAAAATATTAATATATGTCCTTGTGCCTTAGGATATTGGTGCATAATTATAGTAAAATAAATACTGAATAGAGAATTGTGTTCAGCTGCTGCATATCTCTCCTGTGATGTTGCTCTCATTTATTCCCTCTTTAAAGGTCTGTTTACTAGAGAGAGGAGTAATAAATAAAAAGAATCACAGAATACTATATGTTGGAAAAGACCTCCAAAATGACTGAGTCCAGCCATTAAGCCAGCACTGCCAAGGCCACCACTAAATCATGTTCCCAAGTGCCACATCCATGTGTCTGCTACATCCCTCCATTAAAGGGACTCCAGCACTGCCTGGGGCAGCCTGTGCCAGGGCTCAACAGCCCTTTCCATGAAGAAATAAGCAAAATTTCTGTGGGGACTCTCAGAACTAGGGACATGATGACAGCTGGTAACAACCAGGCATTTTTAGAAGTATCTGCTCTTTATTTTATACCTCAGGGGCAGCTCAGTTCTCCAGGGATTTCTCTGGGGCAATGTATGCACAGACATGTTGATGTGTGACTTTGTAAGCCAAGTGCACTCTTGCTGGAATTTTTCTATAATCTGTGGAGCAGTGTAGAGCAGTGCTTTTCAGATTTTCTGTGGACACCAAGGGAAAACTTGCTCAGACACCTCATATGCAAAAGCTGTTGTAGAGGTGCTGTTGAGATCCAGACACTTTTCATATGAGCTTTATTGGTTTTCAGAAGTTCATACAAAGTTCCTGGTGTTCCTTTTTTGACAAATTAACGTGAAATGGGAGCATTGCTCATGCACACTGAATTTCAATATCTGCTGATATCCTGGTGGATATATATGAGCCTAAGCACATATTTAGGAGGAGCTGTAGAGTATCTGTTTCTTTGTGTGCTACATTTCAGCTCTTCTATTCCAACCTCCCCTGTGTCTTATTTCCCTGAGTGTGTTGCAGTCTTAAGACAGGAAAGCTCAATTTTTTGTGTGCAATAGGACAATGCATCAGTAAACAAAAGCAGCAGCTGTGAACTCAGCATCTGCAAACTGAGCTATTTTACTTATTATCATTCTTTTTAAACTGCAATTACACAAAACATTCAGCTTAATGACTTGGGCCATTCATTTTGCTTGAAGCCATATGACCCTGAACTCCAGCACTGTCTGATTTCAGGCTAAACAAGGTTGGTCTGGGTTGGTACCAAACTGTGAAGAAGCAGGAAATGACCTTCAGTAACAACACTTAGTGCTGAACAACTTTTGTTCAGAGTGGGCACATGGGCAGTGTCAGGACACTCCTTTTCCTGTGCTAACACTGAACAAGATGGAAGGCAAAATGTTATTATCCAATAAAGTTCTCACTAAAGTACAATTGAATCAAAAACTTGTATGTTCACACTTGGACAACAGAGTGAGGATCTAAAATCTCTTTCTATGCTTGCAGTTTTATACCTAAACTAGAGAAACCTATCAGAATAGGAATCAAATAATATGCAGTACTGCTGCATTATTAACTAGTAACCAGTTGTTTCTGTCACAGAATATGATAAGAGTAAACAAAAAGAGATTTCATTTTAACAGAGCCAAATATGTTTTTGCAGAAATGTTATATAGTGATTTTGTAAAAGCAAATTTCTAGTTTTCAGTGCTAGCTCTGCAAAGATGTAAAATGTGATGTGACTTGAGCAGATTATCTGGGCTTGTCACATATTTGGGTGATCTAATTGGTAGAAATGTCTGTAGACATTGTAGGCTTGAAAGCAGCCAGTATTGCATTACTGAAACTTCTCATGCAACTGTTTCTATGGCTTTGTTTAAGATAAGATTTTTTTGCTGGTACAATAATCCTTAGATAAGCCTAATTAAGTAATAGTAATAGTAAGTTATACAATTTGTCATCTCAGTTTGTTTTTCTTGGCAATGGAGCATTTTGTTTACTTGTTCTTGTTCTCTTACTGCATATTCAGTGCTTCTGAAGTGGCACAACTCTGACCCTTTCAGATATCAGACACAGAGCTAAGTTCTGTTGGTTTAGACATAGACCTGGAACCCCAACTTTTGAAGCAGCTGAGGCAAAAATGAGAAAAGACAGTGTACATAGCAAATAACAGGTGCTGGATGCTCTCCCTTAAGTTCTCATGGGCACCTTTCTAGTGGAAGTTCCTGAGGACCTTAATCACAGGCAAAAGGTAGGAAAAAACTGAAGACATTTGCACAATCCAAGAAAGTCTGTCTTGGAAAGGACTTTCTGTCTATGGAGGTAATTAAAGTAGTTACTGAGATCTTGAAGACAGAACTTGCTCTATGACTTCCTACTCATCCCTGCTGCACTGAGGCATGAGAGCAGTAGTGAGCTTCCATATAATAAATATTCTATACATGTGTAATGCTGAGAAATTTGAAAGTGATAGTTTATTCTGAAATTACTAAAAATTGTACTTCCCTGTCCATCAGATCTTGCTGATGTGCACCTTCAGTTATAACTTCTTACTTGAGGTGGAGGAGGATTAAAGGAACATTGCTACAAATGATACCCCCTGACACTGCTCAGCTAAGGACTGAGGAGCTGGGCTCATTTTCCATTGCATCATTTCTAGTCAGGTCCCAGATGGTGACACATGAGCAGAGACCCCCTTGTCAGTACAGAGGGGTTGGAATCTCTGCAGCCTGGAGTGTCAGGATTACACTGAGTTCAGTTAAACTGAGAGGCTGCAAGCCTAGAAATTAATGTGTGTGTGAGAGGATCATAGTCCCAATTTAAGCACTCTGAAGACAGTTTGAAATGGAAAATGTGTTGAGTGTAAAAAGAGTATTAGCAAAACTTGACAAAACAGGTTATTCAGGCTGCAGAGTTTTTTCTCTTTCCTTCTAATTTATACATAAAATTTTTCCTCTGTGATTGTCAGCCTCAGCTCAAGTGTCCTGAAGGACATATATTGATCTTTATGTTAACAAATATGGATGCTCATCTAACCATAATTTAAGTAGACATTTGCAGTCATATAGTTAACCCACCATACAACTTGACACACTCATTATTTAGACAAAATGGATTTTACTTACACATCAGATGATGAGTTAAAAGCTTTCTGCAGTATCAAGTTGTTCAAACTTTATTATAAGTAAGATTAGAACTAAAATTTTAAATTCAGGGAGGTGTTTTAACAGCAAGGGGGATTTCTCTTTAAAAATGTGTTTCAAATATTAATCATGATGAAACATCATCTGTATGTGACCTTCAGAAGGTTATGATGAAGAAAAGACTTTTAGGCTGTTTTGGTAACAAGAGTATCACCAACAATGGCAAAACAGGACAGACTGAACTTATAAACATTACATCAGCCCTGTGCTAGAGATAGCATGTTTACTAAACTTCTCAAAATGAGCTGAGACCACGAGTCATCTCATTGTGATCAGCACTAGGGCTATTTCCTGCTAAGACTGGCTAACAGACTGGTATATTACTGCTTGCCCAAAATATTAAACTTACAAAGTGAAGCTGTCTTTATTTTGTGTAAATAAGTACAAGTGTTCTCTCCTGTAAGGACAAAAGGGTTGCCAGCAAATACAAGTACTGGAAAATACCAGCATGCTAATGAAAAGGACATTTGAAGTTCATCTGTTTTTAAGGAAATCTTATTATCACATTGACATATGAAAAAATTATACCTTTTAGTTTTTCCAAACAGCTATGTTTATGTTTTTAATTCAGCAAAACTGGTCTTTGATATTTAAATTTGTTCTCCTATGCCACAGGATGTTTAACTTTCAGAAGTTCAAAATGCACTTGACTTAATACTCTATGAAATGGGATAGAAATGTGCTCAGGTTTTGCTGTGCTCTTCATTGTCTTCTCAGAGATCAGTTCATGTTTTGGCATTTTCCAAGTCCACTGAATTGGGAGGGCTGGGGTAAAAAAATAGTGGAGAAATAAATGTGTAAAATTAAGTCATAGCACTTGACTGCATTTCCAGAAGGGGAAAAAGTTGAATTGTTGAATAGTATTTTTGGAAAAAATTCAAAGTATTAAAATATTCCATAGCTATTTAGACTCATTTTCACAGGACACCTCTGTGGTAACACAAGTGACATTTTGAATGTGCCTTTCCCTTGCTAAGCCTTCTTAGCAAAACCAAATGTCATTTGTTGTCTCAAAAGCTAAAGACATATTTCACATGTCAGATGTACAAAGATGCTACTGAACAAAATTACAGGCAAGACATTTAAATTCTGCTGCTGCTGGAATTTCTGTCATCTCTCTTTCTGATGCAGTGCACAGCAGCTCTCTGTGGTGACAGCAGAACTGGTTCCATTATGCTGCAAAGTAAATTAATGCTTTGTGTGAAGACTCAGGTCAAAATAAAAATAGTTGATGGCTTGTTGGGTACAGAAGTGACGCTGCTGTGTGATTAGAAAGTACTGCAGCATATAAGTGGAAACCTGAACACATTTATTTTCAAATTTCAATTGTGTCATTTTTGAAACTATTTCTTTTTAGGATCAGCATTATTAGCATTTCTTGGGTTACAAGAGACCCCCTTCTGCCCAAAGAGCAGATCACCTTTTCTAGTGGTGTATGCTGAACTTGTTAAATATTATAATTAATTTCAAATAAAGAAATGGGTCATATTATTTATCTGCAACATTAAAATTTTTATGACTTTCAAAGAAAATCATGTCTAGTTTTGCATGACTTAATCCTTGACAGTTATCAGTATTTTGTCTGTCTTAGGGGCTGCAAATTCATCCAAAGATTTTATCCAAATTTATCCAAAGTATTTCAAAGATAAATATCTTTGAAAGACAGATGAGCCAAAAGCAAGAGAGGTTACCTTTATATCCCACAGCAGAACTCTTCAGCACTTTTGGAAATGTCACTCATATTTAGGAAGTTTTCAAAGTAAATTTAAAGTGTTGTAAGCAGAATCTTGCCTTCCCTAGGACTCTGTGAGTCAGTTTTGATTTCAGTATCTACTTGAGAAAAATCATTAAAGAAAATACATTTGCCAAAATTACTTAGAAGAAAGACAAGCTAAATTCAGAGGTTTGAATTTGCACTTAAATCCAGGTATGTGGATGGCTCTCCTTGAGTTTAAATTAGAGGAGAGCAGTATTTAGTCATGACCTGTTGTTATGGATTCTGGAAATGTTGAGCAATTATATTTTTGTCTCCAATTCTGATATGGCTGTGGCAAATGGAGGCAGGTGCTGTTTGTGTGCAATCCCAGCAATTCAAATCTGCCTGCACTAACTTCCCTTGGATAGCAGTGAAACAAAGGGATTCATACAGAAGAAACATTTCCCTCCTGTTCCTTTACTTCCTAGTTGCTACAAACACTTCACTTAAGAAAAGTAAATAGTTTGAATTGTATAGCCTTATAAAATGCCTTTTAGAGCATTCTATTGCCAAAATCTTGTTCAGCAAATGTTGTCAAGTTCTCAAGAAAGTTGCTTGGCATAATGAAAATGGGACACTTGTTTCCTCAAGGGTACATTTTCTGTATCTATGGGATTTATTTACTTGCAATGAAGAGAAATCACAATGGTCTTCCATGTTTCTAAACATCAATTAATTATTTGAATTCCCTTGTGTATGTACAAAGTAATATTTCTCACAAAAAGCAAACAATACAAATAAAAAACCATAAACAACAAAACCAAACAAAAAAAGCCCTTTCCCATTAAAAGAATGGGAAAATAGCAACATCATCCTTTCCCCCCTGCAACTAAGAGTCATTAACAAGCAGAAATACAGGAATATTGCCCTGGGTTTGTAGCCCAACTCCTTTGTGTGTTACTCTGATCCAGGTTAGCACAAAGGACTATACAGCCATAAAGCTTTGAAATTGTTCCACATCAATATTGCAATTAAGATTGTACTTATCTGGCTGCTGATACGATTTGAAATCTGTTCTTCTTCTGTTAAGCTCAAAGAAATAATGCAATATTCCTGTGGTAAATCTGTTCTGGAGAAAGACTTCACAATTTCAGTCACAAAGTTAAATATTTGTGGCATCAAAACCAGCATTGCTGACTCTGAAAAAAAAGGACATCTCTCTTCTGCAGACGTTGACAATTTGTCCAAAATTAAGCAAAAAATATATATTGTGTGTTGCTTCCAAAGGCACCAGCATGTGATCTCCACACTGTTCTCACAGTGCACACCTTTAATTAGTCACAGATACAATGCTAGCTTGAATGGCAGTCCTTACAATATTCATTTATTTAATTAAATTTTATATTTAATGCAATATATTTATATTGCAAATCTTATCATAGACTAAATCCATTTTTCTGCTGCTAGATTTGCATTTAATTCAGGATTTGAATCATGCTCAACCTCATTGTTCCAAGTAATGGAATTTACTAGAATGGACCCACACAATACTGCACGTAATGAAAACAGGAGAATCAGAGAGCTGAATTGCAAAGCCAAAAATGGAAGAAAATAAGACTGGCAGTTTTGCATGACTCTGTTTTGGAAGGCCAATGTGTTCCCAAGGCCTTCTTTTCAAAAATTGCCACTGACCTTTCCCACAGTGCTGAGCAGGTCTGTTGCAATTTCTTATTAATAAGAAGAAGTAAAAAAAAACCCATGGTGTGTACATTTACAGAACTGGTGTCAAACTCCTTCAGGAATTGAAAAATAAATTAAAATCTTCCATTCTCAGAACTGTTGTGGCTTCCTTTTCAGATTTCCTACACTAAGATGAGGCAGACTGTCCCAGAATTTACATTCAGTTACACTCAGTGCTTTCAAAAACCCCTCTCACATAATTACCACTCTAATAATCCTTCACCTGCCACCTCAGTTTCTTCATGTGAGAGATTTTTGCCATTTGATGTTACGAACGGCTTCATAAAGTAGGAAGAGGAGGAAAAAAAATCTTTAAAAATCATCTAGAAATTGATTCTTTCACTTAGTGAAAAAAAGATACTAAAAAATGAATTTAATGATCTTTTAAGGTGTTCTTAAACCAAGAGGATGTAATTTAAGAACAAATTAAATAGCAAGCAGATATTTTCCTGCAACTAAAAATTACCTTCTTATTTCCAGGTACGTGATTTAAGGTTGAAGAGCATTTTCCAACTATTTGTCTTGTTCATTACTGCAACACAAATGTAAGTAAAAACAACTTAATTACATGTATTTTTTCATACATTAGAAATTATCTATTAGATAGAACACAATATGTGCAATAACTTAAAAATAATGTTTATTAGTAATTCCTTATTCTACCCCCAAATGCCATAGTGGTCTTGTTATATCCCAGAATTACAAGTACTGATAAAATTATTTTCTTGCTCCGCCTTCCCAACTTTCCCACAATAATCTTATTGTTTAATGCACTACTTGGAATAAAAAATATTAAGACTACTTTGCATTATGAATATTTACCCTTGAAAATCATTCATATGAAATCATTCCATTTTAAAAGCCACTTAAAATTAACCTTCCTGACTTGTACTCCAAAGTCCTACCCACGATTCTGGTTGAAATAAGGTCCCCACAGAGGCAGCCAGTAACCCCCACTGAAATCCCACCTGATCACCTGTGTCACTGCATGATGCTATCCCAAGAAACGAGGCTTTCTCAGTGAGCTTAGTGGGTCTTTGCTCTGGGATTTATAAAATGCAATAAAAAATGACAAAAAACACAAATGCAAATATATTTTAAAATATAATATTAGCATTGTCAACACGAAAGACTTTATTTACTGCACAGAGGAGAAAATATTCAGAATAGTGTAGTTTGTTTCGGGGAATGCATGAAAAAGTTTCAACAACTAACACACAGTGTTTCTTTGCAAAATAGCCCCGTGCATGATGCTGAAGTGAAATGGGTTTTGCTCATTCTTGTAAAAGAAGGTCATTACCTGCTATTGTGACTGCTCCTTTTGGATTACCTGTCTCTGTCTCAGCACAAGTCAAACAATAAATAAAGGCAGTCTGTTAATATAGATTAGAGGTTAAACTGTTATTTATTGTCACCTTTTATGGAGAGATTCCATGAAGGTTGTTATTGACCTTCCCTGCCTCCAGACTGAGAGTCAGGTATTTATCCCAGGCAATCCATTTGCAATGAAAAAAAATTACAGTCTTCCTGAGGAGGCACAGGTAGCAACTGAGCTGCAGTGATAAATCCTGATGAGTGAGAGCTCCCCAACTGAAATACATCACAAATTCACATCAGGTTATGTCTCTGAGCATATGAGATGAAGAAATAGCTGAGAAACAACAGAAACCCCCCTGCAATTTTTGAAGTCTTTTTCTAAACATCTTCTGGGATTTGATAGAGTTGAGCATGAGAAAAGTATACAGCACATTTTCATTCCTTTGACTTTATGTCGTACAGAGAGTTATAAAGTATACTACAGCAACAACAAAATTAGCATTCTCTTTCATGTGTTCCTTGAAATTGAAATGGTTGAAGAAAAATCAATGTAACAGCCACCCACTTGCTGTCCCTTAATCACATTACCAGCCTCCCCTTATAGTGGTGTGTGATGGTACTTCTGCAGAGCACCCTGGATCAGAACACACCTCAGAGATCAGCCTGCAAAGGTTGCTGTAACCTTGGAGCCATGGAAAACTTCCTGAGTGCACAGTATGGAAGGTTCCTGCTACAGTGAATAGAAATTCCTTATGTGAACATCCCAAATTGTGAGGATGTCAGAAATCCAGAGTAAGCCCCCTAATGCCATAATGCTGAGAATAGAGAAGAGAGAAAGCAAAAGAAGATCTCATAAATATTTTCTTTTCTCTTTTATGAAGCAGGCACAGTCTTCTGCTTCCTCACCCAGTCTGTCTTACAGGCTGAGCCCTATGAAATTGTGATTATTTGAAAAGATTTAAATGCCACTTCCTCCAATTTTGCCTTGTTGTCACCACCTGTGACCACACCACAAGGTTACAGCAGAAGGAAACGAACCATATTGACATTTGAAGAAGAAATTACATCCATCCAAGACATGGCTTTTTTTCCTATCCCAGCTTGTCAAAGTGTTGGCAGAGTAGGCAGCAAAGAAATCTTATGGGATCCAGGTGGCTAAATCCTGGTGATATTTCATCACCACAGCAAAGTCAGAGTGGGGAAGGGAGAGCTCTGCTGCCAGGTGTGTTAGAGCTGTGGCAGAGGCTGTGGAAAAGAAACTGTCTGACACTGCTTCTGCATTGTCATTGCATAGGGTCACACCACTGCCTGGTCCTAAACAATTTGCTCACACTGACACAGGCAAGAGGACAGTTGTTGAATTATTGCATCTTCCTCGTTTCAATAGCAAAATGGTTAGAAAAATTCCAATATTTTAAATGCTTGAAGAAGTAAGGTCATGATTTGTTTTCCAGCTGATATCTGGACAAGTATCTCTGAATTCTGCTGTATGTAACTACTGAAGATCTGCTCTGGTTAGTTTAAAATATTCATTTATTCTTCAGAGCAAACCCCAAATTCTCAAATTCATTAAATAAGACAGAAAAGTCCTCATGAAGTGCTTCCTTACAGAAACCATAGGAAAACTAGCCAGGAAGCATCATAAGAAAAGGAAGAAATTGTAGCAGAAAAATAAAGTAACCACATTTTCCAGAAACTTCTGAAGTTTGAGGAATAAATTTTTCCCCATGAGGGTGGGGAGGACCTGGCTCAGGTTGCCCAGAGAAGCTGTGGAGCTGTGGCTGTCCCTGGATCCCTGGAACTGCCCAAGGCCAGGTTGGACAGGACTTGGAGCAGCCTGGGATGGTGGAAGGTGTCCCTGCCCATGGCAGGGATATGGAACAAGATGATCTTTAAGGTCCCTTCCAACCCAAACCATTCTGTGATTCACTCTAAGTTCTCAGGAGAGTGTTAATCTGGAAAAAAATACAGTCAGTGGCCTAGGTCTGATTGGACTAGCCACAATCCTGGAGATAATATAAGGTGGGGGAAATGTGAGATAAGACTTCAGCTCCTCAGCAGCATTTTGCTGGTATGTTCCTGCTAACAACCCTGCTCCACCTCAAAGTTTCTTAAGGTCAATGATGTTGCTCTCCTTGCAGGACACACTCCAATTTGGAAAAAATGTCCACACATTGGTTTGAGTAGTCACCAATTTTTGAGACAAAGTGTTTTGTTTGCATATGGGTTGTTATGAAATGTGCATTGCTTTTCATTGTTCTAACTGTTTGCTTGGGAAATCTGTCATTTTAATGACCAAAGATTTTCTTTTTCACTTCCTAGTCTTGGAAAAGACCAAAATCTCACTGCTTGCACAGCTATCCTCATGAAAGTGTTGGAGTGAATGCAGTCCAGTGAACACTTAAACAATCTGGTCCAAAGTGCTTCCATTTACTGGTGATACCATGAAGGCTCAGACAAACCAATAGAAGCACTGGAACTGCTAATTGTTAATAATCAGATGTTACTCAGATTTGATTCCTTCTGAAAGCAATTGAATGGCTTGTTCCTAGGCCTATTAACCTAGTTGTCCTTCACATCATGAATTGTGCACTGTCCAAAAATGTTAACTATGTGACAGGTGTACAGAGCTCTATTTAAAGTGACTTTATGTCACTTCCCAGCTGCTGTATCCCATAGCCCCAGGGTTACCTGTGACAGACTCATTAATCGGGCAGCTCTACAGAAACAAGGTGGGAATGCTCCAGTGACTCACAATTGAGCTTCACCTTAGACTGAAGTGCTTTAGTAGGTGGAAATTTAGATTTTTTTCTGCATCAGCTGTAATATTTTACTTGCTCATTTTCATGTTGCCTATTTGCAGCCAAGTAAAATCAAATTTAGGGAGCTTTTAAACCAAAATTTGAACTTATGTATTCAAAGACCTCTAGAGGTGTGCTATACAGAATATTAAAGATGCTTTGTTGCTGCCAATTCTGCTTCCCAGCAGCAAGGAAAGAGGGATTTAATCAAACAAGAGTGCCTGGGCTAAGTGGTAAATCATGCAATACTTTTGAAAAGTGAGCAATGCCAGCATAGTTAGGCACAGCAGTCTCTACACCCAAAGCATTTAAAATGTATTTTATTACACCAGCAGTTGCCAATAAATCCTTGCTAATGTGATCAGTGTTAATGAACAATGACATGAAAGTTGCTTCTGGCAGTTTTTTTCAAAAAGTGACCGAGGCCAGGCTGCCCAGTAATGTTCAACAGCTTTTGTGTCAGACAAACTGATAAGAAAAAGGTAATAAAACAACTTTATATGAATCATTTTGGTCAAGTATTTTGACCTTCTTATTTTGGAATGACTGCATACATATATTTGTGAATTTTTATGTGATACTTTTATTTTTCAGGTACAGTAATCAAAACCAAACTTGTAACAGCTAAAAGATAACCTTCCTGAGAGTAGACCAAAGAGTAGCTTATAAAACACTAAATATCAGAGAACTGATGAATTTTTTCTTCACCAAATGTTGACTTGCAAGAGAGGTTAGGATTTGTTACGTGTACACAATGCACATTCCCCTGATGAGATATGATGATTAAAGTAAGTCAGAGTCAGGATTTTACACTTCCAGATTCCTCTCTTTGTGATTCTTTAGCAACATTTCTTACACATTTCCACTGCAAGTTCTTGCTAGAGGAGAAAGCTATAAAAAACAGGCACTGAAGCAATATAACCTAGGTGTCATAAAAAGCTTGGGCAGTAAAATGTTATAATTTCTCCAGAAAATAAATTCTATCATGACTTTCAGTGGAGCCCCATTGCTTCCTTTAAATGCTAAGGTGGGGTCAGGGTGAGAACAGAGCAGCAACACCAAAATGATGCTAAAGTTCAATGATCAGTTGTTGGTATCACCAAGATACCAAAGACCCCAAGTTATGATCAGATGATAAGGTGTAAAAGCCACTTCTGTAAATTTCTGAGGGATATGTACCAGACCAAAGTCATTATTAAAGCAGAGCCCTTTCATTCTGTGATCTTATTCCCTCTGATTTCTTTCTTCCTTCCTTGATTTTAGAGCCACACACAGATTTTTACTCTTCTGTAGCTGAAATAACACTGTGCTTTAACCCTTCAAGGCCAAAATTTTGGCTGCATTCAAATCTTCACTAAGAAAAATTCTGTACTTCTGACTGAATAACATTCTTGTGCTCTCATGGATTTAGTTCAGAGACAGCTCCTCAGGATCCCTCTAGGTCTCTTCCTGAGACACAGTAACCTCTGCAGTTCTGTTACAAAAACCTGCAGTTTCATTACAACAG
This sequence comes from Molothrus ater, assembly GCF_012460135.2. Taxonomy (NCBI): domain Eukaryota; kingdom Metazoa; phylum Chordata; class Aves; order Passeriformes; family Icteridae; genus Molothrus; species Molothrus ater. The sequence goes on along the minus strand of NC_050492.2, from coordinate 3,608,313 downwards.
GGAGCCTGACCAGCAGTGAACAGTTTCTTTTGTAGCTGCTCATTTTTCTTATCATCTCCATAGCAAGAGTGTCAATTCAAAGCAAGTATCTTAGAGGAATATTAATTCAAATGAAAATTACAGGAAGGGTTTTGTGAATAAAATATTGAGAGAAGTACACTCAGAAAAGGTGAATATTTACACAGGTAAAGAAGTTTTCAATTTCATAGATTTAGATTTCAATTTCCTTATTTAGGGCTATCTCTTACAATTGTCAGCAACAAAAAACCTGCACTGTTATACATAAATTGGCAATTGATGTCAGAGCATTTCCACTTTACTTAATTTTGGTAGACCTCATTTAAATTTGGAAAGAAATTTATAGTGATTTACATGTCCCAGATATATTAAGCATGTCAAAAATATATTAAGCAGTATTAAGCTTTAAGAAATAATCCTGCTTTATTTCGTTCCTTCTGAGGATTGTGCAGAGGAATAGTGGGAATGGATTAGGAAATTGGTGTAATACCTGTCAAGTAATGTTATCTGTGAATGTGCATAAATTCTCCAGAGTTAAACCAACTGTTCTATATCAAATTCCTCAGGTTCCTGAGGAAGGTAGGTACAAAAATAACCTATTAAATTAGCTTGTAAAACTCCACTTTCAATGGGCCATTTTTATTTTCTTGCTGTGTACAGAGCCTAATCTGGTGCTTTGTAAATGTGTTGTTTCTGTGCTGCAGGGATATTTCTGCACCTTCAGTGGGAGCCAAGCAGAAAAGGGGGTGACTTTGGCCAGGTAATTTCAGTCCTTGCAGCCACATCAGAGTGCCTGCATCTCATCATGTTTGGGGTGCACTGCTCCCCATCCACTGCTTTGGGGTGTGCTCTCAGCAAAGCTGACTGCCCCTGTCAGGGAGTTCATGCCTGCTGCTGCTGCTCAGGGTTGGAACTAAGTAAACTAATTTTGGGAAGCAAGTCTTGCCTGGCTGCAAAATACAGCAAACAGAGCACCCTTTTATTTAAATATTTTGCCACGCTTCCAGAAAGGACATCTGAGATGTCAGGGGAGAAAGCCTCAAAATGTAAGTTTATAAAAGTCCAGGAAATTATCTTGTCTGCTGCTGAGGGGCAGCTAAAGCATCTGCTGGGCTGGAATAGGGTATTTTGATTGCAAACACTAATATAATATGCAATTCTACACAGCCTAAAATCCAGACAGTCTGGATTTTAGGCTGTGATGAGGGTAGAAGGTACAGTGTGTAAATATTAATTAGCTCTAGATTTGAAACTGAAGAAAAAGTTTTCATTTAACCTCTTATTGATGTCAGCTGTGTGGTGCCTCCAGCAGAAAACACCTTCTGTGAGTTTACTGGTGTCAGCACAGAGCTGTGATAGGCACAGAAAGCAGAGGGGCAGCTGGAGTGGCAAACATGCCTTACCTTGTACCTGGTGGTGTCTGGAGTTTGTTTCTCACCCTGCTGGAGGGATCACAGGTCCATCATGTGCAGGGAAACAGGGAGGTGAGGACACTGAAAAGGTGCTTGGATTGGTAAGGCAAATACACTGTTATTAACTGTCAGCTGTTATTAACTCTTGACAGCCACATTGCACTTTCTAAAATTCACACCTGGTGCCGTTTCTTGTCCAGGCAGTTGGAAAATGTTAGGACTGACTTCCTTCATTTACTACTCAATCCAGCTCCTGTGTTATTTGTGGGAAGGGGAAGCACCTCCCATTTCTTTGTGCTGTGATGCTGTTCCAGTGTGTCTGCAGCATCAGTCTGATAACCAAATCCTTCCCATGATTTATCTGGCTCCCAAACTTGTTGAAAAATGAGCACAATAAAAAAGGGTTGTGAAATATTTCTCTGGTAAATGTCACTGTTAATATATCAGAATGCACAGAAATGGGGAGTATGTATAACTATAGACATTTTGCTGCATTTAAATGTGCCTAATTTGTCATAAAATTATTCCTCTGTGGTTCCAAAGAGATCTACTAATGTCATAAGAGATTTCACCCATTCAGAGTTTAAAGAGAAATTATCAACTGTCAGACCTATTCCTGGAACTGTCTTCCAAATTCTCATTTTTCTCTTTTTGAGGAATTTTGGGTTACTTTTTCTCATGCAGTTTCATTGCAATTTAAAATTATTTTTATTAGATAAAAAATGAAAGCAATGGCATATATGTAAAATTTATCTGAACACAACAGACCCTGAAAAGAAGCATAATTTTGGCATTAATTTCTGTTGACTTTCTTAGCAATCAACCAAGTTTAGTGAAGCAACAGGGAAAAGGGCCTGATTCCCAATTTTAAAAACATAGAACCATAGAATTGTTAAGGAAGGAAAAATTTCTAAGATCATCAAGGTAAACCATTGCCCTAGAACTGCCAAGCCACCACTAAACTGTGTCCCCAAGTGCCACATCTACATGTCTGTTAAATCCCTCCAAGGACAGTGACAGGTCTTAGTCTTTGAGGCTAAGTAGCTGCCACAAAATGATCACAGCTAGTAACTATTAACTTCTATTAGTCATAGCTATTTCAGAGCAGTCTTGCTCCTAGATGGAAAACTGTTAAATTCCAGTTGAAATAACTGATTTCACACATTCTCCCTTCTGCTAAAAGAATCTGAACACGCTCCAGAATTTCAGTTTGCTTATTTGATTTAGAACACAAAGCAACTTTTTCATGTCTGCACATGCAGCATGGCAGCTCATCCAGGTGCACACTTGGTGGGTTTTGTGCAGACAGAGTCAGGACATGCAGACTTGAGGTTTCCCACAAGAAAAATGCACAGGCAGGAGTTGAAGACCAGTGAACTTCAGTAAGAGGAGGCCCTGCCCTCTCAGCTGTAACTGTCAGCAGCAGAAGGGAAAAGTCTTCCTTTGGAGTTGTTTGGCTATGCCTGAATCCCCTGCTGAGGGTGGCACTGGGAGGGACAATCACTGCCAGTGCAGAATGGGAGTGCCTGGATTGCCTCCCCCTGCCACAGCTTCACCGGGGATCACAGCATCCCTGCCTGGGCAGATAACACAATGGGCTTTCTAGGCAGTGGCATCAATTTTCTGCCATCTCTTAGGTATTTTTCATTCTCACATTTGGGCTGAATCACCAGCCTTTTAGGGCAAGCATGTTCTGCTTTCTGCTTCCTTTGCCGAGCACGCTTTGATTGTGGGAACAGGGGCACCTAGTGGCTTCTCTCTTGCTGCTCTCCAGCTCCATCTTGCAGAGACTGCAATACTGAGAGTGTGTTAGGTGGAATTTGTGACACAGTTGTATTTATGGAATATGAACACTGTTGCAAGAGTGACATCTTTATTTATTAAATACAGAATTTGCAAAAAATCCTCAGTTACAGGGAAATGCCCATTCAAACAGCCGAGACAGGAATTGCTTCAGGATGTTTGTTGTGCCTCCTCCTGGCCATGCCACGAGTTAATCACAAAGAAATCTTCTGATAAAGCAACAAAAGTAATCAAATCTGTGATTGCAAAATGATAATGCCATTTCCCTGAGTAGAATTAAATTCTTTTGTTCAGTTCTCATTTCTGTACCTCTAATGTTTTTAGGGCATTTCATGTAGTAATGTATGCAAGCTGGCAAATGAAAAATAGTGTGGATAATTACAATAGAGGCAGCTAATAGAAGCTGTAATGTCTACATTGTGCCTCTGACCATTACATTGGATGGTATTAAATTCATTTAAATGAAGAAGGGCTAACTTGCAGTGTAGCAAATTATAAACTTGACTTACTGCCATTAGCACACTCCCTTATTTCTCTCTGCAGTATTTCAGGCACTATGTTACTGCTATAAAAATCTATGAAGATAAAAGAGCAGTGGTGAAATATCTGTAAAAACAGAGCTGTTAAGCAATGACATCTCAGTCAAAAGGGCTCAGCACTTTCCAAAAGACAAACTGGATTCACTTTCTTAGGATCTAGAGACAATTTCACAACTCCTTGCTTTATAAACTTACTTTCTCTGTGTGGATGAACAAAATCTTTTTAAATGGCAACTGGTGAGAAAGGTTGAAGAGAGGCAGATGTGAGTGTCCATGAGAACCAGAAGCAGACACAGTTCTTTGGCTCTAGACAGCTGCTTTTGAACAGGTAAAGGTTCAGAATTGCTGTCAAACCCTGTGTCATTTCAATGGCTTATGTTGAGCTGGGAAAATATTTGATAGCATCAGAAATCACTTCTCTTGTGAAATCCAGAAAGCATGAGGAATTTCTAGATGCTTCTTGAAAATCTTCCAGTCAGCTCATGAATGTATCTGAATTTCACTTTAGAAAACACTGCAAGATCAGTTGTGCCTCCAAATTCCAGTGGCTCGGAGCTTGCATGCCAAACCTTCACCAGTAGCTCTCCCTTTCCATGATATTTGGACTATGAAGAAAGCAAAACATATTTGTGAATCTCCCCAAGTTCCACTAAAAATAGCATTCATGATTAATTGTTCAAATTATCCCACCAGAATCTAATTGATATTTACTGTTTCTCTTTTAAGAAACTCCACACCTATTTACCTGACTTGACTAAAACATTAAGCAGCACAAGTGTTATATAGGAATGAGATGCAGGAACTAGACCTTTTTTGCATAAAAGACATTTATACTGACTAAGCAGCTTCAGCACACAATTCCATCTGAATTAGCATTAGATGAGCACTTGTCTTCAGTTATTGAATATTCCAGTCTTTAACAGGCCATATAATTACCTTGAACATTACATTTCAGAACCACTTTAAAGCTATAGTTCAGAACCTATTACACATATTTTATATACATATTACTACACATAAAAAAACTTTCCAGATCACCAAGTGAACACCTTCCAGACTATCTACAAAGCATAAGCTTATGCTATTTATTGTTTAAAAATAATTACATTTCTTCTGTGAAAGGCTGCAGTGGTTTTCATTCTGTAGGTGCAACTTTTTGGTTTTAATATTTTCTTAATGGGGTATTATTAAAACAGTCTCAGAAAATTGTATTATGTGTTATATCATGTAACATTGTGTGCTACATAATTTCTTGAAGTTTTCTGGCTGAAAACACAAGCAAAGAGGTTTCACCTATTAGAGTCTAACATTATACTTCATATATATTATCACATTATACTTCACCTATTAATTATAGCAGGTTGCACCTATTATACTATGGCATAAATATACTATGCTACCATATTTATGGCATATAATATATGCCACAAATACATATTTTAACTCAAGGTTTACTCTTCCTATTTCATGAGCATGTTTTAAGGCAAGGCCATTTGCTTACCACTCTTTTCTACCTACCACTCTTTGCCTGTACTACTTGGACTGTAACTTTTAAAGACAAAGTCTGGCTTTTGCTTGTACCATGATCTGGTCAGGCTTTTCTTGGCCTTCAGCATTTAGCAGTTTTCATCACTTTAAATTTGACATCTGCTCCAGAGCTTATGAAATACATTATTTTATCAGAACTTACTGTCATTTGCCAAGGTTGAATTGTATTTTGTGTGTGTTGGTTTGGTTTCTATTTGACTTTCCTTGGAAGGAAATCTGGATTAAAAATTTTTATACCTCAGCGATGGTAAAAAATCAGTTTCTCTTTTGTCAAAGCTTTTCATGTGAAAGTTTAATAGCATGCATTGAAACTTTAAACACTCGTCTTAGACCCACTAGGGAATTTTTTATGAAAGCTAAAGCCTTCACAGTAACAGCAAATGGTAATACTTTCAGTAAAACTTTATAAGGCTCTTGGGGATATGGTTTAAGGATGATTATGGTGGTAGATGGCAGGATTAGATGAACCTGAAGGTCTCTTTCAACCTTGGTGATTCTGTGATTTCCTTATGTCTCATCTGTTACTGCAGTGGCAGAAATATGACTTCCTTAAAAGACAGACTCTCTAAATGTTGATTAAGCTGTTCACTAAAATGTTATTTTGTAGTCAATACATTTATTTCTACTTCCCAGTAGAACACTTTCTTTAAAACATCTTTGTAACCACAAGATACAACACAAGATCATGGTTTCTCTCTTCCTAGTTCATCTCTTACTACACAAGAAAATAATTTTGTATATCCTTTGTTTTCAGACTCTTCTGGCCAGTGGTTATGTATTTAACTGCTGTATTTTGTCTGAAGTCATGCTGAGGGTAATTTTACTGCAGAGGTGAGGAAGGCAGTGCTGTAGAGGGATCTGCCTGTTTTAGCTGCCTGCAGAGCTTGCTCATCCTCATCATAATCCTAATTCTGCATCCTGAAATCTATTTCTAGTGTTCCTGATCTTTTCCCCTCCTTAGAGAACTGGTTTGGTATTAATTCTGTCTTTATCAGGGATTCATAAAAGTGTCTGAACTGCCACAAGTGAATGTGTTCTCTGAAAACCCCTGGGTGCAGAGGGGTTTTGTGTTTAAAGTACCACCCATGGCCAGACCAGCCAGTGATTAAAGAACTTCATCTCTGGGTACCTTTGCACATAAACCTGTGGGTTTACTTCAGGCAAAGAGCAGACTGCAGCTCATAAACTGAAACACTGATGTGAAACTGCAGCAACACCTACGAGAATGCTCCTTACAGAGGTATAACTTAATAATTTAAACCGGTAATTTCAGTGTTTCAGTTTGAAATATTGCCTTATAAAGAAAATCCAGAAAGTGTTTCTGTTCCAAGTAAATTCAGGTGTAGAAATTAAATATCTCTTACTCTCTTTTAAAAAAAAATGCTGCATACAGTCAATCTCCTGCACTGTTGGTCACCCTGCTGGTTAATATCTCACATTGTTGAAGATTATTTTCAGAAAGGCCCTGCCTTTAAGAACCATTCTATTTGGTTTGTCCAATTAGTTCTGGCAACTCAGTTTATTGTACATATTTTGAATCTAATTTTTCTGGTCATTACAATAACCTATTTTTCCTTATACAGAGAAATTTAAGTGCAATGGAAATGCTTATTTATACAATGTCAAAAACCATCCAAATGTAAAAATTAAACTGACAGAAATAGGGTTTATCAGTTGAAGCATTCTGCTTTGCAGGTTAGTGAAGGAAATAACTGCTCCTTCTACTGACACAAATATTTTCAGGACCTTGCTAGGATATCATTTTGCTTTTTTTGTATCTATATTTATATAAACTTTTGTAGGTTCTTTTGTATTTGGGGAATATATAAAACCACCTTGTATGTTCTTTTGTACACAGCTCCATTTTTGTTCTACCAGCAAAATCAGCAGCTTCAGCTGGACTTTTTCCTTAGAAGCCACAGAAAGGGCACAGTTAACTTGCTTGCACTGGGGTGCTGGCAAGAGGTTGTAAACTGCAAGGCTGTAGTACAGGAATTAGTGCATGTGTGAAGGGTTTCCTGCTCTGCATTTCTCATCTCCAGAAAGCCCCACAATGTTTGCAGCATACCATATTTTCTCTTTGAATCACAGTTTAATTGTGCCATACCAGAAAATGCTGCTCTGAGTTCCAATTCAGTCATGAACCAATACATTTACAATCCTTTGTTTTAAAGAAGAAATAGCATGAAAGCACATCCCAAGCACACCCTGTCCATCTGTTCTCTACTGCACATCCAAGTAATTCCACTCTCCTCTGAGGTGCTGGTTATTCCTTCTCCTCTGGTGCCAAAAAGCAAGTTCCAAATACAGATGAATGCTGAGCAGCAGGAAAAGTGGTTCCAGTAAATTAAAGAAAAGCGCTGACAGCCATTCCCCTCTTTGGTGTCCCTGGCTTTAAGTACTACAGCACAGACTGGGCAAGAAATGAGCAGCTCCCAAGCCCAGGTCGTTAGTTAGCAGATTTTGTTGATTCCAACTCCAGTCAGGTATGTGCTTCTGAGGGCAGTGGTCATTGCTAAATTAACACTGAGCATGGTCTAAATGGATAAATCTGTCTAGCAAAGTGCCTCTCTTGGCTTCCTTCAGTTCAGGTTCACTATTAAGCTTTGCTCAAACAGTATAACTTACTTGACTCCATGTGAACTTGACTTGATGACCAAAAGGAACTGACTGTTTATAAATGAGTTGCTGCACGTGCAATAAGCTCTCCACAGGCAGAGCCTCAAAGGCCAGCAGGAAATTCATTCCCCATCCACCACCCCCTGCTTACACCTCGGTCCTCCCTTCTCCATTTCTTCAGCTCTTGCAGCATTTGCAATTACTTTTTACAACCCACTCATAAAATTTTGACTGCCCCGGGACTCTTGCAACCCACTGACCTCTGATGTGCTGGGAGAGGGACACACCACGGGGCTTTCCTTGCTGAGAGAAGCCCTGGGACTGCTCCTGGTGGGTCTGCAGGGTGGGACCAGCCCAGCCTGGCTGTGCTCACTGCTGGGGAAAGGGCTCCTGCTGCCTGAGAGAGCTCCAGACCAGCTTGGCCAGGGCTTGGAGCAACCTGGGCCACTGGAAGGTGTTCCTGCCCATGGCACGGGGGGCAGAACCAGGTTACCTCTATGGTGCTTTCCAACATAAACCATACTTCAGCTCATTTTGGAGTTTTGGGGGACTGGCTCCTGTGCAGGGCAGTGACCCACAGGAGCCCAAAGGAGCTGTGCCCTCCCTGAGACCTTTTTGGGGAGCGCTCAAAGGGGGACACACTGCCCCAGAGCTGAGCACCCTCTGCCTCATGTCATTGCACCCCTTCTGAAAACACACCCCTTCGAGGGTGAAATAACCCTCCTCCCCTTTTCTCTCCTTTTTTTAGGGTTGAAACAGCTTTCCAGTGACTGTCACACACTTCAGCTTGCCCAAAGGTGTCCTGATGTGTGAGGAGAGACGGGCAGGAGGAATGGGGGAAGAACAAACCCAGGGATCTGGTATTTAATCTCAGCTCTGTTACTGACCAGCAGACAGTGCCAAAAGAGTGTTTTAGAATCTCTTAAAAAACCTCAGATCATCAGATCATAGTGTGGCCAGGGGAAGATGCATTACCATAGACAGTCAACACTTTTTTGTGTGTACTTCAGATTTTCCTTCCATAAGTTGATGTCAGAAACCAATTGCAATGCCTTTTTAGATCTCTCAGAAAGTTTTCAGTTTAAAAAGTACAGGAATATGTTTGAGGAATGCTTCATCACCATTACTCATACTCTTACTCACTGTTAGTAATTCCACCTTGAACTCCTGAAAAAATTCTGAAACGCTGTCCCTAAAGAAAGTAAAATAAACAAAATCCAAGCTTTTGATTCTTTCTCAGAAGAATTAAAACCATTTGAGCTCTTGGACTCTACTTTCAAATAAGACTAATGAAACTAATGTCTAGTTGTTATATTTTAAAAGTTACTGTATATTTTATACTTACTAATCCTGAATAATTTGGAGTTGTCTTTTTAGAAGCCTCAGCCATGACTGATGGACTCAACATAAAGCCACTGACTGAAGGGAGAAGAGACTCAGATAACGAATCTATGTTAAATGTATGTTAATATTTTTGGTCATCCTTCTTAATGTGCTGAGATTTTCTGCAAAAGGAACATTATTTATTAATCACCCATTTTAGGATTTCTGAATGATAAGTAGAGCGCTTATAACTAGGCCAGAAATTGTGCTATGTACACTTCTCTTTGAAATTTTTCATAAGGAAAAAATTCCTTAAGAGGGATGTAGTACACATTTGAAATTTCAAATTATACTTCATTTCAAATGGTTAATAGTCTTAATTGTGTCTAGATTTTGATTGGTTTTTCATTAAATGTTAAAGGCAGGTAATATTATTTCTAAAGTAGACAAGCAGATATTGATTATAAACTAATTACAAATGCTTTTGGGCATGTTTGGCAGGCTCGTTAACACAGCGTTAATGGTGACCAGGTGTGTTGGTCACGTTAATGTCACTGCAGCTCCATCTTGTGGCTGAATGATTATTCTCGATTAATTTTTGATTCTGTAAGAAAAGCTTGGTCAAAAACAAACATGAAAAATGATGAGGAGAGGAATTCATAAACATGATTAATTTCTCTGTGGTTGTTTCTATAAGAAAAATATGACAGGAAAAAAACCCAGCCCTGAGTGTTTAGTGCTTGCCTTCCATAGCTGTAATTTGCCATGTCTAAGAGGATAATTATAAACTGGGGGAAGTTTTAGTAAAATATTATTTAAGAAAATTAAAGAAAAAATGTCAGGAGTATTATGATTATCTGTATCAATGAGTTTATGAATCATATATACCCTGCAGTCATGTTTTGTTCCTATTTCATGCAGGTGATCAAAAATTCTGATGGACAGTTTAACCTTGAGGCTGCAATCAAAAATGTTGACACAATGTCCAATGAGTTGAAGAAAATAAATGGTAATTCTGACTTCACCATCCATTTAAACACAAACTGTGTAAGACATTCTTCTAAGAGTGTGCAGTGGCAATGGCCTGGTTCTCTGTGTCAGACAACTGGGTTTTAATGTAATGAAGCAATAGCTTTGCTCTTGTGTTTTGAAAAATTAATGGAACAGCAGTTAGAAAGGAATAGAATCATGTTAGTTAACCATGGCAAACGCCTGCTAGGTGATCAGTCATTCCTTTCTAGGAACACTCAGAGCCTTCTAATGCAAATATTGCTGACATGCTGACACCAACTGAATTGCACCATCTTGAGGCAAGTGGAACAGGCAACCCTGAGTGAGTTGATAGATGAACACCAAAACAATGCTGTCTGTAGATTACCACTCACTGTCATTCAATAAACACCATGCTGATACACTGCCCTTTGTATTTCAGTGGAAAGCCAGCTACTGCTTTGTGACCTGATTTTGAATTTCAACCATCCTGTGAAGGCCAAAGATTTAAGAGAAGCTGAAGAAAAGACTTGGAGTTTGACTGATTAAGTAACATCCATTTTCATGTATTGTCTTCTATTAACACTGCTGAAGTTGCTACTTCTTCTTTCTTCTTTCTTCTTCTTCTTCTTCTTTCTTCATCTTCTTCCTTTTAACTAAGTTTGAACTGTACAAGGATAGCATGGTTTCCTGCAGGTAGACTATTTTTTATGTTAAGCTAAACATGTGGAATGGAAAAAATACCTAGGTTATTGGTTCTGAGAGTGGTTTTTTTCGACCCACGTTTCCCAAATCAAGCCCACTAGGGCTGGAAAGACTGATGTAATGAATTAAAAAGGTCAGGAAACTGGGCATGAAGTTTCTCACATGGTTTTCTCCTTTTAAACAAAAATGTGTTGGAGCAGTAGCAAAGATTTGAAATTTACTTCAAGTCACTGTCTCTTGTCTCAGTTGTGCCTGGGGAAACAGGATAAGAAACTGCCAGTGAAGGAGGAACTGCAGTTTGTGTCTTGAGCTTCCTTCCTCGTCTTAAAAATGTTGCTGAGGAAGGGGTCAAAGAGCAGATTACTTCTGGAAAACCAAAAATGCTTTCCATTCTAGTTTCTGTAATGATTCTAATGCAACTAGCTACAAGAATAGGGAGGAGTTTGTGGTTTCACTGCTCTGTCCTGAAATCTTCTTGGCCCAACATTTATACAGCTAATTTCATGTAGTTCATTACAATTCATATTCAATCATACTTTACTTGTGGACATGCTTGGATGTTGAGATGTAGCTTTATTCTTACACCAAATATATTTCTCTGTATAATCAAATAGAGATTTATTCTACTAAAAAAAAAATATGCCGAGTTAGAATTTGTTATGCTGGTTTATGTTTTATTTCTCTTTCACTGGTGAGATGATTTAAAATCAATAAAACACAATTCCATCCATAGGAGGTGTTTCTGGGTTGTCAGATTTTTCAAGGCAGGGCAATGGAATAGGATTACATTCACAAGAGACAGTGTGATATGGGGGATGTTGTTCTTAAATTTAACAGTTTTTGAAAAAGACAGATTAGAACTGACTTTTCTTTCACCAGATTAGTAGTACATTTTTAAAAATACTGGGCTAGAAGCAGCTTTTTTCAGCTGAAGGATTTCTTTAATTTTATTTTTCACCTTTATTTTTTGACTCATAGTTGCATGGAAATGAACTTTGCTATCTTTGAATTCCAGCTCTTACCTAAACATCTTAGAAAGGAACACTTACAAAACATATCTCTATAAGGAAAACTGTTTGTGAAATCTGATTATGTTATCTAGGAACTTTACAGATTCTATGAAGGTATTTTCTACCTTGAATTTTGGTTCCAGTGTTTTAACTGATATAGACACCATGGCTTTAAAGGAGAAAAAGTGTGACAAAAGTCATAATTGTCAAACCAAGGTGTTGTCAGACCACAAGGGAATTTGAAACCCAAGGCAAATAGTTGGATAAATGCCACTTAACAAAGGGGCTTCAGTGTTCCTCAGCTACAACTTATATTTTTGAATTGTGTGTCCCTTTTTTTTCTTTAAAAAATACAGTAAAACAGAAAGCAGTTGAGCAAGAGGAACTAAGTTTGGCCTGACTGTGTGTGCTTTCTAAGAGATCTGGGGGGTTCTGCCACGTAAGGGTCACATGATGATAATTTTGTTGATGTGTAAAAATGCAGTCACTTGATTCAGTCAGAAAGACACAGCTGAAGAGAGATGTGTGTGGAGAAAATCTTCTTTCTGAGTGAGGCTAGGGAATTGTAGGAAATACAAAATTCCAATTGTGGGCTGAGGCAGGGGATCCCCAGTGCTGTGACAGAGAGGATGTGCTCTGTGGCTGTGGTGTTTTCCTGGAAATGTGGGAACAAGCAGTTCACACTGAATAACCCAGACACAGATCCTGACAGGAATCTGCATTTCCAGGGCTGGAGGGTTTTTGGTGCCACTGAAACCTGTGTGTCTTTCAGATCTGAGCTGATATTTTCATAGAATTGAGCAGAGTTAGATTTATTGAGGAGAAAATTGGCTTTTATTTTGTCCACTCCCCAGCTTTGACAATGTTTGGGTCTACTCTATATCACTCCAAATAATAAAATTGCTGCTGCAATTCTGATCCAAAAAGAGAGCTCCTATGAGAGCAGAGGCTTGTATGGCCATTTATTTATGGTTCATCACATTTGGTGTGGAAATAATTTCAAGAGAATATACATATCTTGGAAGATAAGAAATTCTCATGTGCTGTATAATTAATGGACACTTTGTAGGAAAATTATATTTATAGAGTACTGTATTTAAGGCATAATTTAAAAATAACATAGTCCTTTTTCTTTGAAACTGTGAATTTTAATGACTTCATTACTTTAGTTTGCTGAAAAGGGAAATATCTTGAAGTTTATAAACTTCAGGAGGCTTCAGTACTATAGGGGATCTTCTCTAAAGTTTCATTTAAATATGTCCTGCAGCATATTTTAACATGCACTGGTTTCTTGAGCCTCTGTCTTTTCCATCAATCAGAAGAAGGGGTGTTCTTTGGAAGTGGTCAATGATATCTGCTACAGAAGAAAATTCCTGTGGGATGGAAAAAATGAGAAGGCTAAGGCCAAAATGTCAGAATTATTAGCAACCAGTAGAAACAAAAGGTTTATTTAAAATTCTATATATTTATCAATATTATAAATATATATATAGGGTCCAGATCAACTGTTCTCATTCCTGCCATGATCTGTAGCTCAGTAACTCTGTGTACAAGCTGTTACAATGTTGTATAATTAATTTATGCAGTCTTCATCTGTTTAACACATGCTGTTGCCACTGTGCTTGGTGTACTTGAGAGTTGAGAGGTGGCTGATCAGTTCAGGGCTTCTGTCTGGATCAGAACTGCCAGGAATGTGCTGAGCAAACCCACAGTCCTGCAGGCTGGGGCTGAGCCATCAGCCTGGGAGCAAAGCTGGAGCTTGGTAGGTATGGATTAGCTCTCAGCTCTGCATTTCCCTTATCTGGTATCTCAGTGGGAAACAAACATTCCCTGACCAGGTACGTGGATTTCTAATGGCTGTGCTGCAAGGCCACCCCTTCATTCCCTGAGTGCAAACAGCATAACCTGATTGTGCTTCCAGCAATAACAATATTCTCTGAGACAAGAGGCAGAATTCCAGCCAGAACAGTCACCTGGCACTGAGGAATGAGGCAGGAGATGCCTTGAAATGAAGAGAAGTAGTTGAAAAACACATGGTACCTCTTTTCCTTTCAAGCCGGTTCCTAACAAGTACAGGTGCTCCTGCTCCTGGTAGCGGATCTGGATGTTGTACACTTTGTCTCTGTACAGCACCATCAGGACATAGGGGTGAGTCACTGTTTTTCTTGAGCTGTCTCTCACCAGGAATGTTCCATCCTGAAACAGGAAAAAATGACAGATGACAAAGAGCAGACACTCCTGGGTTTGATCAGTGTAACACCTTTCACTAGAGCACTTGTTCTTCTAAGTGTTTCTTCTTTGTGAAATCTCTTTCCTTTCTGCTAAGAGACACTGCACCATTAAAGCATTTAGGTCTTTTGACAAATCTATTGTCTTTCAGTTTGCTACTTCAAACTCTCCTCTCTGTTACAAAAGCAGATTCTAAAGGAAGGTAGGAATGGTTTGTATGAGGGAGAGATTCCATTAAAGGAGGAAGTGAAATATCAGAGACCAAACCTCACGTCACTTTAACCAAAAGAGAAGTTCATTTCCACTAAGTGCCAATCACGTTTCCTACATGATGGATTTATAGACAGCTTAAAAGAATGGCATTGTCTGTGTAATTTAGGTAAAGGCAGTGATACTCTATCACTCTCTCTGCTTTTCCTAATTTCAGATCTATTTTGACAATTCTTCCATTGAAATCCCTTTCTTAAAGGCACTGAATGGGACCTTATAAATTGGACTTTAGTACAAGTGACTGGAATGGTGCACATGCCATCTTCAGCCCATGGCAAGTGCTGTGAGGCAGCACAGGGTAACCACAACTCCCACAGCAATAATTCTATTTTTCTTTATTATATTAAAGATTAGATATTAAATACATATTAAATATTAAATATTTAATCTATTTAATATATTAATCTCTAAAATATATTTATCTATTAAATTATTTTAATAATATATTATTTTAATAAAGATATAATTAAACATTTCTTTTAAAATTATTTCTTTTTAAATTAAATTAATTTATTTAAACTATAATAAATATTTATTGTATTTTAAATGTATTTATTTATATTTTATATCTTTAATATTAAATGTTAATTTTTCTATATTTGATTTATTTCCGCATGTACAGATGAGCCTCGTTTGAAGCTGTAGTTCGTTTTGCTGGGCTCTGTGGCTCAGGCAGGGGTGGGATTTGCAGTACCTTGTTTATCCTGCGCAGCGCTGCCTCTGCCTCGGGCCGGCTGACAAAAGCCACGTACCACTCATCCTTCAGAGAGCCCTGGGGCTGGGACAGGACAAGGACAAGGACAAGGACAAGGTCAGCTGCCAGGGAATGGCAACATGCAAATAAGTGGAGGGAAATTGCGGTGTGAGGGATATGTGGGCCTGTGTGCAGAACCACTGTGTGTCACAGATCATGCTGCTCTGTATTGTGCTATGGAAAGTGCTGCTAAATTGTTTTAAATTACTTGCTCACTTTGATAAATTTGAAAATATTACAGTTATAGACATTATGCCCCTGCAGGTAAGCTAAGAAAACAGATATTTCCAAACACTTTCAGTAAAAGATTTCTTTTATGTTCTTTTTATGTTCTCTTTTGTCTACCTGGACACTAGGCACAAGGGCATCCTTTGCCTTGTCTGTCTTTTTTTTAGCTATCATCTGAGACAACAATGCAGACTTCCTGTGAATGCACTCTTTATGATTGCCCAGCAGTGTTATCACTATGAGTGGTTTGCTCTAAACTTGTTTTATTTAAGGAAATGTGAAGCACAATTGCACTTAAAGGAGTGAGTCCTTTACTCATCAAAGTTTTCTGGAAGGAGAACTGAAAGTTTGATGCTGCTTGAAGGCAGTTGTGCAAAACAAGTAATCCAGAAAACAAGTATTTTTCTTATTTTGCTCTTTTGGGGTTCAACTATTGTTGTTTTTCTTGATGAGCACAAAATAAGGCACTACAGTTTGACACAGAAAAGGAAACTGAAAGCACTCAGTAGTGTCCTGACAGTGACTGGAAAAACAACTTTGAAAGGTGTTGTCTCTCAAAACCAGAAAACTTGCTGCCTTTACAGTTATGGTTCATGTTTTGTACCTCATCTTGCTCTGTGTTTGCCTGGTGAACAGTCTGTCTGCTGGGAATTGGCAGTGGAGGTCTCATGTCAGCTGGGCCTCTGGAAGGAGATCTGCTGTTGCTGCCTTCAGAGATACAAAAGTAGAAAAAACAATGTTAAAACCAGGAAAATCATTTCACCTGTGCACCCAGAGTGTAGGATCTTGATTTTATGAAGCATAAAGTACTTGTATCACCCTGGTGTAAATAAAAATCATGTGAACAGTGCAAATTACCAAACACCCAGTGCAAACAACTAAATAACTGTTTAGTGCAATACAACACCCTGGTACTGAGACATCTAGAAATTATTTGAAATCAGATTTAGGCTTCTCTATGAGAACCAGGTTCTTTACATAAGTCCATCCTTGGTGCACAGGGAATTCAACTGAGCTCTTATGGTTCAGATTTCCATAAAAACAAATGAACTTGAAATAGAGGTGACATTTTATCAGTTTCTGTACCACAGTTACTCACTTGAGAGCATCTTGGTTTCTTTAGAGACAGAGGTAACATTGTCTCTTTTCAATCCTTGCCTTCTCAGCAATTAGAAAGTAAAAATGTCACTGTAGGATATTGACAGCTTTTACCATGTGAAAAAAAATTACTTGTAAAGCAATTGAGTTTTCTTTATTTTTTCTTTATTTTATCTTTATTATTATTGTTATTATTATTATCTTTTTCTTTATTTTCTTTATTTTTCTCTAAGTTTTCTTTATTTTTTTTACATTTTTTACATTTATTTTCTTTATTTTTATCTAAGTTTTATTTATTTTTTTCTTTTTTTTTTTCCTTACAAGATAAATATGGAGTGTATTTCACATGAAAAGCATTTGCTAACCTTTTTAGGGAGTATTAGCATACCACAGTGATTTGCATAGCTCAGCTCTCAGTACTGTACAGAAAAGAATGGTTTTATGAGGTTTTGACACTGGTTGAACGAGGCAGGAAGCCCAAACTTCATGGGGGAAAAAAAGCCCAGTCTTTGATTCAGACTAAGTAAGATACACAAGATGCCTCTCAGGAACTTGATAGTTTTCTGTTCCCAGTCCAAGCAGAAACATCCAAACTAAAAAAAACTTTTATATTGACTGGACTGAAACTATCTTTCAACTTTCATGCACTTAAAAAAGAAAAACAATGTAAGGATGTAGGATACAAACCTGGATGGAAGCGTGGCGGTAGAGAGCCAGTTGCAGACAGGTTTCTAGCACTGTTAAAAAAAAAAAAGAGTAGTCAGTATAAATACAACATTTCTCTACAACATTTCTGTGCTCTGATCACCTGATCTGGATTTTGTGCCTGTTTTGCAGAATGTGAGAGCCCCTAGAGAGCTGTCCAGGGTAAGGAGAGCCTTCTCTTTTCTTCTTTTTCTTTTTCTTTCCTTCTTTTTGTGTCAGTGGATCCACCTTTAAGTTTACCTGGAGCTCAGAATGTGGCAATAAGGTAATCAGTAAAGGCCACAGAGACTTCTGCAGCAGGATCAATGCAGGAGGGCATTGAGCTTGAGGAGTTTCCACAGGGAATGGCTCTGTCCTTCCCCAGAGCAGCAAGCACAGGGAGCAGCTCTCCACACCTTTCTCGCTGCGGGGTTCCACTTACAGAGTTATTATTCTTGCAGCTTCTGTAACATTGTTGATAAAAATGCAGCTTCATGTTTATGTTGCAAGCTGGGAAGGGCCAGCAACATCAGGGACTGGGGCATCTCCCACATGAGGAAAGGTGGAGGGAGCTGGAAGCTGAGAAGGCTCAGGAGGGACCTTTTAAAGCACATAATTATCTGAAGGGAGAGCCAGGCTCTTTTCACCTGTCACAAGACCAGAGGTTCCTCTGAACATCAGGAAACATTTTTTAACGTGAGGGCAAGCAAGCGCTGGAGCAGGTTGCCGAGAGTGTTGTGGAATCTCTCTTTTTCCTTGGACACATTCAGATGCTATCTGGATGTGGTACCAGGCAGCCTGTTCAAGGTGACCTTGCCTGGGTAGGGGGTTGGACCAGAAGACATCCAGAGATCTCTGCTAACCTCAACCAACATCCAAAACTTCTGAAAATGGAGTCCCACTCTTCAATTTCTGGGGCTTTTTTTGTTTCTTCACCTAATTGAGAACAAATTGCCTGCACTCCTTTCCTTTACTCTTCATATTTCTCTTCTGCTTAAATGAGCTGTTAAAAAGGCTCTGAGATAAATATGCTAATTTTGTTTGCACAACAAAAACACCCTATCATGACTTGATTTATGGGAGAGAATCAGTCAGCCCGGGGGCCTCTGCTACAGCAAAATTTGGCAATGCTTTTTGAGTATAAGCAGAAGTGTTCATCATAGGAATAGTTCAATTTGCATATGACCTTGCTATTGCTACTGCAGTATTTGTTTTGGTGTCAGCAGTTCCAGAGAATGATGGTAAATGTGATGAATTCATCAAAGGGCCATTAAAAAAATACAGATATTAGAAAATGTGCATCAGACATGGACTCAAGGAGCCCACTCTAAGTCATCAAAGTCTAAGTCTGTTGCATGGTACATCAGAAATCAAAATTTAATTAGGGGCTATTCTGTCTAGCAAGTGAAGGCATAACAGTCAAATATTTGTAAGTTGAAGTTGGGAAAAAATTGCAGCAAGATTCACAATTTTAAATAGAAATTATCAACCATTCCAGTAAGATTTAGTAAAAAGGACATGAAATTCTTTCTGATTCAACTCCAGACAACCGAGTTTGTGGAGTTTTTTAGTTTTGAAGTGTGAGGAGTTGCAGCTCTAACACTTAAGGGATCCTAGAGTGTGCAGGACCCCTTTGTCCTGAATCCTGCCTAGTTTTGTAGGAGATGATCCCCTCCCAAAAGGACCAGTCATTCTTATGGATCCTGCAAGCAATGGGAGAGCTATGGGTGTCTCAAGAATGGAAGCCTTGTACAGTGTAGGGTCTTGATTGCTTTAGAATTTAGCTTTTCTATTTTTCAGATCCTGCACTGCTTTAGTGTATAGCTCTGAAACTCCATGGCCTGTCAGCTGCTGTTCTCCCGTTTTATTGAGATAAAACAATTCCTCTCTAGGCCTGGAACTCAAGGACACCTCACTGTCTCAGGCCCCAGAGATGTAAACAGCAGTGAATTGAGGGGGATAACTTGGAGTAAATGACTTCATTACCTGAAGCTGTAATTGGAGGATTAACCCCTGAGATGTAAGTGGACCAAACTTCAAATTGTCTGAAAAACTCATGACCACTGTCCATCCTGGGTGTAGCCCCTCAGAGGCTTTTGACTGTACCTATTGAAGGCCTTCAATAAATACCTGCTTTTACTCTCTTTACCTTGTCTAGCCTCTGTTCTAGGTGGCCACTCCAAGGCATCAGTTTAAAAAACTTCCTTGCCATAAAACAGAGAGATTCATGTTTTTTTCTTGGTTGCCTGATGTACACTCTCTGCTCCACTGATACAGAGCTTCAATTCTATAAAGGATTCTCCTGGATAGCAGGAACAGCACTAATTAGCATTTTGTAGAGGCAAGGGCACAGGCTCAGTAATGAACTACCAAGAGGCTGAGATTCAAAAGAAATGACCCATAATGGTGAAACAAACCTTTCTGCAGCAGGAATGCTGTTGGATCCTGGCTTAGGTGGAGGCTTGATGGATTTGGGTGGGAATGCATTGGAGCTGTATGGGGGCAAAGACAGCTGTGGCACTGGTCTTTGCTGGGCAGCTGTGGAGAGGAAGAGAAGGAAACTTAAATCTCACATGAGATATTCTTAAATGAAGTAGAATGAAGAAATTCTGTCACCTTACTGCTGTTTAATTAGATAAATATAATGCAATAAACAGTCCTTAATATGTTAGTTACAGACTGGAAACTCATATGGTCAGCTGAGAACTTAAAAGTAGGTATTAAAATTAAAAATAAACTGGAACTGGCTTGAGCAACATTTACATTTTCTGGGTTCTGTTTTGGATAAGCCACAATTCAGGTACCTTAACTGCAGAAGGTGGTACATGTTTTCTGTCATGTTGCCTCTAAATAGCAGAGTTGATATCACCTTTTTCAACATCATTCTGAGATTTCTCCCAGCATGAAATAAAACATTTTCTTTCTGCAGTGTCCTTAGACCTGAACTAGCAGGAGTGGAACAGGTTAACTGTGCTCTGCACAGCTTAAATAACCTTATTCTTTATGGAGGCTTAGGGCAGTGATAATTCATAGAGACTTGGCCAAATGTCCTGCTTCTGTTATGGAGTCACTTTACCAACTCAATTTCAGAAATCAGCATTCTGCAGTAGTTTAAAAGCACTGGTGGTACATGGAAGAAGTTCTGTTCATAAAAGCAACTAACATTGCACAGAGCCTGGTGCCAGCAGGGTTTGCTGAAGACTAGGAGACACCAGGTTTCTGTTTCCAGCTGTTTGATGCTGTGTGCAGAACACAAATCTCTCTAATGCGATGTATTTCAAAATAAGAAATCCTGCTGGCTGCTAACTGGCTGACTGAAGGAAGCTATTAGCTATTGATTTCCTGGGGTTTGTGGCTTTGATATGTAAATCTGCATCAGGCACTTTAAAATAATTCTACTCTACTGCCTATCAAGGTACCACCTGACTTCAGAAATGGCTCTAAGGAAACAACTGAAGTAATTTCCTTTTTACCTTTTTTTTTTTTTTTTTTAGAACTAAGACAAAGATTTCAAGTTTGAAAAATCTCTGTAGAAATACTTACTGTCTTCTTCATCCTGGGGAGCCAAAAAGAAAAATAAATGAGCAACATATTATAGCACAGTTCTTAGGAATGTTTTACAAGACAAAATCTGGACATTGGTGAATTTTGAGTATACAGGGGTTCTAATATCTACATCACTTCCCTCTAAAATGTTGGGAGTTTTGTCTTCATGCAACACCAAATAATTTTTTAAGTTTTTAAAGCTTTAAATTCGTAAACAAGATGTGTGGCAGATGTCCCATAACTCATCTTGACATAAAATAGTCAGAAACTCTCAGGAGATATAAACTTTCCTTAATCCTTCAAGTAAGCATAGACTCTCAGAGTTATCTGAAAGTGAAACTTTTAGTTCAGCTTAGGCTGAAAAAGTCTCCAGAAGCCCAAATCTTTTTTAAGCAAAACTACTTCTGCCCTGTCATTGAAGAAATTGTGGCCTTATTCTTTCTGTTATCCAAGATAAAGTTCTCAAGGAACAAACTGAGCTTGACACAGAAGAACTGTTCAAAAACACCCCATGTGCCATGAAAGATCCATGAGTATTCCTTACAATTTATAAAAGAAACAAGTTTCTCTTTTCCAGCATTATTACTTTATACAGGTATTTAATTTTACTGTAACCCCTATATTTTTAAATATATGCTTTGAGACTACACTTACTTCATTTTTCTTGTGTGGTGGCCAACTGTGCCTGAAAGGAAAACAAAACACTCATCATAGGTGGAATAATATTCATTACTTCATGTGCATTAGGCAATATTTTCAACTAGAACATGAATTTATTGCAAATTTTAAAGACCAATGGATGCAGAAACATTTTTTCCTCATAATAATATCTAAAGTTCTAATTTTCAGCCATAATCTAATGCATTATTCTAGTTCTTAGCCCATCTTGATTTTATCAACAAGGAAAATGTCTGATTAATTGATTGTAAGATTAGAGCTTAAAACAAGCTTGTACAATGATGAAACATTAGTCTTCAAGTCTTGAACTCATTTATAATATTTGACAACACTGCTGGAGCACATCATAAGGATATCAGGCTTTGTTTCTCTGATCAATTCTTGTAGCTGGTTAGCAGATCTCAATTATTTCTTCTCTTGTTTGAAGTACAGTCAGTGCTCAGCCCCCAGGTGGCCTAGAAAATGCTGGGGAATGATGCAGTTCTGCTAGAAAATCTTGGGGAATGATGCAGTTCTGCTAGAAAATGCTGGGGAATGATGCAGTTCTGCTAGAAAATGCTGGGGAATGATGCAGCTCTGCTAGAAAATGCTGCTGGCTGTTAAGAAGGAGTTCTGCAGGCTAATAAAATCAATGGGATAAAAGTGCAGCTTTCTTTTCTAACACCCTAAAACAAGAGCAATAGAACTCATGTAAGAATGTTCCCTGGAGCAAGAACTTCCTCTACTGGAAAAAACGTGGATCATCTGTATCTTTGTACAACTGGGGAGTGAGTCATGCCCCATGTAATGGCCCTTCCAGATATGATTGGAGAGAGTTTTTCTGCATTCACACCTTTTTGCAGCTTCAAGCACATCCTGTGCATATTTATGAACCAAGACTTTGGTAGCCACAGACCCTGCTGTCATGCAGTACCAGTAAATCAGACCATCCTGTGTTGCTTGTCCATATTTTTGTTAAATTTCATTTCTCCTTTATTGAATTTTAGTGAAATGAGCACTTACTTTCCAGGGCTTTGCTTCCTTAGAGGGGGTGGGTTGCCTCTTTCATATCTCTCACTTGATGGGACAGGAGGTTTTGGCATCATTGCTAACTGCTCTCCCAGGGATCTAAAACAGGAGTGAGATGATGAAATAAAGGCAAAAAGCTCTTATTAAGAAATAACTGGGGAATACTGGCAATGAGAGGATCATTTGCAGAGGACAAATCTTACCTTAACTGTGAAACCAGAGGCTGAAAAACAACAAGGAATAGTTAAGAGAACGTGTAAGTGTGTCAAAATAGGCAAAAACTATCAATAATCACCAAAAAAAATACCTTTTCAGGAATGACTGGCTTCTTCCCTGAAAATAGCAAAAACTTACATTTAGAAAAAATGGAAGTTAATTAATTAAAATTCCTATGAAATAATTGAGTTTTGAATAAAATTGAAAGTTAATCTTACTGGTTGAAGAACTCATATCCTGAGATGTAAGCCAGAAAAATATTTTGGCTTTGCAAGTGATGGTAAAATTGCAATCTCTCTTATTGAAGGGAAATTTAAACATTTTCAACATGGCACGTGTCACAATCACACTATCTAAGGTGCAGCTTTGAACTACTGAATACTTTCTTGCCATTATATAACAGATAAGAGTTTAGATAATAAATAAAATTGTAGAGTCATATCTGTAGATGCTTTTTATAATGTGGTTTTCAGGTCTGAAGGAAATGCCATTTTTTTCTATGTCTTATTAATTCTCAGCCCTCTTTTAAGTCTGTTGCCACATTACCTACAGCAGTGTATGCAGAGTTTCATTGCCTTTGTATGCAAAGGTGATTTCCTCCTTTAACCTACTAAATATTCCCTTGTTCAATCACTTAGGTGTGCATCAAACCTTTATTGCACAGGGCTCTCATAATGTTTTCTGTTCACCTGTCTGACCCAGGGTTGCTGTTTTCTACATGAAATTTCTCTCCCATTTTGTAAGCCCTGCTCACACCATTTACTCATAAACAGATTACTTTGATTACATTTGGTTGAGCCTTGTTCTTTTGCATTAATTATATATAAACTGATGATTTTCAGTAATTAAAGCAACCCCAGTGATATTAATGTGAGCAAATACTGACCTGATCCTGGGCTTTCTCTTTCGTATGGGGGAGCAAGGCGATCCAGAGAGGGTTTGGTGCTTCTGTCTATAGAAGGAGCTGGGGCTAAAAACAACAACTGTGTGAGATCATTTGCTGGTATAGGTCAATATATCTTTATTTTGCATAGATTAGAATTGGTGTTACTTCTAAAAACAACAGACTCCTGTATGAGTAAAATTGTATGAGTACAGTTGTACAGACACTTGTTCTTAAAACAACAATTCAGACTCCTGTATGAGTAAAATTGTATGAGTACAGTTGTACAGACACTTGTTCTTAAAACAACAATTCAGACTCCTGTATGAGTAGCAGAAGAGAGTGGAACTGAGGGAAAAGAGGAAGAAGAGGAGTGCTGCACAGTCTCTGGGAAAAGCTTTACAAAGGGAACTCCAGCTGTACTCACGTTTCAAAAGCTTCATGTTTCTGTCTCTACTCAAGTCGTTGTTGCTTGGTGGAGGAGGGAAAGCTGGCAGCTAAAACAGATATTTCACAAGTGGTTAAAATGTGTCTTCACCTTTCTATTTGGAGTGTATTAACCCCACCACACTCATCTGCCAGTCTTGTGTGGCACAGCACAAGGAGCAGGTTTCTGCTCACTGCAGGAAGGACAGGAGCCAGGGACCCTCTTGAAACATGACCAAAATCATTGATTTTTGTTGGGTGCAGAATTGCCTCCATCTGTGTGCCTCCCAACACTCCAGTGGGATGTCTCCTCTGGAAGGGGAGGTCTATTGTCAAAGGAAAGGAACAGGAGCTCCAGCAACCCTGCTGTATCTCTGTGACACTGCATCAGTCCCTCCATCACATCCTAAACCTTTACTTGTGGAAACATTGGTAGGTTTAGTGTACATCTGTTCTGGCAAACACTGAACCTATAGGGCCAGCTGTCAACAGCACAAGAACTTTCAGTTTTGAAGTATTCACAGCAGAAAAAAAAAGGAATCAAATCTTGGTCATCAGTGTTCTGATTACACAGTCTCTTACACTTTTATGTGGTCCTAATTCAATTGGGCAAGTGTTAGAAGTATAGCTTGGAAAAACATAACCTTGTTTTCAAAACAGAGGCATCCCTTAAAAATATATAATTTCTGTGGGAGAGGCATTCACAAGTAGGTGTATATCTCCAGTGTAAGATCAGTGAAGGAATGTAAAATAATTAAATCTATTTCTCCCATGAAATGGAATTGTTCTTTGAACAATGGCCACCTTGTAACAGAGTTCAAATCTGTTTTGATGGCTTCCTCTTCAGAGACTAGGTGAATAAAAATGGCCCTACTCTTGGACTCCTAAGAAGGTCCTGGGATAGGAAATAGGTGAGATATTAAGACAGGAACATACAGTAGCACTTCTTCCCCCAAATGAGGCTGGGCCAGGTCTCTGGGGTGGTACTGGAGGCTGATGTGGAGGCTGATGTGCTGATCTGGTTGTTGTAGGTCTGTCTAAAGAAAACAAAAATCCCAAATTAAACAACTACACAGAGCTTGGTTATTTAATAGTCAATCTTCATGACAAAGAGCCCCTACAAGAACCTGGCTACTGAAGTTAATAAATCATCAATACATTACTGTAGGATTTGCCTGGATGTAGCTTTAGGATCAGTGGGTTGTGTTGGGAGTTCCAGGCTGCTCTGTCCCTGTGGGGGTAACTCCCCTGCCAGGCTCTGGGCCACAGGATTTATTTCATTCCCTGCAGGACAGTGTGTGAAACACCAGCCAATCTGAATGGCAGCTTTGTTCTCCTGAATGGACTCCACACCTCCAGGCTGCTGAGGATTCAGACACAAAACAGAAATGACAGGCAGGGACAGCTGATTGTTCTTTTCCCAAATTTCACTAAAGTGTTTTTGCCATTGTTGTGACAACCTGCTCTGTCCAAGGCTGCACTGCTAAAGCTACTGCAGCCTGTACATGTGTGTGACTTCATACAGGTTCAGATCAAAGGCCAAATAATGCACACATCACACAAAACTAATCTTTATTCCAACAGAGCTTGTCCAAAGAAAAAATGTAACTTTAAAAGTCACAGATTTTGTGTCACTAAATCTTGCTTATGAACTACTCTGTTACCTTTTAGGAAAAACCTTCTATACTCCATTATCAACCACCTAAAATGTGGTGGTAAAATCTTATTAATAGCACTTAATTCCTAGTAATTACCTATATAATCTGTGCTGCTTGGAAGTGACTTGGCAGGAAATATGACACTGTGATGTGCTTCTTCATTATTGGATGGAGGTGGCTCATAGCCATCACTGTCATGTTCTGCTTCCTCAGGCTCCTCTGTTGGTGATTCATAGTCAGCCTCATCTCCTTTTCCTGGTCTTCATCAGGGCTTTCATAGTCGTCATCATCATCATCATCCTGGCAAATGAGCATAAAAAGTGGATGCTGGAAGAGAACACCAAACCCTGCAGAGCAGTTCCTGGTGGCCTTTCACTGTGGTATTTTTCACTCTGGAAAATACCAAACTTTTACAAACCAGTTTGAGGGGAAAAATCTGTTGAAATAATACAGAGAAAGGAAGAAACTTTCCACTGATGCATTACTGGAGCTTAAGAAAGAAACAAATGTCATGTGATGACAGTGAGTGCTGTGGGAGATCAAAATAAGGTGCAAGTTTGCTGAAAGGCATGAAGAGTTTTAGGGAACAGCCAAGGCACCAGCAAACAAGCCAGTGTTCCCAGGAACACAATGGGCAGCAGTTGATGCTGCTGATATTCATTCTTGCTTTCTAACATCTCCTCTGCAGCATGCAACCCAACTTGTGAAAATTATTCATAAAAACTGAGGTCTTTGATTTGAGTCTTGGTGTCCTCCTGACCCAAACCAGCCTTGTTTGCAGGACCTCATAAGGTGATAGTGTGGTCATTGCACATCTGTGCAATCTGCCATGGCTTGAGAGAAAAAGAAACCTCCATTTGTCACTGGTGCCACAGCTGGAATTTCCAGAGTCTTCTGCACTGGCACAGAGCCCATGTGCTCTGTAGGTGGTTACTTTTATCTCCTGTGCTCCCAGAATAGCAGCAAATCTCCTGTGAACTTAGTAACAAGTGCCTTCTAAAAATGCCTCTCTCTCTTATTTTTGGAGAAAAGCCATTAGCCTCAGAGATCTTCATAAGCTCAGCCTGTGCATCAGCATCTGGGGTGGGTGTTTCACCTAAACACTTGTTGAGGCATTTCCTATGCCAAAAGGCAGAAGGAACTTCTGCAGGCTAAATGGCTTTTTAAAAAAAAATACTGTTCAACAGGTTGGCTCTAGAGAATAAAATTGCAAGAATTTGCCACTGAATAACACAGCAACCTCTAGGCACCTCTTTTAAGAGCTTGAAACAGGCATGTAAAACTCAGCTGTGGTTCAGTGGGGACCTGGTTGTAGGCTGGGAGCTACAGGAAGGCAACAGGAAGGCAATTCTGAATTTCTGGGGAGAACCTTTTCTCAGTGAGGAAATCTGTATGCAGCCACTCCCATCATTCCTGCTCCTGCTTTTCCTCCCCCAGCTCTGCTGCCCAAGCAGCCAGGGCAGGAACAGAGAGCCCCCCTGAGCCAGGGGGGTTTCTTCACCCAAATACTCACAAATGAAGACCAGCCACCGTCATCCTGAGCGTACCCTGTGTGAAGAACACAACCACACAATTCTGAGCATGGACCCTTTGTCAGAGATGTAACAACTTGACAGAAAATGTGGGAGAGGTTTTACAGTGACTTCTGTGAACCAGAGAGAAGTTTGATAAGGGAATAATAAGAATTTCCTACCAAGGTCACTGACACAGAAAACAAGAAAGAAAGAAGGAGAAATAAGAGAAACCTGCAACTGCCTGTTCCAATGAGCACTTTGTCTGTCTCTCATGACCAGTGAGTAAAGTGTAAACTTATGAGATTTGTAAGAATGTATAAATAGCATGCATGCTAGAATAAAAGCAGGCCTGAAGCCTTCTGAAAATGGAGTGTTGCTTTGTATTGTGACCATCAGAAGTATGACAAGAAAGAACCCAACAAATGCCAGGTGAGTTCTGGACCTCAGTGCTGTGCCACAGGCAGGAGCTGTTCTTTCAGAGGCAGGCTGGCACTGATGAGGGCACATCCTGATTAAAACCAAGATAAAGCTGCCCTGCTGTGACACAGTCTGGGTGCTGGCATTTCAAGTTTGTTCCACTTCCAATTTAAATTATATCATTTGAAAGAAAATGCTTTCAGAATGAGCCTAGACTTCTTATCTCCTTGTTTAAGACTATTTTAGCTTTCATAAAAGAAGGGTTTGGGTTTTTTTAAACCTCAGCTTCCCTCTCTAATACAGTGCTGCTAGGAGGAAAGGCAGGGGGTGGAGATGTTGGAACAGAAATATATAAACACTGATTCAATTTATTGGGTTAAATAAAGACATTTTGACTATTCTGAGGTAAAACTCTCTGGTCTTGCCTTCCTTCACCATCTTTTCTCTTTAAAAACACTTTTTCTTACTAATTGCCCTGCATCTACGCTTTTCATTTGTTAAAGTTCTTTATACTCCTGTATTTTCATTTATTGTTTTGGATTTTTGGTTCCTAACCCTGCTCCCCTCTGTTGACTCTGCTCTGCAAGTATTGAGCTAACATTTTAATATTTTTAAACCCTTTTTGTTGTTTGAGTCTGCCAGTATTCACTTACCTGTGTTTTCTGGAGATTTTTGTGTTTGGGCCCTGTAAAAAAGACACAAAAATTAAATTCTTTCTATTAAATGTTTGATGCTTCTATTGCAAATAAAGGCAATAGTTAACTGTCACAGTAGAAAGAAGTTTACATAGATGAGTTGAACTCTGCCCAAAATGCCAAAAATACATTAGCTGATATTTAAATAGAGGATCCTATAAAATCTAATCTGTTTCAAGAAGAATTGAAGTCAGAGAAGTCAGGTTTGAAGCAAGGGGACCCAGTAAATACATTTACCACTCCTGAAAACAGAAACTTCAAAGTCAAGCCCATAAATGTAAGGTTAAATAAGGTTTTTATGGGTTTCAGTTCTAGTTTTGGATTCTAGTGAATGGAAATGTGTAAAATCATGTTATCAGCTGA
The DNA here is from genome assembly GCF_012460135.2 of Molothrus ater. NCBI lineage: Eukaryota > Metazoa > Chordata > Aves > Passeriformes > Icteridae > Molothrus > Molothrus ater. The sequence continues at coordinate 3,579,679 of NC_050492.2, read as the reverse complement.
TGCAAAACCATGTTTTGTAGAGTAGATTTGGTTTTCTTTGAGTAGGGTCATAAATTGTTCTTTTCTCTTAGAATGTTCTTGCAATTTTTGCTCTTCTTCTATTGTGAATTTTATATTCAGTGACAAATATTAAGAATTCAAGAGTATAGTGATGTATAGATCTGTGGAATGCATTAATGATGATTTATTAATAATATATGCCTAGGCTTCATGGCCTTCTTAAGGGCTATGTGCTCAGGTGGAAAATTGCAGGAAATGTGCAAATGTTACCTGGTTCTGGACATGGCAGAAGTGCCTGGGGTGTTCATGGGCTCAGCATTTGGTATTTGATATCAGATAGCAGTAATGAAACAGAGCTTTATTATATAGAATTTCCAGGCTGCACTTCTGATCAGGCATTATTGATCAAATGAAAACCAGTCCAGAAAAGATCTAAAGATCTGAAAGCTTTGAAGAAGAAAGCTGAGATGTCTTACTCACCATTTTGGAAGGAAAGAGAGCCTCCCTTCATTTTTGTTTATTTCTTGGCTTAATTTACTTACAATTCTATTGGAAAGAAGAACAAAAATAGTTTTAAAAAAAACCCTTGAAACCTATCACTTGTCAAAGCACATAAATTATTTTCTTCACCATTATCCCTCAGTATTTGCTAAATTTAATCTGGTAACTCATTATTATTATTTACTATGTGATAAAACACGGAATTTACCATCTTGTTGCTAAGTTCTTCTACAGCATATCCAACTACAAACTAGACTGTTTTTCCCTTGGTAAAACCTCATGTTGTTGGATTGTGTTTGAAAATAAACATTAAATCCAGCAAGCCTTAGGATCTTTGGGTGTTGTACACATCACTCTGCTTCAGATAATGGCCATGGCATTTGTGTGATTTTGTATGGAAAAAGCAAATAATGCTTCAGGAAAACAGAGCTTATGGCTGCAAAACCAGGGATTAAATGTTCCCTAAAACTCTTCTCTATTCTTTTTCTGTTCCTTCCTCTGCAACCAAACAATCCCCCCAGCAGAGAAGGGGAAAGGCTGATCTAATTCCATATTTTAATATATTTTATGTCATGGCAGAAATATTAATGGAATATCAAAAGGCTATAATTTTATGCCTGGAGAGATCTTTCCAAGTGGAGGACAGTCAGTACTGAGATTCACAGGGTTAATTCTACTGAGACCAGAATTCTGCTCTGCTACTGATGAAGTTTGCCTCTATGAATATTTTGTTTCAAAGAAAGCTTGGAATGAGCCATGATCTGATTCTGAATTGTCATTATTTCTTATTGAGGAACATCCAGCTTCAGTGTTTTTAATTTGCTGCAGGGGACAAGGAAGTTGCTGTGTGAAGAATAAATTCCATGTGAGACATCCTGGGGTGAGCAGTGCCCTGCACACATCAGTGCTTTGGTCAAAAAGTGAGTTATGGAATTTGTCTGTGGCTCATTCCCTGCTGTAGAAGAGGCAGAGGATCTTTCAGAATGTCAGGGTTTTTTCAGCTAAAGAAGTAAAATGAAGTTCTCTGGTTTTGGAGCTAATAATTCTTAGAGTTCAGACTTCCCTGGGTGTGAATGAGACCTGAGTGTTTGGAAGCTTTCTGGACTAAACCTGGGCTGGCTGCTATGAGCATTTACACCAACTGGTTTTTGAGGAAAAACTGAGAGGAAGAAGTTGATCATCTTATCTTGCTGCCAAAAAATTAATCATATCATGCTTAAAATACAGTGCCTAACCTTTACTTCTAGTTTATTTGAAATGCTTCAAACCAATAGCTCAGAGGGTTTATTAGAAGAAAGCAAATTCTAGGAAGGTCAGGCTTTACAAGCAACGTTCTCAGGGAAGATTGGTGCACTGAGCAGCTGAGCCTGTCACCCTGTGAGGAAGGAAGTACCAAAACCACACTGCTCTCTGAGCTGTGGGAGTGGATGATAGGAGAGGATAAGGCAACAGCCCTTGCAGAAAATGTTACTCAGACTTCTCATTCTCTTTCTACCTCCTCCACCAGTTGCTAAACTTAAAACTGGCAGGAAGTTGAAATTTTTGAAAAAAACCCTCACAACCAGCCCCCAAAGCAGGACTCCAAAACTGGCTTTAATTCACTCAACTGCAGATACTGCTCACATGAGTAGAATCCATTCTCCATGTATTGGGACAAAGGGCTGAAGATGGGTAAGAGAGGTGGAATACAAATCCCTCTGGGGCCAGGAGGCTGCACAGTTGCATACTGAGCACTGCCAAAAGCATGGCTGGTGATCCAAGTCCTTGGTTTGGTTTTTGGGAAGACTCTGCTGGGCAGGTGCAATGCTGTGTTACTGACCTCAAAACAGACTGAGCACCAGTTCTGTTCTAAACCTTGCCACAACTTTTAGACCCCAGCTGAGAGCATGTGTGCACATGCACTGACATCTTTTACCTTTTTAATAGAGAAAGTGCAGATTTCTCAATCTTTATGTTTGCACTTTTGCTCTTCTGAAAGTAGGATGACTTTCAGACTGTGCCACGTTTGCAGGCTCTGGCTGTGTCACACTGAGCTGGCAGAGGCCAGGAGTGCAGCCATGAGCTTTGTGCTGATGGAAATTTCTGGAGTGCTGTGGGATACACTTTGGAGTGCTGTGATGCCTTAAGATTTTTCCACAAGCCTGGAAATTCCAAATCTCAGCTTTGCCATGAACCTGCCACTGGAACAGCCAGAGGGATCAACAGCATCTTGAAAATTTGGAATCCTTTTTTCTCAAAATAGTAAACAATAGGATTGACAGACTAAATCCAGTGTTTATATCATGGTTCAGGTGTCAACAAACCACCAGTGTTGTTTTTAATGAAATCTTTGCTTTTTCTGTTTATGAATTCTGACCACAGTAAATAAGGCACATAATGTTGAATGTGCTTTAAAATATTTTGCAAGACTCACATTTGTTCTCCACAAATATAAAACTTCATGACCTTCTCTGACTGGCAGCAGTGCTAAGGAACAATAGGAAAACTCTGTTTTTCTTTTAAGCTGTAAATTGGCCTCTTGCTTCATTAGATTTATAATCAAAATGGTCAGTGTCTGCTCTGTGTAAAATCCACCAAATCCCTTCCCAGTCTCACCAGTGTTTCTCTTTCAGGACTGCTGTTTGTGAGGATTCAGGTGTGTATCTAAACATAGTGGTATTTATTAAAATTAACTTTTTTAGCAAAGTTTTCCAGAAAGAGTTCAGCCCTTTCAGTAGAGAGTGCTAAAGATTTTAAGAAGTATTTTCATTTTCAAAATAGTGCTTAAATTTGTGGGTTTTTTGGTTTTTATAAAGAAGCCAGAAGTTTTCTGAAGACGTGCACTGGTAACAAGGCTGGTAGAAATAAAATTTCAAAATAATAATTCATTAGTAATAACAGAAGGTTGTAGAGTTTTACAATTAGATTCAGGAAATGACCTGTCATACCTTGTAATGACACCTGTGACCTACTTTTGATTCCTGAAAAGTCACAGAATCACCCCTAAATAATGACACAGTTCTATTCAAACCCTGAGCACCTTTAGCAAGCCCACACACCCAGCTCAGGAGCCCTGTGCAGATGCAGTCTGGGCTTTGCAAACCTTGTGTGATTCCAGGTGCTGGCTCCACGTGGGTCACAATATTCCTGCTGAATTTACTGAGGAACAATCTCTGTTGTTAATTTATCCTTTATTCCTTTGGTCACCGGCCAAGGCTGTAACACCTGCTGTTTCTATCGAGCTTTTTGCAGGGCATGCTCAGGTTTTAGCTATTAAGTATCAGGTAGTGTAACTATAATCTGCTAATGCCTCTTTCAGCTTGTAGAAGAACTCTTGCTACAAGCAGTTGAGGTTTGCATTATGATACAAAAGAAAAGTGTGAACGTGTTGTAGCAGAAATCACCACTTTGTGTTTCAATGAGGGTGTGGAGGTTCTGAAGTAAAGAAATTAATGTTTAAAAAAATTGCAGATTCTTCTGCCCTCTAATTCTCTCCTGGAGGGTTGTTTGGGTTTAAGTGGATTTTTGGTTTAATGTTGTTGTTGGGGTTGTTTTTTTGGTAGTTGGTTGGTTGATTGTTTTTAGTGAGAACCAGTTCTCTTCCCTCAGTAAAGCTCTAAATTCTTGTTTTAAACAGTGCCGTTACATGGAGGACCTTTCTGCATGTATAATCACCATATTCCAGTGATTATTTTGCTTGTTTGTAAGTATGAAAAAGTTCCAGATCTTTCCTTCAGATTGAAATATCTACTTATTTATTCAGTTCCTCAAGCTGTGCACCAAGCTTCACTCTCTCAAAGCTCTTGATTTCAAAATCTCTTCTTGTTGAGAAATCCAAAAGATCTGAGAGAAAAGGCTTTTCAGTTTCTGCTGGGCTGTAACATGTGAGAAACCCAGAAAACCTCCCTAAAAAGGGCTGTTCACTTTTTCCTGGGTGGGAAAATCCAACTTTGAGGTACCAATAGGTTTGATGAGGAGATAGGAGCAAATCCACATGGTTAAATTTCATTTTAATGATTCACCTATGGCATGAATCATTAAAATGAATCTCTGGTATGTCTGAGTTTATTAGACCATCCACTGACTACTTTTCTCTCACAAATTTGAAAGGAAACCACCAGAAATTCTCAATTTTAAAAGCTCAGACAATGAGAACGAGAGGTAATTCTGCCAAAGGACTGCCAAGGTAGGACAAATGATCAGAGAATTACAAGTTCTACACTATGGTTAGATGAGTCTGTCACAGGCAGTCTGATCTATCATCAACACTGTTAAATGTTTCTTTTAATTAAAAGTGAGTTCAGAAATTCTGAGACATCAGAGCATCTTCTTTAAATAATATTTGGATCTCCTTACTAACATATTGTACACCACCAACCCCTATTATCAGGATATTTATTGTGTGAAAATAGGGATGTGATTTTAAGAAATATGTCCCATCCAAGGAAATTTCAAATTCAGTCCTTCATATCTGATCTGAACAAGGGTGTCCTGCTGGGTTCAGCTCTTCCCAGCAGCTCACCCATGAACACAAAATTTTTCAATATTCTTGTCCTCCCCAAAACACCTTCCACAAGTTCTGATGCAAGTGAAAAGGCAAAGCAATTTGTATCTTGAGTAGCAAAATCAAGATATCCGTGAAGGAAGGGAGTCTGGCACTGGGAAATGAGCAACAATGACACAGCTGTGTCTTTGAATTCCTTTTTTTCTCCCTCCTTTGTTTGAAGAACTCCATGTGTCTCATGGTTAGAAACCTTCTAACCTCCAGCTTAAATAGGTAGCAGAGAACTCATAGCAAAATAAAATCCTTCATTTTTCGCCATGAAATGTTAGAAGAAGCAAATTTCTCCTACTCAGTATTGACTTAATTGGATTATTTTTCTTCATTAAGTAACTTCTATGAAATGATGGAAGCTGTTGAGATGAATTGGAAACTTTTTCAAGCCTAAATCTACAGAGGCTGAGAAAGCTACTGAACATTGAATCACATGGTCCAGACTGATTTCTCTTGAACACCCACCTAAAGCACATGAAAATAATTTCAAATCCTCAGCTGTTGTGGACATAACTGACTTTTTTTCCCCTTTAAGTTAAAGTCAACAGTTAAGCAATGAACAGTTAAGTCATACTTCAAAGGTAATACTTGCATGAAAGTTTGACCTTTGTGGAGCTGCTGTCAGTCAAAGGATTTATGCACAAGTTCTTTTGAACATCCCCCAGACTGTTTCCTTGTATCATTTTGCTTGAGCAGTCATGACAACACTCATTTTATTTTGGAATATTCTTCTTTTTCTCTCAGTGCACTCCAATAAACAAGTCTCTAACCAATCACTCACAAATCATTTGCCTGATATTTCCTATGAGACTTCAGTGCAAAACAGCTAAAATAATTTTTAACAATAAAATAGTTTGACTTTACTTACGGCACTCTGAGCTTTGGGAATTTCTGAATATCATTTTCAGACATGTTCTGGAAAGGAAACACATGGGATATGTGACGAAATTGTCCATGGAACACCCAGTGACTGATCCAAGTCAGTCATACACATATATTCAAAATGTGGCATGAATTCATGTGGTATTTATGTGACTTCAGAAGCCAGGTATATTGAATTCCTTCCTGTCTGCACAGTGAAATTAGGCAAGATTGTGCACAACTGCAAAATTTCAGGGGAGAACTGCAGATTTTAAAATACAGAACCTTTGGCTGGAGTGTTGTTCTAAGAACCTTATCTGTAACAGAGTACATGAAGAATCCCATGTTCTAGGGGACACAGAGCTAGAAAACTCCTTGGACTTAAGAGCAGCCTTGGCAGCCTAAAAAATCCTTCCAGAAGAGATGGGGTAGGATGTTTGTTCCTCCTCAGCCATAACACAGCCCCTGGGCTGAGGTTCCTCTGACTGAGATGTGCTCTCTGGAAACCTTTGTTTGTCTGGAAACCTTCCCTGATGCTCCTGAAGTCATCCCTTCTCTTCCTCCAGCATGTGCAAGTCCACACTTGGGACAGATTCAGGCATTATGGAGAGTTTGGGTTTTGTTGATTTAGTGGTTTGTTTAGTTAATCACAAGCTTCATGAATTCTCTTTGGAACAGGGATGATAGTCTGGTTCTTTTTGTCTTTTTTACTGGTAGCAGTAATAGGTTTCTAATTAGACATTGGTTCACAAGGCTGTCAGTGTCAGAGGACAGAACAAATCCTATCTGTGTTTTTCCACACTATTTTGCCTCTGGGAGGAGTGAAACACAGGTTAAATGTGCTGCTTTTATGGAAATGTACTGCAGTAGTTCCTGAAGAATCATATTTTTTCTAAAGACTTTTTAAGCTTCTCTCTGGAGTTCTATTTTGGTGATAAACCTGACAAATATTAGAGGTATAACCTCTTTTACAAGCACCACATTTCTGATTTAAATAATAGAGAATTTTATTAGAATAAGTTACATGGAACCCCCTTGGTTTTATTCCCACTGCATCTCAATAGGGCTTTCCTTGTGGTAGCCAGAAAGGTGATTCTGAAATTAGGATGTTATTCTGATTAATTTTAGAGCATTTTTACACCAGGTTTATCATGTAGATCTGACAACAGCAACAAACCCAGCAGACACTCAGCCTGAGCAGCTGCTTCTGTGCAAATGTAATTTGGCCATTTCCAGCTACTCCCAAAATGCAAGAAGATGTTTCTTAGGAAGATCATTCATAGAGAGAAGCAATTTTTTTTTTCCAAATTGCTTTGTACTCTGGAATATTTTACTGGACATCTTTCTCTGTTTAACAAGTGAACCTTTTCCTTTTTTTCCATCATACAATGGCCAAGTAATTCAAAAGCTTTAAAAGAGTCTGAGCAGAGGTGAGCAGCTGCTTGGCTTGCTCAGTAGAAAACATCCTGAAAATCTGCTGGGATGCCTCTGAAGAGCTCCTGCACCCTGAGCTAATTTCAGAAACACTCTGGAAACAATAGAAAATCACAAAAATCCCTTAGAAATCATACAGTTATTGCACTTTCTATTTGCACCTCACAAAATGTCATTGTGCTTCCAGAGGCACAAGTCCCACTCCAGCCACAGATCCTCAGTGCTTGAGGGTCTCTGAGGAGATCTCCTGGGGGCTGGGAGGATAAATCCCATCTGAATAATGCTGACTGCACCCTCCAGAAGCAGGGAGGGGTCAAATTCTGTTCCTACAACAGGGCCTTGAAAAATTGTATGTTTTGTTTCAGTGAAATATGAAAAAACTGAATATTACAACAAGTAAATGAAAAATACAAAACTTTAGAAGAGGTACGCAGAGATCTCCCCACTATGACTAATTAAATAGAACAAAATTACTACTTCTGGGGAAATAAAAAGGCTAATATTTGAAAATTAAAGTAAAAAGCAGTAATGCTAAAAGCTCCTACACATCTTCATGGATGTGTATTTAAGACCTGGAAACAGCTGTTGTGTCAGTGGAAGTTATCAGCTTTTTTTTCTAAAATTAAGCCAAGCCTGGAACAATGTTGATTTAAACCCACTGGGATTTCACTTACTAGTTTTGATGTTCTTAAATTTTATTGCTTTTGTGTATTGCTACAAAAGAAATCTAATTTTATCTATAGAGGAATGAAGCAGTTATTCCAATGAAAGGCAAATCATTCTAAGCAGGGCTGTGTCTTTAGTATGAGAGGATAATAAATAAATGTGGGTTTTCTGTAGTTAATATTTGAAAACAAGAACTTTCTACATTCAAGAATTCAAGACAAGATTATTGGTTTAGAACTTCCCAGTCAGTTTAAAAAAATACTAAAAAATATTCATATTGAACAAGATGCTTGGGCTCCCAGCATTCCATATTGAAAGCAAGTTGTCTGGCTGATTTTAGCAAAAGCATTTACCTCCCATATTTATACCTCAGTAACCACCTGGGAGGTGCCTCTCCATCTGCCAGTGCAAAATAAGGAGGAGTCAGAAACATCACTTGGTTGGAATTTTGCAGGAAGGAATTTTACAGCTCCACTTACCAAAAACCTTTGTCCATTTATGCTGTGCTTCCTCACGACTTTCTCACAGTCCTTGTACTTTAGCTGCTGATGAGAAGATGATTATTGCACCCTTAACTATAAGAATCAAATAAGACACTTAAACATATGTCTGGCTTTGAGTAGATGGTTTCAAGATACTTTTTTGTATGCTATGGCCTGCCTAAATGGCTCATTTTGTCCCAAAACCATGGATTTTTATGACAGACATCCTTCAGTGAACTTAAAAGTTTTCATCCATTTAGGGACACATTGTTCCTCACATTTACAAACCACCTCATTTGCCTGGCCCAAAGAAATACCTGAAAAAATGGATTATTGTGGTACTGACTGGGATGAGCAGATGCAGAAGTAGAGCAAAAACCCTGTTACCCAGGAATAATAAAGCTGACTGATCCCAGTCACAGAATTCATTGTTGTGATGAAAAAGCTTTCACTTCTGCATGGAAATCTCACTTGTTAATCCTGGAAATTGTCTACAATATTTGTAAAGCTTTCCCACAGTATTATGATTTCCAGTAGCCTTTAGGACAAGGACATGAGCTATTCAGAAGCTGCTCATGTACAGGTTGACCACAAAGCAAGAACATGACTTTTAAACATTTCCAACAGTTTTCCTAAGTTTGGTTTTGGGGGGGTTTTCGGGGGGGTATTTTGTTTGTTGGTTTCTGTTGTTGTTGTTGTTTTTTGGAGTTTTTTATTTTGGGGTTTTTCTTGTTGTTTTGGTTTTGGGGTATTTTTTAATTAAAACAGTAATAGCATAATGTAAGAACACAATTATATTTTTGATCTGTTTCAAGTTGGTCAGGTCCATATCAGAAGGAGCCCAAAGAGCAGGCAGACAAAGTGACCTTTGGAGGCTTCGAGACAAAAGAATGACTTTTATTCTGTCTGAAACTTCTGTCAGTGGAAGTTCTGCAGACACATGACCCCGTGCTGCTGGGATAGCTCCCCAAAAGCAGAGAAATTGCGGAGTTTTATGTCCTTTGGAGTCCTATCCAATTTTCATTTTAAGGTGTAACATTGTAACTTGCTGTACGGACCCTGGAAACAACCCGACAGCAGAGAGGATAATTTTAGGGGCCACCTTCAGTTATTCACATGAAGAAACAGACCTAACTCTGGTAAATATTTCAGGATACAGATTAAAACTTTTGTGCAGGCTGAGGACTTAAACCTGTAAATAATTTCTTTCCTACAGTGAATGCTATTGTGATTTTACCAGCACAAGTGTGTATGCAGAGGGAAGCAACACATCACTGTGATCGACAACTAATCTCAGTCTTGAAATAATTGATAAAAAAATGCAGTTTAGCTATTAAAAATAAACCTTGGGCTATCCCAAATATGAACATCTTTGCTTTTTCTAAACAAAAAAAAAAAAAAATCAGAAATTATTTGAAAATTTGGTTCATTCATTCTCGGAGTTTATCTCAGAGAAAATATCTCTGAGTTTGTATATATCTCTGAGTATATAATATTCTCTGAGTTTATCTCAGGGATAAGATCTGGTCACTTGTGACAGGTCCCCAGAGCTGGCTGACTTGGGCTGACATTCTTATCTTACCCAGATTTTTTAGATTACTTAAACAACTGTTGCCCTGATTTAGCTCCCCAGGAGTGGAATGCCATTATCTCCATTCTGGAGAGTGTCTTGATGACTAGAAGGGAGGCACTACAGATAAATGTGCATTCAGTTATGGTAGAACTTACAGTTTTATCACTGTTCAGAATATTATTATCAGATCTTTCAGAAAGCTGTTTTTTCCTTCCTAATTTCTTGGAAATGATGGTCCAACTTCCCTCTGCACCACTGTTGTAATGTTTTTCGTACTTGTCTGAAGTTACCTGTTGATAATGATCTCATCTGTTCCATCTCCAGTTTTTGGTTTCACTTTCCTGTGCCACTAACTCCCGCACCCTAAAATTAGGGGCTTGTAAGTAGTTGGCAGTTTCACTTCCCTGGAGATTTGCTAGACCCAGATTCTATGTTTGATCTGCTCATCTTTATTAAGTAGTTCTGCATTCTACTATCAAACTTGCTTCAAGTACCCAGATTAGACTCTCACAGAGTTATAGGAAAAAAAATAAACTTCACATTATTTCAAAATTAAGGCCGAGGTGTGCCAAGTTTTACAAATCTAGACATGGATGTGATTAACAAAGACATTCAGAGGCTCATTTGTTACACCCAGCAATTTGGGAAAAAATATCACTTCTGAAAATCATTGAAGATGAAACAGAAAACTGGTAATCTTCACACCTTAGTGCCTTCCACAGCTGTTAACCTGTGTTACACCAACAAGCATTGTAGCAACCTGTTTATTTTCTCTAACCAAACCACGAGTTTCCCTTATAGCCAATTTAAAAACCCCTTTCAAGATTCATTTTCGCTGACCACTTGAGCTCAGCTCCTCCTTTGACAGCGGTTTTGCTTTTAGTTCTGCAGCGAGCTTTGCCTATTATAAAACACCTGAATTTAGCCCAACCAATGTTCCAGCAGTTTGCTCCTCCATCAGATGAAGACAAAACAGAGCCAAACTCACCGTCCTGAAATATTCTGCTAAGTCATCTGGGTCCCAGGTGAGCACGTCGGAGCGGTAGGGGAGGTTCCGCAGGTCCATGCTTGGTTTTCTCCCCAGAGCACTCAGGAGTGTTCACAGCCCTGCTGCCAATGCCACAGCCATGGATTCCCTCTCTGTGGCCACTCCAAGGAATTCTTTGCCCAACCTCCAGCTGGTTCTGTCAAGGAACTGTTCTGGTCAATTGAAATTATGCTGTGAGTTGGTTCCAGAGAGACACAGCTTCCTCTGGTACAAAATGGTCTCTTCTCTGAGAGGTTTCAGCTAGTCAGCCTCACCACTTCCTTTCTCTGAGTATAAATAAGTAAACAAGGAAGCACAGCAGAGGCTTGAAAATGCTCTGCCTGCTACATAGAAGTAAAAACCTCTGGACCCTAATTGCTTTTAATTGCATACATAGATATTTATGTATTTAATTATATTATACATGCATTAAAATATTGTCATGTTATCTGCATAGGTGTGGGTTACTCTTCTGGTAAGCCCCCCCACAAAGAAGAAAATGTTCACTTAAGAGAAACTGCTTTAATTTACCTCAGTACCTGAAATATCCTTCTTTGCACAATTAAAGGTTATTGTCAGAGCTGTACATAATGAGGAACGAATGAATTAATGATGGAATTACAGTCAGCCTTCAAATAAAAAAATCACTCTGTGAAACTACAAAAACCATATAAGTTTAGATGAAAAATTATTATCTTGCCATTGTATCAATAGTTCATTCTTTGGCTACTTCTTATGAGGCTTTTTGTATCTGAAAATGAATGCACAAAACCATATTATTACCACAGGAACATGATAGACTTTCATGTGTCCTGCACAGCCAATTCAGGCACCCTCCTATCAGCAGGTGCCTTTGCTGAGATTACATTGAGTAATTCCAGGTGTGTCCTTTTTTTAACAGACACACTTTTTTTGTCCATTCTCCCTTTTCTTGTTGTGGAGCCTCTTCCAAAGCTGTGCTGCTGTGAATCCTTGGGCTCACTCCTCCATTAGACTGCACTAAAGTTGGCAATTCCTGAGCTTCCTGGGCTGGGAAGAATAGGGGCACAGTTCTGAAGCACTGGGAAGGAAATTTCCTCTTCTTTTTATGGAGAAATGAAATGCATCCCTCTTGTCCCCAGTCACTGAGGGCCTCCTAACCTCGTGTCTGCAATCTGCAGGTGTTGGAGTGCATGTATTGAGATCAACCAGTGCATGTATTTGAGATCAAACCTACAAGTTTGCACAGTAAGAGCTTTCCTTTTGAAATTCAGAGTCTGATTTAGAGTAGCTTTGTTTTTTATGGAGAAATTCTGGTAAATGATGGCAGCATGGTATTTAAAACTCCCTGAAATTAAACTGCTGTCAGAGGTGTTCTAAGCAGAATATCAAATACATGCTACAACTGTGTTTTCTGGGTTCTTAGTTGAAATTACCTATGGGAATCATCTGAGGCATGTCCTGACAATATCACAGAAATAGGTCTGGGGATGAAATAGGACTGAATGAACTGGTGCCAAAGAAAGGAGAAGTTGCTTTGCTGGTGCATTGTGAACAGTGGTAAAGGGGAGGTTACAGATCTCCACCTCAGACATCCCATCACAGCCCCTGATTTCACAGGGAAACAAGCAGGGAGACAGGAAGAAGCCTGTGTTACATTTCTAATTGTTTATTCTAAGATATGTTTCACTACCTTCTAATCTGGTTTCTATCCCAAACCCAGTGTAGCAGATCTAATTGCAATTGTGTTCCTCCTTATTTGTACTAATGTGAAACTAATTAGTCTGGTCAAAATTTATGCTGGTGGTGTAATAGGAGAATTTCAGCATCATTTATTCTGATGCTGAGAAAGAAGGAATTCAGTTACCTCTGAAATGGATCTCCCAGGCTCAGAGCAGCTAACACAGAAATTCTAACACATGGATCTATAATTATTTGCTTGCATCCTGTCAGTGGCACTGAGTACATCACAGCTATGTGCAGATTTCATGCATTTCTTGCAAAACCCAGCTGCACACGAACTTGAGCTCTGTCTTTCTTTAAAACTTCTTTTGTAACATCATAAGCACACCAGATGTGGTGCCCCAGTAAGGCTTGCTGAGGAAACACCACTTTGTATATTCTATATTTGAATTTTCAGATGTACTACAGCAGTTGGCAATCTCATGAGATGGATTTAAGCTCTTTTAGATTTTTAAAAGCTAAGGAACACTGACTTTACAGCTATTATTGAGACTTTTTTCCTTCTTTTTAAAGAACAAGGTGTTTCACAGGTATTTTATAGCCTGCAGTGACACAACCTTCACACAAAAAAGTGTCTCCTCAGTAACAGCTGCCAATGGTAAGTTCTTTCTGATGCAGTGATGGTGTGGTGATTGATGTTTGAAAATGTGAGACTCAAACCATCCTAGGCAACAGGGGGGGGAAATTCACACTGCCAACATTCTGCTGCCTTCAAAGAGCAGCAACATTTTCCATTTTCTCTCACCTCTCTCTGGTGGTCTTCTGTCCCTGTTTTAAGTGGAGTCAAGGGCTTTGAACCACTTTCAGAAGGGTTTATTTTTCTAGAGTAACTCAGGTTAGGTGTCCATATCCTTTTAGAGCCAAACAAAACAAAGTTCAAACCTTGGAAGAATTTTGTCTTCATGTTCATCTCACTCCCAAAGCAAAGCGGATCTTTATGAAGTGGTTTTCTTTTGTCCTGCCCAAATTTGTTTTTATGAGACTGGGGTCTCATCAAAATTTGTTTTTATGAGACTGGGGTAGATTCTTCCTTTTACCCTGGAAATGTTTAGCCTAGACAGCCTAGAGCTGCCCTTTTAACATGACATGCCCAATTCCAGGCTGAATGACCTACCTGTAACTGTGAGAGCCTGCAATGTCAGCATTCATTTGGTGCTTTGCTGAGGCCAGACCGAAGGGAAGGAGAGGTTTTGGATGTGTGGTGGACAAACCTCTGATCATAAGAACAGCCCTGGGGCTGAGGGGGTTCAGATATTTTCTGAAATTTCAGATATTTTCATCACCCACCTCGGGAGGATGAGCACAACAAGCTGCCCTTTGCTTAGCTCTGGGTTCAGAGCAGATAAGGGAGATAAGAGAAGCAGACCCTGTGAGGTGGGATAATGCTTTTTACCACCTCAGTGTCCTCCCTTACACACCTGGCTCAGGTGTGAGTTAAACTCCCCTGGGGAAAGTATCAGGATATTCACACCAAGGCCAATTTGAAAAAGCAATTTGTAGGAATGGAACTTTGAGGCTTCCTCCCCAGCCTGGTGACTGCCAGGGAAAGAGATGGACCCTGAATATGAGACTTTAATGGGAACAGCAGCTGAGGTAAATGCTAACCAACCTACCTGCCTCTGCAAGGTATGGCTTGAATAAAACTCTGTCTGAGACACTGGCTTTAAATCCAAGTTCACATAAAGCAAACAAAAAAAAAAAAAAAAAAAAAGTGTTCTCTATAGGAACTCAATCCTCAGCAAAGATTTTCCTGGAGGAAAAAAAATATGTATACTTGAAGAAGTATCTTTTCCCTTGCCAGTGAATTGTGTTCCTCTGAGCAGGTGTCAAGATGGAGTTTAGGCAATTCCAAAAGGCCTGAAATCCTAAAATACAACCACTGTGGTGTGCAGCTGGACTCTATTCAGAAACCAAAGAGAATCAAATATCTACTAAAGTCCTGTAAAAAATTAGGCAAATGCTTAGATATATTCTAGCAAGAGCAGTTTGCTCAGGAACATGTTTTACTCCACTCTGTTGGGTCATAAGTGACATAATGTGTCTGGTTTGTCCAGAAATGTGGTGAACAAATGCAGAGAACACTTAGGAGACCTCAACAGAACTGTCTGCTCAGGAAAGACTGAAAAAAATGCTTGCTAAGCTTGAGAAAGGGAAGTTGGAGATGAGGGAAGGAAAAAAAAGGAGATAAACTTTGTGACAGCTAGCAGTCAGCTGTTCTCATGAGCTGTGAAGGGCTCTGCTAGCCAGAAAAGCTGCTGCAAGATTCAGAAGGAGGAATTGGGGACTGAAGAACTCTCCTCCAGTACTTGGGCTGCTCAGTGCAGCTCAGTTCACAGGGTCAGCTGTCCTGTGACACAGAGGGGGCCAAAAGGACACCTGGAAATGTTCTGGTTTGGACATGACCCTCCTGAGCTAACAGTGCCTTCAGGTACAGGGCTCTGCCAGTGAGCACACTGAGCTCACCAGTTTGATGGAGACTTTGGAGCCTAAGTAAAGATGAAGCATGTTAAAAACACACCCTTTTGTTACCATGATATTTTATGAAAAACACTTTCACCAGGATTTCTTCTCCTGGGAAGAACAGAAGCCTCAGCTTCTCCATGTTTTGCTCCTCTGGAATGTGATCTGGAGAATTGTTTACCCAGCATGTGAATCGTTTTTAATTAATGACCAATCCCAGTCCAGCTGTGTCAGATTCTCTGAGACAGCTAAAGATACGATGATTATTTTAATCAAATGAACTATTGACACCCATAAGCAGCTCTGACACTGTTTCTAAGTGATCTTTTATTTAGTCAGGCAGTTGTTTTCTAACCTAAGCAAAGCTACTTTGTAGCTTCATTCTATAGAAACTTGCAGAGTTTATACTGTAAACTGGTTGCCAACGTGGGATTTTGGTCATTTTTGCAGTTGCAATGTTCCTGTCCATACACAAATTCAGAACTGGATTCTGATCCAACAGATTTCCAATTCTCTAAATATTTCAATAGCTTGCTGACCCGTAAGCAAAGCACTTGTGATTTTGCAATGCTGTGAAAAATAAAAAAAGTTTCTACAGCTTTTCCACTAACATATACTCATTTCAGACCTTCTCAGGAAAAGATTTTGTCAGTCCTGAAAGTTTTCAAGAGTAAATTTCACAGACCAGAAAATACACAGGTGACTCTGAGAAAAAAAGCTGCTGCTAGCCAACATCATCTTGGGTATAGTTTTGGTTTTAATGTTAGTTTTGTTTTCAATCTTTATGTTCCTCTCTATGACTGGCTTAGAGTTTCCAAGGAGCTGAACTGTTGAACATCCCATGCTGTTCAACTTTTCATTGTTATGTTCAAAATAACATGAATAAGAGGCTTTTTTTTTTCTATAAAGAAGCATTTTTGCATATATTTTGCATCTATTTTAAACTGTACACATGTATTGTACTATAAGTGGATGGAAGACAATTATTTTTATCCCCTGGCTCATGATGAAGGAGGGCCAGCACAGGCCAGAAGTCCTTGTGCATTGGAGCAGTCCTGATCTGTCAGGGCTCTTCTCTGAGATGTGGATCAAAGTGGCAGCAGAGTAGGATCTCACCTTGATCAGAGAATGCACCTTCCCATCCACGTATTGAATACCTGCAACCACTGTTTTCCAGACAAATGGCAGAGGGTTCAAATGGATAAAAATATATTAATGTTTTTCTCTTTCATCTCCATCCAACGAAGAAAATTTGAGATTGTGTAGGAGAGAAGATTCAGTCTCATTTTGCCATCTAGTGGCAACACCTTGGCTTGCTGAGATGCATCCCGGAAAAGCGAGCTGACATGAGCTAGAGGTGGGAATGAGTTCCTAATTCTTTGAAAAAATCAGTCATTTTTCTACTCCAAATACTAAGAAGCCTAGTTACATTTTATAGCAGCACTGCACAAATAGCCACGTTGCTAAAGTGAGTTTCCATTTGCAGGTACGTGGGTGAGCAGAGCCTATTTCAGCAGCCCACTGTGTTTAATCATTTTATGAACCTGGATCACTAGGAATTTTTTTCCTTGTGGATATGATTCATTAACTTCCCTTTCTACTTGCTCTTGGATTTTTATCAAGACAGTGGTATAGCCAAGCAGTTTATCTTTAGAAATACAAAGGACAGCTCAAGGCAGACTGGCTGGACAAGCCACTTCTTCCTTCTTAAGGAGGAAACCAAAAACTTTTAAACTTTTTAAAAATCATTACAATTTTGTATTCAATTTATAGGTTTTTTTATATGATTTTCTGTGCATGTCTGTATTTCAAGATTTATAAGTAAGTAATATTATAAGTATTTTTTTATAAGTAATTACTTATAAGTATTTTTTTTTCCTTTTTCCACAGTTTTGTGAGATACTGGTCATTATCTGGACCTGCAAGATCCTATGGTGCTGCTTATGGAATAAGTGAGTATAGCCTGGCAAGTGGCAATGCTCTGGAGGGTTGGAATTGTTCTTTGGGGTCTGGAACAGTGGGGCTGCATCCCTGTGCCAGAAATGCTGAGCTGCCACAGCAGAAGTAAGCAGAGTTCTGGTTAATGGACCCACAGGGGAGCATTAGAGATGAAATGACACTGAATGACTAGTGTTTGTAGATAAAAATATGCAGGGTCTATCTTAGATCTGCTTAGAAGCAGTGGAAAGCAGAGATGTGGCCACTGAGGTTGTTATCTATAGTAATGCAACTATATAAAAGCACAGGAATAGCAAATAAGAAAATGTGTAAGAAAGAAAGTGGAGGGAAGGATAAGAGAGGAAAGATCTCATCACCTGTGGATCCAATAACTAGACTTGATTGAAGAGACTTGATTGTTGCAATTTTGGTGTCTGGTGGTCTGAGTGATGCTCACAATCTTGATCCATCCGGGTGGGGGAAAGCCCAAGGAACACCGGGGTCAGTGGGTAAATGCACATTTGGGTTTAGATGGAACATACGGGTACCTCCCCTGGGGAGGGGAATTTTACACTGTCCGAAGAGTCTTTGGTGGTTTATAACCCCTTTTAAGGCATGAGCCTGCCTCTCACTTCAGCAAAGTTAAGCCAGTTATGCCCCTCGGAAAGGATAAAAGCCTTCAGCCCCAAGTGGGTGAATGTTCCTCACCCTTCCTTGCGGGCAGGGGCGGACATTGGCACGAAAACAAACACCACGGTCTGTCTGACCTTCTCCTAACCTGGCCCAAAGCCCAGAGCCTCCGGGGGTGGGTGTGCACCTCCTCTGGCTCATGCAGGTCAGGTTTCACCACCACGGCCCCAAAAAGTCTGGTCCTCACCCCGGGCCGGCACAGCAGAGCACGGGGTGCCTCCACAACAGAACCAAGAACTAAGAACCGCTCAGAATCTCACACAGGTGCACTTCATAACGCAGTGGAGATTTGGGCCAATGAAGGCTCTCCTTGGCATCAGACATTGTTTGAAGGATTTCTTTCAGTAGATGTTTCTGATCCCCCCAAAATTTGCCTTTGTTAGGAGGCATTGGAACAAGCAGCACGAAGCCTTCCAGCTCTGCAAGTACGAATAGGTTCAAACCCGGACGTTGTTATCTGAGGTCTAATTACACTGATGATTGGACTAGGTGGTCTTGAATGACTCTTCCAACCTTGACTCTTCTGTTATGAGAGTTTGGTGGTGCTGCCGTACCTCTTACAGCAACTCCTCGCGTACAGGTGGACAAGCGTAGGACAGAGAGGCAAAGCAGGGCAGGCAGAGCAAGGCCAGACCCCCGCGGGTGCTGCCGGGGGTCCATCCGGGGAGGGGCGGCGCGGTGCGGGGGGCGGTGCTGCCTCCCTTCCTCCCCCGGCCCGACCGCAGAGCGGCCAGAACGGCGGGAAAGGCGCGGGCAGGAGCGGCTGGATGGACGAGAAGGTGAGCGCTGTCGGGGCTGCGGGGAGCGCCCCTGAGGGCACGGCTCAGCTCGGCGGGGACCTGAGCCCCGGGCCCCGGCTGGGAGCTGGTCCGGGCCCCGGCTGGGAGCGCAGGCAGGGCCGGTCCCGACCCCGGCCCCGGCCCCGGCCGCAGCCCCAGCGCGGAGCCGCCGCGCCCGGGGTCAGCCCCGCTAGCACCGGGGGGTGCGAGCAGAGCCGGTCCTGCCTCTCCACACAGCCCGGGCGCCCTCGGGCCGCTTCCCGGAGTTGGGATCCACGGCGGGGCCGGGCCACGAGGCTCCGAGGAGGGAATGCGGCTGGGTTTTATCCCGCTCTGAGCACGTGTTCCCCCAGTGGGCATTCCCACCCTCGTCCGAAGTTGGTTTTTAGTCTTCATAAAAGATGAAATCCCTTGGAGGTGGAGAGGTGCCATCACCTCGTGGCATTCACGTTAGGTGGTGATCTTTTATCGCTTTTTATCGCTTTTTATCACTATTTATCACTATTTGCTGGTGATCTTTTATCGCTATCCTTTCCCGTAGAGGTGTCCGATAAGGGCCATTGACCAGTTCCTAATGCTGATAAAAAAGGTCGAAACGGATGTTTCAATTAGTATAAATCACTTGTTACTGAGTTTATTTTGTTTGCTAGGACATCCATGGTACTTAGTGCTCTGTCCCCAGGACAGCTCCTACCCCGATGGGTTTGGAGGATCGGGATCCGGCCCTGCCCACCTGCCGACCCCGTGCACAGGGACAGACAGAAATGGGTTTAATTGCAGAGAGATTACCCTGCACTGATAATTCTACTGCTCTGAGGACCGTGAAGGATTAAATAGCACTTGTTTTGGCTGGTGCATTTGACGGCATAGCGTCCAATTTTAGAAATTTGTGGAGATAAGATTTCCCAGGAGCCTGGGAGGTGGTGGAATGCATTATGAGGTTTAAATTCGTTTTTGTTGTGCCAGTATGCATTACCCACTTAAGCTGTGGATACATTATATCTCCACCAAAACTTCCCTTTCATTTTTTGTGTCAGTATTGGAAGCCGAGTAAATAAATTTTCCCCTTTTTGGTTGAAACTTGTGCTTCATATATTATGGTTATATTTTCCTCTGCCAAATTCATGTTAATAGGCTGAGCTCCTAGATTCGTACAATTAACAATACTAATTGTACAAATTTAGGAGAATAATTAGCACTGCTAATTATTCATTAGCAGTAGTCATCGAAATGCTTTCAGGCTTAAGCATGGTTACAGCCATTAGCACAGTGACCATTACAGATGCAGAAAGTGAAGTTTTCCATCCGGTGAGTCAGGTTGGGTGATTTATGTGCTCAGTCTGGTTCATTCTGGTGCTGATTCCTTCTGTGAGGAGAATAAGAACTCCTTCACTGGAAAACTTGATTTTCAGTGGAGACATGCTGGCATAATTTCCAGTCTCATTGTCTGAAAAAGTGAAAGAATACAAGTCTCGTCGGGGTTTTCCCGGATAGGTTATTATCCCGTTAAAAACAGGGAAAAGCCACGGTGCACTTTTTGGAGACACTGCTATCCATAGATTCCCAAGTGAGTGTGCCCCGAGGCTTAGTTAGTCTCAGGCATTGTTCTGTGCTACTTTTACCGTAACACTTTGTCCTGATTGTAAAGCTGTCAGACGATCCCCTTGAATGGAAGCTGGAGCACCTCATTCAGGGTTTGCATAAAATGCACACTGAGACCACAGCGATTATTTACCCTGAGTATGTCCCTCAGCCTGGTGTAGCTTCGGGCTGTTTATTTCAATGGGCCATCAGCCCATTCTGTGCCTCCATTTGACTGGGGTAATATGGGCTAAGGAAAACCCATTGAATTCTGCCTTTTTGGCCCATTGTACCGACTTACATGGAAAGTGTGAGCTTGTTTCACTGCTCAGACTAGAGATAAAAGTCCCTTTTCCCGTTCAGAAGATCTCTGTTCTGTCTCCTGGAAGTCCCCATGCTGTTCAGCTAAGCAGTGAAGATGTTCAGGAACACATAATCACAGAATGATTCTATGCAGGTGCTTTTATTGAAGAGCTCTGGGTGTCAGGGGCACAGATCCAAATCTGACTCTGACATGGGTTCGGGATGAACACGTTTTTATACCTTTATTGTTATATAACTACATATTAACAATTAAACTTATATTGTTCTATTGTATACATTGATTTCATCCAAGCATGGATTTTGTAGTTTCTATCAAACCCCCCAAACATCATTTCTCATTATTCTTGTTATGATTAAACAATGATTATGTCCAATTACCTAACAATCATATAATTTATCATAGTCATTAAATGCTTATACAGGTGCAGCCTGACATTTTCCCAGGGCCTACCAGGCCTATCCTTCCTTTCTAACTCCCTTGAATGTTCCAGGATTTTAGAAACATTTTATCCCTATACTATCAAAAGTACCCTTGGTCAGGGCCAGTTTGAAGCAAGTTACATTTAGGTGCCATGCTGGTAAAAACTCCATCCTGCTGTGACAGGATCGTGGGGTGTACTGCTCCTGTTGGAAATTACACAGATTTTACATTTTCTTGCTAACTTTAGTCAGGGTTTCTTTCACCTTTGCCCCGGGGGAGGACAATTGCAATTTTTGGAATTCTTGAAAATAACACTTGATTATATAATTCTTTCCATCTCTGTTTTCTCGATGGACGAGCTGTAGATCCTAGTTCTTGGGAATGGTCAATTAGTCTGACATTGCACGTAGAATTCTTGGTATCACCACGAAAATTACTCCATCCCACATCTCACCCATATTACAGAGTTATAGGATGGAGTGAATTTCGTGGTGATACCAGAAATGCATGCAATTAGTATTCCACAGGTGGGGATTTCCTCATGTTCTAAAATCTCAGTAGCACTCCTGAACAATTGTTCATTAAAGGCTGTGTCTTTTCTAATTTCATCTCGTTTTGTAACAAGGCCAAGGATTTGGCCAGTCTTCAGGAGGTGCAGTTAATTTTCCAATCTGTGCAGTTTCAGGAGCACTTGGAGCCTACATAAGCATTAGCTGAAGTTTTTCCTCCAACTTTTGTTTTCCTTTTTGTCCTCCTGTAACTGTCTCTGCAGCTGTTCTATTTTCAAGGACAGTAATAATAATTCAGCTGCTTTCCAGTGCAGTGGTCAGTTCTTGTTTCTCTTTAATATTATCTCTTCTGTGCTGGCAGGCAACCTTCCACTAGCCCAGGTTTCTTCAAGCCCCATCCAACCTGGCCTTGAACACTTCCAGGGATGGGGCAGCCACAGCTTCCCTGGGCAACCTCTGCCTGTGCCTCACCACCTTCACAGGGATGATTTTCTTCCCTGTATTCAATGTAACCCAGTGTCTTTCTCTTTAAAGCTGTTGTGATGTAATGGGTCACCTTGACTCTGTGCTCCAGCTCCCTCTTGCAGCAACAGGCAGCTGCTGCCTGTGTTTTGGCTTTGCAAGCCCTTGCAGAGCTGTAGGAAACTGTAGTTCGGGCTCTAACAGAGTTGCTGGACTTTGTGTCAGGTGGAGCAGGCTTGGACAGTCCTTGGGATGGGAGCATTGGGAGGCTCCTCAGGTTCCCTGAGAGCAGAGGGGTTCATTTGCCCCTCTGTGTGCTGGCCAGCAATGGATCCTGTGGTTCCCTCATGGGGTTGGGATGCTCCCAGCTGGGAGGCTGAAAGCTCTCTGCTCACAAATCACCACCACCATCTCCTCCTTCAGACATGGACCAATGGAATCAACGAGGCCAGCAAGATGGCCCTGCTCGCCTGGGAGAAGGAGACAGGAATTGAGCTGGTGCAAATCAACGGGCAGAGGCGCTACGGGGGACCCCCGCCAGGTACAGCAGAGTGGGGCCCAGGAGGGGACTCACCCTTGATAAAAATAGGTTAGAAACTGCTGTAAAATAGTTGATAATTGTTAAGCATGTACCATAGCTGGTTATGGTAAAAGGGCTTAAAAGGGTGGTTATATGAAATTACACCGAAGTAAAGTGCACCTCTCCCCAAGCGACACCAGCCAGCCCCGACAGAACTGTAATGGGCCAATCAAGTGCCTTAGACCTTCATGCAAATGAAGGATCCCAACAGAAACCAATCCAAAGGGATAAAAAACAGGATAAAAAGGGGCATCTGACCCAGGGAAGGTGGGTGGCCTCAGTGGGAAGGAGGGTGCCGCTGTACCTGTGTCATGGACACATTTTATGAAAAATCCTTTCCTTAGGATTTTTCCTCCTGAGAAGCTGAGAGGCCTCAGGTACAAAATGTAACCAATGGTTATCTGCTGCTGTGGAATGCAACAGGTGCATCTGGGATTGGGCTCATGTGGTTGTTTCTCATTAATGGCCAATCACAGTCAGCTGGCTCAGACTCTCTGTCCAAGACACAAGCTTTTGTTATCATTCCTTCTTTTTCTATTCTTAGCCAGTCTTCTGATGAAATCCTTTCTTCTATTCTTTTAGTATAGTTTTAATATAATATATATCATAAAATAATAAATCAAGCCTTCTGAAACATGGAGTCAGATCCTCGTCTCTTCCCTCATCCTAAGACCCCTGTGAACATTGTCACATACCTGGAACATTAGGACATCACTGGTGCTGCAGCATCCTCGAGGGAACGCTCCCCCTTTCATTTTTATTACAACAAATGCTGAAATCACCGTTTTTACAGCCGTGTCCCCGTGTCCCCGCAGGCTGGGTGGGCGGCCCGCCGCCGGCCGGCACCGAGGTGTACATCGCCAGGCTGCCGCAGGACATCTACGAGGACACGCTGATCCCGCTGTTCGGGAGCGTGGGCCGGCTCTACGAGTTCCGCCTGATGATGACCTTCAGCGGGCTGAACCGCGGCTTCGCCTACGCCCGCTACGCGTCCCGGCAGGACGCGCGCAGCGCCATCGCCGCCTTCCACCGCTTCCAGCTGCGCCGCGGCCGCGCCATCGTCGTCTGCTGGAGCACGCAGAAGCGCGAGCTGCTCGTCAGCGGCCTGGGCGCCTGGGTGAGCCAGCAGGAGCTGGAGGCCACGCTGCAGAGGGTCACCGAGGGGATCTGTAGTGTCACCCTGCACGCCAGCCCCTCCCAGACACAGGCCAGGCTCGCTGTGCTGAAGTACAGGTCGCACGAGGCTGCTGCCCTGGCCAAGAAAGCTCTGATGGAAGGTGAGTGGTGCTGAGGTATGCTGCTTGGGCTGGGCTTCCTGCCTCCAGACTTGGCTGCAAGGTGACTTCAGCCTTGAGACACCCTTTGCTCTCTCCCTGTATTCTGTGGGATGCCAGCTGCCCATGGTGCAGTTGTTTTCCAGCAGTCCTACTAGTGGTGGGGTGAAGGGGCTGCTCAGAGCAGGGGCATCACCAGTTCAGGGCACCCAGAACAATAACCAAGTCATTAAACCTTTCCAGTGGAGCTGCCCAACACCTCAGTGTCCCTTAAACACTCCTGATGGAGCTGCTCAATCCCTCTGAGCCCTGTCCCATGACTGCAATGCCCTCATGGGACACACTTCCCATACATCCAACCAGGACCTCCAAAGTCTTGGTTTGTACCCATTCCTGCCCCAGCTGAGGAGCATTTGACTTTGATACCTGTTCACCTTGGCCCTAAAATCATGCTGCCCCTAAAATCCTGGAGAGGGATGGGATGGGATGGGATGGGATGGGATGGGATGGGATGGGATGGGAGGATGGGATGGGATGGGATGGAGGGTAGGTGAGCATCTTCTGTCTCCTAGGGAACCTGAGGCTCGGGGAAGCAAAGATGAGGGTGGACTGGCTGGATCCCCAACTGAAGCAGAAGCTGCAGCTGTGTGAGGAGGAGCCACCATCCAGCTGGGTGCAGGGAGGTGAGAGCCCAGCAGTGCCCCTGCCTCTGTCACTGCAGAACGTGCTGGACTGCCTGAACACGCTGTGCTGGAAGCATCACCTGAGGACACCCCTGATCATGACCAAGTGTGTCCAGATGAACCCCAACGGGTGGCAGCGGTTCTGGTACCAGGTGGCCATCCCGGGGTCCCACGTGCCCATCAGTGGCTTCACGTGGATCTCACTAGACAGGCAGGGCCAGAGCGAGCACGAGAAGGCCAAGGTGGTGGCAGCCCTGCACGTTCTGCGAGTGTTGGCCGAGTCCTTGGTGAGTCCTTGCACAGCCAGCTCCCTGCCTTTCCCAAAGGGTCCCCTGGGAGGGTGGGGCTGTGGCACTTCTGGGAGGGAGCCAGGCTGGCTGGCACGGCTGAACACTGTCAGCTCTGAGCTGAGGATTTCTGATTGGAAGCACAGGATGCAAGAGGAGGGGGGTTGAGGCTGAGGGCAGAGCCTGACCCTTCTCTCTCCCCTGCAGGGTGCCAGCTGAAGTAGCAGCTGCTCTGCCACAGCCACGACTGAGCCCCAGCCCTGCTGGGCTCCCAGCCCTGTTCCAGCTTCCTTGGAGTTGTTTGCATCAGTTTTGAGAGCTGGCTCTGGAGGATAAGGGCTGCTGTCCTGTTCCACAGCAGCCACCCTGTCCTCGGGCAGCCCTCGAGTTGGTTCTAGTTTTGGGTTGTTGGTTTTCCTGTTGCCCAGTTTGGTTCTGTTAAGCTGGTTGGTGTGGTGTTGGAGAGCAGATCCTGGAGAAGCAGCAGCAGCTCTTGGAGGGGCTGTGCCAGCACTGGATGCCAGTGTGATGGAGGGAATTCCTCCACTGGCATTCCTGGCTCCTGAGGAGCAGCCTCAGGGGAGGACAAGGCCACACACAGAGAGTGTCCCAGGGGTCACAGCTGTCCTGTTGGCTGGTGGAGCTGCTGTGTGGGGAGAGGAGTGCCTGAAACCTGTTTGCATAGTGAGGAAGCAGCTGTGGAGTTGGCAGCTGTCCATGAATGATTCCTCAGCAGTGGCATGTCTGGCCACACATGTGTTGTTCTTTTGGGATTAAAGAGTTCTGGAGAGCACTAGCTGGGTCAGGTCATCTTTTCCTCTGCATCCTCAGCTCCCTGCCTGTCCAGTGCATCTCAGTGCTCTCCCCACACACCAGGAAAGGCAGGGGAAGGGACAGGGTGGGATGTGGAGCCTTCAGAGCCTGGTGGGCCCATTGTGTGGGAAGCAGCATTCCCTAACACCTTGATCTTTGGTGTCTTCTACTCACTGGGCTCTTTCTCACCAGCTTTTGATACCCCTCAGGCTCCTCCAAGTGCCTCCTGATGTCCTCCCATGTCTTTTGGTGGTTCTCTGGGATATCTGGTAGCACCTTGTGGGGGTTTTTCCTTTTGTTTTTCTCTGTATTAGGGAATTTTCCCATTTTTGTTGCTAAGGAGCAATAACCATTCCAAGGGAGGGTCCTGCCTTCCTTAGCAGACACCTGTCTTAAAAACCAGGACACCCCTTTATGCTCTCCAGAGCACTTTCAGGTGTCTCAGCTTTGTTGATTGCCCACCTTCAGCCCCAGGAGTGAAGCCCTGGGCCAGCAGTGCCTGGGGCTGCAGCTGGTGCTCCAAGGGCTCCCAGGCAGTGCTGGGAATCCAGTGGGGGATGTGAGCTACAGCCAGGAGTAGAAATGCTGGAACTGCACCAGATCCTCCCCATTCCCCAGCAGGTGCAGGCCATGTCTGATGCTGTTCCAGGCCCTGCTGCCCACTCTGCCCCTCCCCAGGGAGGGATCCCTGTCCCTCTCCCTGTCCCTGCTCATGGCACTCTGTGACCCACCAAGTCTCTGGCAGCACCCAAGTCCCATCCCTCTTCTTTTGGAGATCCCCAGGATCCTCCAAGAGTCTTGGGGTGCACTCTCTAGGTTCTTTCTTGCACTCCCAGGAGTCCTTGCCTCATGAGGATGAACCATCAGCACAAGGCGTTGGGAAGTGAAAGGCACTGAGTTTATTTCTAACAGAGACAAAGTCTTAATTAATTAACAAAAGGGTAATTGACCTGCTAGGACAGCAGGGCAGGAAAGTGATGAACCTATCAGGACCCCATGTCACCCCCTCACACCTCCTGAGAACTGCCCTGCCTCCCCCCCCATCCCAAAACCCAAAGGACCCCCAAATTCACCAGCAAACCCCAGCATTATGCCCCTTCCAGCACTGCATCCCCCACCAGAGCCCCCAGCCCTGTCTCCCCATATCTCAGCACCCCCCTCGCCCACCAGGGATGTTCAATCACAGCCCCTTCCCCCATCACCCCTTCAGCAGGAGCCCTCAGCCATGTCCCGCCATCCCTCCACTGCCCACACCAGGGACCCACCAGTGGCCCGGTCAGTGACCAGAGCCCCCCAGCCCTGTCCCCCCATGCATCAGAGTCCCCTCTCATCCACAGAGCCCCCCAGCCCTGTTCCTCACCTCACAGCCCCTCCTCGTCCCTCACGGACCGTTCCCAGTCCCTCCGGCAGGACCCTCAGCCGCCTACCCCCAGCCTGTTCCCCCATCCCAGGGCCACCCCCGGTCCTCCCGCGGCGCCCCCTGCCCCCCATAACCGCTGTACCCTGCGGGCCCCCCGCCCGCTCCGACACGCGCTGCCCCTTTAAGACCGCGCCTACAGCCCAGCTTGAGTGGCAGCCCTAGGAGCCAATCAGAACGCCAGCGTCCTGCCCACCGACTGTGGTAATATTGCAATGAGGCCACGCCCCGCAGGCGGGCACTCCCAAGGGCTGCGGCTCTGATTGGCCGCGACCCACGAGGAGGACGCAGAGAGCCCCGCCCCCGCGCCAGGCGGGGCGGCAGCGCGGAGGGGGCGGCGCCTGAGCCCCGCTCAGTCGCTGTCGCTGTCGCCGCTGTCACCGCCCTCCGCCGCCGCCTCCGGCTCGGCCTCGTCCCGCAGGTCGGCGAAGAAATCCTCCCCGCTGCCCAGCGCCTTGCTGCTGAGGGCGCGCAGCGGCCCGCCCTTCTTCTTCTTCCGCCGGTAATCATCG
Organism: Molothrus ater; assembly: GCF_012460135.2. Lineage (NCBI taxonomy): Eukaryota > Metazoa > Chordata > Aves > Passeriformes > Icteridae > Molothrus > Molothrus ater. The sequence continues at coordinate 3,552,149 of NC_050492.2, read as the reverse complement.
ACCACCATGGAGCCGAGCGCCGACACGTCCCAGAACTTCACCTTCTGGTCGTGGCCGCTGCTGGCCAGGAGCTTCCCGTCCGCGGCCACGGCCAGCTGCTCGATGGGCTCGCCCAGGTGCTGCCCCACGCAGCCCAGCACGCGGTTCGGCAGCACGTTCACCGCCCTGGGCACGGCACGGGGCACTGAGGGCCCTGCAGCGCCCGGGACGCCGCCTGCCCTCCTGTCCTGTGAGCTGGGCAAGGCTGATCCCGTCCCACACCCTCCTCGTTCCACCCCGGCCCATCCCACATCTCCCCTTCCACATCCCATCCCATCCCACGCCATCCCACCCTCCACAATTCCCTGTCACCCCCTCCCCATCCCACCCCACCTCATCTCCAGCCCACTCTTCTCCCCATCCTATCCCACCACGCTCCCCTCCCTCTCCCATCTCACACCCCACAATCCCTCCGGATCCCACACCCTTCCATCCCATCGCTCTCTATTCCCCCTCACCCCATCCCACAGCTCCCCATCCCTCCCCAGCGCAGCGCTGACCTGATGACTCCGTCCAGGGACCCCACGCACACGATGCTGTCCGTGATGGGCACCATGCAGTCAATGGTCTCTGCCCTGAGCGCAAAGCGGTCGCTGGCGGCCCCGAAGCCGTCCCAGTTGAAGAGGTAGATGGTGCCTTCACTGGAGCCACACGCCACCTTCCTCCCCCTCTAGGCACGAGGGAGGGCAGTGAGGCAGAGGCAGAGCAAAAAACGGGGCAAGGACAGGGGGCTGTGGGATCCTGCTCCACGCTGTGGAGCGGAGCCAACCTTCATCAGCACCACAGAGGTCAGGTCGCCGTTCTGCGGCTCCGAGAGCAGCTCAAAGCGCCGTCTCTTCACGTTATAGACACCCAGAGTGCCATCGCCACTGTGGGACGTGGAAGGGACACGCTGTGAGCACGGGACATGGCACAGGGCGCTCCAGCCACGAATGGACACGGCAAGCCCGACCCCACGAAGCCCCTGCGGTACCTGGCTGTCAGTAGGATCTTCCCGTTGCCATCCACAGCCATGGCGCTGATGTACTCCTCCTGCTGCCGTGCCTCCAGGATGGCGCTGCCCCTGCGCAGGTCCCACACCTTCACTGCCCCGCCGTCGTCACCCGTGGCAAAGATGTGGTTGTCGATGGGCAGCACGCAGTTGAGAGCTGCTCTGCAGAGACCCCGGCCCACGGTCACGGCTCCCGGAGCAGCGCTGCGGGCTCTCCCTACGGCCCAGGGCTGCGTGGCCGTGCCGCGGGACGGAAGGGGACAAGGGGACAATGCCCCACCGTTGAGCCCAGAATGAGCCGCCTGCATGGACTTACTCGTGGGCCTTGGGGAAGCGCGTTTCCAGCCGTCCCTCCTCCGCTGTCAGAATGTGGATGGACTTATCCTTGGACACAGTGAAAAGCTCTGGAGAGCCGCGTTAGTGCCCCCCGCCCGGCGTCCCCCGGTGCCACCCGGTGCCACCCCACGTCCCCCGCACTCACTCTGCCCGTCCTGGGAGAACGCCGCGTCCCGGCACGACTTGAGGTGATGTCCCGAGGACCAGAGCTGCCGGTTCTCCCCCTCGGTGCAGGAATACGAGTACCTGCCGGCACGGGAGTGCTCGCCGGGACCCGCGGGCGGCCGGGGAGCCCCGCTCAGTGTGTCCCAGAGGCGGGACCCCTTGTACTCACAGGTACACATCGCCGTCCACGTCCCCCGCGGCCAGCAGCGGCCGCGCCGGGTGCAGCGCGATGGCGTTGGCCGTGGCCTCCAGACAGATGTCCTCGGGGGTGTCCCGCACCCGCGGCTCCCGCGCCGCCGGCTCCGGCGACTCCTGGGGCTCCTGGGGACAGCGGGGCCGTGGGACCGGGCCCGGGGGCTCCGGGCTCCCGCAGCCCCACGCGTGCTCACCTCCTCCATGGCGGCCGCCATAGCTCCCTGCTCATTTGCATGGTCACGCCTTCCATCATTTACATATACCCCGCCCCTCTGTTTACATGGCACCGCCCGCCCGCGCCTCTCCGGCGCTGCGGGGCCGGCCCGGCTGCGGGATGGCAGCGCCTCGGGGCTCCAGCCTACGGGCGCCCCCGGCCCCATTTCACCAGGCTGCTCCCCGCCCGCCTCCTGTGTTGCTGTTCTTCAGCGCTTCGCCATTGGGAGGTCCACAAGCTCCTTAATTCGCAGCACAGGCTCCCTAATTCGCACCGTCATCTCTTTCTGATCCCAGGAGAGGGGGCAGCCAAGGACCAGGCGCCACTTCGGCCCCTTGCAGGGTCTGGGGGCTGTAGGCCCCCCCTAGAGACCCCAGCCCAGCCAGGGCCCACCAGCAGCACCCCTGCCCGAGGGGCCATCCCAGCTCCCTGCTGGCCCTGCCCTGAGGGAACGAGCCTTGCCTGGCGCCAGCCCCATCTTACCCTTTGCCACGCTTAGAGCAGCTTGCACAGCCTCTGCTTCAGGTCATTGCTCTTGCTGTACCCAAGATCAGGGTCCCATTTCTTCCTCCCACCCTGAGGTACATAATGCTCAGCTGGGATTACTGCCCTCAAATTTGTTAATTTTATACAGGGATGCTGCCCCCAGCCCAAAAAGCTCCCACAATAAATACACTGAGCAACGGTTTGCCCTGTCAGCCCCAACAGTGCCTGGTAAGTAGAAGAGTCCTAGCACCCCTGCTGCTCCAAAGGAGGCCAAAATGTGCCCAGGCCCCTCCTCTCTGCACACACAAGCAGATGCTCACACATAAATTTAATGAGGTTTTATTAAGGCTACAACATTTACACAGCACAGGCTCTACAGCAAAGAACAGAGGGAGGGAAGAGCCCTCAGCCCTCCCCAGGAGAGAGTGGACGGTGTGTGGAGCAAGGACAGCACACCAGCAGGCTCCAGGAAGGCAGCTCCCAGTAGGCCAGGATTCCAGGAGAGGGAGGAAGAAACAGGAGAAATCAGTACTTGGGACGTTTCACCTCAACCCTGGAAGAGAGAGAGGGGCAGGAGAGTGGTGAGGATGCAGGGCAGGCAGCTCCACCCCCCCACCTCCAGAGCTCAGCACTGTCATCCACACTGTCACACCACAGAAGGGACCACTGTACTTACCCATCAGCCTCCAACTTCTTCCTTTTCTCGATGATCTGCAGAGAAAGCACAAAGTCCTGTTACCCTCAGGGCATCTGGCTGCTCACAGCTAGCAGAGGGGCTGGAGGGTGCCAGATACACCTGGGGACAGCTGCAGCCAGGCCAGAGCGAGCTGAGGTGAGCTAATAGGCTGGAGAAGCTTGGCCTGTTTGCCCTTTGCTCCTTTCTGGCCACCACAGATCATTTATTCTCACCTTCCCCAGCCCATCCCATACTGCTCACCCTGCCAGGACAACCCTCCAGCTCTGCCAGCTGGCAAACAGGGAGCCACTAAACATTTCCTGTCCCCTACAATCCCCTATGGATGGCTCCAAACTGATGGTTTTGGGCACATTCCTCTGCTGCACAGCCCAGAGCAAAAAGCCCCATTCTGGGGCTGCTCCCAGGACAAGGGTCTCAAACAGAGCTCCAGCCACCTCTGCAATACTGAAGCCCTGAGCATTTGGCTGATGCTCTGGCAAGGAGCAAACTCAGCTGGTAGGAGCCAGCCCTGGTGCTCACACGCCCACTGGCCATGCCAGGACAGCGAGGACAGGGCTGGGTGGCAGCTCCTGGCACAGCGGCCCCAGCCCAGCCGGGCACTCACGGCGCTGATCTTCTTCCACTGCCGGTCCAGCTCCGCCTTGTCGTTGGTCTCCTTGAAGCGGCGCGTCTTGCGCCCCTCTGACATCTTGATGCCGTACTGGAAGGCTGCCCTGGAGAGGGAGCAAGACATGGCTCAGCACTCACAGGGCATCCTTGGCCTGCCACAGGAAGGGACACATCTCCCCAGCCACGAGCACATGCTCCAGAGCTGGCCTGAGCCCCCGAAGGCAGCGCCTGGGCCAGAGTCTGTCACAGACACATTTAATGAAAAATCCTTTCCTTAGGATTTTTTCTCCTCAGAAGCTGAGAGGCCTCAGGAACAAAATGTAACCAATGGTTATCTGCTGCTGTGGAATGCAACAGGTGCATCTGGGATTGGCCTCATGTGGTTGTTTCTAATTAATGGCCAATCGCAGCCAGCTGGCTCAGACTCTGTCCGAGACACAAGCCTTTGTTATAATTTCATTCCTTTTCTATTCTTAGCCAGCCTTCTGATTAAATCCTTTCTTCTATTCCTTTAGTATAGTTTTAATATAATATATATCATAAAATAATAAATCAAGCCCTCTGAAACATGGAGTCAGATCCTCATCTCTTCCCTAATCCTAAACCCCTGTGGACACAGTCACCTGAGTCCTCAAGAGTGACACTAAAAGCAAACCAGGCCCAGGACCCACAGCTCCTCCTCAGGTTCTCACAAGGGAGCCCCCAGCTTGCTTTAAGCTGCCCCAGCACCCAGGCTTGGCCAGCATGGCCATCCCACCCAGAACCCTCACTTGGCCCCTCCTGAGGGCTGCACTCACTTGGGCAGAGCCTCTTTGTTGTTCATGTACTCGCTGTACTCCTCCTGCGTGTCAAAGTCCCAGCGGCCCAGAGGCCCCTTCTTGTTACCCTGCAGGGAGAGAACGGCTCAGAGCAGCTCCTCAGTTGCTGGGAGGGCTTCTCACAGAGCCCTGCACACCCAGCCACGAGGCTCCATCTCCCACCAGCCCCAGATCAAGGGCCTTGGCTCCAGATCCCCTCCCCAAGAAGTTCCAGACAGATTTTGTGGAAGTCAGAATGAGTAGCATGCCTGTCAACACCTCTGGGTCAAGTGCCAGTGACACCTGTTTGCTCCCCAACACAACAGGGAGCAGATCAGCAAACCCCAAAGCTCACTCAGCACCCAGCTCCAGTGCTGCTTATTCCCCATGGGATCCTCTCAGCTGGCATTGGTGCCTACTTTGCTGGCTGCTCCTCAAGGCTGGTGCCAACATACCTGATCCATTTTGCTGTAGTCCACCTCCTCATCACTGTCCACAGCCATATCATCCATTCTGGAGAGAAAAAGCAAGGGAAGGGTTCAGAGTGGGTTCATGAGATGGATCAGGACCTTGGAGCTGGTGGGAATCGTGTCTCATGGCCTCAGACCAAACACACTCAGCTCCTGGACCAGAGGGAAGTGGCCCCAGCTGCAAGCCCTGCAGGTGACCTGTACCACAAGGCATCCAAGGTTGGAAATGCTTCCAGGATGACTCTGCAGGCTGAAAGATGTTCCTCTCCCACTGAGGGAGGCCACAGCTTCACAACCACATGGATTAACTGGGAATCCAGCAGATTCCCAGCTACCTCAGCCTGCCCCTGGCTCTGAGGGGCAGCAGGCTCCAGGCAGCCACCCACAGCAGAGAGCAGCTAAGAAAACCCAAGGGCTTGGGATGGTTTTCCCAGTCAGCTGCTGCCACAGACAAGGCCAGGCCTGCTCCCCAACAAGCAGTGGGGTTGATGTTCAAGTTCTTACTGCCAGAGAACAGCAGCAGCCCCTCAGCACAGCCTGCTCCCACCCCCAGCTCCCCACTGCTCCTTACGTGGCAGGGTAGCACTCAGCATAGCTGTTGGACATGCCAAAGAAGTCTCCCAGCTGCTTCTTGTCTTCTGGCTTCTTCAAAGTGCCAGCAGTTAAGGAAAGCACCACATGAGCTGAGCCTTACAGCTGCAGGCTGGGCACAGCCAGCTGAAAACCCCCTCCTGCCCCAACACAACCAAACCGGGGAGAGCTTTTGTTTGGTGTGGGAGAAGCATTTCCCTGCTACCAGGTGAGGCAGGACAGCCCCCAGATGTGCCTGTGCCTGCAAGGGCAGCCCAGCCCCACAGCCAGTCAGGCTGGCACAGACACAAAAGGATATGCCTCTGTTCCCTCCCAGCCAGCAGCTCCAGCAAACTTCTCATTGATGGACTTGATGAGCTCCTTGGCTGAGCCAGGTCCTGGGGTAGAGAAAGCAGCAGGTTACATTTGGGGAGGAGAACAGCTCACTGCACAACACTGGGGCTGGGCAGATCCCTTTGGGACACAGTAACAGGCAGAATAAGCTGCCTCACATTAGGTACAAGAGGAGCAAACCAGTTTGGCACTGATGGGATGGGCTGATCCCAGGAGCCCTGGAATCTTACAACAGTTTGTGTTGGAAGGGATCTTGAAGCCTGTCTTGTTCCAACTCCTTGCCATGGCAGGGACACCTTCCACTATCCCAGGGTGCTCCAAGTCCCTGTCCAACCTGGCCTGGACACTTACAGGGATGGGGAAGCCACAGCTTCTCTGGGCAACCTCTGCCAGGGCCTCCCCAGGCTCATAGGGAAGAATTCCTTCCTAATATCTAATCTACATCTCTCCTCTTTTAGCTCAAAACCATTCCCCCTTGTCCCATCCCTCTCGGATACCCACACCACTTGACTCACCTTTGTCAATGTCTGTGGGCTGCAAAGAAGAGGGAGAGACAGTGTCAATGACACAGAGCTGAACCACAAACCCAGCAGGCTGGTGCCAGTGCTGCCTCGCTTGCTGAGGGACAGGACAGGCATCCAGCCACCCAGCAAGCTCTGGGGACATGCAGAGCTCAGCAGGAGCTGACACTGGCACGTGCAGGGGCACAACCAGAGATACCCAAAGCCCCCCAGTGCTCGTGAAGGACTGTCCCACCTGAGATCTGCCCTTTGTGGGACATCTCAGGTGGGACAGCCCCACAAAGGGCACACCTCAGGTGGGACAGTCCTTCATGAGCAGAGACTCACCTCATCATCAGCCTTGGGCTTCTCAAAGTAGCTGTGCCTCTTCTTCTCCTCCTCACGCTCGCGGTCCCTCTCCCTGTCCCTCTCGCGCTCCCGGTCCCGGTCCCGCTCTCGCTCCCGGTCTCGCTCCCGGTCCCGGTCCCGCTCTCTCTCCCGGTACCTCTCCCGTTCCTTGTCCCGTGGCATCTTGGCAGTGGAGGGAACATAATCCCCAATGTCTTCAAAGATGCTACAAGTGGAAAAGAGCCTGGAGTTACATGTGCTGCAGGAAGAGGCCATAACCACCTCCTTGTCACCTGGAGCACACAGGACCAGCACCAACAGCTAAGGACACCAGATATGGAAGTGGTTTCCACATCTGTCAGAGGTATCACTGCACATCTGCTCCCTTCTGCTGCAGGACCTGAGTTGGATGGTCCAGGGCAACAGTGAGCCCTCACCTGCCTCAAGTCTGAAATCCAAACCAGAGCTTGCCTCCAGCCCTGTCCTACAAACTGTAGGTCCAGCAGCTCCAAACTCAGCCCTCTCTAAATGTGGGGGGTGGGCCAAAAAGCCATTCCCTAAGGGACAGAGCTGTGACCCCATAGCCAGAGAGCAGAGAGGCACTTACTTCATATCAGCTTCAGGAGGCTTCTTCTCATCCAGCTTCCCTGCAAGGACACAAGAGCACTGAGAAGCACATCATCCACTCTGCCCCCTGTGCTGCCCCCTGTCCCTGTCCAGGTTCCAAGCTGCAGGAATGGCAAGCCTGGAGGATGTCACCTCATACCCAGCCCCCCCAGGAAGCCACTGTGTCCCCCCCAAGAGGGGGCATTTCCCCAAGGAACTGGGCCTTCATCAGGAAGAGCAGAGCACGACAAGGTACCCTCCCTCACAGCTCTCATTTCCCAGCAGCCTGTCCAATGTGCTCCTGCCTTCAGGACTCAGCACTCAGAAAATCACTGTTCTCCAAGCCCACTGTCTCATGGCACAGGGGAAAACCACAAACCAGAACACATCCTCTTCCCTTGGGATATGCTCCAAGCACTAAAATCCTATTACTTGGTTCCTTTCACCTCCTACCTTTGTCTTTCTTCTTGAGCTTCTTGTTGCGGGTGCCTTGTCTGAGATAGGAGAGGATCTGCGTGAGCTTGCTGATGACGATGTCGTTGGTGGTCAGCGTGGTCTGAGCCTGAAAGGGAAATCCATGAGGAAGCATCCCGCTCCCTTGACAGGAAACCCCTCCCAGAACAACCTGCTCTGGCCAGCTCAGAGCAGTGAGGTGGAGCAGGGGCAGCCCAGCTGGGTACCTCCATGGTGGGGCAGTCGGCCTTGCTGCGGATCAGCGTGGTGGGGATGTCGGTGTCGGCGTATTCATCATCCAGATCCACCACGTAGGCCATCCTGCCCGGCAGGAACAGCTCGTTCCGCTCGTACGTCTTGTTCTTGAACAGGATGCGGTAAATGTTGCGGCCTGGGCAGAAGGAAAAGTGTGGGAAAGCAGAGGATAAGGCCAAAGTGAACCATCTTTAGTTTATCAGCAATATGAGATCACGTCCTAAGTACACACTTCCTTCAGTCCTCAAATTCAGGAATCTCCCCCTCCAATGGTTTTCATTCCTACATTCACCCTCCAGGATTTCTCCAGCATTCACAGCACAGACAAGGTGGGGAACAGCCACATCAACACAGTCTTACCCAGCCGGGTCTTAAATTCAATTTTGTTCTCAGGATCTTCATCTTTCCTAAACAGAAACAGAAACCAGAAGTATTAGAGCCAAGTGAATGGCTCCTCTGCATCCTCCTCTCTGGCAAGCAGCTGCACTCAGGAATGCCAAATACTCAATCACTCACTTAGTTTCTTTCTGGGGCTTCTCCATCATTTCCTCCTCTTCCTTCTCCTTGCTGGCAATCTCAGCTCGTACCTAGATGCAGAGCAAATCCACACATTACAGCCCAACCCATGCCACTGCTGCCCTTCTGTGAGCCCCATCAGATCCCCAGCCCTGCAGCAACCCTTCCCAGGAAGGGAAATCCACACTGCCAGGACCAAGTGGTAACACCCAGCCTGTGTGTCTGAGAGACAGGCCAAGAGCAGCACTGTGATATCTGCACTCACCTTCTGCAACAGGGCAAAGTCCAGACCCTTCACCAAGTGAGTGTGCTCCATGTCACCACCCAAGAACTTGGACTCCTGGATCAACTGTCTCCTCTTCTCTGCAGCAGATTTATCCCTGTGCAATGAGAGCAGAGGCAGGTGAGGGCCAGCCCCCCCAGCCCAGCCTGGCCAGCCAGCCCCCAGCACAGCCCACGTACGCCTCGGCCGTGGGCCCCACAGCCCTGTAGTTGGCCGTGGTGCTGATCAGCTCTGTCTCCTCGTAGTCCTTGTTCACTCCATCCCTCCTCTCCTTGGCTCGGTCCCGGTACTTCTCGGCCAGCTCCCTCTCGCGCTCGATCTCCTGCTGCCGCAGCTTGGCGTAGTAACTGCGGGTGGGACACAGCTCAGGGTTAACAGTGACCTGCTCGTGTCCTTGGGGTCAGCTAACAGCCCTGAGGCCTCACACACACCCACTCTGCTCCCAGTCCCTCCCCAGAAATGCACTACAGCACCATGGGACACAACAGGCCTGGAGGAAACTGCTGTACTGAGGAGCTCTGTCCTCCCTTCCAAAGGGAAGGGGTCCAGTGCAGTCCTGCTGTGCAGACGTGTCCCAAAGCACACAGGGAGCAGTGCAAGGTCCCACCACTGCCCTGCTCTCCCAGACAGCCACAGGGCCTCTCCTGCTTCTTCTGAACGTGAAGCTTCAGCCCCATCCTACTGCTGCCCATCCACAGCTGTTCCCATAAGCAGTGACAGTTCCTCAGCCTGAACTCTTCTCCAAAGCTTTTGAATAATCCATTCAAGGCCCTCTTTGGGAGCACAAGAGACCAGAACTGCTTCCACTGGCAGGACATGATGCATAATGACAAGTCCTGCTGCCTCTCTTTCCCCATTTACCTTTTCTTCTTCCTCCTGCGAGCAGCTGGATCTTCATCCTCGTTGTACTCCCGGGGCATCCTGGAAAAGGGTGAAAAAACACATGTACAGAGCCACATGGGTGACAGATGAACAGAACAGTCCCTCAGAACAGCACAGCACTGAGGTGCTCTGGGATGGAACAGAACAGTTTTTCACCCTTAATTTCCCCCTAATTCTACACTGGCAGCAGGGAGAGGAAGGGAAAAGACTGATTTTCCCTGAACCAAACCTGCCTCCTGCACAAAGTGTCTTAACAGCCACGAAGCCTCGCTCTTTCTTTACAGCAGCCCTGACCCACCTGCTTCCCCCCTTCCCACACTCACTGGCAAAAGACCCAGTAGATATTTCCCTGCAGAGTGCAGGGGAGAGGGTCAGCTGGGCCCAGAGCCCCAGAGGGAAAGGGATTGTCCCATGGACCTGTGAAACAGAGCCCTACTCACTCATGGTGGCGAGATTTGGAGGGTGGCGCAGATGTTGGCGCAGCCCGCGGGGTCATGAGAAGCTTCCTGAAGTCTTCATTGGTCAGCTTGGACCTGCAAGGGAGGGAAGGAACAAAAACCATCACTCCCAAAGAGCTCTGGAGGAGGAGCAGGTCCTGTGTGACCAACATGGGCACCAGGTACCCGTGGAGAGGGCCCAAAGGCTGGAGTGCACCAGTGACTTCCATGGGAACTGCCCTGGGGTCCCTCAGTGCAGCCCAGGGCCCCAGGGCTGTACTCACTGGTGGAAGGAGTGCGAGTCGTCCACATCGTGGCCCTCGGGGGCCAGGGGGTTGGAGAACGGCTCATCTGGGGACAGGAGAGAGAGAGCTCAGGCACTGCCTGCACAGCTTCACACCCTCCCAGGAGCCACGAAGGGAGCGGTGTCCGTCTGTGGCTCCGAGCTGGATCCCAGCCCGAGCTCACCCGGGCCGGCCTGCACAGGACACGGGGGTCCCGGTGCCACTGCCAGCCCCGCAGCCCCGCGGCTCTGTGCCTTCTAGGGGGTGTCCCAGGGCCCCCCCGAGGGTGTCCCGTCCCCCGCACCCCGGGACTGCCCCTGCATCCTCTCCAGGGCCCGAAACACCGTTCGGCCCCACTCCCGGGGCGCCCCGGTGCCAATCCCCGTGCTGAGGCCCATCCCCGCCGCACCCCCGCCTAGCTCCTCACCCTGGGCTGCCCAAGGGTCCCGCGGGGTCCCTGCCCGGCCCCGCGGGATGTGGCCGCAGCCCGTCCCCCCGCAGAGCCGCCCCTCGCACCGGCCCGGGGATCCCGGGCGCAGGCTGGGCCTACACTGCCCCCCACCGGGCCGCTGCCGCCCGCCCTGCCACAAGCACCGCGACAGCCCCGCGCGAGCCAAGTGAGCCAAGTGTCGGGGGTGTCCGGGAATGCCCCGTGTGCCGTGTCCCTGTCCCCGAACTCACTGTCGCGGTCCGGCATCGCTGCGCTCCCAGCTCCGCTGCGCGACCCTTCCGCTCTGCGCGGCCCTCCCAGCGCACCCCGCGGCCGCCGCTCCCATTGGTGGGTGTGATCACAGCGAGCGCTCCCATTGGCGGGTGTGATCACAGCGAGCGCTCCCATTGGTGGACGTGCCGCAGCGGGCACTGCGATTGGCGGAGGCGCCGCGATCCCGCCCCCGCTGTTGTCCGGGCAGGGAAGATGGCGGCGGCCGCTGTGAAGAGCATCGGGGGCAGGCTGGGCCTGGGGCTGAGGGAGCTCCGCATCCACCTGTGCCAGCGCTCCCCCAGCAGCCGCGGCGTCAGGTCAGCGCGGGGATGGGCCGGGCCGGGGCCGGGGGCGCTCCTCCAGGGGAGCGAGACACCCCCGGGCTGAGCCAGAGAGACCCGCCGCTCCTCCTTCCCTCCGCAGGGAATTCATCGAGCAGCACTACGTGACCCTGAAGAAGGCAAATCCCGACTTCCCCATCCTGATCCGCGAGTGCTCCGGTATCCAGCCCAAGCTCTGGGCTCGGTACGGTGAGTAGGGGGTGCCCGCCGGGAAACACCACCGGATTATCAGGGCATGGTTGGGGCTGGAAGGGACCTCAGGGACCGTCAGTATTTATGACTCGTTAAGCACAGGTTTCCCAGTGTGAGCACACAGACCAGGGGAGTCTCATGTGTCTGGGTGGGACTGGCAGGGAAATGGAGTCCGGGGTTAGCCCAGGTTGGGGCAGCTGTAGGAAGAGTTTTTAGGCTGCTTTCCTGAGGAGAGCACCTTGCTGGGACGAGGCTGAAGGCCACAGGGTTGCTCTTGGATGTGTGTCTGCCCAGGCAGAGCTAACAAAAGGAGACTGGGAAAGGTGTTGAGCTGCCTTGAGTTCTTTCCAAGAGAACAGAGGAGAATAAGAAGGTGGAAATGATAACTTGGGCATGTGGAAGAACACTGGGATGTGGTGATGGGAGCCTGGGCTGTGACATCAGTGCCTTGCAGCAGGAAAGGATGCACACACCTGCCCCCTCTCAGTCTGCCTGTTTTCCCACAGAGTTTGGGAAGGAGAAGAGCATCCCACTGAGCAACCTGAGTGTGGATGAAGTGGGGAAGGCCCTGGAGAGCGTCGTGAAAGGCCATGCATGACAACAGACAGGAAGTACACACCTGCTGGAGACTCGACTGATTATCTTTAATGTCAAAGATGTATCTTTAATTTATCAATTCATAAACACAATGTGCTTACCTTGAGCTTGGTGGTGGCTGAGAGCCCAAGGAATGGCTGATGCAGCCCTTCAGCCCTCCCTGGCACAGGAGAATCTGCCTGGGCTGCAGCTCAGCTCCGCCCCTGCTCCAGGCTCTGGGGGACACCAGGCTGGTGCTTACTGGGTGGTGACAAGAACCAGCCCCCCATGCAGCCAGCACTGGGCACATCAGAACCCTGAACATCCCTTGGGAAGCTGGGCACTGGGGTGAGCAGTTTATTCCTCCCCTGGCACTTCAGAGGAGGTAAGAGAGAGGGTGAGGCCTAGGAGGAGGCAGCCAGTGTGGCCTGGCAGGCACTGAGGGCTCCTGGGGGCTGCCTGACCATGTCCAGCAGTGCCTGTGCCCGCTCCTGCAGCTCTGGAGTGCTCTGGTGCTGCTCCAGGGCCTGGTGCCCACCTTGCCTGGTGAACTCAGCAGCAGCCTGTGTGAGAGGAGAGGGTGAGAGCTGGCTGGGTGCTGCAGCTGATCACCTCTGCCCAAGCCACCACATCCCAGGGCTGAAGGAATTCCCCAGAGCCCTCCCAGAGCTGCATTCCCAATCCAGGTAAACCCCACCATGCTGGTGGTTGGCTGGGAAGGACTTTAAAAGCCCCTCTCATTCCCACCCCCTGCTATGGGCAGGGACACCTTCCACCAAGTGCTCCAGACCTCATCCAGCCTGGCCTTGGACATCGTGGGATGGGCATCCAGCTGCTCTGGGCACCCTGAGCCAGGGCCTGCCCACCTCACAGAGAATTCATTCCTGTGAGCTGCAGCAAGTGGAGCAACCTCAGCAGGAGCAAAAGAAAACTTGGGGTAGAAACAACCTGCCCCAACAGCAGTCCTTGCCAATAAGAAAGGAACTCTGCAGACACAAGAAGGGCTTCCACCCACCCTGTGCATAACAGTGTCCCTTTGGGCAGGGGCCTGGCTACTGGGGGGTGGAGGGCAGTGTGGCAGTCACTGAGGGCACTGTGACTCAGATTATGACAATAATCCCCCTCCACAACAACAACAACCCCCAGAGTAATCATTTCCCATCCCCTCTACAATCCTGCCCCCTGAGCTCTCACCTCTGGGCAGTGCAGGAAGAGGAGGTGCAGCAGCTCCAGGCACTGCCCCACGGCCTCAGGGTCAGGCAGTGTGAGCAGGGGCAGGAGCTGGGCCAGGAGGGGCTGCTGGAGCAGCTGCTGGCACTGGAACTGTCCCTTCTCTGCCACGTTGCACAGCACAGTCAGGACCTGTGGGAGGGACAGGAGGGAGCAGTGAATGCTCCATGGGCACATTCCTGACAGGCTTGGGAGGGCTCCCAACCACTCTCCATGCCATGGAGGTGTGCAGTGGTTTGGGTTAGAAGGGACCTTAAAGCTCACCCAGCCCAACCCCTGCCATGGCCAGGAACACCTTCCACCATCCCAGGCTGCTCCAAGCCCCATCCCTTCTCTGGGCAACCTGTGCCAGGGCCTCACCACTCTAACAGCAAAGAGTTCTTCCAATGTCCCATCTAACCCTGCCCTCTCAGGGTGAAACCATTCCTAGTTTTGTCACTCATGCCCTTGCCTGAAGTCCCTCTCCACCTTTCTTTCTTGTCCTGCCAGGTGCTTGCCCACAGCCAAGTGCCCACCAAACCACTGGATTTGGGAAGCCTTCTCCACACCCACCCCAAGGCACTGTTCATCCCCATGCCAGGCAGACCCAGCCTCGCCACCCACTCCTGCCAGAGTCCCCAATCTCCTAAAGCTTTGGGGCCTTCCAAAGCAAAGGCAGGAGCCTTCCCAGACCTGCTCTGAGGTGGCCCCAAGCTAACACCTCCCTTGGGACCACCCTTATGCTGGGACAAGGCTCTGCCAAGGGCACACCCAGCTGGAGTGGCTCCAGGGGAGGTGGAGACCTCCTGCCAAGCTGTCACTGCTGCCCCATCCACCCCCCAGCTCCAGCACTGGCAGGGTGGGATTCATGTTCCTGACACTCCAGCGCTCCCCCAGCATTGCCAATGCCTGGGGCAAGGTTTACCAGCACTGTGCCCATCTGGGAACACGTCAGGAGCTGCAGCAGGGCTGGCAGCAGGTCCAGGGACAGAAGTGCGGAGCAGCAGGAGGGATCATCCGCTGGGTGGGCACAGAAGGAACAGGTGAACAAAACCAGGGCGGTGCCAGCAGTGCCCAGCTGTGCCAGCAGCTGTGGGACACTGACCTGTGAGGTTGTTGAGCAGCCACAGGCACTCGTGGATGAGGAAGGGGTGCTGCTGCAGGAAGCACTGCAGGATGAGGAACAGGGCGATGAGCAGCCGTCTGTCCAGGCCCTGGCAGTCTGTCTGTGCCAGCAGGTTACTGAGACACCGCAGCACGGGGCACACCAGCTGTGACACAGGGACACAGCAGGGCTTTAGCTGAGCAGTGTCCCCACAGCCAGGCTGAGAACAGCCAGCCCCCTGCCCACCTCTCACCAGCTCCAGGCCCTCGGGAGCCTCCTGGGGGATTTGGGCAGCCAGGTCGAGCAGGAGCGAGGTGAGCGCAGGCACGGCCCCCAGGGCCAGCAACAGCTCATTGTCCTTGTGCCTGCACAGGGAGGGACAGTGCAGTGCCTTGGAGCTTGGAGAGGGGAGACTGCCACATCCCCTCACCAAACAGCAGGGCCTGGGAATTCAGAGTGCTCTCCTGAACCACCACAGGGCTTATTTCATGTTGGAACAGTGACTTATTGCACATTGGAATAGCAGGTTTTTTCCTGAGTTTATGAGAAAATTTAAAAGCCCATAAAAAACAGATTCACTGGAATTATCTGTGTGGGTCTGGGAACAGCCCTGACCCTTGAGCATCATTCCCTACTCATTCCCTGGCTCCAGTGGCAGGCAGGGATTGCTGGCACAGCCCAGATGGGTGGCCCTGGGCCAGCCCCACAGTGTGAGGATTCAGGGAGCTTGCCTTGGGAAGGGTGGGGGACAACTCCAGGCATGGGAAAGCAATCTGGGGGCATTTCAGAGGACTAGACACAGCCTCCTCAGGTTCATCCCCCTTTACCACCCTGTAAAAGAGCTCAGTGATCCTGCAAACAGCTCAGACAGGAGAGCTGGGACACCCAGGCTGGCTGGGGAATTCTTTCCCAAGGGAAAAGGGGAGGCAGTCCAGATCCCCTCACAGGACCATGAGCCTTCATGCCTCGGTTTGCCTGCCCCCAGGGAACTCAAAATGAGGAGAAAACTGCATTTACCTACAAATGATGTAGTGGAGACACCAGGCAAACTCCACAGCTGCTCCCGTGGCAGCCTTGAGGCCAGAGCAGACCAGCTGGAGCATGTGCTGGGGGAGAGCAGAGTCCAGGACCAGCCTGGGGACAGAGAGCAGAGTTAATGGAGGCACAGGCTGGAGCACAGGCAGGACACCAACAGGGAGACACAAACCCTGAGCAGGGAGCTGCTGTAGCCATCCTGGGGGCCACAGGATCAAAGCACACACCTGGAAGGGACTCTGAGCCAAGGGCTGTGGCCTTGGGCCCTCCCTGTCCATGGCAGGGCTGGGGACACTCAGGACACTCTGATTGGGGTCACATTTTTGGCACTGGGGGCTGTCAAGTTGATCTTTTCCTTTGCAAGAGGAACAGAGCCAGAATTCCCTGCAAGCCTTCCCTGCTCCATGCTGGCCTTTACTGAAATACCAGAGCTGTCTGCTCAGATGAGGCTGAGGGAAAGGAGCCAAGCCCTGCTCCCTGATCTGCATCAAAACTTGCACAGTTCTGGCAGGATTGTGCCCTGAACTATGACTGTCACTGGGGTGGGGAAGGCCTCGTGTCCCCAGCACACAAATACCACTGGAGGCCCCAGGGCCTGTCCTGGTGCAGGGTGCAGAGGCTCAGACTCACGGGATGATGTCTGTGGGTGCTTCCTTGGCTTGGAGGAGCTGTGAGAGGACATAGCCCACACCTTCCAGCACTGCCTCGTGAGGGGACTGCAACAAAGAGAACAGAGCTGATCCCTCCTGGCAGAGCTGATCCCCCCCTCTGGCAGAGCTGATCCCCCCCCCCTCTGGCAGAGCTGATCCCCCCCCCCTCTGGCAGAGCCGATCCCTCCTGGCAGAGCTGATCCCCCCACTCTGGCAGAGCCAGGGCCCCAGGGTGCCAGCCAAACCCAGCTGAGTGGCACAGCCCTGCTGTGCTTGGAGAAGAGAGGGCACACAGAGGACCAGGAGGGACACAGGAACCTGTGGCCACACCAGAGCTGAGCTGTTCCCCTCCCCACATTCACTGGGCTTAGCCCAAATGCAGCTTAAGTCCTGGTTTGAGCATCTGGACCTGCAAACCACAGCCCTGCTGGACCCAGGCCAGGCAGAGGGGACAGGGCTCCCCGTGCTACAGACTGTACCAGGCAGCCACTGGATGAGGGGATTCAGCTGGAGAAGAGCCCAAGGTGCTGAGCTGAGCCCTGAGAATGAGCACAGGGAGCCCACAAGTGACCCTCAGGCTGGTGGGAACAGCTCCCTGCAGTTTCCCCAGAGCTGGAAGGAGGGCTGGTAACTCAGGGCTGTCAGCCAGAAAAGTCTCTCCAGGGCACAGCAGAAACGTGGCTGAGCTGTTTCACCCACCTGGATGCAGGATGCCAGCACTGGAATAATGCCCTGAGGCAGCAGCTGCTTCCTCACAGCCTCACTTTCTACTACGAGGTTCCCCAGTGTGTACAAACACAGCTCCTGCAAGGACACAGCAGAGCAGGAGGTGACCCCTGGGCAGGCAGCAGAGCCCCAGGCCCCACACACTGGCCTGAGCAGGGCAGGAGCTGCCCTTGCAGGGCCAAACACAGATGGATGCTGCTGCACTCTCCAGCCACCCCCTTCCCAGCTCCATCACCTCCAGTTCATTCTTCTTCTGTCTGGCTGAAGCTGGGATCTGATCACTCCCACTGTGGAGGTTTTTCAGGATGACATTTCCCCGGCTCTCCTGGAGCCTGCCTTTGTGCTGCACTCAAATGGGATCAGCAGTGGGGTCACTGCCCACCTCCCTCCTGAGCTCTGAGCCTGTCTGCTTCCCCATGGAGCAGCTGGAAAACACCTGGCCAACCCACAGCTACTGCAGCTGTTTGCTCCTTCCCAGATCAAGCTGCACAGAGTGGAACCACAGGCACTCTATCTACTCTTATCCTTTCTTTCTTTTCCTTATATATTTTCTTAAGTGATATCTTTGTACTTCTATATTGTGTCATTTCTACAGATAACAACCAAAATGGTTACATACCTCCTTTCTATTGCAAATTGTTCTAGAATAAACCTACCATAGATATAGATAAATATAGATATATACATACACATATATAGATATATATACATATATGCATATATATGTATATATATACACACATATACACATATATGTATATACATACACATATATGTACATAAACATGGGTCACTCAGTGTGGTTCCACTCTAATCCAACCCAAGGGATCTGTGATAAACAAGAACAACAACAACTACCCCAGCTCAGGGCAGGTTGTAACACCTGGGCACTGGGAACAGTCCTGCTCTGAGGGTGAGGCTGTGATGCCAAAAGATTTTTGCTTCCAGAGGGCCCCTCCTGAGCAGCTCCCACATGAGTCACGTGTGACCAGCAGAGACCAACACCAAGCACCCCAAAGGATTCCCAGGTGGGAATGGATCTCCCATGGACCTCACCGTGAGCTCCAGGCTGTGTCCCGACAGGTAGGTGAGCAGGTAGGAGGTGACAGGCAGGCACGCCTCGGCCACAGCAGGGACACTGGAGTGGGACAGCTCGTGCAGACAGCGCGCAGCCTCCAGCTGCAGCTCAGCCAGGCTGCTGGTGAAGAGCCCCGTGAGCGTCCGGATGCTGCCGTCCAACCTGGGGACACAAAGGCTGCTGTCACCTCCCAGCTCAGCCACCCAAGCACAGGGACACGGGGCCCAGGACCCTGTAGCACAGCAGGCCTGGCTGACCTGACAAACTTCTGCTGAGTGTCCTCATTCTGCAGAGCCCAGCGGAGGCGGCTGAGCCATCGCCTCCTGTCCTCCGAACCCCTCTGCACACCCCTGAGCAGCTCCAGAACCTGCCCAGGGAATTCAGAGGTGGCTGAGCTTCCAGCACTGCCAGCATTAAGACTGCACCCCGTAAATCCTTGAGGCAAAGGAGCCCAGGGCATAAAGATGGGCACAAGGAGCCTTAACTGTGCCTGGCAGTGAACCAGAACCATTCCCAAACCCAGCCCTGCCTAGCCTCCTTCACATGCTGAGTCTGGGGAAGAGCATGTGAGAAAGTCAGGTTCTTCACCTCATCCTCTGAGAGCGGGTCTGGCACGACATCTGCTCCATCCTGTGTCCCCTCCTGGGCGGCGCTGTCCTCCCGCAGGAGCCGCTTGCTGACCAGCTGCTCCTGCCGCCGGGCCCTGCGGAGAGCTGCAGGGCACCAGGGCCCCAGTCACACCTGCCCGGGCAGGACACTCCTCCCAGCCCCCCAGGGGCATCACTCCTCCCTTAATCCCGGGAGGAGCCGCCCATTCCTCCCTGTGCAAGCCTGGAAGGGATGCATGGGCAGGGCTGCACTTGGAGCTGGGCTGAGGGTCAGGCACACAAAGTGTGAAGGCACCTCTGGGATAAGGGGCAGGAACACGGGGCCAGCTGGAGGGACCTGAGGCTGGATTTCACACAGGATCAGAAAATCATTAAAGTTGGAAAAGACGGGCAGGATCATCAACTCCAGCCTTCAGCTGAACACCACCATGGCCACTAAGCCATGCCCTAACTGCCCCATCTACTTGTTTTTGGAAAACACCTCCAGGAACGGCGACTCCACCTGTTCCAATGCCTGACCACCCTTCTGATGAAGAAATTTTCCTTAATATCCAACCTGAACCTCCCCAGCCCAGCCTGAGGCCGTTCCTCTCCTCCTGTCCCTGTTCCCTGGGAGCAGGACCGACCTCCCCTCCTGTCCCCTCCTGTCAGGAGTTCTGCAGAGCCACAAGGTCCCCCCTGAGCCTCCTTTGCTCCAGGCTGAGGCCTTGGAAAACCCAAACAGTGGGGGGATGTGGGAGAAACGGGGAAATTCGTGGCAGAAACGGGGAATTCGTGGCAGAAACCCCAAGGGTTAAAGCCTGAAGCTGTAAAACGCTTCCCTGGGCGGGCAGCGGCGCCGCTCACCCCGCGCATCCCGCGGGGCGGGGATGGGGAGGGCAAGGGCTGAGCTGGGGGTCCCTCCCACTGCCGGGGGACCCCGCACACCCCCGGCAGTGCCCGCAGTGCCCGGCCGGACCTGCCTCTCGCTCCCGCCGCCGCACCCGCAGCTCCTCCGCGCTGTGCCCGCCGCGCCGGGCCCGCCGCCGGCCCCACATGGCGGAGCGGGAGGAGGAGCAGCGGGAGGAGGAAGAGGAGGAGGAAAAGGCCGTCCTGGGGCGGTCTCGGGGCGGGGAAAACAAGCTCCCGGCCCTCCTTCGCTAGTGGAGCGGCCAGCCCGCTCCGGGCATGGGCGGCTGTGCCCCGCAGGGACGGGACGGGTGCTGGTTGTTCTGAGGACAAAAAAAGCCCCCAAAGGTTCACCAGAAATGCGGAACAAGGCGGGTCCCTGCCCAGGGACCGAGGGCCAGGGCAGTTCCCCAGCGAGGTTTTCGGGAATTTGCGGCTGGAGGGCAGAAATTGAAGGTGCCAGCCCCGGGCAGAGCTGGGGGCTCGTCTGAAGGGGCCGGGAGGGGAGCTCAGAGAGCGGCTGGGACTTTTCCATCATCACTCAGCAGCAGTTTCATGGAATTCCAGGCCCTTTTGGGTAGCAAGAGACCTTAAAGATCATCCAGTTCCAACCCCTCCACCATGGGCAGGTGTGACAGTGTTCACAGGGGTCTGAGGATGAGGGAGGAGATGAGGATCTGGCTCCGTGTTTCAGAAGGCTTGATTTATTATTTTATGATATATATTACATTAAAACTATACTAAAAGAATAGAAGAAAGGCTGGCTAAGAATAGAAAAAGAAGGAATGATAACAAAGGCTTGTGTCTTGGACAGAGAGTCTGAGCCAGCTGACTGTGATTGGCCATTAATGAGAAACAACCACATGAGCCCAATCCCAGATGCACCTGTTGCATTCCACAGCAGCAGATAACCATTGGTTACATTTTGTTCCTGAGGCCTCTCAGCTTCTCAGGAGGAAAAATCCTAAGGAAAGAATTTTTCAGAAAATATCATGGCTACAGGCAGGGACAACTTCCACAGTCCCAGCTTGCTCTAAGTCCTGTCCAGCCTGGCCTTGGACGATTCAGGGACAGCCACAGCTGCTCTGGGCACCCTGAGCCAGGGGCTCCCCACCTTCACAGGAAGGAATTCCTTCCCAATATCCCATCCATCCCTGCCCTCTGGCGGTGGGAGCCATTCCCTGTGTCCTGTCACTCCAGGCTCTTATCCCAAATCCCTCTCCTGGAGCCCCTTTAGGCCCTGGCAGGGGCTCTGAGGTCTCCCCTGAAGCTCCTCCAGGTGAAGAGCCCCATCTCCCAGCCTGTCTACACAGCAGATGCTGTGCCCAGCCCTTGGAGCATTTCTGTGCTCTCCCTGGACTTGCTGCAGCAGCTCCATGTCCTTCTTGTGCTGAGGAATTCCATGTAACCCAAGGATGCAGGAGAGGAATCATGGAATTGCTGAGCAGCTCTGCACAAGAGTCCCAGAGATCAAGGGACCCAGCCCAGCTGCAGTGCCACATTACCCACAGCAAACTGGGAGTTGCGTTGTCCAGCCCTGCAGTTTCATTGTTGGAACCCTGGGTGCTGAGGATTTTAAACTTTCTGTGCTGAAAGGCACAGACCCATAAGAGAACTCTGCATTTCACCTGGGGCTGTGGAGAAGGCTTCCAAAATTGATTAATAGCACTGGGATTACGGGTGTGTAGTTGGTTAGAAGTGTGATCTTACAGGGTGAAAACACTTAGATTTGGGGTTTTCGTATATGGTGATGTATGGGAGCCAAGATGGAGAATTTTGGGTGTGGGTTAGTTGTCTCTTTTGAACCTCCTTCCTTCTTCATGAATCTGGGTGGTTTTCTCTAATTGGATGAAGGACGTCCTCATTGTGGGTTTTGGGTGATCATAACTGGGCTAAAAGCATAACTAATATAGATGTCAGCTGTTTATTGGGTAATTGGGACTTAAATAGCCTTGAACAGACACCATTGTAGCTCACTTTCTCAACTTGTAGAGAGAGCTCCCATCTCATGAGTTTGTAATAGACAATAAACTTCAGAGTGAGACTTTAAAAACAACATCTTCTGAGTTTTATTCACCCTGACCTTGGAGCAAGAGAGAGCCTGAAATTCCAACATTTCATTACTTTTCTGAAGCCCTTTCTGAATCCAACATAGGCAGAGAAATCTCTGGGAAAGAAAAAAATCCTGACAGATCATAGAATCACAGAACCTTTTAGGCTGGAAAAGATCTCCAAGATCATCAAGTCCAAGCTTTGATCACCACCTTGTCAGCCAGACCAGAGCACTTCTGATGAAATCCTTTCTTCTATTCTTTAGTGTAGTTTTAATATATCATTTTCTTTTAATATAATAACTATCATAAAATAATAAATCAGTCTTCTGAAACATGGAGTCAAGATTCTCATCTCTTCCCTCGTCCTGGGACCCCAGGTCACACTGAGGCACAGCAACACCAGAGCATCTGGAAGGGCCGGTCCCGAAGATGCATCTGGGGAACCTTGGCCACGCTCTGTTCCCTCCCCCTTCCTAGGAAAGCCAGCGGCGCTGGCGCTCCGGCCGCAGGGAAGCCAAGCAGAAGCGCCTCGGGTGGCTCTGTCCTGCCAGAGGCCCCTGCGGGAGCGAGGGCTGTGCCCGGGAGCGGGGCTCGAAGGGTCTGCCAGCCCCGGCCCGGGCAGCGGCACACAGCTGGAGCACACAGCTGGAGCACACAGCTGGAGCACACAGCTGGAGCAGCGAGGGCTCCCCCGGCGGGGCCGGGCAGCAGCAGCGGTGCCGGACGGGGCTGAGCTGAGCCGAGCTGAGCCGAGCCGGGCGCTCGGAGCCTTTGGCAGCTCCGCGCGGGGTTTGGCAGCGGCTGGAGGAAGGAGCGGAGCAAGGAAGCGCTGGGGTGTGAGCTGGCCGTGAGTCACCGCACAGACACACGGACACACAAACCCAGCCCGAGGGGCGCTCGCTGCAGGTGCGGGCACAGCGGCGGGGCCCGGCGGTGCGGCCCCGGGATGGCACGGACAGGTAGGGACAGCTCCGGCCTGGGGGGCTCTGGGATGGGGCCAAGGAAAGCTGTGCCTGGTCCGGGCTGGTGGTGCCAGCGACAGAACTGCTCGGAGCAGGAGGCTGGGCTGGGGACCCCCCAAACCCCCCTTTGAGCTGAGTCAGCACATGTTCAGGAGCCTTTAATCTTTGCTTGCTGCTTCTTTTGCAAGATCTGGCAATCAGAGATCAGACTGTGTCGGCTGACCAGCGCCTGGTGCTGGCAGGAATGTGTTCACACCTTCAGGGGTCATTTTCTAGCACCCCTCTGGGGGCTGGGGATGAATCAAATCGCTGGGTGAGGAAGGAGAAAACATGAAGCCGTCTGTTGCAATTTCCTGCCCCAGATTACAGAGGAACAAACAGAGCTGGGGCTCTCTCTGGTCACACTGATACATCTGGCTTAATTGTCTGTAACTTCGCATTTCTAGTTCCTGCAGGCGTTTCCTGCTCGTTCTGGAGTGGGAGCCTGCAGCAAGGCAGGGCAGGCAGAGCCTCGGGAGGCTCCCGGGGCGGGCAGGGTGGCACAGGTGGCACAGGATGGCACAGGTGGCACAGGTGGCACCGGTACATTCCTGGGTGTTTGGCTGCTGCCCGAGCGCTGTCCCAGCCGTGGCTCAGCGGCCAGGCGGGTGCAGGAGGGACGAGGGCAGTGCCCTGTCCCCGAGGGGTGGCTCTGCAGGGCTCAGCCTGCCCCAGCCACCCCTCCAGCCTGGGTCTGTAAGAGCTGAAATGAGGTATGTGGGACTCCAGGTGGCTCTTCAAAATGCAGTTTATTCTATTCAAGATGTTCCAGCAGTCCAGGGTTGTGGGTGACAGAGCCTGTGCCTACAGCGGTCAGCTCCAGCTGCAGGCAGGCCTGGAGGCCCTTTGGTTTTGGTTACAATGCATTATAGACTTTTCTTTTGTTACATTACATTATATACTTTTCTGCTTAGCATCTCAATACAGTAGAACCAATCTATACCTTAACTTTTACCTGTAGCTTATCATAACTACTATAATTGCCATATTCATGTTACTATTCTCCAATCACTAAAAGTCAGTACATTACAGTTGAAGCTAGAAGTTGTTTCTCAGTTTTCTTGCAGTGGAAAGTTCTGAGACCTTTTTTCTACTTGCAACATTTGCTGACTTGTTTGCCTGTGCTATTTTTCTGCTTGGTAAAAACATCTTCTTGTTTGAGGTGAGTTTATCTTTTGCTCTAAGCCATAAAAACCCCTTCTAACTAACACACCCTTTGCCTCCTTGGTTATCCAGTAAGACTGGCTCAACAATTCCTTTCTTCTATATCAAAACTTGCTTCCATCTCTATTCCTTCATCAGATTCTGCATTTAAAAATCTTTCTGCTAAGCACACGTATCTGTGAGACTTTCTTGTCAAACTTTCATCCTTCCCAACATGGGTCAGAGTGCTCCCCTCACTGTTTCTCCTCCAGTTTTTAGGTTGCTCACCATGAGTGTGGCTGTGCTGCTGCTCCTGCTGCTGGGGCTGGGGGTGCAGGTGGCTGCACAGGGCAGGAGGAACAGATGTTTCTTCAACCGCACCCAGGAGTTCTGTGTGTGCTACAACCTGTCTGAGGAGACGGCTGGGAGCATCATCCAGTGCCTGCCAGCGACTGTGGTGGAGTTTTGGGGTGGAGATCTGGAGAAATACACAGCCTTCCCCATTGGAGACCTGGAGACTCCATCATTGACACTCTGGGCTCCCTTATCATCCAGAAAATCATTATTGGGAATGTCCTGGTGCCTGAGGTGCTCCTGGCCCGTGTGCTGAGATTCTTCTCCTACACCCACGTGCAGGAGCTGGCCTTTGACAGCTGCATTTTCCAGGGCACGGGTGACTGGAGTGACATGGACGGGCAGGACTTGCCCATCCTGTCCCTGAGCTTCCACAACGTGACCTCTGCTCCTCTGACAGGGCCATGAGCCGGCCTTCTCCAGCCTGGGCAGGTGGCTGGGGACCCTGCAGGAGCTGGCTGTCACCGGCTCCCGTGTCACCGGCCTGCCCTGTGCCATCGGGAGGCTGCTCAGAGCCCTGCACTCCCTGGACCTGGCACACAACAGCCTCGGGGATGGGAGCCTGGCCCCTGCCTTCTGCCAGGGAGCTTTCCCTCAGCTCCAGCAGCTGAGTCTGCACCACAACAACCTCAGCTCCTACCATGGTGTGTGTGAGGGCGTGGGGCTGCTGCCACAGCTCCAGCACCTGGATCTCAGCCACAACGAGCTCAGGGCAGACCCATCCTCCTCCTGCCAGTGGCCACCATCCCTCCAGCACTTCAACCTGTCCAACACTGGCTTGGATGAAGTGCCAGCCCCGCTGCCTCCCCACCTCCAGGTGCTGGACATGAGCCACAACCACCTCCACGCTGTCGACATCTCCCTCAGCTCCTTGAGGAAACTCTTCCTGAACCAAAACCTGCTGCAGGCCGTGCCCTCCCTCAGGAATTACCCCATGCTGGACACCCTCCACCTGGACAACAACTCCATTTCAGAGCTGCCCAGGGCTGAGGTGAAGCTCCTGGGGCGCCTGCAGGACGTGGCTGTGGCTGGGAACCCCTTCAGCTGCTCCTGCTCCGGGGCCGGGGGGCTGCAGGCGCTGGCAGCCACGGGGCACCTGGGCCAGGCCTGGCCTGGGGACTACAGGTGCCACTCCCCAGAGCAGTACCAGGGCTGGCAGGTGGCACAGGTGCCCGTGTCCGTGCTGCACTGTGACCCTGCCGCCGTGGCGGCCCCGCTCTGCGTGGCCCTGGCCCTGCTGGCTGGGGCTGGGGCCGTGTGGGTGGCCAGGAGCAGGTCCTGCCACAGAGCCTGAGGGGCACCGGGACCCTGCACAGCAGTGCTGCCCCACAGGGGCTCCTGGGCACCCCACAGTGCCCTGTTCTGCTCTTGCTGTGCCCACAGGGGCTCCTGAGCACCCCACAGTGCCCTGTTCTGCTCTTGCTGTGCCCACAGGGGCTCCCCAGGGAGCAGGGCTGTCCACAGGGCTTTCCTCCATCATAGCAGAGAGCCCCTGAATAATGGGGAATAATGAGCATTGACTCCATGATTGACTCCATGACTCCAAAATCACTTTATTCTACTGTATTATACTACACCAATAAGAAAAAACCTATTGCCCTTGAAGACAATCTGATATAGCTTTGACCTAATCAATCAATCAATCAATCCAATCACCAGTGGTCAATTAAGGATTCACCCTTTGGTAAACAATCTCCATAACACATTCCACACGTGCACAACAACAGGTGCAGCGAGTGGAGGCAGGAATTGTTTCTCATTCTTTTCTCAGAGCTTTCTCACAGCTTCCCAGGAAAATCCTGAGAGAGCTGTGTCTGTCTCTGTTCAGAGAATGTGTCTGTCTCTGTTCAGAGAATGAGTCTGTCCATGTTCAGAGAGCTGTGTCTGTCCCTGTTCAGAGGATGTGTGATTAGCACATGCCTGTGCCCAGCAGGTCCTGGGGCACCCCTCACATCCAGCCCTGTGCCATCTCCCACTGGGGATGTCCCTGTGGCCAAGTGCAGCTCCCCAAGCCCTGCTGTCCCTGCCATGTCACCTGCCCTGGACAAGCTCAGCTCCATCAGATCCCACTGGCAGCACTCAGATGTCCCCAGCCTTGCTGGGCTCTGCTGGTGCCCCCCCAGAGCCCCCCACACCTTTCAGCCCCTCCAGTCCAGGCATCCTTGGAGCCTCCATGGGCCCTGGGCTGATCCTCCCTCTCCTCACCCTGGATGTCAGGTTTGGCAGAATGCTGCTTGCCTGCTCTTGTGCCTAAGGGTAAAACAAAAAACCCATGAAAAACAGGAAAATTACTAAATTAAACACCCTGCACACAAATGCTAATGGGCTGGAGCAGCTTCTTACACCTCGACCTGAGGCACTGGCAGATGGGTCCAAGTGGGACCTTGAGGAAGTGCAACCAGAAACTTTTTAAGTGATTAAAAAAAATTTAATTTGTTCTGGGTTATTCAGAGAATCTCTCATAGTAAGGAGGAAATGGATTATTGGGATGCAGGACTGGGGAATATTCAATGAAAGGGGTGGGTGAGGAAGGGACAGGCTGGGAAAATGGGGATGGGGGAGAATCATAGAATCACAGGGCAGTTTCAGTTGAAAGGAACCTTAAAGCTCATCTCATTCCACCCCTGCCATGGCAGGGACACCTTCCACCATCCCAGGCTGCTCCAAGCCCTGTCCAGCCTGGCCTTGGGCACTGCCAGGGATCCAGGGGCAGCCACAGCTGCTCTGGGCACCCTGTCCACCCTCCCAGGGAGGAATTCCTTCCCAGTATCCCATCCATCCCTGTCCCCTGGCAGTGTGAAGCCATTCCCCCTGTCCTGTCACTCTGTGTCCTGGGGCTGGTGGTGGCCAGTGCTCACCTGGCCAGCCCTGCTCCTCTCCCCCAGGGCCTGTCCTGCCTCTGCGTTCAACTCTGTGCCTGGGTGTTCCCTGTGTCCCTCCCTGTCTCTGTTTGGGCACAGGTACACCTGACCTGAGGGCAAACACAGCCTGGGCTGCCTGGGGGTGGGGGAAGCACCAAGGCAGGAGCTGGGGAGCTGCAGAACAGGGCAGGGGGGCAGGAGTGGATCAGGAGGGACTGGGGGTGTGCCCTGCCCGGGTGGAGGGGCTGTGGGGCTGTGCCAGCAGCCCTGGGCAGCCCCAGGGAGGATGGGCAGTGCCCTGGGCTGTGGGAGGGGGCCTGGGGGCTCAGGGTGTTGGGGAAGGCTCTGCTGGTGTTAACCAGGGTGTACAAGAGAGTGTCCCTGCACCTGGGGAGTGCTGGCCTGGCTGGACATGGAACAGGGAGCAGCAGCTGCTGCTGATGGATGAGGAAGGAGAAATCAGGACTCAGTCCCTGGAGCAAGGTGTCTCCAGGCTGCTCTGGCTCTGCCCACATCCATCAATAATGCAGGAGAACCAAATCCCCAGGTAACACCATCCCTGCCCTGGCAGACAGCAGCTCAGGGGCACTGCTGCCACACTGCCCATGGAGCAGGTGAGTGCTGTGCTGGGGGACAGCCCAGCTTGGCTTGCAGGGACCTGCCAGGGCTCTCCTCCAGCTCCTGCTGCTGCTGAGTGCGTGGCTCCTTCCCCTCTGTGCCTGCAGGCTGAGCAGGACGTCAGCGTGCGAGCAGCCCTGGGACTGCAGCAGGCAGCAGGTAGAGCTCAGGGCACCCCAGAGCCCTCACCTGGACACCAGGGAACAAGGGACAGGCCGGCACCACAGCTGTGCTGGCACTGGGACACCAGGGAACAAGGGACAGGCCGGCACCACAGCTGTGCTGGCACTGGGACCAAGCTGGTGTGCGCAGTGCTGACAGGGACAGGGTGTCCTCCCCATCCTGGTGGCTCTGAGGGCTCAGGAGGCCTCAGGAATGAGGTGAAGCCCTGGGATGTGAGAGGGGAAGCCCTGGGATGTGGAAGGGGAAGCCCTGAGATGTGGGAGCTGAAGCCCTGGGATGTGAGAGCTGAAGCCCTGGGATGTGGCTCCAGGTGCAGGGGGTGCAGGACAGGGCTGGGATGGGGCGGTGACCCTGCACACCATGGCACCCCATGGCACCCCATGGCACCCCATGGCACACTCGGTGTTTGCAGGGCCAGGAGAAGGCTGGGTGGATGGCAGCAAGGACCCCCTACAGCTCCTCCTGGCTGGGAAGGAGCCCCAGGTGAGAGCTGCAGGCAGGGACAGCCAGGGCACGAGGGTCCCTGGGGGACCAGGAGGGAGCAGGGCTCTGTGCCACCCCCTGGGACACCCCTGATGGGAGCTGAGGTCCTGGGCTGACCCTGCCCTACACCCTATGGGCCCCTCCCTTGTAGGGACTCCTGGGGGTTCCCAGAGGGCCAGGGAGGGGAGGGAGTCTCTCCTCAGCCCTGCCCGTGCCAGGCCCTCTGTGCCACCCCTGCCATCTCCTCCCAGCGTGCCCAGTCCCTCCTCTGCCCTGCCCTGGTCATGCTGGGGCAGGGGAAAGCTGAACATTATCCCCCACCTTGCACAGCAGAGCTCCCTGACTGTCGATGGGGTTTTCCACATGGATGCAGGACAGGTACCCTGAGCCCCAAGTCCTTCCCTGTACCCCAACCCCAGCCACATGGGCCAGGGACATCTGCACCATGCTGGCCATGCCATGCTGTGCCATGCTGTGCCATGCTGGCCATGCCATGCTGTGCCATGCTGTGCCATGCTGGCCATGCCATGGCTGTGCCATGCTGGATGTGTCTCTCCTACAGGAGAAGGTCCTGGAGCTGGCAAGGCCCCAGCTGGCCCTGGTTCCCCTTGGCTACAGCGTGTCCCTGCTGCTGTGGGACCCCCATGGCCCTGGGACACAGCTGCCCTTCCAGAGTGTCATCTGGCAGGTGAGGGCACAGGGGACAGTTGACAGGGAGAGGGGACAGCACAACCGTGCAGTGCTGGGCTCCTGGATCACCCAGCAGACCCCAGTCCCACCGGGGCAGGGCTGAGACCCAGCCATGGGTCTGGGAACCAGCAGCTCCCAGCTTGTCCACAGGTGATTGACACCGTCTTCCAAGAGCTGGAGGCCTTGGGGGATGACACTCAGAGCCTGCAGATGGTCAGCCTGGTGCAGGTAGGGCAGGAGCAGGGCAGGATGGCCTGGCATGAGGGTCCCATTCCCTCTCTGCTGCTGCCCAGACCCTGCTGTGCCAAGAGCACATCTTGCCCCGTGCTGGCATCCAGTCCCCTCATCCAGAGGGTGACCAGGGATTGGGGACCTTTGGATCCCAGGTGTTCTCACCTCTTTCCAGGACTTCCCATGGAGCACCTCCTGGGCTCCAGCAGCATGGTGGGACCAGGATTACCCTCTAACCCCTTCCTGCTCCCACCACAGCTGGGCTGTCTGGGCCAGTCACTGCTCCAGTGTGGCCTTGACTGGCACAGGAGTGATGCCAGCTCCTGCCCTTTGGCCCTGGGATGCTGCCAGGGGTCTGATAAGCTCCACACAGGGCTCGGGCGTTCCCAGGGCCCTGCCCTTCCCTGGTGCCAGGGCTGGGAAAGCTGGGAGTTGCCCCAAAATGAGCCTTTCTCAACCCTCACCTGTGCATAGCCACAAGCACTGCAGGCCCCTGGTGAGTGTGGGATGCCAGCAGCTCCCTTTTCCTGCCCCCTGCCTGATGCAGCCCCCTCATTCCAGGTCAGCACCCAGAACAAAGCCTGGGACCTGCTCCATCCTGACGGCCGAGCCCTGCAGGTGGTGGATGTGGCACCCCTGGGCCTGTAGGTACCTGATGCCCCAGGGCTGAGCATGGCTCCTGGGGGCTGGCACCCCCCCATCAGGGTGGGCTGGGCAGGGAGCAGGGTGCCCAGCCTCAGCATGGCCAGGGGTGTTCCTCAGAGAGAGCAGGGCGTGGGTGTGACCCTCCCTGCTTGGTCCTGTCTCCCTCTGCTTCCAGGATGGTGGAGGAGGTGACAGAAGTGGCTGTGTCCAATGCCCAGGCTGCCATCAGCGCCTATGCCAGGGGGCTGGGTGCCCTCCCAGCCCTGTTCCAGGGGTGTGCTCAGCATTCCCTCACAGACAGGCACTCAGCTGTGCAGGGGTGAGGGATTTGGCCCAGATCCCACAGGTTGGGAAGGGCTGGGCCATGGGGTGCTGGGGCTGGCTCTGCTGCAGCCCCAGTCCCACACCAGCCCCTCTCTCCCCAGGGCTGGCAGCCTCTTCACTCTCACCGTGGAGCGGGAGCTGGGGGGTGGCAGGCGCCAGCGCTCGGCCCTCAGGATCCTGCTGTCCCCAGGGGCCAGCGGGCCCTGCCCCAGGCTGTACGTGCAGGGCTGAGCTCTGCTCCCCCTCCAGCACTCCCTGTGCCTGCTGAGGGCCAGGGAATTCCATCCCTGTGGGTGAAGCAGGAGGGACACCCCAGTGGGAGCCAAGGGGGTGTCACTGCTCCCTGGGGACATGGGCTTGGGGATATGTGGGGCCACCCCATGCTTGGGTCCCTGCCTGGCACAGTAAGAGCCAGCCCTCTCCTGGGTGTCTCTCCCCACGTGCAGGGAACCTGGAGCTGTCTGCCTGCCCTGGATCGTGGAGCGGCTGCTGGAGGGGAACAGCCTGACCTTCCTGCTGCTGTGTGTGTCACTGCCAGGTAGCCCCTGGGACTGGGACACATTCTGGATGTCCCCTCCCTGAGGATTCCCCCCATCCTGCCCCACACCTGGCACTCAGTCCCTGCTGCTGCCCAGGGAGGGGACACCTGCAGTCACTGGAAGCTGGACACAGCTCCGCTCATCTCCATCACACCCCCGTGCTGGGGGTCCCCATGGCCCCTGCCCAGAGCTTGCTGTTCTCCCAGACACCTCCAGAGAGGAGATCCTGGGAGCTCTGGGACTGGCTGAGAGGGTGAAGCAGCTGGCCAAGACCATCTCTGCCACACTCTGGGACCCCGAGGAGGAGATTGCGGCGCGCCGGAGGGAGATCCAAGGGCTGCGCATGGAGCTGCTGGCTGGGCCTGGCCACCCTGAGCAGAGGAGAGCTGTGGCCCAGCTGAGGAGAGCACTGAGGGAGCTGCAGGTGGGGAATGCCCCTGGATCCACGGGACTGGCATGGAACTCGTTCCCTGGGCTGGGTAAGGTGCAGGCTCCTGACCCATCCTGGTGTCAAGGCCCTTGTCCAGCACTGAGGGCAGGGCTAAAGCTGCCACGGGGGTGAGATGAGCCACACCAGACCTGGAGGACTGAAACATCCCAGTAAGTTCCCCTTTTTCAGGTGCTGAAGAGTCAAAGGTGGGAGAAAAAGCAGGCCAAGGTGCTTGGGACAAGTGAGATGCACCAGCCCAGCGCCGAGGTGGGCAGAGATCAGGCCAGGCCCCCTCAGCCAGGGACAGTCAGGTGCAGGAAAAGCCCTGAATCCCAGCTGTGTCTCTGTAATATCTCCTTCTCTGACAGGAGCAGGTTTCTGCAGGGAATGCAGCTCCAGGCCAGCAGCCTGGGACCCAGACACCCCTGGAGCCAGCAGAGCCGGAGGGTGGGGCCAGGCGCGCATCCCGCAAATGGGTGGAGGACATGTGGGCACAGAGCATGGCTGTACACGGTGGGAAAGGCCTCACTCTCCATCTGAACATCCTTCTTCAGTCCCCCATGTCACACTCATCCTCCTCCCCTGGCCCCACACTGCAGGACGGGCTGACAGCAGAAGCCAGGGAGGGGACAGCCGAGCTCTGGCCAGTGCAGGGCAGGGGCTGCTGGAGGAGCCATCCCAGAGCAAAGTGTCACAGCCACGGCCCGGGTGTGACAGCGTGAGTGGGAGCCCACAGGGTTCCTGTGCAGGGCCAGCTCTGCTGCCAGCACTGGCTCCTGGTGTCACCTGAGCCCGCTGTGCTCTCCTGCAGGCAGGGAGCGAGTGCCAGCCCGCTGTGCTCTCCTGCAGGCAGGGAGCCAGTGCCAGCCATGCCCATCCCTGGAGGTGCAGCACGCCCTGGCCAGGGCGCAGCGGCAGCGGCTGCGGGCTCAGCACTGCCGGCAGCTGCAGCGAGAGCTCAGGGCCGGCTCTGTGCCAGCCCGGGAGCACAGCAGGGAGGTGAGCACAGGCAGAGCCCAGCACTGCGAGCTCCTGCCTCTCCTCCCCTGGCACTGTCACCAAGTGCAGCCCAAGGAAGCAGGGACACCCCGGAGGTGCCCTGGCCGTGTCCCTGTCCCCACAGTGGGACACAGAGCGCTGGCAGCGGGAGGTGACCGCGCTGGGCCTGAGCCTGGAGGCAGCACTGCGGGAGCGGGAGGCGGCCGAGTGGGAGCTGGAGGCCCTGCTCCTCAACCACCGCCAGGAGATGCGGGGCTGCAGACAGCACCTGCTGCAGGTGGGCAGGCAGGGCTGGGGACACCTCTCCTGGCTGTGCAGGGCTGTGCCAGACCGCCCCGGGCATCTGCAGGTGCTCCGGGACCAGCAGCGCCTGGCGGAGGAGCAGCGGGCGGCCCTGGAGCGCCGGCACCGGGAGCTGCTGCAGGAGGCGCTGCGGGAACTCGCCGAGCACAACCAGCGCCTGCGGGACACCCCACGGGCAGGCATGGCCGGTGCCACCTCACAGACCCCCTGAGCCACGGGCGTGGGGACAGCTGGCCTGGCAGCACTGGGTCCCTGCTCCGAGCCACCAGCCATGCCAGGAGACTGGGCAGCCCCAGGCACAGGAGTTATCCCAGACCTCTGGCTGTGTTCCCGAGGGAAAGCCTGCTCTGTGCTGGGAACCTGCCTGTGGGAGGGAGCACAGCTCAGCCTGCTGGGAGGGCTGCCAGCCCCAGAATAAAGTGGGTGCCCCTCAGCTGTGAATGTTGTCAGGCTCAGACACACCCTGGTCCCCAAACCTGTCCCAGGGGCACAGCCACCATCCCTCAGGGCAGGCAGACACAGGACAGACACACAGATGCTGTTGAACCGCAGCTTTAATACCCTGGGTGGCCTCTGCCTGCCAGAAACTTGGTACAAAGTTGGGGGGCAGCCCCCTTTTGGGGAGCAGGTGAAGGTTCCCACATGCCCCAGTCCCTGGCTGCTCTGCAGAGACACTGTGCCCAGGAAGGGGAAATGAGGCCTGAGGACAGCAGGGCTCCAGGCAGGGCTAGCCTGGAAAACCGTGGAGGTGGGAGAGGCCCAGGGAAGCAGCACCAGGAATGGCAGGGATCAAGCAGCATCCATGGGAGCTGAAACAGCACCAGTCCCATGCTGGGCTGGCAGGAGGTACAGCCAGGGTATTCCCAGGCCACTGTGGTGTGGGGAAGCAGCTTGAGGACAAGGGACACAGAGTCCCAGAATCATTTATGTGGGAAAAGACCTCTGGGATCATGGAGTCAAACCTGTAACCCAACATCACCCTGTCACCTACACCATGGCTTTAAGTGCCCAGTCCTGAAACACCTCCAGTGATGGTGACTGCACCACCTCACTGGGCAGCCCCTTCCAATGTTTCATCACCCCTTCTGTGAAGAAATCACCCCTAAGGTCCAACCTGAACCTCCCATGGCACATCTTGAGACTATGAGACATGCACAAGGGGTTCAGGACCCCCCAAAGACTGGGCATGCCTGATCCCATGGGAGCCCCATGGTACAGAGCCTGGCTGGACTGGAGCAGGGCAGCTTCCCTGTGGAAGCAGGGACAGGGTGCTCTCCCCTCAGCATTCCTTGAGGGATCCTTGGTGCCGTGCACCAGGAATGATTCCAGCCCTGAGGAAGGGCTGGGGCTGCCCAGACACGTGGGAGGAAGGCAGTGACTATGTGACTCCATAGTACAGGTGCACAGCCAGGCCAATGCACGCCACGGCCACGAAGAAGAGGAGAGTGAGCTGCAGGTTGAAGAGGGCAACAGAGAGGAGAGCATTGACCAGGATGGAGCAGGAGATGATGAAGAGCCTGGTGATGTTGCTGCTGTGCTTCATCACCACGGACATGATGAGACCATTCAGAGCCTGGCTGAGCACGACCAGCAGCACCCACGGGGAGAAGCCCTCCAGGAACCCGCCCTCCATACCAGTCCACACGGAGCCCATCAGGTTGAGCAGCACCCCAAAGAAGTACAGGAACATGTTCTGGAGGCCGAGGGGCAGCTCCTGGCTTTTCAGGATGGCTTCGGTGTAGACGGCAGAGAGGCCGGAGATGAGGCAGTACACAGAGAGCAGCAGCAGCCCCACGGGGGTGACGTGCAGGCGCGTCCCTGGGGGGTCCCCGTGTCCCCGCAGCCCCCCGCAGCTGTAGGTGACACCGGCAGCCAGCAGCAGCAGCAGGGCCAGCCAGCGGCGCAGGCCCAGGCGCCGCCGCAGCAGGAGGCTGTAGAGCAGCGCCGTGCTGACGATCTTCAGGTTACTGAGCACCTGGAAGGTGCTGGGGTCCATGAAGAGCTGCATGTGCACCACCAGGTTGTTGTTGGCAGCGTAGAGCAGGGCGGAGAGGGCGAAGGGCGCGGCGTGACGCCAGGACAGCGCCGCCGGCAGCGGCTCCCGCGGCCCCGGCAGCAGGGACAGCACCGACAGCAGCAGCTTGGTCAGCTCCACCAGCACCACCACGGACGTGGAACTGAAGGGGATGGCCCCGTCCACCTTGCACAGGGTCAGGAGGGGGGCGTGGGAGCCGTAGATGGCCACAGAGAGCAGCAGCATCAGTGCCCACAGCCCCCTGTGGAGCAGCCTGTTGGCAGAGCCAGCAGCGTTCCCAAACATCCCCATCGCGGGTGAGAGCCAGGGAGTGAGCTGCTGTCAGCAGAGAGGCCACACAGACTCTCACCCTGCAACACGGAAGAGACCAAATACCAAGAATTTAATGAGCCTGATTCAAGCAGGATGTTCCCTGCAACACTGGTGATGCAGCAGGTGAGCAGGGTGTTGTCTCTGGTTAGGAGGAGAACTACAAGCCTTCCTGAGAAGCCACACAAAGCACATTGCCAGGGCACACAGGTGAGTGGGCACAGCATTCCCTCAGTCCACAGGGACAGGTAAGGGGAAAAGGCAGCTGGCAGCCCCTCAGTGCTCTCAAGCTGCTGTGGGTTAGTGCAGTGATCACTGCTGCCATGATGCCCAACAAACACCCATCACCAGCCCCCTGATGTGTGGCAGTGGTGTGGTGAAAAACCCTTTTCCAGGGAAAAGAAGGGTGCAGGTTATGTGCCTCCCAGAGCCCTAGGGTGCTCTGTGCCTGCTACCTAAGGAGCACGGTTCCTGCAGTCCCGCTGCCTCCGGGCTCCTCCTCGCTAGTCTCGACCTTTTTTCAGTGAATTCACATAGTCCCGAATCGTCTTCTCAACGTTGGGCACGGCATAGTTCTGGGCGGCGTAAATCCCGGTGCAGGTGCCAGCCACGAAGCCCAGGACGGCGGAGAAGCGGAGCTTGGCCACCAGGTATCCCGCCAGGAAACCTTTGAGAAAGGGCGATGCCAGCAGCGATCCGTCCTGAGGGGAGAGCGCAGTGAGGCACCGGGCAGGATCGGGGAGGGGGCGACACAGGACATGCCCGAGGGGTGAGCTGTGGGT
This sequence comes from Molothrus ater, assembly GCF_012460135.2. NCBI lineage: Eukaryota > Metazoa > Chordata > Aves > Passeriformes > Icteridae > Molothrus > Molothrus ater. The sequence continues at coordinate 3,516,567 of NC_050492.2, read as the reverse complement.
TGTTTTTACCCTGGGATTTACTTTTCCCCCCACCAGTCCCTCTCAGAGGGGGCGGCGGGCCCGCCCTCAGTCCGCACGTTACCTGCCCCACGCCGGCCTGCACCTCGTCCTCCACCCTGCGCTGAAGGCTCTCCAGCTGCCCCTTCAGGAAGGCGAGGTCCTTCAGCTTAGGCAGCGAGTCCTGCGGGAAACACGGAGGTGATTGCCGCCCTCCGTCCCGCGGGAGGAACCGCGGCCTCCCCGCGGCCTCCCCGCGGCCTCCCCGCGGCCTCCCCGCGGCCTCCCCGCGGCCCCGGCGGCCCCTCAGCCCCGACCCTGCGCGCTCACCTTATCGTCCGCCATCTTGGCGCCGCCGCCGCCCGCCGCTGATTGGCTGGAGGGGAGGCACGTGACACATCCGCCGCTGATTGGTTGTTATGGGGTCAGCGACTCCTCCCGCGCGCCCCTTCCCTCCACGGAGGCGGCACCCGGCGCTGATTGGTCGGAGCGGAGTCACGTGGCAGCCCCCCGCTCCCTCACGCCGCCTGGCCGGCGCCATCTTGGGGGGGGCGGTGTTGGCTCTTGAGGCGCGGCCCGGTCTCGGTGCGGTACCGGCCCCACACCGGCCCCGCCGGGCACCGGCACCTCCGGGCTAGGCTGACAGGGCTCATGGCCGCCCCTCAGCGCCGTCAGGGCTCCAGGACCCAGCCACCGTGTCGCCCTTGGGGGCAGCATGGATGGGGATCCCAAGCTCTGCAGTTTCCCTGGGCTGTTCCTCTGTGAGGAGTCTGGTCCAGTCCCAGGCTTGGCCAGTGGTTTATGTCTAAAGCTCTGCAACTGAGCCTTTTTCTGACTTTGTCCTTCGGGATTAAGGAGGGCAACACAAAAATATTTCTACAAATAAAATATTTAAATTAATGATTGTAAGGATTGCACTAAAAAAATCTTATTCAGAATTCTTTACAGTGTAGGTAGCTCTAGCTACTAGAGGAGTGCAATATTTTTGAAGCAATATTGATAGTAAATTATATTTTGGTAGTAAAGTGATTACTGAACAGACATTGATGCTTTTCACCAATCTCAGTGCCTGTGGGAGTCCCTCTGATGGGCACTCCTCAGCTCCAGGGAGGAATTTCCACATACCCTCCCAGAAATAACAGAATAAGGAAAGAACAAAAATGACTTTGGAATTCTTTTCCAACCCAGACGATTCTGTGATCATCCAATCCAACCAACAACGCAGCCCTGCCAAATCCAAAAAATCATTAAAAAGCTGCCAGCTCCCATGAGCCACACCCAGAGGTGTTTGGAGCACTTCAGGATCAGTGACTCCAGCACGGCCTGGGCACCCTGTCACCCTGCTCCACCACCTTTCAGTGAAGAACTTCTCAATATCCAGTCCCTGGCACCCTGGCACAGTGCTCAACTGTCACTATAGGACATGAAACAACACGAGCGCACACAGCGCTGCTCTCAAGGTGAAGAAAAGGGAAGTTTATTTTCTGACTCCAACATTTATAGTTTTCCAAAAGTGACAGTGGATTGGAGGGTGACAGTGCCACCTCTCCAATGACACTGGACAAACCAACAGTCCATCAAATTTCTCCTCCTCCGTAAAAGAATTCAAAACAATAAGTTATTTACAGGAAGTGTGTGAGAAAGTTCGTAACAAGAATGTAAACATCAGAAGGCTTAGAAAATCTTAAAAAATCAGGGTGACACTCGAGCCTCTCAGTGAAGAACTTCTCCTCAAATATCCAGTCCCTGGCACAGTGCTCGACCCTTTCAGTGAAGAACTTCTGCTCAATATCCAGTTCCTGACACAACCTGGGGCTGTTGCACCTCTGGTGTGAGCCCAGAGCCCCACAGAGCTGTGCTGGGGCCACGCTCCAGCTGACACAGCTGCTGAAGGTACGAGTGAAACCTCGGCTGCAGCACTTCCAGCTTGGAAAACAGGCCCTGCAGAACCGCAGGCACGACTGAGCAACTGTGGGGAATGTTGGTTTCAGGGGCTTGGCACAATTTAATTAAAGCCTGTGGTGCTGGGGGTTATGTGTGTGATACTCTCGTGGGTGCTACGCCAGCACGGAGGCAGCTCCGTGAAGCCTTCTGGGCTGTGAGGCTGCTGCTCTCCAAGTTAATTTAGATACATTCCCAGTGTATGTTACACTGCTCCCCCTGAGCACTGGGAAAAGGAAAGGAAGGGACTTGGGAGGCAGTGGCAGGTGCAGCCCAAAGAAGAAGCATTAATATTGTTATTAATATTAATAGCCAGTTTAAATCCAACCATTGCTGAAGGCTGAGCTGCTGTTTCCTTGCTTTGCAGGATTCCAAACTTTACCCAGAGGCAGGTGTGGATTTCGTGAACCTGACATTTTCCTCAGCCACTTCAAACCAGCTGCTTTTCAAGCAGGATTTTTACTTCGTGAAAGGATGAAAATAAATGAAATGAAATGAAAGGATGAAATAAAATAAAACAAAATAAAATAAAATCTATATGAGTGAATGCAAGGGCCTTTCTTGGAACACAGTCACAATACTTGAAAAATGCCACTTAGTGCAAGGCTGACTTAGAAAATTTGGGTGTTGGTAAAAAACATGTGAGGGCAGTAGAGCCCTGTGATCAGTCACTGCTGTCACCTCCAGAGAGGTGAACCCATGGCCATCCTCACCAGCTGCAGGACAACATGGCAGAGAGGAGGTTTATATTGGCTGCTGAGAGGGAATTGTTCCCTGTGAGGGTGGTGAGGCCCTGGCACAGGGTGCTCAGAGAAGCTGTGGCTGCCCCTGCATCCCTGGAAGTGTCCCAGGCCAGGCTGGATGGGGCTTGGAGCAGCCTGGGATGGTGGAAGGTGTCCTTGCCATGGCAGGGGTGGAATGAAATGATCCCTTCCAACCCAACCCATTCTGGGATCCTTTGAAAATGAGTTTTTCTAGGTGGTGGTGGGAGCTGAGCACCTGCCCTCAGAGGGCCTGTGAGGGAGCTCAGCTCTCAGCGCCCCCAGGTCACACACTAAGGCTCTGTGCTGTGTGGGGCAGCACGGATGGGTCACTGCTGCTGGCTCCTGGGATTTCTGGTGGGAAACCAGCTGGGATGCGAGGGAGGGCTGGGAGAAGCCCTGTCCCTGCTGTGTCTAAGCTGAGCCTGGCCCCAGCCCTGGCTGGAGGGAGGATGCAGCCATTCTGTGCCTTGCTCAGCAGGATCCTGGCTGTGAACCTCCCTCCCTGCTGCACCTGGGACCTGCTGGACTGTGGTGGCCCCTGGAGCCACTCAGCTCCCCTTACTGAGGTGTGGTGGCACTGCTGCTCCCCATGGACCAGGATGGGTCTGTCTCCAAGCTGAGAGCCCTGAGTCTGAGTCAGACCTGCTGTGGGATGCTGTGATTAGCACTAAAACTGAGCTATTTGTGCTGTTGGAGAACTCAAGGGGAAACTGGTTATCCTGTGTTTGCCAGCTTAGCAGCAAGCTGCCACTTCTGAGGTTTGATTTTCCTGCCTCTGATCCAGCCCTGCCTCCAGTTCCTGCTGCCAGCAAAGGCTTTCACCTTGGCCCTGGCTGTGCCCTTGAGCTGAGCCTTTGGCTGGCAGCACGGCTGCTGCTGGAACAAGGTTGTGCTGTCAGATTTCCTCTGGGCTTGTGCCTGCCTTTCAACCTGTCCCCTTCTAATATGGCCTGAGCTTATCAGCATCTCCAGCCCAGCCTGGCTGCAGTGATGGGCGAGATAAGAAGCTTCCATGTGAGGAGGGAGCAGGGCATCAAGGAGCACACGGAGCTGTGCCCCACAAGGAGGGGTTTGAAGGTGTGAACCCTGGGGGGCTGCAGTGGCTTTGCTGCTCACTCAGCTGCTGCTGGCTGTTCCCATGTTGTGACCCTGACACATTTCCCTTGCATCTCAGCAGGTGCCCACAGCACCTCTGTGCCCTTGGGAACGCTGCTCAGGTGACCAGGACCCATGTCCTGCCCACACCCCAGGGCCAGACCCCCAGTCAGCTCCTTGCCCTCTACCAGGTCCCTCACCCGCTGTCCTCCCTGTCCAGTCAGTCCAGCACCAGGCACTTGGCACATCCTGGAGGCCTCACCAAAGATTTCTGATACCTCTGCAAACCAGCTGCCTCTGTGCAGTGGCCTTTGCCGTCCCAACCCTCCCTTCACAGCCCTTTCATCTGTCGTTTTTGCCATTTTTGCACAGATGCAGTACCCAGAGATTAGGCTGCAGATTAAGGTTTTACTGCATCCTGAAATGGGTTCCAATTCCAGTCCCAGCAGGACCAACATGCAGCCAAATCTCTCCTGAAAGCTCACTGGGCTGGAGCTGGGGAGAGATCTCCCACCATGTTCTCCCCCATACATGAAAAGTGGAGTCCTACATATACAGCCCAGGTGAGGCGCCTGGAATTCTGTGTCAAGTTCTGGGCCCCTCTCAACAAGAAAGACATTGAGGGGCTGCAGCATGTCCAGAGAATGGAGCTGGGAAAAGGTCTGGAGCACAAGATGAGGAGCAGCTGAGGGGGGGCTCAGCCTGGAGAAAAGGAGGCTGAGGTAGCACCATTTCCCTCTCTACAACTCCTTAACAGCCAGGTGGGGCTCTGCTCCCAGAAAACAAGGCACAGCACCAGAGGAAAAGGCCTCAAACTGCCCCAGGGGAGGTTCAGTTTGCACATCAGGAAGAATTTATTCACTGAAAACGTTGTCAGGCTTTGGAATGGGCTGTGCAGGACAGTCCCTGTCCCCTGGAAATACTAAAAAACACATGGATGTGGCAGCTGGGGACACAGGGTTAGTGGTGGCCTTGGCAGTGCTGGGTTAATGGCTGGATTTGATGACCTTGGATGGCCTTTCCAGCCTTGGTGATTCCAGGGTTCTGTGATTCCAAAGGAGCTGGGCAGCCCAGGGCAGGAGCAAGGCTGTTGTGTCAGCTCCAGCCTGTGCCTGCCCAGCATCTCCCCATCCTGGGTGAGCCTGCTCTGCCACCAACACTTTTGGTCAGGCTGGAGGCTCCCCTGCAAGTCCTGCACAGGCTCCCTGTGCCTGCAGAACTGCCCCATCAGTCTGGCCACGGGGGCTGGCTGTGTTTGTCCCAGCACACACAGGCACACTTGTGGCTGGCATTTCCAAAGCCCCATCCAACACCACAGAATCGTGGAATATCCTGGGCTGGAAGGGACCCACAAGGATCATCCAGGCCATCTCCTGGCCCTGCAAAGACACCCCACAATCCCACCCTGTCCCTGACAGCATCACCCAAGTGCTCCTGGAGCTCTGGCAGCATTAGAGCCATGACCATTCCCTGTTCAGTGCCCAACCACCATCTGAGGGACAAACCTTTTCCCATCCCACATGGGGCAGACTGCACATTGTGTCCAAAATTTAGGATACTGCAACTTGTCCCAGAGAGAAAAGTGCTTTATATGACACAAATTAAAACAGATAAAAAAACAATACACCCACAGAAGAACATCAGAGCTGTACATAACAAAGAAAATGGGAAGCATGTCACAGGGCTGTGGGCTGAGTCAGCTGCTCCAGTAACCGTGGTGCACAGGAGGTTTGGATGGGAGCTGGGGGTTGCAGCCATGGGTAGCACGTGCTCCAGGAGGAAGGGGGCTGGGGAAGGATGAGCCAAGCCCCCAGGGGCAGTGAGGGGCTGTGTCAGAAGCCATCAGTGCGCAGGGGCTGGGGCAGGTCTGACACACTGATCTGCAGGTTGAGCTCTGATGAGTCCAGGGCCGTGGATGGGCTGGGCGGGGGGCTCTGGTCCAGCACAGCAATCTCCTCATGGTGCTCCTGCCGCAAGTGCCACACGATCTCTCTGGACAAAAAGTGGGTCCCTGCTTCTTCTGGCTCTGGAACAGAAGAAAGACAAACCTTCCTTTGCTGGTTGTCCTGAGGCAGAGCTCTGGGCAGGGAGCAAAGTCTCTGTGAGATGCTCCCAAATATGCATTATTTCCTGCACAGGCAAAATACAGCTTTTACTTCCCACTTTGTGCCTGGCAGAGGGGAAAAGTTCAAACACAAAGTGAGGGGAGGAGTGTAAAATTACAGGCACTATGTGCTGGATTCCTGGTAGTGCTTGTGATGGGAACTGCCTTGCTGCATGGAAATGCTTCTCCCCATCAGGGAGAGTTTCCTCTGAAAAAAACGACATTCATTAAAGCAAGATGCTGATTTCATCTGGTGGAGAGGAGATGGGAGATGAAAAGATGATGGGAATGAGGAAAAGCCTCGCTCCCTCCCATCCCCTGTCAGCAGGAATGGCACCGAGCCAGCACACACTCATCCCTCTGCTGGGGAGGGCGTGACAGCCCCAGCAACTTCTTCCAGGAACACCAACAGTGAGGGGAGCGGCTGCTTGCCCTGGATCCTGCTGCTATACTCAATGCTTGCAGCAGGCAGCTTGTCTCAGGTCCCCTTGGGGGCTTCAGCTGGGACAACCAGTGCTGCCACCACCTTCCCTGCTCCTCAGAGCCACAGCAAGAAGTCCTTAGAATTATGGAATCATGGAATACCCTGAGCTGGAAGAGATCCACAAGGATCATCCAGTCCAACTCCTGGCCCTGCACAGACCCCATGTCCCAGAGTTTGTTCAAACACTCCTGGAGCTCTGGCAGTCCTGGGGCTGGGACCATTCCCTGGGGAGCCTGGTCAGTGCCTGACTACCCTCTAGGGGAAGAACCTTTTCCTGATATCCACACTAAATCCCCCTGGCACAGTTCCAGCTGTTCCCTTGGGTCCTGTCCTTGGTCCCAGGGAGAAGAGATTGGAGCTGCCCCTCAGGAGGAGCTGCAGCCTCCAGTGAGGTCTGACCTCAGTGTCCTGTGCTCCAGCTGGACAGGCCAAGTGCCCTCAGCAGCTCCTCATGTGGCCCCTCTGGGCCCTTCACCACCCCCATGTCCCTCTTTTGGACACTCCCTAACAGCTTTAGATCTTTCTCATATCGTGGTGCCCAGACCTGCCCCAGGGCTCAAGGTGAGGCTGCCCCAGCCCAGAGCAGAGTGGGACAATGCCCTCCCTCACCCAGCCAGGGATGCCATGCTCAATGACATTCCTGTTTCATGGGGGAATGTAGCCCCTCCCTTCCTCCCATGGTGGCAGGGGCCACCATGGCCCCCTGGCTGGGGACATCAGCTGAGCCCTGCACAGACACTGATCCAGGTCACTCGGGGCTACAAGAGCACAGGACAGTCCTGGGCACCCCAGCCCCTTTCCCCTCACTCACCCTCGTAGGCAATGAGCCTGTATGTATCTGCACACTCCTTGGAGCCTCTCAGGATCTCCTCCAAGGTCCTGTAGAAAAGCTTGGCCTGCTCCAGGCGCTCCTCCCGGCTGAAGGCAGCACACTCATCCTGGGACATGGCATACAGGGTCTGCAGTGGGGTGGCATATTCCACAGCACAGTGCCAGAGCTGCAGGGGTGGGAGGACAAGACATGGGGACAGGAGGACTGGCAAAGGGCTGCTGGGAGACCCTGGCACTGGGCACAGCACTCAGGACCTCTCAGCTCCTTGGCCTGCCTTGCACTGGGAACACTGGGACAGGGATACTGGGTCTGGCCCCAGTGTTCCCCTGTGCAGAGCAGGAAAGAGCAGCTGGCCTGACAGGTCCAGGTGTCCCCTCTGCCAGGTGGGCTCAGGGAGCTGCCTTTGCCTATGGCAGGCAGCCACTGGCTTGTCAGTGCTCCCAAGAGCAGCCTGGAGGGTGATCTTCCCCATGGAATCTGGTCCCCTAGGGAGACATCCCTTCCCTGTGATCACACCCTCTTAGTGGCTTTCTGCTATACAAAGGAAAGTGGAGGGACAGCACCAATCTTTGCTCTCTGTGACCAGTGACAGACCCAGGGAATGGCTGGAGCTGTGTCAGGGCAGGGTTAGGCTGGATTTCAGGAAAAGGTTTTTTCCCCCAGAGGGTACAGGGGGGCACTGAACAGGGAATGGTCCCAGCCCCAAAGCTGCCAGACCTCCAGGAGCTCTTGGACAATGCTCCCAGGCACAGGTGGGGATTGTTGGGGTGTCTGTGCAGGCCCAGGCATTGGATTTGATAATCTTTGTTGGTCTCTTCCAACCCAGCATAATTTGTGATTCCATTATTCTAAGTCTGAGCATCCTAACAGAGAGCTGGAGGGCAGAGCATAAACACTGAAAAGGTGGAGGCACATCTGGAAGGAGGCTGAGCAAAGAATCCCAGAGAAATCTGATAAAGCCATAAACATGCCAAGGAGGAGTGGTGTTCCCAGTAAATCTTACACTGGGTAAACTGGAAAGTTTAATGGAGTGAATTAGAAGGAAGAGGGATGTGATCCCAGGTGAATGCAGAGAAGCAGGAAGTTCTCAGCCTTGGCAGGCAGTTACTGCCCTGGGGCAGGTGCCTTCCGTGGGCCCTGCTCACTGTGAGGGAATGGGCAGGAAGCTGAGGGGCAAATATTACTGGAGCTCCCAGGGAGCAGAGTGACTCAGCAGGAGCCTGGCAGAAGGAACACAGCATCAGGGTGTGCAGCACAGCAGGAAAAACCCGTGGCTGACTGTGCTTCCCTCAGGAGCAGGGCACAGAGGCTCGGTGTCCCTGCAGACTGGGCTTTAAAAACTGCAGCTCAGAGCTCAGCCTCTGCCAAAGGGCAAAGCAGGGCACCCAGGTGAGGAGCAGAGCTCTGCCAATGCCTCCATGCACAGCACCAGGGTGTTCCCTCCTCCAGGGGGAAGGGACAGGGGCCAGTCTGCCCTGAGATGTGGGAGGAGATGAATGCAATGTGAGCTGGAGAGATTTAGGGCTCACCAGCCTAGAAAAGGGTGACTGGGGGAAAGGAGAGAGTCAAATAATGACTCACACAGACATCTTGGAGCACCTCTTCACCACACAAGGAAACATTCATCCTATGGGAAGTGATGCTCTGTAGCCCACATCTGCTTTTTTCTGCTCAGTTTTCTCCTGTTTTCTGGACTTCACTCAGCTCCAGGAGGGTTAAGCCAGCCCCACCATCCCTGCAGCTGAGCCTGGGGGGAGGCAGCCAGCAGGAGGGGGTACAGGAATGGGATCTTTCCATCTCATGGAAGCCTGGAAGTATCTAAGAGGAGAGGTGACAGTCTCCTGTCCTTAGGGCCACTTCTGGGGCCAACAAAGCTTTTGGGATGATGCTCCCAATGCTGCTATCAGCATACCTGGTTTTCTTCATCTGTGATTGCATAGAGGCTGTGTTTGTAGACCCTCTTTTTGATGCCAGCTCGGGCCAGGGTGGTTTCAGTGAGGTCTGTCACATATTGGATCTTGCTATCAGCTTTCTCCAGGTCATCGTAGATATCACAGCTCAGAGGGACCAAGATGTGGAGCTTCCAGGTCTTCCTGCACGCTGGCAGGTTGGGATTGGCTCTGCTGAATTCCTCCATGGACTTTTTCATCCCTGGTGGAAGAGAGCATCAGGCAGAGGTGCCTGGTGTGAGTACAGCTGCATTCTGCCTTGCTCCCCATTTCCCTGCTAACACTGTAAAAGTGGGAGGATTGTTATTAGGAGCTATTTCTATCTGTGGGCATGGGAATGCAGGGAAACAGCTACGTACGTGGCAGGACTATTTTTAGGTACCCAACATAAAAGGACCAGGCAAGCCCATGAGCAACGTTCTGCTTGGACCTCTCGGACATCTCAGACATCTCCACTGCTGAGGGCTTCTGTGGAGGGAAGGACACACAGACCAGGTGATGACAGCTGCCACCTGGGCCCTTCTGCAACAGTCAGTTCTCCACAGAATTGGAGAACTCCAAAGAGATCTGGAGAGTGAACAACCCCACCAGCCCTTTCCCCCACCATGCAGGGCAGAGCCCCCACAGCCCCCACAGAGGAGGGAACTGGGGCTGGAGTGAGCCAGGCATTTCCCTGGCTGCACCTTCCACTGGGATCCTGTGTCCCACTGCAACTTGTGCATCTGCCCTGTGCTTCCAGCATGGGAGAGGAGACACCCCAGTGCCTGAGGGTGGGATTCCCAATGGCCTCTGCCAGCTCTGTGTGTGCATTTGGCTGGAGATGGGTGTGCTGTCCCACAGGCACCTGATAGAGGCACCTTCTGCAGCCTGTGTGACCCTTCCAGCACTGCTGGGGCACAGCAGAGCCCTCCCACTGCTGCAGAGGCACCTGGGGCTTGGCTCTGCTCCCACACCACACTGAGAATTGAGAACACACAGACTCTGCTTTTCCCTCAAGCACCAGCTTGACTGGCAGATGTAAGATACCCCTGTTTTTTGTGCCTTGCCATCCCCTGGGATGGTTGTGCTCATTAGGAGGCAGCCTTGCCCTCCTAATGCCAACACTCCTGGCAGCACAGGGCCAGGGAGATCAGCTCTGCAGGGCTGAGCTGAGAGTGCTCCTCCTGCCAGGCTGACTCTGGATGGGCTGAACATGCAGAGGCCATGCAGAGCTGGCTACTTGCCCCCATGGCTGCTCAGGGCTGAAGGGTTCCCCAGGCAGCCAGCCAGGCTGGGGGTGTGGGAACCTTACCCGGAGCCCCAGAGCAAGGATGAGGAGCTGGCACAGACTGGCCAGGATGAGGTGGAGGCCAAGTTGCTGCCCATCACCAAAGAGAGCCACGTAGGCTGAGCCACAGACGAGCAGCATGGGCCCGTGCCAGTGTGGGGGGAAGCAGGAGCTCAGGGCCCTCCAGAAGCTGCCATGGTGCCTGGGTGGGAGGGGGAGACAGGAGTCAGGCTGGTGGCCACCTACCCACCCTCAGCAGCCATGGCTGGGGCTGCTCCCATCTCCTGGGGGCCACCAACCTTCCAGAGCACTACAGAGTTGTGTGGGACCTTGCCCACCACACCCCAGTGCCCCCAGGCAGGAGAGGGTTTGGGTGTCTTGGAGCACCCGTGGGACTCAGAGGGAGCAGGTGGAATGTCACCTTGGACAGCAAAGGGAGACAACAGCCCCCTGCCCTCCAGCACTGGGTGCTGGGGAAAGGCTGGAGGACAAGGTCTGTTCCCCAGGGAAAGGGCACAAGGAGAGGAGAGGAGAGGAGAGGAGAGGAGAGGAGAGGAGAGATCCATGGACAACTGGGAGAACTGGGCAGGTGGGAAAGGGAGCAAGGGATGAGAGGGACAGGAGGCTGACAGAGGGCAGCATGTGCTGCTGGGCACAGCACATCATTGCCACGGAGGGCACGTGTGGGCACAGAGACCAGGAGCAAACCCCACCACATCCCGAGGGTGCAATGCCCTGTCCAGGGTGGTCCCAGGAGCGCCGCAGGCAGGCAGCCAGCCCCGCTGGCTCACCTGGAGTCCAGGTGGAAGATCTCCTCGGCCAGGTAGCAGGCGCCCTTCAGCAGCTCCCCGGTCTGCAGGGTGGCGAAGTGGAAGGCGAGGCTGCGGGCGGTGGGCACGAGGGGCTGCCCGGCCAGGAGCAGAGCCCCGGCACAGAGCCCCAGCAGCACGAACCCGGCGCGCTGCGCCCGCCCGCCGCGGGCCCGCGGGATCAGCGGGGCACAGCGCGGCCGCCGCGGCTCCCGGGCCATGTGCGGCGGCCAGGGGGGTCAGCAGCAGCTTGTCCCCGGCTCCCAGAGCAGCAGCTCGTCCTCAGCACCCGCGGCAGCACTGTGGGAGCGGATAAGAGCAGATCAGGGATGCGGGCGCCCAGCGCTCACTGAGCATCCCAAAGCGCGCAACTCTTTGGGGAGGCTGCCCTGCGCTTCCCGCCTTAGGGCTGTCCCCTGTGCCCAGAGGGGCTCGGCAGGACACGGCCTGCCTGGTCACCCCGCTCCCAGACGGTGCCAGCCCGCCCTGCTCCGCAGCCACTGCTCTGGCCGCACTCACCGGCGCAGTTTCCAGCCGCCAGCCGCGGGATTCCTGCGCTGCGGCTCCCGAGCTCTGCGCTCCCGCCTGGGCAGCTGGGGCTTCTTCCAGAGGCTGCTGCGGACACACAGCCGGAGTCTCTGCCACGGACGGGCTTCTGGAGCGCGGGTGGAGCTGCACAGAAAAGCGCGCAGAAAAGTGAAAATGAAAGAAGCTCTGGCAGCAGCGGGCAGCCTGTAGAGTGCCAGAGCTCTCCCACACAGGGCATCCATGAGATATCTCAACCTGCAGGAATTACAGGCACTGGTGGCCGTACCAAGTTTCGATATCCATGAGCTTGCACATCCTGGAAAGCCCCAAGGCTGCCAGGACATGGTCTGAGGGGAACTGGAATGAGGAAGGAAACCAGAATTTATTGAGATCTCATCTTCAAGGGCAGATTTCAGATTGCATTGATTCAGCTCAGCAGATTGCCAGGGGCAAAACAGACTCGACTTCTGTCTAGCAGAAGGTGACTCACAGAGTCCTGGATGCTCCCACCCCACATATTTCCAGGAGATGCCAGGCTGGGAAGCAGTGCCCAAGAGTGCTGGCAACACAGCAGGGGCTTCCTGCAGCCAGGCTCTTGGTGGCCAGTGAGGTCCTCAAGACTTCCAGTTCCTTGTTCCAAGCAGTGGAGAGGTATTTCCATCCTGGAAGAACATGGATTAGGGGACACATACACAAGCCCATAGGAGCAGGTGGGATGCACTCAAGGATGCTGATGGAGATGGATGATGCCCTGGCAAGGTTCCTTTCTGATGTCTTTGGAATGTTGTAGCAATCAGGAGGTTCCTGGAGAGTGGGACAAGGAAATCTCACACCCAGCTTTGAGGAGGTGAACTACAGCCTGCTCAATGCTCTGACCCTGGAAAGTGATGGAACAAATCCTCCCAGAAATCCCTGCCAAACACCTGAAGGATGGGACAGGAACAGCCATCAGGGATTTGACATCACATCTGAAGGACCCAACTACCTGGAATGGCAAGAAAACTGGCTGTAGGGATGAGGGGAGAACTTTCACTTCAGCAAAGCCCTCAGCATGGTCACCCATGGCCTCTGTGGAGCCATAGTAGGTAGATACAGGCTGGGAAAGGGAGTGACAGTCCAGAACACACTCAGGGTCCCATTGCTTTCTGGCCAGGAATGCCCCTGGGTTCCAGGAGACCCTGACAGTCCCACAGACCCACATTGCCAGGGTCTCTGGAGGCTGTCACAGGCTTACAGCACAAGGACCTTGATTCAGACATGCCCACGGTTCACATTTAATGAAAATCATAGAATTAAAGAATTATTTAGGTTGGAAGAGACCCTTGAGACCAGCAAGTCCAACTATTTCCCCAGAACTGCCAAGTCCACCACTAACCCATGTCCCCAAGTCTTTTAAATCCCTCCAGGGATGGAGACTCCACCATTGCCCTGGGCAGCCTGGGCCAGTGCTTGACAGCCCTTTTGGGTGAAGAAATTTTCACAGCATAAAGTTTCTCTAGTAGTGCTGGCTTGAGGCCATTTCTCTTTGTCTTGTCCTTTGTTCCCTGGGAGCAGAGCCCACCCCCCACCTGGCTGCACCCTCCTGTCAGGGAGCTGTGGAGAGAGAAGGTCCCCCCGAGTCCCCTTTTCTGCAGGCTGAGCCCCCCAAGCTCCCTCAGCTGCTTCTCCTCAGACCTGTGCTCTGCTGCCCTTCTGTGGACACAGCTCCAGCTTCCTCAAACCCAGAGAGGGGGAGGAAGGGCTGGCAGGGAGCTGCTTGTTTGGGTGGTACCTTAGAAACCCCAGCAAACCATTTGGCCAATGTCCCAGCCCTGGGAGGGCCTGTGGGTACAGCCAACATGGTGTTTGCTCCATCACCACAAAGGCTGGCTAAAGCATCAAGTGAACCTCTTCCTTCTCCAGCGCTGGGATAAAGCTTGTCCCTTTCCAGCCAGGCTTCACTGACCTGCTCTGCTTGGCTCTTCAGTGTGGTGGATGGGCTGCCTGGCTCCCCAGCCATCTTCTTGCAGGTCCCCAAGCAGTTGGTAGCTCTCCTGCCCTCAAAGCCTGGCCTGGCTTTCAGTTCTACCCTCAGCACACCAACACCTGCAGTATTTCTGTCTCACTTCTGTTCAGAGCAGAGCTGTGGTTCCGGTCCAAGAGGTGAGTCTAAACTCCAGGAATGAGCTGTCAAAGAATTTTGGAACCATGAAATGGTTGGGGTGGAAATGGACCTTAAAGTTCATCTCATTTCCAACACGTGCCATGAGCAAGGACAACTTTCCATAGATCAGCTTGCTCCAAGCCCCATCCAACCTGGCCTTGGACACTTCCAGGGATGGGGCAGCCACAGCTTCTCTGGGCAGCCCGTGCCAGGGCCTCACCACCTTCACAGGGAAGAATTTCTTCCCAATATCCCATCCAACACTGATCTCTGGCAGTAGGAAGTAATTTCCCCTTGTGCTGTCACTCCAGGCCCTTCTCCAAAGTCTCCGCTTGGAGCCCATTCAGGCACTGGCAGGGGCTCTGAGCTCTCCCTGGAGCCTTCTCTTCTCCAGGCTGAGCACTCCCAGCTCTCCCAGCCTGGCTCCAGAGCCGAGGGGCCCCAGCCCTCAAAACATCTCTGTGGCCTCCTGTGGACACCTGGAACATGTGAGCTTGCCTGGGAACAGAGAGCCCAGTGCCACCCAGTGCCTCTGCACAGCCAACGAGAAGTGGCAGGATTGAAACTGCCCCCATTGTCCTCCCTGGCCTTCCTCTGGCCAACAATTTGCTTTTCCACATCGTGTCTTGGTTGACATTCTCTCTGTCCCTGTTTGCTGTTATTCTCTCAAGCACAGGGAACAAGAAGTCACAGATGATGCTGGAAGATTTTAGATGCATAAAAAACCCCACAAGGCACCTCTGTGGACCAGCACCATGGTACCCTCAACCAGGCTGGTGCTGACACCTGTGTGAGGCAGAGTGGGGCACAGAAATCAACTCTGTCCACAGCAACCCACACACACTGCAGACCTTGCTGAGATCAGGAGAACCAAGGAGTCCTGGAATATCCTGGGCTGGAAGGGACCCACAAGGACCATCCAGTCCAACTCCTGGCCCTGCACAGACACCCCAACAATCCCATCCCATCCCTGAGAGCGTTGTCCAAACACTCCTGGAGCTCTGGCAGCCCTGGGGCTGGGACCATTCCCTGGGGAGCCTGGCCAGTGTTCCACCACCCTCTGGGGAAGAACCTTTTCCTGATATCCACACTAAATCCCCCTAACACTGGTCCAGCCATTACCCTGAGTGCTGTCCCTGGTCCCAGGGAGCAGAGATCGGAGCTGTAGCCCCTGGGGAGGTCTGACCTCAGTGTCCTGTGCTCCAGCTGGAGAGGCCAAGTGCCCTCAGCTGCTCCTGGGGACCCTTCACCATACTCGTGTCCCTCTTTGGATGCTGTTTCTCATATTGTGGTGCCCAGACCTGCCCCCAGTAGAGGCTGGATACCTGTGGCATGTCCCCAGCCAAAAGGCAGGCCAGGAGCAGGGTGTTCTCCCTGGCACCCCCTGGGTGAAGGGCTGTGAGCAGGCAGCAGCAGCAGTGTGACAGAGCTGGCTCTGCTGCAGGATGGGCATGGCAGCAGCACTTCCTTCCTTTAATTCCCTTGTTTTCCATTGTCTGGGGAAGCAGGTAGAGCTGCTGGCTTCATGCTGAGGGCAGGCTGCCCAGTGACAGCTTTCCCTGGGGATACCTGCAGGGATGGGGTTCCAGTGCCAGGCTGGTGTCAAAAGTGGCTTTGGTCCCTTGACTAAAAGTGCTGCAGTCGGTGTTTTTAGTGCTGCAGTTGCACCAGCAGTGTCCCTCAGAGGTCCCAAGTGACAGGGCTGCTTTACTGACACAAAATAGCAAAAATAAAGTGCTCTGCAATATTCTGTGTGGCCTTGGGCTGTGTGAACCAGGCCAGACTTTCTGGTGCAGTGAGGAGCCACCGTGTGCTGCAGGAGATCTGGTAGCAGCAGAAGAAGCTTCTGAAGTTTCCTGGACCTCCTAAGCATCCATTGTTTCTCATTCATTGAGCCAAGCACTTCCACAGAATCATGGAGTGTCCTGAATTGGAAGGGACCCACAAAGATGATCAAGCCCAACTCCTGACAGCCCCAGGAATCCCACCCAGTGTCTGAGAGCATTGTCCAAATGCTCGTTGGACAACCTTCTTGTCCCAGCATTCAGCTGTGGGACAAAGGAGGGGGCAGCCAAGGGGGCCAGGGAGGATTTGGGAATTTCCCCCTTGGCCTCCAGATTCTGCAGGACCCTGACCTTGGCTCACAGAGCTCACATAGGGATGTGCTGCCTTCCCAGGGATGTGCTGCCTTTCCCAGGGATGTGCTGCCTTCCCAGGGATGTGCTGCCTTTGCCTTCCCAGGGATGTGCAGCCTTTTCCAGGGATGTGCAGCCTTTCCCAGGGATGTACTGCCTTCCCAGGGATGTGCTGCCTTTCCCAGGGATGTGCTGCCTTTGCCTTCCCAGGGATGTGCAGCCTTTCCCAGGGATGTGCTGCCTTTCCCAGGGATGTGCTGCCTTTGCCTTCCCAGGGATGTGCTGCCTTTCCCAGGGATGTGCTGCCTTTGCCTTCCCAGGGATGTGCAGCCTTCCCAGGGATGTGCAGCCTTTCCCAGGGATGTGCTGCCTTTCCCAGGGATGTACTGCCTTCCCAGGGATGTGCTGCCTTTGCCTTCCCAGGGATGTGCTGCCTTTCCCAGGGATGTGCAGCCTTCCCAGGGATGTGCTGCCTTTCCCAGGGATGTGCTGCCTTTGCCTTCCCAGGGATGTGCAGCCTTTCCCAGGGATGTGCTGCCTTTCCCAGGGATGTGCTGCCTTTGCCTTCCCAGGGATGTGCTGCCTTTCCCAGGGATGTGCTGCCTTTGCCTTCCCAGGGATGTGCAGCCTTCCCAGGGATGTGCAGCCTTTCCCAGGGATGTGCTGCCTTTCCCAGGGATGTGCAGCCTTCCCAGGGATGTGCTGCCTTCCCAGGGATGTGCTGCCTTTCCCAGGGATGTGCTGCCTTTGCCTTCCCAGGGATGTGCAGCCTTTTCCAGGGATGTGCAGCCTTTCCCAGGGATGTGCCCAGCCTGGGAGCTGCTTTGCCTCAGCCTGACCCCAGCCTGGAGCCCTCAGCAATGATGAGTTTCAAGTCCTGGTGGCAGAATGGAGCCTCCCTCCATCCCTGCTGCTCTGAGTGCTGCACACCCCTCACCCACTGAGGTTCTGCCTTCTTTTGGAGCACCAGAACCTTCCCAGGAGAAAGAGAGTTTGAATTTAATAGATGTCAGTGGACCAATCTGTGATTTCTGTCAGCTGCCAGCACTTGCAGGGTCCTGTGGCACTGATTCCCCACTTACATATTGGGTGGAAAAAACATTTTTACTCATTTTGGAGCTGTCACAGGCTGGCATTGGAACAGGATGAGCCTCCAGTCCCTTCCAACCCAAACCATTCCATGATTCCATGACTGGGATGGTACTGCTGGCCAAAGCACCTTTGGGACAGAGGCTGCTCCTGGTCCTTTTTCTCTGGGAGTTTTCACTTTTCTTTGAATCTTGTCCAACATTGGAAGTTTCTCCTTTTCTAGTTGTGTCTCTCCTCCTTTAGAGTGACTTTTTTGCACCCTCTAACCAAGGCCTCATAAGTTATCAAAGCCTGGAATAACTAGATTTAACCAGCTTGGCTGGGAAGTTTCTATTCCATTAAATCCTTGTACCTTTCCCTAAGCCCTTCAGGAGTTTTTTCCCCTAATACAGAACTGCAACTTGACCCTGCAGAGCCTATGAGAGGGATTTGGTGAAGGAAAGGCACATAGAGACAGGAGCCACCTGAGGACAAGGCAGAGCTCAGAGAACTCCTGCAGTGATGCTTGGGTGTTTGGGAGCAGGAGATGTTGGCATGGGATGGTGCTGGCAGGTGCAGACAGCAGATCCCTCAGCAGCTCCCTTTGGAGCTCAGGCACAGCAGTGTCCCCAGGATAGGGACAGTCACACCCACAGGGGCTGCAGGAGCAGCTCTGGCCCTGGGAGACAGAAGAGAGGAAGCTGCAGGTGGAAACTCCTCAAATGCTGTGAGGGGGGCTGTGAAAAGCTGGGGCTGCCCCTGGATCCCTGGCAGTGTCCCAGGCCAGGCTGGGCAGGGCTGGGAGCACCCTGGGACAGAGGAAGGTGTCCCTGCCCCAGGCAGGGGGTGGGACTGGGATGATCTTTAGGATCTCATCCAATCCAAGCCAGTCTGAGACTCTGAGATTCTGTGAAATGCCATTCCTGGACGTCTTGGCTGTTACCTTGTGAAAAACCATGATGAAAATGACTTTCCTGCTTCCATATCTTATCTGGTGGAGCAGTTTGCATCCAGCTGGCAGCAAACAGCAGGTCTTCATTATCCCTGGTATCAGAACCACAACCAAACCCCTTTTCTATCTCCTCCTGGGGACAGAATCCAACACTTCCCCTGTGAATGCTAGAAAAAGGTTACTTTCATCTTGGCTGACTTGGAAAACTGCCTCAGAAACAGGAAAAGGTTCCAGAGATGTTCCCAAGGGGTGAGAAGCCTGTTGTGCCCTGGAACACGGCCCCAGCCACGATGTTTGCCCAGCCAGGTGTGAGCCAGGGGCTGTGCTGCCCTCAGGGACCACAGGAGCATCTCCCATAAAAGGAATCTGGGATTCACTTCCAGTGATGGGGATGAGGCATTGGCTGGGCCATAAAGAAAGGAAAGCAGAAAATGCTGGAAGAAAAGCATGTTTACCCCAACCCAGTATTGGCTTTAGGAGCCAGGACTGCTTGGGATTAGTGTTTGAGCCTTCCCAGTGCTGTGGCCAGGATGAAGGGTGTGTTGCCTTGTCATCAGATCAATGAGCTGTGCTGGCTTGTCTGGAATTTGGCAATCAAGGAATGCCCAAAATGAAAAGGAAAGAAAGAAAAGCGAAAGAAAAGAACAAGAAGCCACAAAATGAACCAAAGTAATTGAAAAAAACAAAAAAACAAAAAACAAAAAAAAACCCCAAAAACCCCCAACCAAACAAAAAACAACCAAACCCACCCAGAGAGCCATTTTTATGAATTTTTGGTTTATTTTCTCTGTAACAAATGTGGAGGGAGAAGAAATTAATTCAAAATACACCCTGTGTTACAGCCTCCAGAAATGCTCAAGTCTCACAGAAGGCTGGCAGCAAAGTCAGCATGAGAACAGCACACCATGGCCCAGAGGCAGCCCCAGGGACCCTCAACCCCACCTGGGCACAGGAAGGAGCAGGGACAGTGTCACCAGCGGTGTTTCAGTGCCATTTAACGTGAGTTGTGCTTCCCAGGGCCACCCAAGGCCCACAAGCTCCATCAGGACAAGCCAATCACGGCTGCGGCCCCTCAAGTGCTCCAAGAGGGCTCTGCCTGCCCCAAGTGCGCTCCCGGCCTGCCCAGGACAGGGCCTGGGCGCCTCCGCGCTGGGGCCGGGCGGCTCCACAAGGGGCAGGAGGTGGAGAACTCGGGCCGGGGGGAGCTCAGGCCAGTCCTGCCCTCCCGAACCCGTCCGGTCCCCTCAGGCCGGTCCCGTCCCCTCAGTCTCGGGGCCGGCTCGGCCGGGACTTTTTCCCGTCCCGTCTTCTCGCGAGAGAACGTGCTGTGGCGTCACGCGCCGCGGCTGCCGCCTCGCGCGCGCGCGCTCTCACGCCGCTGCCGTATCCTTCCGCGCGCTCCCCCTCCCCCTTCTGGAGAGTTCTGCACGGCGGCCGGCACGACAAATAGTCCCCGCAGCGCCTCGCCCTCTCCTCCCCCTCCCGCTCCTCCTCCTCCTCCCGCCGCTCCTGTCCTGGCCTCTCCCTTCCTTCCCCTCCCCGCCACGGCGGTGTCTCCGCCCCGGGAACCGGAGCGGTGCCCGGGGGCAGCGGCGGCGGCGGCGTGGCGGAGTGATCCGCTGCGGACGGCGCGGAGGCAGCGCATAAAGCGGCGGCGGCGGAGGGAACGGAGGAGCTGCGGCAGCGCTGAGCCCGCGGCCGCCATCGCCCGACACCGGCCAGGCCCCGGCCCCGCCGCCCCGGGGGGCCCCGGTCCCCTCCCGCCCCTCCGCTCGCTTCGTCCCTCCCCGTCCCCTCCCCGCGCAGCCGCCACCTCCGCGCTCCTCCTCCTCCCCCCCTCCCCTCGCAAATAGTCCCGCGGGCCGCCCCCTCCCTCCGCCCGCGCCCCTCCTGCCGCCGCCTCGCGCACACAATGGCGCTGAAGAGAATCCACAAGGTAAGGGCCGAGCCGGCCCGGCCCCGCACGGCCCCGCTCCCCCCGGCCCGTTCGCCTTATATAACCCGGCCCGGCCCCGGGCCTGTAGTGGGGGGGGCGGGCAGGCCGAGCCGGGCCGGGCCCGCCCGGGTTCCCTCCCGCGGGGCTCGGGCCGGGCGGCAGCGCTGGGGCCGCTCCCGGGGGCCGCGGCCGCTTTGTTCGAGGGGGGCCTGGCCGGGCCTGCCCGCGGGGCTCACCGCGGCCGGGCCCCTCTGGAGCAACGTGGCCCCCGAGCCGGGACCGCGAGGGGGCGCCGGCGGCGGGGCCGGGCCGGAGGTGGCGGCGGCCCCGGCAGCTGCTGCGGCTCCGCGGGGGCCCGGCCCGGCCCGGCCCGGCCGGAGGAAGGCGCCCCGAGGAGCGCAGCGTGGCCCGCGCTGGAAGTTCCGGCGTGGCTCGTCTCGGAGCCCCGTGGCCAAGGGCTCCTCTGCCTCCTTCAGCAGCGACAAGGATCGCGGTGTCGGGCAGCTGAGCGCACTAAACCTGTCATACAGCAGTGTGGTTTGTTCTTTTAATGGAGCCAGCGCTGTTCTACAGCCTGAGTCATCCCGCAGGCTGGTAGGGAGAGCTGCGAGCTTGCCTTCTCCTGGAGCGGGAGCTGCGCCGTGCTCCGTGTCCTGGCTTTTTGGAAAAACACTGCTGCCCAGTCCATTGCCGTCTTAGGACAATGTTTGCTTGATCCATGACTGTCTTTTACCAGGAAAAAACCCTCGACGGTAATTGCAGTCCACTTGTATTACCTTGGTGACTCAGGCAGGGAGTTTTTATCCTTTTCCCTGCAAAACGTGTAGCTGTCAGTTTGGAGTCTGTACAAGGTTCAGGTGTAGCAAACAGCCCTTCCATAGTGTTTCTCCTCTTGATCACGATGTAAATTATTTTTTACCTAGAACCAGCTGTAAACCCACCACCTCATAGCTCACTCTGTAGCCCTGTTTAGTTTTGTGTGTAGTGTTGGGTCTGTGTTAACATTTCTGCTTTGGTTGTAGGTTACCTTGAGGCTTTGTGAAGCTTCATGTGTCCTACTGATCAGGTTAAAGCTCAGGTGGAGAAGAAAATGGAAGAGAGCTTGAAGCCTTGCTTATGCTTGTGGAATAGGTAGCCCTGGGAAGGGAGGTGTTTGGAGTGTGATTTTAGACTGTTGGATTTTCCAGCTGTGGATCTGGTAGTGAGTTACATAAAGAAACTGTGTTCCAGCTGAGTCTTGCTTCTCTGCAAGTGTTCTGTCCCTTACTTTAGTGGTCCTCAGGGCATTGTGGAAACTCTTCCACGGTGTTTGTGTGCCCACAGGTGCTTTGGAAGAGCTCTTACTCCTCAGCAGTGGGTTCATAGGCCTGGGGGACAGCAGTGGATGCTAAATAGGGTAAATGTGGCTGTGGGGGGGCTGGACACACATAGTGCAGGGCTGTTGTGGGGAGGTGAATCTTGGGTGAGGTAAATCAGGAAAGCTGCTTGGTTGTGGTTCAGTGCATGCTGAGGGTCGGGAGTCAACATTGTGAGAGCACTTGCATTTCCAGGCTGGTTTGTGACAGCAGAAAAGCTGGATGTGTGGAGTCTTTGTTAACGTTGGGTGCTTGTGGACTGACTCCTCATGCTGCTTTTCAACATAAAGAACCCTGAGAGATAATGGGGACTGTGTAGGGCTGTGAGAGTCTTCAAAGCCTTGGGAAGTAGCAAGACCATCACCAAAGCAGTTTTGTGTGAGCTCTGCAAAGAGAGTTTCAGTGGAGTGAGTGTGGTGGCTGTGGAGGAGAGGGAGATGCTGGGGCTGGAGGCAGCATTTCCACTAAACAGCGTATGGGGAGGGAAATCAATCTGCCTGTTGTAGCAGCCCAGATGCTTTGGAAGTTGGATGGGCGTGAAGCTACAGGCTGAAGGAGCCCTCGGAGCTGCTGTGGGTGTTTCGGTGTAAGTGCTTCGGTAATCATGGCTGGCTGTTTACGCTCTCTCGGGCTATTTTAAACCTCCTGCAGAGTGCTCCTATCATCATCTCGGGCTTGTTGTGGTCTCTGGGAGGGTGCAGTGGCCGTCTCTGTCAGGATAACGAGGGGACAGCCAGGTTCTGACCTTTGCTGCTGCAGCTTGTGGCAGGAGCAGAAGCCTGCAGAATGTGGATTGAGTAGGAATAATCCCAGTGGACTCGAGCACAGAGACACGATGGCAGAGAAAACTGCTGCTTTGGCTGTTTTATAAGGGTGTTATCAGTCATGGTATATCAGTGTGCACGGCCCAGTCTGGCCACTGGCTCTTGCTCTTGGCAGTTGGGGTTTTTACTGAGCCACAAAGGCTTTCTAGGAGATTTTTGTCAAAATTTTTATGTCCTCGGATAACACAGGGCTGAGAACTTGGAAAGGAGAAAATCCCAAGAGTGAAGGTTTGATACAGTGTTACCTGAAATGGCCTCTTGTATGTTGAACTCGGCTGCGAGGGGGCAGAACAAGCAGCGAGCCCGTGTTGTTGCTGGCCTGTGAGGCAGCCCAGGAACCTGCAGGGTCTGTCCCAGTCTGTCACTGGTGGCACAGTTGCTCTGGGGATTGTGCAGAGGCTCGAGCTGGGGTAACATGTGTGCACACAGCAGCAGCTGTTCTCTAAGCAGATGCTCCTAAAGAGCTCAGGCTGGGTGAGACCTGCTCTCAGATTGCTGCCTGTGTTACTCACCACAGTATTTCGGGCACTGAGGCTCCAAATTCTTGTTTGGGTGCTTTTATTGGATCATGGGTCTGAAACTTGAAATCTTTCCTTGTGACAAGTGTAAGCAATACTGCCAGGGTGAGTCCTTCCTGCCCAGTAATTGAATTGGTATTTTTATATATATGTAAAAATGGTCTATTTTATTCCAGATGTATTTTATAAGAAAAGCAGTGTGAAGCAATCCAAGGGCAGGATGGGAGGGATGTACAGGAGGGCCTTCCATTTTAAGGTTTAAGCCAAAACCTTTTGGATTCAGCCCCATCCCCATCTGTGTTGCTGATCTTTAGGGAATGCAATACCTCTAAGTGGATAACTAGGGCACCGTTTGGAGTTCTTTGAATGGAAAGCAAGGAAAAGGTTAGCTCATTGTCTTGCAGGGTTCCCCTGTGTGATGGGCGGGTGAGGGGTGAGGGGGAAGGGAAAGCAGCAGCTGTGCTCGAGCCCTGCTCAAGTAAAACACTTTCTGTAGCAGAGGAATTGGGGATTACTACTGCTTATAATGTACAGGCACAAAAACCAGCGAGCTAAACTGAATTCCATAGTGCTGTTCCTGTGTAGCTGTGGAAGAGAGGGGTAGTCCTTGCTGTAGTCCTGCAGTCCAGAGATGCTTGGGCATCACTTGTGCCCAGAGGAGCAGTGGGATGTGTGGGGACAAGGGTGCAGAGCAGCCTTGGTGGTCAGAGTTGTGTTTGTGCTACCTGTGCTGAGCAGAGCTGGTGTTATTTCTGTGCTGCCAGTTCTGTACAGCAGCCAGTGGGAGCAACTGGGTTCTTCCGCTGGGCCTCTCGCTGAGTGCGTGGAGCTGCCAGCACAGCCCATCTGTGTTGGAGAGCTTGTGTACAGAGAATGCTGCTGCAGCTTCTGTTAGCTAGAGAGGTGTTTTGATACTCACATTCTACACCAGGAGGAAGTTACACATTGCTTTGGTCTTCTTCCTGTTCAGGCTTTGGAAAAAAAAAATAAAAAAGAAAGGTGATAGTTACATCAGAGCTTGTTTATAGCATGTACTTTGGCTGTAGCTGTGTTTCATGATTTCTCATGCTGCTCACTTGCCTTCTGACTTTTGCAGAGTCTTGTGAAGAGTCAGAGTTGGGGGATCTGAGCAGCTTCAAGCATTGCAAAAGCAGTTTTTGTCAATAGGATTAAAATGCTTCTGTGAATTGTAGTGGCAGATGCTCTGGAATGACAGCCCTGTGGGTGGGAGAGCACCTGTGGACACTGTAGGGAACTGTTGGTCTGACCTTGGTGCACGTGGGTGGCACTGCCTCCTGCCCAGTGCTGCTGGGCAGGTGAGGAACAGAGCTGGGGGAAATGCCTCTGGTACAGCTCTGGCACCTGGCAGGGAGATGCTGCTGGCCCAGGGAAGGGGCATGGCTCTTCCCACCCTGCTGGCCCTGCACAGGGATCTGGCAGCTCCTCTGTGCCATGGTCCTGAGGTGAGGCAGGGTGTGATCAATTCGACTTTGGCCCTCATTCCCCATTGCTTTACTCTGTTGGGAGCTGGGAACAATTCATGGCTAAAGTGGCTACGAGTTCCTTTTTGGTTACATAAGTCAGGATTTTGTAACCTCTCCCTACACTGCCTGTTGCTGAAGGGTTCAGGGGCTTCAGGCAAATAAACTTGCTAAAGGCAAATGAAAAGCTTATTTCACTTACAAGCAGCAACCTGAGGCAGAAATTAGGTTTATAATCAAGCTAATGTGGTCTCTCAGTAAAGTACAATGTGAAAGCAGCTCAGACTGGAGCAGAGTGGAAAGCCCGTGGAGTTCAAGCTAAGAGGACTTTGGATAATCCAGAGGAATACATATAGTGTGTTGGAGTGGATTTGAGGAGCTCTGCTGTATCCCAGGGCTTAGAAAAATTGCTGGAGCTGGCTTGTAAAAAAAAAAAAAAAAAAGCTGGCTCTTTACTTGCCTGATTGGCTTCTTGATGTTGCCAGTTATGTTGGTTATTCTTACTGAAGGCTGTATTAGCATTAAATTAATCCTTAAAACTAGTCTTATCTTTTGGCCAGAGCAGGTTTTACCAGGAGTGTGTTAGGCTGGGGAGGGATTTGTTGTCTAGAGGAGTAAATTGGAACTTCACTAACAAATGTCTTTGGAGTTGATAATTATAACTTGAAACGTGTGCAGGGTTAAACTTATAAGACTTAAACCATTTGTGTTTGAGTTTTTTGAAAGCTTTTTGTGCAGTTGGTGGATGCCTGCATTGAGGTATGTTCTAAAGGCACTGTACCACTCCTGGAAGCAGAACAGGAGCAGGGTAGGGCTGAGGGTGTGTGGGGCTGAGCAGGGCTGGTGCTGCTGCTTTACCTGTGAGCCTCGAGGCCTCGTGGCAGCTGGTGCCTGTCATGACTTGGGAAGCACAGCTGGGGGATCTGTGGTAAAAGCACATTCCATCTTCCTTAAAATGCTTTCCTGGAACCTCTTAGTGGGGATTGGTTTGTTGGGAACTTAAGATCATGATTAAATTGGGTTTTGGAGCCTAAATGTCAGTTTCTTGTGAGATTTTTGTAGCTTTTAGGGTATCTCCTGTGTGGATTTAATGGTAGTAGTTTTGTTCAGCTTGGCCTTTAGGCAGGACACCTTGAACCTTGCTTTGTGATGTTCTTCCACTTCCTCATTTTTGCTAAGGGACTCATTAAGAGTTGTGAGATGGGTCAGGTTAATGGTAGGATCCACAGCAGTGGCCCCAGCCCCAGGGATATTTTCCTTAGGGGAGATGACAGAAACTTAAAGTTCTGTAAGATGCCTTCAGCTGGAAAGCCAGCTCAGGGTGAGGCAGCCCTGGGAGCTGAGTAACTCAGACTGGAACTTGATCTAAAGGCTGCTTGTAAATTCCTGAAGCAAAACCTGCATGTACTTAAGGATCAAAAACTGTCTGGAGTGGAAACTGCTATGGCTTTCTTCAGGTTTTGGCTTTCTATCAGTGTGGTCAAGGTCAGTCTTTCTCATGGACCAGCAGGACTTCCTGGATCACAGGAAAAAACAGTGGGCTTGGCAACTTGGGATCCAGTACCTCAGGTTGTAGATGATACCAGCCTGTAACTGAATCCTCCATGTGTTATGAGTTCCAGTTTTATGGAACTCCAGGGTCATTTGTTCTGAGTCACAGAAACCAGCTGGTTCTCAGAGTCCCTCAGCAGCAGCTGGAAGCCAGGACCTTGCTGGGTCTGGTGTCATGCTCCTGATACCTCAGGAGCTGCACAGGAGCCTGCAGAAGGCAGAGCAGCCTCTGGCACAGGTGCCTGGCTCTGTGCAGCAGCTGGGGATGCTCCTCTCTGTGCTACCAGTCATGAGCTGCTCCCTTCCTGCTCCTGAACTTGGCTCTGCAGGTGTACAGGGAGTCTTAGAGCAGCTGGAAGGCCTTGGCAGGGCGTGTTAAAGGGCTGATCTGTGCCCTGCCAGGAAATCCAGGGCTGTGTTTGCCTCTCCTGTAGGCAGAAGCAGCTGGTGCCTGCACTCCAGAAGAGTCTTGAGGGGTAAAGGGGAGGAGCTGAACTCGTTCTCCAAGCTGTTCTACAAAATTTGGGAAGTTTTGTGCTGCAGGGGCTTGTATTGAGAGTTGGTGCAATACTCTAAGCAGAAGGAACTTACACACTGGTTTTTACATAAACCTTTTAATCTGTGATGTTTCACTCCATGAATTTATGGAGCAGAACCTAAAATGCCACCTTGTCACTGAGACAAGTGGTACAAGTGGTTGTTGTAAGTCATCACTTTCTACTGAGATAATACTCAGGGCTTCAGAAAACTCAGAAATCTCTCTGGAACTGAGTGTGTAGAGAATGAAATAGTATTTTGATGAGAAACTGCTACCACCTGACCTTCACTGCTGCCTCTGTGGCCTTGGGGATTTACCTTGTGGTCCCTCTTATGTGCAGTTTGAAGTGGTTGGTGCATTTGGGCAGCAGGGTGTAGGGGGAGTGTCAGGGCAGCTCTGGAGCTGTGTATTCTGCTAACTGGTAAAATGTGTGCCCAAGCTCATGTTTGTAACTATTTCCCTTTTATAGCAGGGAAGGTGCATGTTGTGTGTTCATAAATATCCATGGTAGGTTGTGGTCATGCATGGAAAACATGGGTTCTTACAGCTGTACCTTCTGGGTCATGTGGATGTGTAGTATTGGTGCATAAAATGGGATGAGAAGTGGTAAGGAGTATTTTTTTTTAATTGTGTATTTTGGGTTTTGAATACGATGGCATTAAATATTTTTTTCCAGAAAATCAGAGTCCAGTATTGTTTGGAAGTGGACTGTACTCCATACAACTTTAGAAAGAGTAGGTACATTGCTGTCATTGCTCTTTTAAAATTTTCCTGCCTGTTGTGTGTGGACTCAGTTCATTCTTGGTGGCCATGACTGGACAGCCCCTGAGGAAGGTGTGTGTAGGTTTCTGCACGTTCCTGTGCTGCCCTGGTGGTTCAGGGTGCTGGAACCACTCCAAAGGGCTTTGTGTCTTTGGAGGACACTTGGTGAGGCTCTCTCCCCCTCCAGGAGGGAGAAGGCTCTTCAGCAGGTGCTGCGTGCTCAGTGTCTGTTCCTGTCCATGTCCATACTGAACACCAAGTGGAAAAAGCCCAGCAGGAGCACTAGAAAAGCTTCCATAGTCTGGTTCAAGTCAAGGAGGCTTCCAGCAGGGCTCTTTAGAAGCTGGACGCTGCTGAGGGCAACCCCCAAACTTGTGTCAGGAGCTGTGAGGTTTTCTGGGGCTCTGCATCTGGAGGGGGAACTCCAGAGATTCAGGTGTTTGATGTGAGGCAACATTTGTGTCTTGTGGGTTTGGTTAGTGGTGGCCTCCCAGTTCCTGGGAAGTAGAAGCTGGAACTCCCAGAGATCATCTGTTCAAAAGCTTAATCACTGCCTGTAAATAACAAAAGGCCATTAAATGGCAAATTTTCTTCCATTCCTGCAATCAGCTTGTCTTAATCATTGTACTTATGTATTTTGTCTGCCAAAAGCCTGGTATGGAGACTCCAGTTTGGACTGTTCTGAGAGGTGAAAAGCTGAACACAAAAGGACCAGGGACAGCATGGGAGTGTTTCCTGAGCACTAGATAATAGTTGTAATCCTTATCTGGTGTGTGTTCAGCTTTCTAGACTGAGTTCACAGAGAAAAATGGTGATATGTTCAGGCCTATCATGCAAAGCAGGTCAGTGACTGAGCCAGAAATGGAGCAGGTAAAGTTTGACTTCAAAGTCTTACTCTGTTTGCACTTTCCACCAAACATCCACTTCCTGAGCAAATGGCTGGTGTGAATTACTGGTAACAGTAACTCTCTGAACTGTGCTGAAATTTTGCTTCAAACTGAAGCAAAAGAATATAGTTCAGCTGTACTGTGAGTTACTCACCCTGTTCAGACTCATAATAGGATTTCTTCAGAGGAGAATTTGACTGACACAGGCACTGAAAAGTGGGGGATTTCAGTGAGGTGTGTGGGCATGGCAGGCCTTGTGTTTTATTCCACTCCAGCCACGGTCACTGATGTGTACGTGTGGAGGTGAAACAGCCCCAGGGTATGGGAGCTGTGTGTGCTGCAGGCTGGCTGTGGAGGTGATAAACTGGATCACTGGAGCTGGAGCAGCACTGCCACTGTTACAGCTGAGGGAATAAAATAAGGCTGATACTGAGAGTTGTTGGCTTGAGGCCATCTTATCTCTCAGTGACCCAGGGCTGGTGGAAGATGCAGTACCTTGGTCATGGTTTGGGCCAGTGCAGGCAGAGCTGGCAGCCCCTATGACCTGGGGATTGCTGTGGCTTAGGGCTCTGGAGCTGGACAGGTCACTGAGGCCTCTGCCAGCTGTGTCTCCTGGGTTTAAGATGCAACTTGACTTTTCAGAGTCCTGGTTATTAGTTCTGTGGTGCTGCCAGAGTGCCCCTAGCAGCCTTTGAGCAATGACATGGTTGTTTTTGAAATGAAGTGAAACAAACTCTTCCTGTTTTTTAGGAGTTGAACGACCTGGCACGTGATCCTCCAGCACAGTGTTCAGCAGGGCCTGTCGGGGATGACAGTGAGTATCTGCTCTCAGCAAGCACCTGCCCTCTGCCATGTTTTTCCTTTTCCTTCTGAAATGGGATGTCCAGTTCCTCAGCAAGGAGAATCCTTCTGTTTCTTTTAGAGTACTAGATAATATTCTACCTCCTGATCTTAAATTTGCTGCTCTTCTCTATCTCTTACATCTTCCTTGTGTGCCAGTGGTGTTATTCCCACTCTATTGATTGGGCAACTCAATGCACATCTTAAATTACACCTTTTCAATTAACTGTTCTGGAATTCTCCTGGGGAATGGTGTTAGGAAACCTCAGGAGATCTGTGGTCAAACCAACAAGCAGCTGCCCGCAGCCTTCTGAACTCAGATATCTAAACTATACCTGGTGTCTGAAAACTGGGCTCAAATCAGCATGCCCTGCCAGGTCCTGTGTAAGGGACAGCCTCAGACAATCTTCTTGGCCTTGCTGTTCAGGTCTGTTCACCTGGGGTGTGACTGGGAGTTGTTGCTCTGTTCTGTGCTCACATTCTTTTCTGTAGCAGCTCTGACAGTGGAAAAGGCTCCTAGAGAGCCCTTGGCAGCTGTGACTGCAGTCCCCCTAAACAGCACACACTGAATTCCCTGTGCAGTGTGGTCTGACAAGTGATGTCAGCAAAGCATCCGTGCTCCTGAGAGAGGGGACAGGGAAGCAGGGAAACCCTCCTTCTCTGTGCTGAGAGCTCTCAGGTATCCTTTCTAAAATGAAAAAACGATGCCAAGATCTTTCTGAATTATTTCTGAGCTACTCAGCAGTGCTGAAGTGTGCAGAAAGTTACACATTCCTGTAGAAATGTAGGGCTACATTTAAAAAAAAAGCACTTGAAACCTGAGGGTGAAAATACCGAAATTAGTGGGAATGTTCCTGTTCAGCAGCTCTTTCAAATGAGTGGAAGCCCAGCTTGGTTTTGAGGGTGTTTAGCAGTAGTTACTTCACAACCTATTTCTGCTTTCCAAACAGTATTTCAAAGAGGTTTGTAGTTTCATAGACAAGAAATTACTAAGATGGGGAGCCAGTCAGAGGCTTTTATTTCCTTAAATTAGAAAGTGTGATTTGTGCCATGATAAACCACTTAGTGTTTTCCAAAGCCTTATCAAAGGTGATGACGATTGTCTGGCAGAGGAGGTGGTAACTGAAGTTGGTGAAGGCTGAGAATGGAAAGTTACTCCTGATACAGAAAGCTTTAAAGTACTATTCAGTTCTCCTGGTGCCACCTTTCTGAAAGACCTCTAATGAAAGCCTTTTGTTCTTGAGAGCCACAATTTGGATGTGTGTAAGTGGATAGCAGTGGCAGCAAGAGAAAGGTGCCTTCTCCCAGGTCTCTGTGCTCCAGGTCTGCTGCAGCTGCCTTGTCAGAACGACATTTCCCAGAGTTCAGGACATGCTGTGCTTGCAGAGTGCTCTCCTGTGGCTGTTCCAGCTGATACAAACTGTCCCCAGCTGGAAGCTTCTCATCCCTGGGCTTCATGGACCTCACAAAGTGAAGGGCTGTTCTGCCTTGTGAACTATAGGAATGGGATTTTCTTGGCAATGTAGTTTGAGCTTTCTTCCACCCACCTCTGGCCTGTGTTTTGGAAATGTGCTGGGGACTGGATGATGTTGGTGTGCTTCCAGTGGCTTAGCCTTTTCCAACATGTACCTGTGCTTACCTACTGAAAGCCAACAGCCTCTGCCTCTGTAAACACCTCTGTTTGGCTGATTGCAAAGGAAAGAATCAGTTGGAATAAGTTCTGCATGACAAATCCATCTCTGCATTCACCAGACTTGTCCTGGATGTTACCAGGATTTAAAGCTTAGGTTAAACAAGCAGCCAGGTCTGGGGTGGGCATTGAGTGGGAAGAAACACAAACCTCCCTTCTAGCTTTCCAAAAGTTGAGATTGCCTGTGGATATGTTTTTATTTCTGGGGTTTTGTTGGGTTTAAGAAAATAGTTTGTTGAGGTTCTCTTTTCAGTGGTGACTCTGCAGAGCAACCACAGTGAATCTCATCAGGATCTGTGAGATTTTTACTGGTTTTGTTTGGATTGGCTGCAATCTCCTGTGGGATTTCTGCTGCCCCTTTGTCCTCTCCTCCATGTTTCTCCCTGTCCTGCTGCAGGTGACAGGGAGCTCCTGGGAAACTGAACCCCTTGAAGATGGGTGAATGCTATATGTGAGCTGCTGTCTTGGTTTCCTAATTCTTCATTGGATGCAGAGTTTCTCAAAGCCAGGCTCCTGAGAGAGTGAATA
Source organism: Molothrus ater (assembly GCF_012460135.2). Lineage (NCBI taxonomy): Eukaryota > Metazoa > Chordata > Aves > Passeriformes > Icteridae > Molothrus > Molothrus ater. The sequence continues at coordinate 3,485,589 of NC_050492.2, read as the reverse complement.
TTTAAGTAGTGAAATCCTCTCTCTCTGTTAGAGCTGAGAACTCTAAGCTCAGGTATCCTTTTTAAAAGGAAAAAATGAGCTGCTAAGGTCTTTCTGAATCATTTCTGAGCTACTCAGCAGTGCTGAAGTGTATAGAAAGTTACACATTCCTGTAGAAATGTAGGAGTAGATTAAAACAAACCTGTTCCAACCCAACAGTCTTCTCCCCTGGCCTTGCAGAGCTACTCCCACTCTGCTTTTTTCCTCCTTCCTTGTATGAGATCATTCTGAGCTGTAGTGCCTGTACCATGTGTAATTAAAAGCTGCTTGTGCTAGATGAGAACAGGTAGTACCACTCCTGCTTTTGGCAGTCCTGACAGCTGGGGGCACCAGGTGCCAGTGAGGCACAGCCCCTTCCACGTGGCTTCAGCTCCTCTCTTGGAGACTTCCTTCTTTCCTGCCATCATCTACAACTCCCCAGTTCTGAAGGTGCTGTGAAGGTGACATCTGTGCTGAGGGAAGCTTCCATAGTCTTAATTCACAAATAATTTCCTTGGCTGGTGCTCTTTGCACTGAAGCCTGTGGAGACACAGGAACCCTGAGAGCTCCCCAGTGTGCCTCCCATAGATTTATCAGCTTTGACTGTTTTCCTTTCCAGCACAGCAACATTCTTCACAGATCCTCTGTGTTACCAGGTGAAAGTTCTCTTGGGCAGATGCACACAAGTGAGGATTAACCTGAAGTGTGTCCTGGCACATCCTGCTCCAAGTATGGGGCAGACTATCATTCCTGCATTTTCTTAGGACAGTTCTTTCTGCTGCTTTAGTGGAATCTTGAGGCCTCTGTGGAGATGATGCTTCAATGTTGTGAGGACAGCACTGGTTTGGTTCACACAGAGCCTGGATTTCTCTTCCATGTGTCACAGGTCTGAGTAGGAGAGCAGTTGTGAGTTCATCCTGGAGCTTTGCTGTAGCTGGCTTGAAGAGGGCAGTCATGGGTGCTGATTCATTAGAAATTGCAAAGTATAAACTCACAATTTTGAGCCTGAAAAATTGTAGATTTTTATTGTCATGGGATTTTTGCAGGACATGTGTGTAGTACCAAAGCAATCCTGGAGTGAGGACTGCAGAGTATGGAGTGCTTCACTCTGTCTCTCTTTAATTCCTTGGCTCACTTCCCTGCAGCCTTTCACAAGGCTTTGTTTTTAAAATAGACTTTTCTTTTCTGTGCTGCTTTGTCTGGAAGAAAGTAGATCATTACTTGAGCTTCTCCAAACTGAAGTAAATCTCTCTCTTTTTCAGTGTTCCATTGGCAAGCTACAATAATGGGACCAGTAAGTATGAGAGAATTGATGTTCATGGCTTTTTTGACTGGTGGTCTTGTAGGAACTCCTCAAGCTGCAATGATTCTTTTTCATTAACAGAATGACAGTCCCTATCAAGGTGGAGTATTTTTCTTGACAATTCACTTCCCGACAGATTATCCCTTCAAACCACCTAAGGTGAGTGGCTTCTGCCATAAATCTGTCCTTTCCCATGTGGTGTGATGCATATTTGTGAGCCTACACTGAAATTTTCCTTCTTCTGCAGGTTGCATTTACAACAAGAATCTATCATCCAAATATTAACAGTAATGGCAGCATTTGTCTTGATATTCTACGGTCACAGTGGTCCCCAGCACTAACTATTTCAAAAGGTACCTCCAATGCTTATTTCATTTTACTCTGCTAAAAGGAAGTACTGATTTGGGATGTAAAAACTGCTGCATTCCTGCTGGAATCCACCATTTCTGTGGGCACTGCTTCTGTCCTGTGACTCTCCATGGAGCTTGCAGCCAATTCCTGAGCATGGCATGCTCAGGACACCCAGCCTCCCTGTGGCCATGGGGAGACTCCTCAGCTTTGCCAGTGGATCAGATAAGTTTTACTACACTGAGTACATACTCCTGCCACCTCACCTCAGAACACTTCAGCTAAAATATAAAATAAAACCTAGTGTGTGACAGTGGAAGATTTTAATGTTCAAGATATGTCCAGAGTAAAATATGTAAGGGAGCAGCTGTGGCTTTAAAAAAAACAGTGAAGTTGCTAATTATTTGTCATATTAAAAAGAATTTCTCTTTCAAGGGAGCATCAGAACTCCATGTTGGTAATTTTTTAACAGAACTTCCAGGGTGGACTAGTGAAACATGGTTAAAACTTGCCTAGCTTGAACAATCCAAAATAATTAGCTAATAGCATCTTGGTCCCTGTGAACTGTGTTAGCTTGTGGGGCGCTGGAATTTAGCCTTTGCCTGGTAAAGCAGTATTTATATTTAATATAAATAGGAGGCTTTAAACATCTAGAAAGGAGACACAGGCTGGATTTTTTTTTTTGGTTATTGAAACTGTAGATTTACAAACTGTAGATCAAGCTTGTAGGTGTAGCCATGGCTGTTGAGGAATATTTGGAGTCTACCCTGTGCATGATCATGTCTTGACTCTTCTGTTCTGCAGCTACACTGTCCTTGTAATCAAATGCTGCAGTTGTCACATTGATTACATTGTCCTTCACAGTGTCCCTGCTCTCCTGTTGCCTGTCCTTCTCTCCAGCTACATGTGATGTTCCCAGGCACTTTCTGGTTCAGACAGGTGATCCTGGTACATCCCTTGGACATCAGCACTGTCTGCCTTTCCCTGAACCCACAGAAGTTCCCACCTTCTCTGGCCACCTAAAGGCATTTGCAGAAGCAGATGGAAAGCCAAACCAGTATCTCCTTGTCTCTTGTCAGAAGTGAATCTGCTTGGGCACAAGGCTCAAAGTCTTGAAAGAACTGAAAAAATGGTGTCAATGAAGAAAAAATGATTGTCAGGTTGCTGCAGTTTCCTTACAAGTACTCTCAGTCAGTACTGGCTGCTCTCAGAAGCACCAAATTAGCCCCAAGCACTGATGTCTGGTCTGGTTTGATTTAATTGCTGCTTAACTGGAGAAAATGCTGTATTGTTTTAGGGAATCTGAAGTGACCAGATGGGTGGTGGGGTGATAGACAGCATGATTGAAAATACTGGAAGATAGATTGGAATTAGGACAATTGGGAGAAGATGGGGCAAGAATTTAAGAGGCTGCTCCAGGCTGTCAGCTTTAATCACTCAGAAAATACATCCTAGTGTTAATTTTACTGCCCAAATACATTTGCAATATGCTTTAACATTTCAATCTCCCTCTGTCTTCTGCTTTGAACTCTTTTTTTTTTTCTTATCCTTTTCAAACTATATCCTTGTGGCTCAGCTGGAATAAGCCATGGGATCAGGGTGGCTGTTCCTGTGCCCCTGCCCCTTCCAGTGCCCCTCTCCCTCCCTCCTGGGTTTAGGGGGCTCTGAGTGCTGATCATTTCTCACTGCTGCACCCAGCACAACAACCACACTGCTCTAACCTGGGAGAAAATCTTCTCCCAGCTCCCTTGGGCTGCATTTACTGAAGGAATTAAAACAACAAAGCCAATTCCTAGGGGTGGCTTTATAGGAGTACTTGCCTCATAATCACAGGGATGTGCTGTCAAAAGGCAGACTTCAGAAGCAGAGAGCTGATACTTAGGAGAACTGTTCCCATCTTGAACAAATGGAGATAAAGTCCACAAAGGCAATTTGGGTCTTTTGGGGTTGAAATCTTGTGTTCAGTCAGATTAGAGTGTGTTGTGACGGACTTCAGGGATGTTTCAGCTTTCTAGTAACTGATCAGCCTTATCAAAGAATGAATGTGTTGTTAGCAGGAAAAATTGTTGGATTTAGGTAATTTGAGGTGAATAATAAGACTTAGAACATTCAACATTAAGCTCATACCTCTTCCAAAGCATCAATTTATTATTTGTAGTGTAGATTTCTGAGAGCATTTCCCAAATTGTGCCACTCTTTAAATTGGATGCTACTGGGAGCAAGCTGTTTAAATTTAAAATCTGTAAGCAGAGAGTGCAGCTATGAAAAAATGTACTTCCTACTGATTGAGACATCTGGGAAGAGTAGAAACAGTCTTTGTAGGAAAGAGCTTATCATATACAGCTTCCTCCTGAGGCAGCTGGGAGGCAGCACTGTCAGCAGCTCACTGGTAATGTGTGCTACATGAAGATGTTTTTCACCTTAACCTGCAAGGAGAGAGGGGAAGGGGTGTGCACTGACTTGCTGTGGGTTAAAAGTGCCACTTTCTGGTGGAAAGACTGAAAAATCATAGCAGTGCTACTTAATCATTCCAGTTCAGTGGTAAAGGTTGGGGTCTTGGCTCCTCACACTCTAGAGCCAGCCCTCTGTAAGCAATTTAATAAAAATTGTGGTTATGATGGAAGTGATTGGCATTTTGGGGTTTTGTTCTGTCCCTCCTACAGTTTTGTTAAAACTTGGGAGAACAGCAGTGACTGTCTCAGTACAACAGCCACCTTGCTTATATTAGTAATTCTGAACTCAATGTTCCCTCAAGAATGCATACTGGAGAATAAATAACCTCAAAATATCTTCTTAACCACACCATGGTGGGTAATTTGAACTCCAATGCTCAAGCAGAATGTGTAGGCTTAAATTAAAAACATTATCTCCAAGTCTGCATAAATAAGAATCCCTATTGCCTGAAACAGGAGAATATGAAGTGCTTTAACATTATTACAGCTATTCTCAGCCATTTTGGGGGGAAACACTCTTTCTCTTGAATTTGGCAAGTGACTGTGCAAGAGTTAATCCTGAACTAAAGCACTTGTGCAGTAAAGGTTGGACTAATCTGCAGTCTCATCCCTATGTTCTGTAACAAAACTTCTGCCCATGTTTTGTAAGGAATAAATCATGGAGCCTTTGTGAGTGTGCTGAGGGTCCTGCAGTGAGAAACCTCACCCTCATTCATGCAGGACTTCAGCTCCCACTGTCCAGACCTCCATGCCTGGTGCAGTGAGGATTTCTGTGATGTTGCTCTTCATGAATCACTTCACTAAGACTTGTTGGAAGTAATAGCACTGAGAGATTGAACTGGACATGCACAGTGTCATTTTCAAAATCAGGAGTTGGGTTCTGGTTATCTTGGCTTTTAGTTTGCCCATTGTAGCTTTACCCACATAACTGGGGGTGGCTTTGTCACAGAGCATGGGTCAATCTCCAGCTGTGCTGAGTGAGGGTTCTGAGGGAAATGCCCACTTTTATGTGCAGCCACTTGTGCAGCTTATGAGCCACTTGTGCAGCTTCCCAGGAGCTGTCCTTGCTCCAGAGAGGGCTGTGCTAGGAGGAGTGGTGCCAGCAGGGCTGTGATCCTGTCCCTCTGTTGGTGCTGCTGAAGCTGTGCCTGGAGCATTGTCCAGGGTGGATGTAATGGAGAGAGCCCAGTGAGGGGCCAGGATTGCCATGGAGGGACTGGAGCATCTCCCCTTGTGAGGACAGGCTGAGAGCTGGGACTGCTCAGCCTGGAGAAGAGCTTCAGGGGGATCTTACCAGTGTCTGGAAATACTTGAAGGGAGGATGTGGAGATGACAGAGCCAGACTCTTCTCAGTGGTGCCCAGTGACAGGACAAGAGACAGTGGGCACAAGCTGAAGCACAGGAAGGTCTCTGAACAGCAGGAAACATTTGAAGTTGTAGTTTTACTGTGAGGATGCTGAGCACCAGCACAGCTTGCCTTGGGAGGCTGTGGGCTGTCCCACCTCAGAGATACTGCAAAGCCCCTGGACATTGTCATGGACAGCCTGTCTTAGGTGGCTCTGCTTGAGACAAGATGGTCTCCAGAGGTCCCTTCCAGCCTCAACCAGTCTGGGATGCACTGGGCAATGCTTAACTTTTCTTCTTTTGTCACCAGAAATTGTTGAACTGACTTAGCAGGAATGCAAGTTGCTTTAAAGGCAGAAGTTTAAGCTGCTCAGATTTAAACATACACTTCCTGTAAAGCTGGGGAAGATGGCTGGAGGAGCTGGAAATGCGGTTGTGGTTAACAAATAGGGTTTAACTCAAGCAGAGGCCAGAGTTCCTTTCATTTATTTGGCTGCATCTTGCCTGTTCATAGTCAGGAGCCAGGCATTTGAACCTGTTGCTCAGTGGTGTTTCCAGTGCTGAATGCTGCAAGCTTAACATCTGTCAGTACTGATAAAGCTTTAACAACTACCCATCTCAAGTTTCAAGGGTTTGGGGCCTGAAACTCAAAAACAGTGATTGTATAGGAGAATATTCCCCAAAATGAGGAAAAAACCTGACTCCTGTAAGGAGCAGAGATGGAAGTAGCAGTGAACCTTGATGTGGAGGCTGCCAGGCAGGACAGCTGGATAAACCCTTCAGAATGGAATGAAGAATTCCTCAGCAGCCTGGCATGTCCAGAGCTCCCATTTGTGCTGGCAGAGGTGTCTCCCAGCCTACCAGGCTCAGTCAAACCTGTGCTGACAAATGGTTACTTTTCCACTCAGAAACTGGGCTGGGCCAGGAGCACAGCACTGTCTGCCAGAGCCCATGGCCTGCTCTCCAGGAGGGGACAAATCACTTTGCTTGGAAAGCCCTGGCACAGTGTTTGTCATTCCCCAGGACAGAGCAGGTGGGATGCACTGCTGCCTTTGCTGTGAACTCACGATGGCCAGGGACTGATGCTTCCCTGCTTTATCCAACTGCTCTCTGGCGTGACTCCAGCAGGCTGCAGAGCTGAGTGTCATCTGCTGTCCTGACAGCCTGGCATGCAGAGCAACCATCTCAGCACCTTCTTGGTGCTGTAACAAACACTTTGTTGGTGCAGTGTCTGTGCCTGCTTAGAGATGGACCTTTACTCCTAGATGGATTCTAAATTGGTTCCTTTTGGAGGGCAGTAACTGCACCAACCAGCAGTTGGATCAGAACACACCAGCTGTTTCTTCTGGGGAGCTCATTACTTTGGAAATAGAAGTGCCATTTATCTCCCTCCTGTGAATTCAGCTGGAGATTCCATGGCTCCTCAGCTGCTTTTCCTCACTCTGAAATGCCCCATGGATGAGTGCTTTACTGGAGCAAGTTTGTTTGGAATTCCAGCTAGACTTAAGCAGCAGGATGTGTAGTGGTTGGTGCCCTGTGTCAGGGGAGTGGCTGGAGTGGTGGGTGTTGGACCTGTCAGGCTTTGCAGACCAGGTCAGTGATTTGGGGTTTGTGTTTTGGAAGATGAGGATCAGCTGCTTTTTATGAATGTCTTCACCTCCTGAGTTCCAGGAGCTTTAACACACCTAGATTGGGATGTTCCAGTAGCCAGATGGGCTTTAAATTGTGTTCTGCCCTGCTCATTTGCCTATTGCTGGAAGGACCTGTGGAGAGCTGACACCATGGACTGTCCTGAGTAATGGCTGAGCTGTTGATAGCAGAGGAAACCCAGCCATGAAATTTACCTGTGGGATTTGCATCCACATCTGCTCAGTGTGAGGTGGGACAGAGCCAGGGAGGTGCAGATGCCCATGGAGGGTGGTGAGCTGACCTTGGTGGTGAGAGCACAGCAGGGCAGCTGCTGAGCTGGACTGTGCAGGGGGGAACTGGAGCTGCTCTTGTTGACACACTGTCACTGTGACGATTTTCTGCACAGAGGAGCTGCCTGGAGAAACATTGCCTATGAATTTCAGCGTTACATGCTTTATAAAGGAAAGTCTTGCAGAGGGAACCTGGATCTCAGTTGTGCAGTGTTACACTGGTGGGCTTGTTTTGCATGGTACTCAAGCAGTCTGAAGTGTTCAGTGATCATTGTGCCTGGTGAGAATGCATTTCTGTCATTGCTCTGTGGGGAAGCTGAGCCCATTTTCTAGAAGCACTTTGTTAGCAGCCCTTCTGCTTGATGAGTTTGGTTCTCCCAGCTCCTTGGTGTTGAGGAGTCTGTGCCAGTCCATGGCAGCAGGAAGAATAAATTCTCTCTGTTGTCTGCAGAGATAGATGGGGAGTGTAGTTGAAGGGTTGGAGGTCAGTAGCCTGCCTGGTTGGTGAAATAAAACAAAGCAAAACCAATTTCCAAGTGAAAAGAAGCTTGAAAGTGACAGTGGTTTAAGTTGCTTAGTGGCTGGACAGCTCTGACAGCTAAGAGTTATGAGAAATAATTCTGTACAGAGTTATTTCAAGGGATGAATCCCTTGAGTCAATGGCAAGTAAAATTTATTTTGCTATTACTGAGAAGAATCCAGACTTGAATTCAGAGAGTGCACACTTGAGGTACCTCCCTGCCAGGAGGGACTTGAAGGGATTCTGCCAAGCTGATCATGCTTTGCCCATGGCCATGCAGGATGTTCAGGTGTGAGGTGTCACTTACCTGCCTCGTGTAATTATTCAGCCTCATTCTGTGGTTCCACAATTCTTGGGGAATGCTCTTTTTACTGTCTGCTAGTAATGTTGTAGTCATTTGACTAGAAAATGTCAATGCTTTGCTGTGGAATTCATTGCACTAATACTTGATTGCAGAGGGAGGAGGCCTGGTGAGTCTCTTATTCTATGGTGTTGGTTTAACTCATTATCTGATGCATCAAAGAGCTCTGGTACACAGCTGACATCTGTAAGGATTGCTTCCCCTTTCCCCTTGCACTAGAAAATTTGAGGTGGTGCCTTTTCCAAGGGATTTTTCTGTATGTTGTTCTAAAACACGTGCATGTGCAGTGTTCTAGTGGAAAGCCTTGGGAGAAACTTGCAGAATTGATTTTGGACAAATAGCTGGGTTCAGCAGGATATTGAAATTAAACCAGTTGAGTTAAAAATGCTGTTTTTGCTGTGGCTGTACAGATAAAAGGGGAATGATGTGAAGTCACCAGCAAGAGTGAGTGTAATGAGAATAATTTGCAATAATGAAGACTTAGAAAAATAAATCAAAGCAGCTGAATGTGGCAGTCCAGCTTGAAGCCAAATAATTGTGTCCATTTTTATTCAGTGTTTTTGGGGTGATACTGCAAAGTGAACTGCTGGGTGTTAGAAGGGGTGTGAGGGTGGGCAGAGAGCAGTGCACAGACCTGCAGTGTGGTTCTGCTGATGAAGGCTGAGCCACTGTGTGTTCAAAAAAGTCCTTGGGGTTTTAAAGGACTGTGATGAGATAAAACTGGAGGGAGTAGTTACAACCAGAAAACTTTTGATTGGATTTCCTGTGTCTTCTGGTGAGGGCAGGGGACAGATTAGAGCTGCCTTGCTCATCCTACAGCTGAAGAAACAGAAACTTCAGTGACCAGAGCAGTGGAGTCTGACAGAAAGAAATGAGCTACAGGAAAATGACTGGAGAAACAGCTGTTTTCAAACTGCACTGACTGAGCAGTGTGAGGGGGCAGAGGTGTTCCCATTGAAAACTAACATGGCCTTGACTTGATTTAGTAAAGGGAGGAAAAGAGCTGGTGCTGGACCTGTGCTACAGGTGCTCAGTGTGCTGCCTTGCTGAGGGACAGCAGGACAGCAGCAGTGGCTTCTGCAGAGCTCCTGCACTCTCTGAGCTGAGAGGGAGCTCAGTAAATGGGCCCTGTGTCAGCTGATGGTGGAGAATCATGAAGCTCTTCACTCTCACAAGTGCACTGTGACAAACTGGGGAAAGGGAGAAGAGGTTTGCTCCTTTTTCTAGAAGAAGAAATATGTTCTCCCAAACCAAGACTGGTTTATTGTCAAACTTGGTTTAGAAGCTTTGAACTGGGAATTGATAATTCCTTAGTGAAGGGTCTACAGAAACAGGTGGGAAAACTGAACCAAGTGGCTTTGTGGGGTCTTGGTGCTCACAATGCTGAGCAACTTGTGCAGTTCAGACCTAAGGGAAGCTTTCACTCTTGTCCCACTTGAAAAAAAGCTGAGTATCAGACTTGTTTCCATCTTCTCTCTGGAGTGTGGTGAGGCCCTGGCACAGGGTGCCCAGAGCAGCTGTGTTGCCCCATCCCTGGAAGTGTCCAAGGCCAGGTTAGGCAGAGCTTGGAGCAACCTGGGCTAGTGGGAGGTGTCCCTGCCCATGGCAGAGGGGTGGAATGAGATGGACTTTGAAGGGCCTTCCAACCCAAGCCATTCTGTGATCTCTTTTGTGGCCCTCCTTTAACCTATCTTAAAGCCTTTGTTGTTTTTATGGGCTGCATGCTGTTTCCTTTCATTTTTCATAGATAGCTCTGCCTCCTGCAAGTGATGGGAATTGGAGCAGATTTGTGTTTAGTGTCTTCAAACTCCTCACTCTTGTCATCTGCACCTTGCCTGGAGGCTGCACTGTGACAACTGCTTTGCTGCAATTGGTGATGGGACATATGGAGTGGCACTGTTTGATCCAAACAGGCTGAGAGAAGGGAATGTTTGGCATTTTCAGGAGTGGGGCAAGATGTCCCTGCCATGCCTGGTGTAGTGTTGTCCCAATATGTTTGCTTAGAACTTCCTCCCTTCTCCTGTGCAGTGAGTGTAGGAATGTCCATGTGCTATCTGTGGCTTTGCAGCAGTGTCCTGGCTCCTTGTATGGATGAGGGTTGTCACTCTGCCTTCTGGGATACATCCACTCTGTATTTAGAGTGAAACACTCACATTCTGGGGCTCTGTGATCCATGGAAGTGCAAGGAGCTGGGCATTCTTGGGTCATTTTGGATGCTCTTCTACACTAAATCCATCTCAGCTTTCTTTATGCTTAGAAAATAATTAAGCCTTTCAATTCACTGCAAGAGCAGCTTATTTTTAAACTTTAAATTTTAAAAGATATTCAGGGCCAGGTTGGATGGGGCTTGGAGCAACCTGTGCCCATGGCAGGGGTTTGAACAAGATGAGCTTCAAGGTCCCTCCCATCCCAAACCATTCTGTGATTCTTAAGTAGCTGTGAACAGCCCTTGCTTCCTTCATTTCAGCTGGACTACTCTGCTGTTTGACTTTTGATTAATGCTTCTCCAAGTCATGCAACAGTGAGGTGGCTGCTTTAGGGAACAGTTGAATTTCAGGTGCAAAAGCAAGGATGTTTTCCCAGAGAACTCTCAGGTACCAGGCTCAGGCAGAACACTTCTGCCTTGTGGTTTAAGGCTGCTGCTGGCTAGACCTGTCCAGGAGGTTACTCACTGTGATACTGTGCCTGTGAAAAGTTGTGTAGTTCACTGGTAAAAGGAGTGTATTCAAAATCACTCAGCTGAGTTACCTGGGATTGGTGCTCCCACCAAACTTAAATAAATGCTGCTGATGCTGCTGGCTGGAGGAAGGTGCATGGGCTGACTGGTGCAGGTGTTCTCAGCTGTCCTGGAACTAATTCAGTGTCTCTTTTCTCTCCTTAGTACTTTTGTCCATCTGTTCTCTGTTGTGTGATCCCAATCCAGATGATCCTTTAGTGCCTGAGATTGCACGGATCTACAAAACAGATAGAGAAAAGTGAGTATGGAAACCAAAACCCATGGGATTTCACAGGGCAGCATCCACACTTACACACTGAAGGGGAACTGGGACAAACTGCTTCTTGGAAAAGAGTGAGAGTGAAAAAAGGCACATCACAGCTCTGTGGTCTTCTTAGAGATTTTTGTTGTTTTTTTTTTTTTTTCCTGGGATCTTTACCACCATCTGAGCTGCTTTAATCCCATGTAACCACCAGAGGGAGAGCAAGTTTCTCCAACGGGAGAATATTCAATGGCAGCTCTGGGTCTGGAGTCATCCAAAGAAATAACAAACTCCCTGCTTTACCTTCACTCTACAACACAAGGGAAGAACCAGTGGTGTAGAAGTGGGGCAGGAGGACTCTCCAGCAAGCACAGAGAAATTTCAGTGCTAACAAGCACTTTAACAGTTGAGTGTTGTAAACACTTCTATCTCACTATTCCCTTCCAGACCTGATCAGGGAAGGGAAAATAGTCCACAGATTTGCTTCTTCTACTGCACACTTGAGGAGCTGTGCTAGAGAAGTTTATGCATCCTGGTTTTGAGAGCTGCAAGACCAGCAGCACATTTGGATACACAATCAGCAATGATTATCTGCACGTTTAAGTGTGCAGAAATCCTTCCTGTCTTTTACAAAAACAGGGAAGTAAATTTTGGGTTTAAACAGAAGGATTGCTCCTTGGGTAATCTCTGAGCAGTGATATGAAGGAGAGAGTTAGTTAGGAGTGGATTGTCAGATTGTTTAAGCTAAAGAACATTGTCTACAGACTAAATTCCAACACCAAACCAACTTGGTGTACATAACTGTAGGGAATTTCAGGCTGTGTCTTACTCTGCAAATTCTGTGGAACATGAACAACTTGCCTTCTGTTGTCAAAAAGAAGCTTTTAGCAGTGCAGTTAATCACACAAGTGCTTTGTTTACACAAGTATCCTCAGCTTCCTCTGGCTGTAAAGAGTATTTGGCTGCAAAAGCTACAGATTTCTTGGGAATTTAATATATTGTGCCTTTAGAATAAAAAGATTCTGATGGACAAATCATTGTCTCCTGACAGCCATCAAAATAGCCAAATGTGTAGGAAGAAATGAGGCTGTTGGGGTTTAGCAGATGAGTTGATGGCAGGTACTGGGCTTAACTTTGCAGGGAAGCAGGAGATGGGGGAACATGTTAATCCGTTTTCCACAATGACCAAGTGAAACCCTACAGTAAGAGTTTCCCCAGGGACACAGCAGATGGGGCTGGGGGAGGCACAGATAAAGCCTTCCTGAAAATCCTTTCCCTTCAGCCCTGCTGTGGCTCCAGTTTGTGTCTCCAATCACAAAGATCTCACATTCCTGTTGTAAATACCACCAGGAACTTCTTTTCCATGAAGCACTGTGGGCTTTCTTGTTTCCCTTGTTTGCTTAATGTTTAATTTTGCTCTTCAGTTTTACAAACTGATGATAGCACTGTGATTTCATGCCATGTGTAGACTAGAGTGGTGGAGCTGAAATACTGTGCAGATGCCATGTTAAATAAATCCTCTTTTTATACATACAGGTACAACAGAATAGCTCGGGAATGGACTCAGAAGTATGCGATGTAATTAAAGAAATTATTGGATAACCTCTACAAATAAAGATAGGGGAACTCTGAAAGAGAAAGTCCTTTTGATTTCCATTTGACTGCTTTCTATGAGCCCACGCCTCATCTTCCCCTGTGCACATGTTTACCTGATACAGCAGTGCTGCGTGTTGTACATACTTGGAACAACAAACTAGAAATACTGTATTTCCCCGTACCAACATTGACTCCTAGCAGAGAAGTGTGTGTGTGAAAAGCTGGTTCTTCAGTCATAACTTTGTGAGCCTAAAAGCATTCCTTGCTGAGTTAAATTGGGAAATCAAATGGGAATGGGGAGAGTTCTGGTGGGTTTCAGATTTTCTAGGGACAGTGTTGCTGATCCGTGAAGGATTTTAAGTGGAATCCTTTTAAACTCATAACAGTTATGAAAAGCAAGGTGAAGAACTTGAAGCTGTTTCTGTATTCATTTTATTCTGAAGGACCTACACCTTAGGTAAATGTTATGACCAATGAGAAACTGTACCCACATCCTGTGTTTAAGGTCTAAGTTTAACCGGTCACCATTTAAATGGATTGGAGCTATTAGTGCATCAAGTGATGTTGATTTGTTTCAACTCTCTCCCTCCCTTCATACTTTTTTTGGTTTGTATGTGGTTTCTCAGTTAATACCTAGCTAATAGCTCTTATTTTTCTTAAGTTTTTTAACTGCTTAGGTCTTTCTGGATGTAAGGGTAAAAAAACAAAAATCCATATGACAGAAAACTTGTGTGTATTTAAAGACCCAACTGCTCCCCTGGAGCTTGTACGTTCAAGAATGAATTAATCTGTGTAATAAACTGATTACTACAGTCATTACATATAACTTTGTGTGAATAGGCTTTTAATTTTCAGAGCAGTTTGTTACAGGCTTAAACTAACAGTGGATTTCTCTAAAAAAAAAACTTTTTGGGCTGAAGTCGTGAAGCAGTTTGGTTTGCATCACACAAGGCACCTGAAGAGGCAAACAGGAGCTTGAGCACTTAGATGAAATCAGGATGTGTAGTGTGCCAGGAACTTGACTGTTAAACCAAATAAGCAGTTTACTAAATGCGAATCAGAGTGACATTTTACAAAGCCTGATGGTATTACTCCCACTTGCATGGGACCTAACACAATGCATATGTACTGTAGGTAAGTGAAACCTTATGTAACTAAAAAAATGGATGTAAAAGGGTAAAAAAAGAAAAAAACCTACCAAACACATCAGCACAAACTTTCATAAAATGTAGCTTTTACATAATTACTTTGCACTAAACATTTGCAAATGTTCATACAGTTTTAAATTGTACTTGTATGTGTCTTTTTTTTTCTTTTTTTTTTTTTTTTTTTGGAACAAAGTCTTCACTTGAATCTAGTGAAAAAAATGTAGTTTGAAACTTTTCTTTGTATACAAGTGTATTTGCCAGCATCGTTGGTGTGACAGTAGGTGAGTCTGCAAGTTTATCTCCTCTTAGTAGAATTGTAACCCAAGCCATCGGGCAGGAGAGGCTGGAGCCGCTGGCTCTCCAGCCACAGGGTCTGTCCCAGCCATTCCCAAATGCATCTTGACACTCTTGCACAAACGAGGAATAAATGTCCACTGCTTTTGGTCTAAATCTGTTCCTCTTGTCTCATCTCTCTGGTGCTGGGCAGGTGTGAGCCCTCCTGCAGGGAGCTGTGTCCCTCTGCTGCTCTGGAGAAGGAAGGGAGCACGTGGCCACTGTCCTGCCTGAGGGACACTGTAGGGTCACAGGGGAAGGGGAGAGATTGCAGGGCTGCAAGCTCAGCTTGGGTCACCTGGAACTCGTGTTACCCACAGGGTGTCTGGGAAGCAGCCTGTGACCCTGGATAACACCTGTGGCATCCAGACTGGAGTGTAAGTCGGTGGCTGCTGGTGTGGCTGGGGTTGGTGGCAGCCTGGATCCATGGCCTTGCCTCTCCTGACCTGTTGTGCTCCTGCTGGACTCCCCAGTTCACCTTGGCCATGGTGGAGTTGCCCTCCTGTGATTTTCCTTGGGCTCACTGAGAAGTGCAGGGAAGGGGCTGCACTGACTGTGAACAGTCTGGGGGGATTCTCTCTAACTGCTTTGCTACTGAGCCACCCAAGAATGATTTTTGTGGCAGATCTGGCTGCCTTTGGAAATTGGCAGTCATTGGAAGAGATCAGAGACCGTATGGGAGTGGAGACAGAGAGGAGGCAGCAGTGACAGCTGAGGGAGCTGAGGAGGAGGATGGTTTCTCTTTCTGGTGGGCCAGGAGCCATGAACATGAGGTGACAGGACATGAACAAACCACTCATGCCCTGAAACAATCCTGAACCTGTAACAGCTTCAGCTTGGAGGATGCATTAACACATCTGCTCATGTTGGGATGAGCTCATTTGCAGTGAGGTGTTTAAACAGTCCTGACCTTTTTGCTGATGGCATGACCACAGTTGTGGTGCACTGAAAGCAGGTCTGCTGATGTTTGAGATGGGAGGATGTGCTCTGCATGCCTCCTGTGGGTTGGCCATTTGTTGTACTGTGAGCTAGATGCAGGAGCCTTTAGCATTTAACTGCAAACCTGACCCAGCTTAGCTATTTTTGGGACTAGAATCTTGCTCCTTGGAAGCTGTGCATTGAGTTTGTTGTAATGTCAAACAGCACATGAGGCCAGGGGCTGTGGTCACTACCTTTCTAGGAATCCTGAGCTTGTCATGTCATCAACCTTTTCCATCCCTGTGCAGTTTTTTACCTTGATTTAGTAATTTAAGTTGTCTGATTCCCTTTGCTTGGCTTTCTTTGTGTTGGCCTTCTGTGGATGTGGATTGTTCATGCAATTCCCTTTTTCCCTGTCATGTGCTAAGTGTGTTTTATTTAAAGATAGTGCTGGGCTGCTTAGAACCCCCAGGTCTGGCAGCAAAGCTGGAACACTGTGCCTGGATGCATTCCTTGTGCTCATCAGTGCCTGTCCAGTGCTCAGAGTGACCCAGAGCAGGAATGTCATCCCTGTGTTCTGGAACCTCTCTTGGCTCAGCACTGAGCAGCCACTTGTCAGTGTGCAGAACTGGCTTAAACATTCTCAACCTCCAAGGACCTGCAGAGTGGGATGGAGCTGATCCTGGGAAGTGCTGGAGACCTGATTGCTGTGCTTCAAACATCCAGCTTGTCCTGTGGTGGGATGTGCTGCTGCATTTCTGTCACAGCTTTTGGGCAAGGCAAGAGAGAATTTTTAATTCAGTTATTACCATCTTATCCCAATGCTTCCAACTGAGCTGCATCCAAAAGTATCCTCAGACTCTTCTGTTCAGTCTGCATCCATCAGATGATGTGGGAAAACCAGCAGGGCTAACTTGGGTGTGATCTTGTGTCCTTAGCAGGTGTAGCAGACTGTTCACTGTCCCATGCCTCTGAAGGTCTGGTCCCTGCTGTTTGGCAGCTGTGCCTGCAGACAGCAATGCCTGGCTCTGGTTTTTACAGTCTTGGTCATCTTCAGCAGCAAAACATCTCTGGAGCTGCTCGTGTTCCCAGTTCTGATGTGCAGGAGAAGATGAGGATCCCGAGGGGAGCTGTGCCCAGTGACAGGGGCATTTCTTGGTGCCTGAGCAGCTCTTTGTTGGGGGAGCAAGGCAGGAGCCTCTGGGGCTGTGGGAGGTGGAGAAACTGCTCCCAGTAGTGAATGTGTCACCTTGCTCTAAAGAACCAGGACAACAAACCACCTCTGAATGTGCTCAGCACTCCCATTCCAGGTGGAGGAGCCCTTGGCTAAGGCTCCAGGCATGCCAGTGCATCCAGGCAGAGTTTGGAAGTCACCTCTTGGAGAAAAGAAGCCTGGAGGTGTATCTGAGTGGCAGGAAGGCTGTCCCCATTAAATACAAGAACCTCAGAAAAGTCTTCTCATCCTTGCAGCATCAGGGAAGCCTCCCTCCCTCTCCTGTAGCTGGAATGGAGTTTCATCCCCACAGTTCCTGCTTCCATCCATTCCCTGGCTCTTTGGGTAGGCTTGGAGCAAAAGCTGCAGATCTCAGTTGTTGGCGTTTAGCAAATGTGGTTTCTTACAGGGAATGCACAGGGACAAGAGCACTGAGGGTGTCTGGAAGGTTCAAAGCAGGACAGATCCTGCTGTGCAGCTCTGGGGAGGCGTGGAGACCCAGCCCTGTGTGTGTGACTGCACTGGGAGGGATCCCTGCAGCCTGTCCTCGCTGCCCCTCCCTCCCCTGGAAGTGTGTGTGACTACATCCATGCTAACACTGTCTGTACTCTTGTATTGTGTTGCAATTTGATCACCATTAAATGATTCCCTTAAACTCTCTGGCTTGATTGCCTTTTTTTGTTTGTTTGTTTTGGTTTTGCTTTACCTGTGCCTTTTGCCTGTTTATTTTGGCTCACGTTGCTTCCTTTCCTCTTGTGGCTGCTCTGTCCCTTCTCCCCGAGGTTCCAGTCTTGCACTGTCCCTCTCTCAACTCTCTCCAGTCACCCTCATCTTGTTTTTTAAGCTTCCTGCAAAGCCTGGCTCCCTCTGACCACAGGCAGGGCTTTCTGGGTGAGCTGGAGTGGCAGAAATCCCTATGCTCTCACCAAGCCCTACACTGTCCCCTTCTTTTTTGGAAGTTATGACTTGATAGAAAGTTTGTTGGTGCTCTGATTTCGTCACGAGCTTGATCCAGTCCCTGATGCAGTGGGGTCACTTGAGAAAAGCTGGGATCAGCTCAGGAGCCAGAGCACAGGCACAGAGGGTGCTGGGGAAGCTGGAGCTGTTGGTTCCCACAGCTCATGGCTTTCTCTAACCTGGATTTGGTACCCACAGATTCTATTTTATTGTGCTGCTGCCTCTCTGTGTCCACCCCCTCCTTCCCTGGGTGAGAAGATTTCGTTTTTATTGTTGTCTAGTCAGGTGAAACCACCTCGGGGCGAGAGGGGGTTGGGTGTATTTACCATTCTCCTCCTTTCCTCAGCAAATCTGATTGTTGCTCAACTCAAAACATTTCTTTGCCTGGAAGAGCTGGTTGTTGGGGCATAGATAAAAATGGCATTTTGAATAAGAAGTGAATTGGTGTCCTGAAGCCACAAGCACCATACCCCAAACTTTTCTCTCCCTGGTGTCTGTGGTCCCTGTGCCCAGCAGAAGCTGTGTGGTCCTGCCCTTGCCCAGCTGAAGCTGTTGGAGGTGCCTGGGGAGGCTCATCCTGCCCTGCTGCTGCCTCTGGAGGAGCCATCTGAGCTGGCCAGGCTGGGAGAAAGGAACAAGCTGGCCTTGGCCACCACAGCTGGGAGCAAGTGCCAGTGTTCTAAAGGGGGGGAGCATTAATTCCTTGTTCTGATGGAGAAAGGCAGCCATGGAGTGACTGCTGCAGAGCTTTCTGGTGTGCCCAGAAAGCTGGTAGCCATGGAATGCCTTCAGCAGAACTGGTGTTTTGTGGCTAAACCCTCTGTGCTCCCCCTGAGTGCCCAAGGCAGTTGTGCTGTTTGGGAGCTTTGATCCCCCTGCCTTGTGGCTATTCTTGGGTCAGTGTTTAGCCAGTTTTTATTGAAACAACCTCCCCTACAGCTTGGGATGGGGATTATTTGTCTGCCCCCTGCCCTGGAGCTCAGTGAGTCACTGCAGTGCTGCTGTCTGGGGCTCTCTGGGAGATCTGTGCGTGGCCAGTTCAGCGTGGGGAGCAGGAATTCTGCAGGATATCAGGCAGAGAGGATGGAAAACCCCATCAGGAGTCCAACAGTTCCCCCAGCACTGCCAAGGCCACCACTAAGCCATGTCCCAAAGTGCCACATCCATAGATTTTTATTTTTAACACCTCCAGGGATGGTGACTCCACCACATCCCTGGGCAGTGTGTGCCAATGCCCAACCACCTTTCAGTGAAGATCTTTTCTCTAATATCCAACCTGAACCTCCCCTGACACAACCTGAGGCTGTTTCCTCTTGTCCTGGGAGAAGAGGCTGACCCCATATGGTTCAAACCTCCTGCCAGGAGTTGCAGGGAACAGAGGAGTAACTTGGAGTGACCAGAGCTCCAGGAAAGGATCACTGTACTCATAACTCACCCTTGGCTGTCACCTGCACAGCTGCAGGAAGGATGTCCCGACATTCCTGCTCCCCTGATTAACCCTGTGCACAACTTCTCTGATTTGTCCCCTCTTTTTTATCCCCATTGCTTGGCACTGTGTGGGATAAGAGTTCTGATTTTCAGGAAAACAAGCAGAATGGAGCAGTGGGTGAGGATGTGTGAGCAGGGTGATGTGGGACAGAGAGGTGACAGCAGTTCCTGGATGTTCTTGTGTCCAAGCAGGTGCATGTGGGGACTCACCTGCAGAGATAAAGGTGTGTGTGAGATAAAGCCCAGCTGTGGCACCTTGGGCCAGGTGAGCTTCAGCTGCACATTGATCCTATTGAGTCAGAGACGGGATTGACCCTGCTGGATTCACCACTTCCATAAAGCTCCCTGGGAGATTTCTCCTGCTGTAACCCTGAGTGCCAACACAGAGCACTCAGTGCTCCAGCCTGTGATGCTGGACACTTCATGGGAGGATGGGGTTTTGTCAAGCAGGCTTTATTTGGTTTGTTATGGGGTAATTGTTCAAATCAGAGAATCGTGTAGGCTGGAAAAGACCTCAGAGATCATCGAGTGCAAGCGCTGCAGTCTGGGCTGACACAGGACAGGTAAGCACAGACTCTGTATTTAAATGCTGAAATCTTCCCTTATGTCAAATCCTGCCTTGGGCAAGTAACTCCACTCAAAAATGCTGTGCTGGCCTCTGTAAGGCACCCACCAGGAATGCCCAAATCCTTGGCCAGAGGCTTTTTGGAAATGGGTGATGGATGACACAGCCCCCAGCCCCAGGGAAGAGCAGATGGGGCAGAACTGGGAGCACCTCCTGTGGCAGTGCCTGGAGCCAGGGCTGAGGGAAGTGTCCTGTGTGGGAATGACACGGGATGAGCCTCAGGAAAGTGTTGGTGAGGCCCTTTTGGTACAAAATGCAAAGGGCTTTGCAGTGGGATTGCTTTGAGTCCTCTCATGCATCCTGTGCCCTGGGGGTGACTTGCATCAGTCTCCATGAGCTGAATGAAAACTCCTGCTGCTCAGCCCATTCCTCTGCTTTCCTGTTGTCTTTTCCCTTTTTCTCCTGGCAAAGTTGTCTCTCTGCCAGGCCATGTCCATCCCAGCCCTGAGCTGCATTAGCAGCATTTGAGCACTGAATCCTCTTGGTTAAGCCCTTGGCTGTGTAGCCACTGTAAACCACTGAGTGTTTCTAGGTCTGGGGGGTTTTTCCCTAGCTCTGCCTTCCAGCCTGTGCCATTCCCTTTGGTTGCAGGGATTTTTTTGTGGAAAAGGACTGGAGCTGGTGCTGAGACCCAGAGTCCCCAAACCTCTCAGTGTAAATAAAGGATCTGCTGATCCTTTCCTCAAGCCCAAGCCAAGCCTGCCCCTGAAGTGAAACCACCGCATCCAGAAACTCTTTCCAAAGAGAATCCATCCCTCCTGCTTTTGGGAACTGCTGGAAGCTCCAGGACATCTTCAGGAAGCAGGAAGGATGGAGCCATGGCAAGGCCAGAGCTGCTGGGAGAGCTGGGGCTGGGATCCCACCAGGCAGGGTCCTGTGCTGGCCCTGGACCCTCCAGCTCCCTCAGACCTGAGCCAGGCAGGAGTGTTGTGTCCTGGCTGCCTGTGGCTTTCCAGGAGGAGGAGGAGGGATGCTGGGGGATGTGATTACAGGCAGGGCAGGGCAGGGCTGCTGCTCCAAGCAGGAATGTGGCACCCTGGGCACTGCTGTGCCTTCAGCAATGGGCTGTGGGAGGCTGCAAGGGACCCCTGGAGTGCTGGGGGGTCACAGGGCAGAAGTTCTGCTGCTGGGGAAACAAGGATGTGGGAATTGTAGTCGCAGACTGGTTTGAGTTGGAAAGGACCTTAAAGTTCCTGGTGGAAGGGGTGGGCCGGGCTGGGCTGGCCAGGGGAGAGGCTGCTGGACCTCCATGGTGAAGCATTTCTCATTCAGGTGTGGTTTGTAAGGACAGCTTTGGGCTTTCCAGCTGGGAGTGGAGCTGGGCACAAGGAGAATCCCCAGCCGGGAGCGGGGGGAAGGCGAGGACAAGCGGAGGGGGCTGGGGGACAGCAGCGTCTCCTCTTTCCTTCATTCGGTGTGGGTGAAAAAATCCAGCTGAAAAGAGGAAATATCCCCCCAGAAGGGCCCGAATTAGGAAATACCTGCAGGAGGGGGGTCCCCGCTCCCGCTCCGCTCCCCGCGGCCGGGCGAGGGCAGCAGAGGCCGGGAAGCGGCGGGGCCGGGCCGGGCCGGGCCGGGGCTGCCCCGTTCCCCCCGCGCTGCCAGCGGGGCACGGCACCGCCAGCACGGGGATTTAGGAACCTGCTCTCATTAGCAGCAAAAAAACTCGTTGTTATTTCTATTTTTGATTATTATCGTTGAAAGCCCGTGAAGCCCGAGTAGAGCAGATGTGCGCGACGCTCCAGCCCCCAAATCCTCTCCCAAGTGTCTCCTGCAGACACAAAGGGCTTGTCCTGCTGCTGTGTCTGCTCAGCATCCTCTGGGAAACCCACGGAGCGGGACAGGCCAGGCTGGGGGTGCCTCCAGCGCAGGGGACATGGGACATCACCTTATTGCTGTCCCCTCTGGTGGACTCAGGGCCAGGATAGGAGATGCTGGACCTGCCCTCACCCCCTGTCTGACAGGGGCACCCACAACCTGGCGGCGCCCTCCCTCCAGCGGCCATCCCTGGTGCCAGCCACCCGCTTGGAGGAGGCACCCACGGTGCCAGGCTGGGGTTCACCCCCGGGACCCTCACACCGCCACTGAGGAGCTCCGGGCACAGGGGCTGTCCCAGCCCTGGCTGTCCCGCTGCCCCACAGCCGGGCCGATCCCGGGCTGCCCCCGGCCCCAGCTGCCTCCTCCCGGCCCGGCTCGCTCCGTGCCCTGCCATCTTGCGCCTGTGAATAATTCACCGGCCCTGTCCCCGTTGTTTCCTCGCAGGTATTTATAGCCGGTGCTCACGTCTCCTTGGAGGCAGCTCGCTCCGCCGCCGTGTAAATTTAGCTCCCGTCGTCTCTCACATGTCATGCCCTCCAGCCCTTCCGTGCGGCTCCTTCCCGGCAGGGCCCGGAGCCCGCACGTTCCCCTCCATCGCTGCCCCATGGCTGGGCAGGGTGCTGGCCGTGCCGTGCCGTGCCCGGTGTGCCCGTGCCGTGCCCGGTGTGCCCTGGAGGCCGGGGCAGCTCCGCTTCCCTCCGGCAGCTGCGCGGAGCCACCGAGCCCTTCAGCTGCCGCGGCTCGGGGGATGCTTCGGGATTGATGCTTTGGGATTCCTGGGCTGCCATCTGTGCTATGTAAATCCCCCAGTCTGAGGGCTGCGTGTGGACCCGCTCCCGACCCAGAGCTGGAGCTGTTGTTATCCCGCTCCTGCTCCCGGCGCCACATTCCGAGGAGCACAAACATCACAAACATCCCCCCCTTCTCCTGCTGCCCCTGGCACCCAGCCCTGTGCTCTGCCCAGCTGGGCCGTGCCGTCAGGAGGGAGCGGGGCAGCTCTGGGGGATGGATGGGCTCGGGGGATGGAGGCTGCTTCCACCAGGCCACCTCCAGTCCCCAGAGTGCTCGGCCTGGCTGTCCGTGTCACCGTACCCCTGTCCCCGCCGAGAAATGGAGCCGGGGCTGCAGCACACGGGCCGGCTGTGCTGGGCACAGGTGGGCTCTGAGGATGGGCACCAGTGGGGACAGAGCCGCTGAGGCACTGGGACAGCCGATGGCGAGGGAACGCGGCAGGAGCAGTGCCCGTGCCCAAGCACAGGAGGGAACGCGGCAGGAGCGGTGCCCGTGCCCAAGCACAGGAGGGAACGCGGCAGGAGCGGTGCCCGTGCCCCGAGCACAGGAGGGAACGCGGCAGGAGCAGTGCCCGAGTCCCGAGCACAGGAGGGAACGCGGCAGGAGCAGTGCCCGAGTCCCGAGCACAGGAGGGAACGCGGCAGGAGCGGTGCCCGTGCCCAAACACAGGAGGGAACGCGGCAGGAGTGGTGCCCGTGCCCAAACACAGGAGGGAACGCGGCAGGAGCGGTGCCCGTGCCCAAGCACAGGAGGGAACGCGGCAGGAGTGGTGCCCGTGCCCAAACACAGGAGGAAACGCGGCAGGAGTGGTGCCCGTGCCCAAGCACAGCAGTGCCCGTGTCCCGTTCCCCTCAGGCCCGGGCCGCTCCCACAGGACCCCACCCCCGGGACCCCATCCCCATCCTGGGCCTGATGAGCCACCCGCAGACACAAACCAGGCAGGAGCGAGCGCCCTGCCCTGCTCCCCATTCCCCACCCTGCTGCTGGTGTGCAAATACCCCCTGAGCTGCCCCAGCTTCTCCCCAAATCCACCTGGGCGGTTCTGGGGGGCTGCGGCTGCCCCCGCGGGGGCCGAGATGGCAGCGAGGAGCCCCCATGCCCGCGCAGCCCCTGCTCGGTGCTCTTTAAAGGCCGCTCCGCTGGGGAGGTGGCAGCGGCTCCCTGAGGGGCCCGTCGGAGGTAATTAATGAGCATCCTGCGCTCTCCCCGCTGTGCCTCCATCCCCCCGGACCCAGGCGGGCACCGCCGGCTCCTGCCGGCGCTGGGGGCCGGGGGACCTGGCGGCACGGGGGCCTCGTTAATATTTTAGGAGCTCTTTTGTCCGCAGGGGATGGGGAGGCTCGTTCGCAATCGCCTTTCATCTCCGTGAGGCCTCCGCGCGGCTCCAGCCTCTTATCTGCCGCCTCCTCGCTGCTTCGCTACAGCTTGTTATGGGGCTTGGGTTGTTTTTTTGGTTTTTTTGGTTTTTTTTTCTGGGAAGGGTTGGAAAAAAAAAAGCCTGGCTGCTCCTGGCCGAAGGGCATCCGCCAGCCGTGCTGGCGGCAGCTGCTGGAGCATCCCCGCACGGCTCCTGCCTGCCTGCTGCCGTCCCTGCGCCGCCTGCTCCGGGCTGTGGCCCTGCCCGGGCTGGGCTGTGCCAAGGGCTGGGGCTGCCCCTGTCCCTGC
This sequence comes from Molothrus ater, assembly GCF_012460135.2. Lineage (NCBI taxonomy): Eukaryota > Metazoa > Chordata > Aves > Passeriformes > Icteridae > Molothrus > Molothrus ater. The sequence continues at coordinate 3,461,792 of NC_050492.2, read as the reverse complement.
TGGCCCTGGGGAGGGCTCGGAGGTCCCTGTGGTGGCAGGGAGGGGCGGTTTGTGTGTCTGTGTGTGGTGTGTGTGTGTGTGTGCACTGCATTGCCTGTGCCAGCAGTGAAACTGGAGACTCCCCCCAGAGTGCCCCCTTGGCACTGGGCTGTGCCAAGGGGTCCATGGATCCACTGAAACCCTGATCCTTGTGGGGGATGCCCAGTGGGAACATGAAAAACCAGTCCTGGTGCCTCCTGGCTGGCTGGGAAGGGGCAGAGCCAAGGTGCAGAGCTGGGCTGGTTCGAGGAGGAAGAGGGTGATAAAGGAGAAAGTATCCAGAGGGGAAAATGGGAGCTGAGCTGCTTTTCTGCTCCCCCTCTAAGCTGGGGAATGTCAGCAGAGTTGGGAGAGCAGAGGGTGCCCTGGGAAGAGGTCTGGCTCAGCCTGGAGCTTTAGCAGCCCCATGGACAATTGTCTCTAGGTGCTCCCTTGGATCTCTCCTCCATCCTCCCCTTGCTTCTCTTGCCATCTTGGGCAATCCCTCACTGTCCCCAGGTCCCAAACTCGTAGTCCTGGCTCCTCTTGTCCCTCCCAGGCAGTTTTACTCATCATGGCCCATCTCCAGTGATGGTCCCAGCTGACTGAGGCGTGGGCAGCTTGGGGTCCCTGTCTGGGGTTCTTGGGGGTCTCCAGGTGAGCCCTCATGCACACACAGGCTCTCCTGAGGACTCTGTTGCCTTTCTCTTTGATTCTGTCCCTCCACTGTGCCACAAAGGCAACAGCACTTACCTTGTCCTGGAAAAAACCCAGCCCCAAGCCTGAGCTGGGCAAAATGTGCCAGTGCCACCAGGGCTGAACCCATCTGTCTATCCCTTTGCCCAAGCAGGAACTTGGATCCCCAGAGGAAATCTGGCTGAAGGCCTCAGGAGACTTTTGCAGCTGTGTTCTGCCAAGGCTGACAGCTTCTTCCCATGGGAAGGTCCTTCCCCATCAGCCAGTGAAGCACAACAGGGTTCAAACTCCCTCACTGCACACCCCAGCTGCAGGGACACCCACACCGGGGGAATGCTGCTGTCCCTGGGGACGTGGCATCCTCCTGGCACTGGCACTGCTGCCAGGCCACCCCAGCTGGCATTCCAGGCCTGGGGACCTCGGGCAGGGCTGGCGCCTGCGCTCAGGAGGGCGGTGAGCTCACGGGTTTCATTTTCTCCAGGCTTCCTTGGCTCTGACATGTGATCCTCGCTACAGGAAGGACGCGGCGAACGCGCCGTCCCCCGGGGCTGCCTGCCTCGACCTTGTGGGAAGAGGTAAGAGCACAGCATGGCTTTTCCACCTCACTGGTGTCGCTTCCAGCAGCAATTTAATATCTTCCTGATAACCCAGGCCGAGTTTCAGGCACTGTTGAAAAAATAAAGCATCTCCTGGTAGAAGTTGATGTCCTCAGATGAAATCCCTGGTGTGGGTCTGCATGGCTGGCCCCACACTGCAGCTGTCCACTGCCAGCTCCACACTTATCCTTGTCCTCTGGCAGGGCCCTGATGCCCTCCTGGAGAGGACTGGGGACTCCCAGTGTGGGGACTGCCACCCCTGGGCTTTGTGCCCAGTGGATAGGGAACATTTACCAGCCCCATCTGGGACACAGTGGGGCTGTGGTAGCTCCATCACACCCCATAGCAAAGCTGCCATCACTGCCCCCCTTCCCTCCCAGCATCTCAGACATTCCCACATGGCCCCACCCATGGGGCAGAGGTACCAGGGCTTTCCCCAGCCAAGGGAAGGTCTGGGGTGCTCCCTTTGGGTGTGCACAGCCACCTCACTGTGCCCCAGCAGGGCTGCAGGGACTGGGGCTCCCTTTGGATGCAGCAGGGCTGGGGCTGGGCTCAGCCCAGGCGTGACCCTCAGGGCTGCTCTGGCCATGCACCTTTCTCCAGGGCCAGGTCTCTGCTCCTGGCCCTGGCCTCACTTTTCTGGTTCCACTTGGTTTCCCCAGCTCGATTTCCCAGGCTCCTTCCCGTGGGCTCAATTCCCTGTGCTCACCTCTGGGAGCTCCCCAGCACCTCCAGAACGGAGGTTCCCTGGGCCTGGCTTGCTGGACATGGATCTGCAGGCTCGGTTCTCCAGGCACACCTTGCCAGAGGCGTCTCCCAGGCTCGGGGCCTCGCTGGTGGTTCCCAGCTGCTTCCCGGGGCTCCCCATCAGCCCGGTGCCAGCAGAGGGCCTCCCTTACCAGCACAGCGCCGTCTGGAAATTATAAAACACATTATCTATTTGGCAAAACTTTGTACAAGGATCAGGAAAAGGGCTGGAATCCGTTCTCCTCCAGGAGACCGGAGACAGCGTGTCCCCCCCGGCTTCTGTTTTCAATGCCAGCACTCAGCCGCGTTAAAGCCGTGGGAGCGTTCGTCATTAAAATGGCAATTGTGGAGCCAGGCAATAAATTTAACATCATAAAAGGCGCTGGGAGGGTCTCGCTCATCTGTTGCTCTTCAAAGAAAAGTGTTAGTTGCTTCCGAGAAAAAAAAAAAAAAAATTGGGAAGACGCAGGTGAGAAGGGACGGGGTGGGCGCTGTCCCGGCTGCCGGGGCGCTGCGGGCAGCGTGGGGGACAGTCCCCGGGCACAGGGCACCCTCTGGGGTGCCCACGGGGCTGGGGGTGCTGAGCAGGGGATGCTGGGGCTGGGGCTCTTTCCGGGTGATGCGGTTTCCTCTCTGCGTGTCTCTGGGATGAGCAGGGGACAGCGGCTGTGTGGGAGCACCTCCCCTTCTGCTGCTGGGGTGCTCTGTCCCCAGGGCACGAGGGACACCCAGCAGGCAGGGCCAGGTGACACCGGCCAGGGCTCCCTGCTCTGCCCTCACCCCTGCGGCGCCGCTGGGCCCCCGGGCTGGGAGCCCCCGCCAGCCCCGCCGATAGCCATCATCATCATCATCATCATCATCATCATCATCTCCCAACGCCAGGCTCCGGCCGCCGGCGTCTGCCGCCAGAATTAGCCGTCGGATTGGAACCGTTCGCTAAATAATTCACGAGATTTCTTCCTTTTTTTTTTTTTTCCCTCTCTCTCTCTCTCTCTCCTTTTTTTTTTTTTTTTTTTTTTTTTTTTTTTCTCTCGAAAGCTGTTTTCTTTCCTTTTTATTTTTTCCCCTTTAAGGTCGGAGTATTTTCCAGGCTGGGTTTCCATCGAGGGGGTGCGGACACGTTCAGGCAATACCGCCATGTGTTTACAGCTCAGCTCCCGGCGTTATTTAGGGATTGTAAAACCACAGCAGCTCGCTCGCTCGCTCGCTCCCCCCCGCTCGCCGCAGCCAATTTTTTTCCTCCATGCGGCTCTCGTTGCAGCGGCAAAGGTCAACCCCGCTCCTTTGAAAGCAGCACCCCCCTCCCTTATCAGATTTAGGAATCCTTGGGGGAGGTTGAAGCCGAAATGCAGGCAAAGCCAGCTGGCCGCGCTCCGGCCGGGGGGGCTGCAGGCTGGGAAGGAAGGATGGAGGTGGCTCCGGGGAGGAGGAGGAGGAGGAGGAGGAGGGCGGTGGGATGAGCCCCCGCGCCCGGGCGGGGCAGCACGGACAGCAGGAGCGCTGGAGAATGGGGGCGCCGATAATCCAGCTGATTAGCGGCCGCGCCGGGCTCGGGCTGGGCGAATTTGATGTGACGGGAAAATCGCACCGGGATGAAGGCAGCGCGGCTCGGGGGGGCTGGGGAGCCCCTCGGAGCAGGGATGGGGTCACAGCCCTGCAGAGAAGGGCTGGGGGCTCGGGGATGGGATGGGGTCATGGGAGAGGGTGAGCTCCACGGAAGAGGGGTGAGGGGTGTGCAGAGGGTGGGACTGGATTGGGGGGTCCCAGTGATGGGGGAGCCCCGCGGCAGAGAGATGGGGGTCACAGCGAGGGGACAGTGCCCGTGGCAAATGTCTGGGGTCTATGGCCGGGCCCGGGAATGGATGGACGGATATTATCCGTGGGATAATCTGCTCTGGGGGGGACCCCCAGCCCTCTGCCCCACACCCCCCAAGCTGGGCAGCCCTGGGGAACCTCAGCGAGCATGGGAAGAGCTCTAAGGGGTCACGGCCATGGATGGGGTGACCAAGCGATGGCAGAGCGTGGCCTTGGGGTCCCTGGGGAGAGGGGAGGAGGCAGGAGGGAGCAGGGGAAGGAGCAGGACGAGCCCGGGCGCGGGGCGGAGCTCGGACGCGGGGCAGAGGCCCTGGCAGCGCAGCCCCGGCCCCGGTGCCGGTCTCTCCCCTGGAGACGCTCCCTGCTGGTCCCGTCCTGGCCCAGGCACCGCTCACGCCATCAAACTTTGCCAGCGGATGGTTTTTAATTAAAACCAGAAGATGCTGCTCTGCGCCCCGGCCCTTCAGGGATGACCACTGCTCATATCCTCTGCCTTTGGTCTTCCTGGCTGCACAGCTTGACACGGGGAGATGAAAGTCCCTCCCTGCCAAAAAAGCACCAGGAAAAAAGGGCAGTCATAGAATTACACCAGCAAAATGTCCCCAGCCAAGGGTGCAGCGGGGTCCTGCCGACCAGGGGACATGGCCAGAGCCGAGCAGAGCCTGGGGAGTGGGGCTGCTGCCTTCAGCCCTTCTAAAAATAACAGCTCCGAGCGCAGCGAGCGCCGGGCGCCTAACTGGAACCAGCTTTCCAAACTCCCAGCTGGAAGCAGCTTTAGGAGCCTGCACCAGCCTTTCTGGGAAAGAGCAATTAAAAATAGCGAGCGACTGAAAGCGCCGTCCCCGCTGCCCCTGCGTGGGGAGGACACGGGGAGCCAGGTTGGGAGGGCAGGTGTTCCCCTCTGCTCGGCTTGGAAAGGCCAGCAGCTCCCAGAGATGGAGCTGCAAGGAGGTCATGGGGGATTCAGCCTCCCTGATCCCAGGAGAACGGGGGCAGTGGGCTCAGAGCCCCCCAAGGAGAGCAGCTGGGGCTATTCCAGCATTGCCACCTGCTGGTTGTGGGTGCTGCAGCTGGAGCTGGGGCCACATCCAGGCTGGAGCCTGGAAGGGCAAAGGCCAGGTTGTCCCAGGGACGTGTGGATAGAAAAACATCCTACAGCAGGGGTGGGAGAGAGATTCCAGGGACAGATGAGGGGCTCTGAGTATCCCACATGGATACTCAGCTCATCCACGCACCCAGGATCCAACCCTTCCATCCCCACAGCTCCACCCCACCCACTCAATGGGATCCAACACAGCCACCCTCACGAGCTCCAGCCTGTGGATACATGCTCTCCATCCCACCCCCTTTGGGGCTCAGCCCCATCACTCCTGAGGGTGCTCATGGCTGGGATGGGTGCTGCACCCTGCCCACACTGAGCCTGGAGATGGCCCCATGCAGGTTTAGCTGCTGGCATGTGCCTGATGTCCCATGCCAGGCTCATCAGCTCTGTGCCCAACCCTCTGTTCCATGGCACAGAGCCTGCACCCCCACATGCTGCTGCTCTCCATGATCGCCATGATCCCACTGCTCCCCATGATCCCACTGATCCCACTGCTCCCACTGCTCCTGCTGATCCTGGTGATCCCACTGCTCCCCATGATCCCACTGATCCCACTGCTCTCCATGATCTGACTGCTCCCACTGCTCCCACTGCTCCCACTGCTCCCACTACTCCCCATGATCCCACTGCTCCCACTGTTCCTGCTGCTCCCACTGCTTCCCAGCTCCCCGCTCACCCCCTTTCCCCCCACCATCCTGCTGGCTTGGTTTGTGGGGTGCTCTGGTATTCCCTTGGCTGGGCACCCTCTGGGCTGCTCCAGGCATCCGCGTGGTCACGCTGCCCCCCAGCCATGGGTCTCCTGCCAGCCTCTGCCTGCTCCTCCTCCCCCTCCCTAATGAGAGCACGCAGGGCCAGGGCAGAGCCCCCAAGCTCCCCCAGCGGCAGCTCCCCGGGCGCTGTTTCCTCTCTGCTGCCTTGGTCTCGTTATGTCCTAATTCCCTAACGAAGGGCCATGGGAGAGGAAGTCTTGCGGAAGCCGGTCCTGGCAGCCGCCTTCCTGCTGCCAGCCCCGCTCCAGCAGAACGGGATTTCCTTGGGACTGGACAGGACCTAATTCGTGGTTTTGGTCTGGCACACACCATGCTGCTCTCTGCCCTTCTCGCTCAGTCAGGGTCCCCCGTTCTCCTTCCCATTTTGTGTTTATCTAGGTCAGGAGCAAGGATGTCCCACACCCTCCTGGAAAGCGCCTGCTCCTATTTCCTGTGCCACCAATGTGCTGTGGATTCCCAGGTGCCTCCGAGCATCCCAAGTGCTCCATGTGTGCCTCCAGCTGAGTGGCTGCTGCTGGTACCCATGTCCAGATGGTGGGAAAGCTGATGTTTTGGGTCTGTCTTGGGACAGCAGCTCAACAGCTGTTGTGTCCCAGTGGGTTTCTGAGCACAAATGGGAATATCCACCATTCTCCTTAGCAATGCACTAATGCCTCTCCTCACCTATTCTTTGTCATTGCTATGGAGAAACCTTCTCCCTTTTCCTTTCCTTCCATGTTTCAGGGAGTTCCTGTATCCTTTAGCTTCCCTCATCAGCTCCTTCCATCCCATGCAGACTCCTTTCCCCCCTCACTGTGTCTCAAGGTCTCTCAGACCCACAGGAAGCAGGACAATGGTCCCTGAGTGCAGCTGTGTGAGCCCCTCGGGGCTGGGACATTGCGCTGGAGCAAGGACAGAGGAATGGGCACCACTGAGGGTGGCCAGCCCTGCCACCCCAACCAATGGATGTGCCAGGATAAAACCCTTCCTCCTCATAGAGATGCACAGCCAGGGCTGTACTGGGGGTTTTGTTTTCTTTTGGAGCCCCAGCAGTGACACAGGCATCCTGGGCAGACAGAGCAGTGCCCACAGGTCCCATGCCACAGGACTGTCTTGTGCTGGCAGGGAAGGATGCAGATGGGAGGTTGCATTGCATGTGAATAAGGATTCTGACTGCCTAGAGGGGTCCTTTGGGGACCCTTTAGGGACATGGAGGAAAAAGCACAATGGCACACCGGGGTGTCTGCTGCCTCAGTGCCACCCTGTGATGCTCCCAGCTCAGGGAGCTTGGCAAAGCCCAGGAGAACACAGGAATTTGTCTCTGCACTCTTTCCTGAGGAAGTTTTGCTCCTGCCAAGGGGAGTTCATTCCAGAGGATTCCCCAGGGAGATGCTCACAGAGTGGTTCATGGGGAAGATGGGCAGCTCACTCAGGGCTCCACCAGGTAGGTGAAGAGCAGCTCTGGAGGGACCACAAAGGGAGCTGAGGCTTCTCCCACCTCTTTTGTGCTCACTGCCTTCCCGTGCAGGGCTTGGCCCCACCAGGTGAAGGCAGGAAGGCATCAGGCAGCACAGCAGGGCTGGTGGGAGTAGCATGGTGGGGGGCCCAGCTGGTGCGTGGGCCCACGGAGAGGCTGCACAGAGAAAGGAGAAAAGGGAAAATGCCTTCTGTAAACCCCCAGGTGCCATGGGAAGGCAGGCACGGGGTGAGGCAGGGAGGGCAGAGCTCGAGGGGAGCCCCTGCCTCTGGACAGGAGGGGATGGAGAGCCAGTGTTGTGGCAGGGAGCCAGCAGGAGGAAGGCAGAGCCTGTGGGGTGGATGAAGCACCAGTGACTGAGCTGCACCAGTGACCACAGGCACTGCCAAAGGCACTGCTGGAGCAGGAGCAGCGTTTTCCCAGGAGCCCCCAAACCCAACCCAAGCCTGGTCCCCAGGAGCCACCAACACACAGACCAAGCCCCTGCATCCCCCAGCCCGAGCGGGGTCCTGGAGGTGCAGGAGGAACCTTTTGTCCTGGAGCCACCATCCTGCCCTGCCCAGGGAGCTGCTGGGACCTGCCCAAGGCTGTGACACCCTCACCATGGGGCATCCAGCACTGAGGAGGCAGCCAGCACACCTGGGCCATGGAACGAGTCTCTCCACATGATGAGCATGGCATGGTCCTTTGTGTCCCCAGGCTCCTCAAGTGTGTCACCTCACCTGCCTTGCTCCAAGGGCTCCTCCATGGCTTTCTGCCCAGGTCATGTCCTGGCCAACCACTTCTCAGGATGGCATCTCCTCTGGGCAGCTGATGGATGGGGATCCATAAGCTGGTCTTAACCAAAAGGGATCATTTCCATGAGGTGCAGGGAAAACTGAATCCTCTGACCATGGGAGAGGCCAGGAAAGGGCTGTGGAGGAATGGCAAGGGAGAAGGTGGCACCCTGAGAGGTGGCAGTGGGAGGTTAGAGGGGTGAGGGTACCACAAGGTGTGTTTAATTCCTGGAATGGCTTCAGCAAAGGACGTCCTGACAGCACAGCTCAGTTCCTCCCAGCTGTGCTTGTCTGCAAAACAGCCATCCCTGCTTCCCCAAAATACTTGGGAGGGCTGGAGTAGGCCAACTCCACCACCCTCATCGATGCTGCAGGGAGCCTATTTTAAGCCTTGCTAACGTAGGAGGATTAAATTTGGCTGGCTGAGACACGTCCTGCTCCCAGCTGTCCCCCAGCCTCCCCTGAGGTTGGCAGCTCTGCTGCAGGCACGGCTCACGAGGCAGGAGGCTGCCCTGGGCTCCAGGGTCAGCTGCCCTGCACAAGGGGAACCCAAAACTGGGACATCTCCTTGGATGCAGAGGCACTCAGCTCGGGCTGAGGGCAAAAGCTCTTCCAGGCATTGGTCCAACAGGTTGACCCACAGGAACGAGGTGGGAAGCACCGTGGGATGAGCTCTTGTGGTGTGGGTGGGTTTGGTCTCCAGCCCCTTGGTCCCCTCCAGAGTGCCCTTACCCAGAGGAGCTGAGTGATGGGAGAACCTTCTCCCCATCCTGGCACCCCCTGCCTGCCCAGCCAGGGATGTCTGTGCCCAGGGAGTCCTGTCACGACCCACAGACCGATTTGCCCCTTCCCATGGGGCACAGACTCCTCTCCCTTGCCCTCACTCCCTGCAGTCCCACAGATCCCCACCAAGCTCATTGTTGCATTCATTGACAGAGCACTCATTGCTGGAGGTCTTGCCAAAGAACCTCATGGAAAATTGTGTGTTGCCTGCCTGGAATTCCCTGCCTGGTGCCAACACGGTGTATATTTAAAGGAGTGTCACACCCGGCCATCGAGGGCTGCATCGCAGCCCCGACAGCCCAGGGCAAACGCTTGGCCGGAGGAAATGAAGCAAGAGCAGGTTTACACCTATTGGGATGGACTGACCTCCACCGCCGATCCCCGCTGCCACGGGGAGCATCACCCCGCTGCTCTTCCTCCCCTTGCTCATTTGGAAGACGGGGGGTAATAATCCCCATCACCTATTTGCGAGGCTGTTGTGAATTTTCATGAGCTCCCATCTGAACGGGGCTTTGAGCAGGAAAACTGCTGTATCAGCTCTAGGCAATGATAAACAATACTCAGCATTTACATATTCAAAGCACTTTGATTAACTCTTGGGGTTTAAGGACTTGAGTCGATTCCCACCCGACCGTAATGGCAGCTGGACGGGGCGAGGGGCGGCGCTGGGGGAGAGCTGAGGGGAGAGCTGGGGGTTCACTGCGCCGGGCAGGGCCGGGGGGATCCCCCGACAAAGTCACGCAAAGCACCTCCTGCCTCAAATCCCTGCCGGGAACGGAGGGAAAATAAATCCGGCTGGTCCCCGCCTGCGGGAAGGGGCAGATCCCGCCATGCGGAGCGGGTGCTGAGCTGGAGCATCATCAGTTCTGCCGCAGACGCTGTAACCAGGTGTTAAATAGCTGTGAAATGCTAACTTGATTCATGCAGGAGTTGCCAAAGAAAGGAATTTTTCTTTTAAGAAAAAATAAATTAGGGAAGGGTGGGCCCACGGCTGCCCTGATGCACAGCGCCGTGACCTCCTCCCCAGACGCCTGCTAATTCCACGGGGGCAAAAAGCCGCGGAGAGCAAATCCAGGAGCACGATTTCGCATTTTATTCAGGCCGTTATTTGTTTACTTTTTTTTTTCCTTACCAAGTCTTCATAATCTCCTGGATTTAAATGCCGCCCCCCCCACTGCGCCCCTCCCCAGGGGATGCTCAGCCCCCGGCGCTCCTGCTGCCACAGGACCCTCCATTTCATTATTATTGAAATCGCTTCAAACAACAGCAAAACCTGGCGGAAACTTTGGTGCCGACTTCAGACGCGGCAGCGGCCGGGGCTGCCCGCTCTGGGCAGGGGGTATCCGTGCAGAACTGCCAGCTCCAGGGCTAAACCCCTTCCTGAGCGCTGCCGAGCCGCTCGTCAGCTCCTTCTGCCATTAATTAGCGGCAATCTCGGGAAAGTAGCTCTCCCTGCTCCGGCGTCGGGGGCCGTCATCCCGCACCGCAGGGTCCCGGCGCATCCCCCAGCCCGGGGCGGGAGAGATGCTGCTGCCGTGTCCTCCTTCTGCCGCTGTGGTACAGCCAGCACCGCGTCCCTGGCCCTGACCATCCGGCGCTGCCTGGGGAAGATAAAGGGCAGGGACACGGCCGTCCCTGCGGGCGGCTGGAAGTGCTGAGCTGCCCGCCACGCATGAGCACTGCGAGGCCGCCGCTCTGCTTTCCTCGATTAAAAAAGGTTTTCCTGCTGCTAGGAAGGAAACTTTGGGCACCGTCCCCTGTGCAGCAGCCCGGCGGCAGCAGCTCTCGCCAGCTTCGGGCACGGCAGATGCTCGGGGCTCTGGGGGTGCGGGAGCGTGCGGGTCTGTGCGGGCACAGCCCCTCGGCCGCGTCCCAGCGCCGCTGGCCGGTCCTGGAGCTCTTTGTACCCGGTGCTGGGGACAGCTGGAGGGAGCTGGCCATGGAGCGGGGCCACTGGGAAGGACACCTCCAGCTCCAGAACTTGCGGGAAGAGACTGCAAGTGCGATGTCCCAGCCGCTCCCTTCAGCAGGAGGAAGGACCGGGGAGGACGAGGGGTGGCCCTGGGGTTGGGTACGGGGCTGACGCCGCCTGTCCCCGTCCCACCGGCTCACAAGGACACGGGGACCGGGCAGCATCACCCGGCAAAACTCCCGGAGTCCCGCGCAGCCCCCAGCGGGTCCTCCCCGGTGCCGGCAGAACACCCCGCGGACGGGCTCCTGCCTTCACCCCGTGCCCGGTGCCGCTCTCGGGGGGCTGCGGGGCGGCGCGGAGCGGGGCCACCGGGGTGCCGGAGCCGTGCGGTGCCGCGCCGGGGCCGTGCCGTGCGGTGCCGCCCGCGCCGCGATCGATCGGCATCGACCGTCCCCGCCGCGCTGCTCCAGTTTCCAGCCAATGTCGGGCGGCGGCGGCCCGGGGACCCGCCGGTGGCACCGCGCACCCGCCTGGCGCCGCCCGCGCCGCGCTGCCCCGAACACCCGGCCTGGACCTCGCCGGCCGCGGAGCCGCTCGGCCGGGGGGCGGCGGCGGGAGGGCACCGGGGAGGGCACCGAGCTGGGAAACAGCCGGGCACCGGAACGGGCACCGAGCAGGGCAAACAGCCGGGCACTGAGCAGGGCACTGAGCAGGGCAAACAGCCGGGCACCGGAACGGGCACCGAGTAGGGCCAACAGCCGGGCACTGAGCAGGGCACCGAGCAGGGCAGCAGAGCAGGCACTGAGCAGGGTGAACAGCTGAGCAGTGCCCAGGGCAAACAGCTGGGCACTGAGCAGGGCACCAGACTGAGAACTGGACTGGGCAAACAGCTGGGCACTGAACTTGGAAGCAGACCAGGTAAACAACCAAGCAATGGGCTGGGAAAGCATTGGGGCAAACAATCAGGTACCAGGCAAAGCAAACAATCGTGCACTGAACTGGCACTGAACCAGGTACCAGGCTGGGCAAGCAACCAGACACTGGAGTAGATAGGGAACCAAGCTCTGAACCAGGCACTGAACCAGGGACCAGACTGGGCGCTGGACTGGGCAAACAAGTGGGCATGGAACCAGGCACAGACCTGGGCACTATGCCAGGCACTGCTGCAGTGAGCACAGAACTGGGTATCAAACCAGGCAAAGAACTGGGCACAGGCTGGGCCATGCTGCAGTGAGCACTGACTGGGAACTGCTGCATTGGTTGCTGCACCAGACACCAAACTGGATATGAACTGGGCAAAGAACCAGGCACTGCAGCAGGCAGGGCTGGCCAGGGCACCAAACCAGGCAGAGCTATGATGACACCGAACCAGCCATTTAAGCAGGCACAAAACCCTACTGGGCACCATTCTGGGCAGCACCAGTTGGGTATTGCCACACCAGGCACTGAATGAGGTGCTGAAGAGGCACAGTGTCACTCAGCACCACACCAGCACCAAACTGGGCAGTGCCATGCAGGGCACTGGGTGCTGCAGTGTGGGACTGTGCCAGGCTGTCCTGTGCCACAGCACTGCCCAGCACCCCACCCCAGCACCACCCAGCATGACACCACGTACCCCTGCTGCCCTTTGCTCCCTGGGAGTGTCCCTTCAGGACACTGCAGCCCCTTTGGGACCCCTGAGGAACACCCACCCAGCACTGCCACCCTAAAACCCTGTTCCTTAGGGTGCAAGTGCCACTCACTGCTATGACCAACCAAGTGCAGCAGCAAGAGATCTGCCAGCCCTGGGCTGCCAGGAGCCCCAGCAGAATCCTGCAATGCCTTTGGGTTTTTGGGAAGAGGACAGACCCATGGAGCTGGGGGCTTCTTTTGGCTTTATCCCAGCACGGCCAGGCCTGCGGTCCCCCCAGGTGCCCGTGGGAGGGTGCCCCGGTGGCCGTGCAGCTGCAGGAGGAGCGAGGCTCGTGTTCTCTCCGCGATGGTGCCGAAATGAGCGCAAACACTGCCTCCATTATCCGCTCCGGGCTCTCTGCACCAGCGGCAGAGTGACCCCGGCGTGTTTTGAAACGCAGCCCCTGCGCTAGGTACACAACCCAGCGGCTCCTCTTACCACGGAAACGCTCGGCCCCGCTGGATAGAGCAGCTTTTGATTGTGTGGGTGTCGCTCCCGGAACCCTCCCACTGCTGCCTCAACCGCCTCGCAACCGGCAAGGCAGCGAGGGGAAAACACGGCCGGGCAGAGCCCTCATCACGGCTGGGCAGAGCACACAGAGCTGGGCAGAGCCCGCAGGGCCAGGCAGAGCCCACAGAGCTGGGCAGAGCCCACAGAGCCGGGCAGAGCCCACAGAGCTGGGCAGAGCACACAGAGCTGGGCAGAGCCCGCAGGGCCAGGCAGAGCCCACAGAGCTGGGCAGAGCCCACAGAGCCGGGCAGAGCCCACAGAGCTGGGCAGAGCCCGCAGGGCCAGGCAGAGCCCACAGAGCTGGGCAGAGCACACAGAGCTGGGCAGAGCACACAAGGCAGGGCAGAGCCCACAGAGCTGGGCAGAGCACACAGGGCCAGGCAGAGCCCACAGGGCAGAGCCCACAGAGCTGGGCAGAGCCCACAGGGCAGAGCCCTCATGGCTGGGCAGAGCCCGGGTGAAATCAGCTCCTCAGGAGGGCCCTGCTGCAGGAGCCACACTCTGGCTGGCTGTTAACTGTTCTGATGATGTGGGCTTTGAGGCATTTGGGGAAAACCCAGGGAAAGGGGATTTTTAGGTGTCTAATGCTGTGGCTTTGGGGACTTCAGAGGGCGGTTTTAAAGAGAAGTGAGATAACACTCTCAGGAACATGGTGGGATTGCTGCACTGTCCTGTACAGGGCCAAGGGCTGGACTGGATGATCCTTGTGGGTTCCTTCCAACTCTGGATATTCCATGATTCAATGAGTAGTTGGAAGGACTGGGGGGGAAGAAGAAGTGTTGGGAGCAGCAGGAAAGGTGGAGGGCTGAGTGCTTTGGGATGGTGTCTTGGTTCAGGGCAAATTTGGGAGAGAACTATATGATAAAATCATCATGTAGTCAACCCAGGGCAGATGGGTTCAGAGCTATGGAGGGTCTGTCCCCAGCAGCACAACCCTGGGATGGCATCACTCATCTCATGGATGTCCTGTGCCACTCCTGGGGCCAACAGTGCCCCTCCAGTACTGGGGCAGGTTGGGGAGGCTGGCATGTGCTGACTGTCCATGTGGGCCTGGCAGTGTGGGTCCTGTGGGTGATATTTTGGGTAACGCTGTGTGTGACCTCTCTGCTCAGTGAGGAACCAATGGGTGACAGACTCAGGTGACAGAGCAGGGTGACAGAGCAGGCAGTGAGAGGGGCTGGAATGTCCCAAGGGCGGGTGGAAACACCCCAGAAATGCCATTGTCACCCATGCTGGGGGAGGCGAGGCCAGGAGCTCGGGGTGCCTGGGGAGGTGACTCAGTTTCCCCACGCGGGTGCGGGCAGGGAGGCCGGCGGCAGTGGCGGCAGTGGTGGCAGTGGTGGCAGTGGTGGCAGTGGTGGCAGTGGCGGCAGTGGCGGCAGTGGTGGCAGTGGTGGCAGTGGTGGCCGTTGGGCTGGCAGCAGGCGGTTGCAGAGGCTTCCTGTTTCTGCAGGATCCGGCTGGCATTGTGCCGCACAGCGAGGGGGGCAGAGCCTCTTCTTGCACCTGCCCAGAGCATCTGCTAGGGAGAAAATCTCCATGGCAACTCTGCAGCTCCTCCATCCCCGTTCCACAGGGGACAGGGCGCTCTGCCTCTGCCTGCCCCCACACAGCTGGGGTGTCCCCATGGTGGGGACAGGCCACCGGAGCCCTGGGAGATGGGCTCTGGGCAGGACAGCTTTGCTGGGAGCCTGCTCATCCCTCCCCGTGGGGCTCCAGGCCTCGGACTGACCACCAGCCATGGGAAGTGAGATCTGGACTCACCAAACTGAGGAGGTGGTTCTCCACTTTGCTCCCAGTTTCAGAGAAGGCAGGTGGTTTATCATTTTCCCTGCCATTTCCCATCAGGACACAGAACCTTCCTGTGCCTCAGCTGCTCTCCAGACCTTTGCCCTTTCCAAAGTGGGGAGGAGGAATTTTGGGGGAGGTGAAATGAGTGGGACCAGGGCTCCTGAGCCTGGAGCCAGCAGGGAGCCTGGCCATGGAGTGCACACTGTTCACTGGGCATCCTTCCCTGGACGGGGGTTCTCTGCTGCCATCCTGAGCCCCAGCATCTCCCCTCTCCCTGGGCAGGTGCAGGGCAAGGATGGAGCTGCTTTCTTGGACACTGCCTACCTGGTGTCCCCTGGGAGGCTGAGCAGAGGCAGCCCCAGCCCAGGAACCCTGAGCACCCATCCCTGCTCTGCCCCTGATGCAGGGCTCAGCTGGAGACCCAGGGTCTGCACTCCATGTGGGCTCTGGAAGGGGCCAAGAAGGAGGTGGAGAAGATTTTCAGTGAGACTGCAGAGGAAAGGGAGGGAAATGCAACTGTAAGCAGCACTTGTGAGGGCTGTGGAGGCTCCTCACATCCTCTGGCCCTGCCACTGTTGGGTTTTTAGGGCTGGAGTGACTCCGTGCCTGCAAAGCTCTCCTGGTCCCAGGAGTGTGTGGGATGCTGTGGGATAACCCCACCTCTCCAAAGGCTACCAGTCCCTCCATGCAGGCACAGAGTTTGTGGTGATTGGGATGGGGCTAGCCCAGCCCCATGCCCGTGGGCACAGCTGTGAGCAGCAGGTGAGCAGCACTGCCAGCAATGAGCCATGGAGTGCCCAGGGGCACTGAGCAACCACCAAAGGGAGCAGAGGGCACACAGGGGCAGGGCATCAACGGGAGGGGATACAAGGTTGGGCTGAAGGAAAAGAAGGACAGATGCTTGGAGCCTTCTGGAGTGGTGTGATGTTACTCTGTGTGGGCTGGAGTGGTTTTGATATTGTATGGTGACACCCCGTGTATCATGGCCACCTCAGCTGTGACACCTCCAGGCTCCTGCCACCCCTGCACCCCAGCCTGGCTGGTGGTACCTTCTCTCCTCCTTCCCTCTGAGGGCACTTACTCCATTCCTGGCCTCACTGAGCTCCTTCCAAAATCAGGGCATTCAGGCAAACCCTCAGCTCCTGGAAACCCACAGTCTGCACTTTCAAAAGGGGAAAGCAAACTGCTGTGCCAAGAAATTGAATGAGGGGAGCCCGGCCCTCACTCTGTGTGAGGGTAGGAGCATCCCAACTGCAGACAGATCCTTCAGCTGCAGCAGGATACCCAAAAATTTCATTTCTGCAGCCAGGATGCAGGCAGTCCCCACACCAAGAGGCAGCCTCTGACCCAGAGGGTTTCCAGAGGCAGGATACAGAGTGGGACAACCCAAGGAATGGCCTCTCTGCTATATAAAGGTGGGAAACTGAGGCATGGGATGATTTAGGGACTCAGTGAAGCCATGTGTGACAGGATGCAGATGGCCCAAATCCCAGGCTCTTCTCTGAATTGCTGCTGAATTCTCCCAGAGGCAAAAAATAGCAATTTTTGATTGCCTGTGAAGCACCCATTGAGGATGCTGAGCCCTCAGGAAGGAGGGAGCCTTTAGTGGAGAGGATCCCAGGGCACCAACTGGAGTGTGGGGACATGGTCCAGCCTGGGGGGAGCAGGGCACAGAGGTGATGAAAGGACAAGGTGGAGCAGCTTAAACTAAAATATGAAAGCTTTAGAATGAATATTAGGCAGAAATTCCTCCCTGTGAGGGTGAGGAGGCCCTGGCACAGGTTGCCCAGAGAAGCTGTGGCTGCCCCATCCTGGAAGCAGCCAAGGCCAGGTTGGGTGGGAGCAAAACCAACACAAACTTGTTCTACTGGAAGGTTCCTTGCCTGTGAAACTGGATGACGTTTAAAGCCTCTTCCTACCAAACCATTCTGTAGTTCAAGGATGTCTTCCTCAGGACCACTTTGGAGATGGACATTTGGGGTGATCCATGAGCTGGGGTGAGTGTCTGCAGTGAGATCTCTGTGGAACATCTGCCAGTCTCTGTGTCCCTGCCCATTCTGGCCCAGGAGTGTGCAATGGCCAAGGCAGCACCAAACCACCGCTCCTGGGATGAGGACCTGGGTGCCCTGGGAGCCATAAATCAGACTCACAGCCAAGGCTTTGCTTGAAGGAACCTGGCTTCCACCTCTGCTCAGGGATTGTCCCTCCCTGGGACCTTGCTGGTGGGCTCAGGCTGGCTCCTGGGGACCAGGTGTGGCTTCTCCTGGATGCCTGTGGGACACATGCACTCTCAGCCCGCCTTTCTCCCTACCCCAGCTTATGTGCCAGGTGGTGGAAGAGTTTGGCCTTTGCTGCTTGTTGAGAGCTGCCCATGTGTGAAGATCAAACAGAGGGAATGTCACGTCCTGGCGCTGCTGTCTCCAGGAGCGGCCGAGGGGCTGGGACATGCTGGAGGTCAGCACGAGGAGCTCTGATGGGCTGAGCTCACCAGCTTCACCCCCTCACATACCAGCTGTGTGGTGTGTGCAGAGCAGAAGGATCCCAGGGTTGTCTGAACCCCAAACCCCTTTTGGAGGATTGTGTCCTCCTGCCCCACTGTGCCTGGACAGCAGCGGAGGTCCCCAACAGGCACTGGACTCTTCAGGTGGGTCTGAAGTGGGGTAGGAGTGGTCTTGAAAGGTTCCATGAGCTGCCCCATGGTGCTGTGGCACTGGCACCCACGGGGTGTTCCCACTGGAGCTGTGACAGGGCTCCAGGCTGGGAGAGGCTGGGATGCTTGGGGACCTGGGCAGAGGCTGGACAAAATGTGCTCATCACCCTGATTTGGACCGGAATCTGCTATTTCAGGCTCTGTGACCTAATGCTCTGTAGGTGCCTTTGAAAACAGCCAGAGGGCAGCTGCAGGGGCCGGGTTTCAGCAGCAAACCCAAACCTGAGCTGTGATGGAGCAGCACCACAGCCCCACAAACCAGGGCAGTTCAGCAGAGACACCCCAGGAACTGAATCTGCTCAATGTGGAGAGAGGCAAAACGTTTGATCTGGAGAATGCCAGAGCTCCAGGTCACTGCAGAACATGAGAACAGGAAAAGGTGGCAGAGTCCAAAGGGATGATGCTGAAGTCATCAGTGGTAAAAATGGCACCAAAATCAGCCTCTTCCTGTGAAATAATTTGGCTAGAATGAAATTGTTTTTCCTGATGGCAGCCAGCCCCTTTAGGGGTTAACTGCAGCCCTGCTGAGAGAACTGTAAAAGGTGTTTCCGAAATATTTCCACTGCCCTGTTGGTTTTATGGCCAGGAAAGGCAGGGCAGGCCCTGCAGATGGAAACCAGGCTTGGAACAGCCAGCAGGATTCCAGGCTGGACATCAGCAAAGTCACCCAATGGTGCAGATGGGTGAGGGAAGGGACCCCCATTGATCCACCCCCAAAGCCTGTGGGGACACTGAAAGTCTGCCCTGGCCTAGGGGACAGGGTTGATGGGGTCACTTTGACATTGGGTTATGGAGGCTCTGGAGAGCCTGGGGAAGGGATGGAGTTTTGGGGTTGGGGGGTCACATTCAGTCAGCCTAATCCCCCATTCTTGCCCAGTGCTGATGGCTGGGACCTGTGCAGGTCTCAAACATGGGAGAGGATGGAGAGGCACCTCACCCTGCCAGTGGAGGTCCTCAGGGCACAGGGGGAAGGGACACACAGGTTTGCAGGCCACAGGAGATGCCACGATGCTGCCTGGGTGTTCCATGTGCCCTGGGGTATTTGACTTTATCCATGTGCCCTTGGATCAGGCTTGGACACAGGGAATCATGGAATCACTAAGGCTGGAAAAGCCCTCTAGGATCACTGAGTTCAACCATGAACCCAGCACTGCCAAGGCCACCACTAACCTGTGTCCCCACGTGCCACATCCACATGGCTTTTGAACATTTCCAGGGACAGTGATTCTACCACTTCCCTAGGCAGCCTGTCCAATGCCTGACCACCCCTTCTGTGGAGAATTTTTCCTTAATATCCAATCTAGACTGCCCTCAACACAACTTGAGGCCATTTCTTCTTGTCCTATTGCCTGACCCCCACCTGGCTGCGCTCTCTTGTCAGGGACTTGTGGAGAGGGAGAAGGTCCGCCCCGAGCCTCCTTTTCTCCAGGCTGAGCCTCCCAGTTCCTTCAGCTGCTCCTCATCTTGTGCTCCAGACCTTTCCCCAGCTCCATTCCCTGCTCTGGATACACTCCAGCCCCTCAATGTCTTTCTTGTCAAGAGTGGCCCTGAATCAGAACTGAACAAGAGGGACACAGAGAGTGCTGGTCATTGGTGTGCTGGACACCCCAAAACTCATCCCAAAAAGCCCACTGCATGGAGTGTGGCCAGCAGCAAGCTTGGCTTTCCCTCTAATGAGCATCTCAGAGGTTCCTCCTGCCTGATCCCTCCCTTCAGACACCCCCAGAACTCGTGCTCACACCCTGTGTGCTCCCTCTGGCTCCTCTCTGCAAATCCTGGCTCCCCTCTTCCCTGTGCTTCCAGGCCACGTTTCCAAGTGCTTTATGCTTAAGCTCAGGCCCAAAACTTTGTGTTCAGGATGCAGTAAAGAAGCAGCAGCCAAGTCTGATTTGGGTAAAAAGCAGACTGAATTCCCTGATCTGTGCAGACAGGACAAGAAACAGGAAAGTGGCCAGGAAGTCACCTCTCCAAAGCATCCCAGTATTTGTGGGGGGATCCTGGGCAGCCCACCTGGGCTGCTGGCTCTGGGAGTTCTGATCACCCCTGTACCTGGGAAGGGGCATCCCATGGTTAAGGATAAGTGAAGGAAAGGTGGTTTTTCCTGGGGTTTCTGTGGCTGTGTGTCACAGCTGGGTCCAGCTCACAGCTGTGTGCAAAGGTGGCTGGTGGGAGCCAGCACTCAGTGGCCAGGCTGGCCTGGCTGAACTGGAGGAAATTTTTATTTTCACTCTGTGCCTTTTCTCGCTCTCAGAAGTAATGAAATGCAGGAGCCAGCATTAATGCACCATTAAAACTGCAAATTTCAGCATGCAGCCATCAGGAAATGCAAATACTCAGCTCTACTGTCAGAGCTACCTCTGCCATGGCAGCGGAGGAAGGGGCTGGCACATGGCTGACCTTTGCTACTCGGGAAAAATCTCCAGTGATGCTCAGCTTCTGGCTCTGGTCTCCCTCCCCGAGCCCTTCATCCCCTCCTATCTACAGCTGGGCTCACCCCCCTGCCAGCACTGGGGGCACCAGGGGAAGGGGTGGCACAAGGGGGAGTTTGGGCCCAGCTGTGCCTGTCCAGGTTTGGGGTCTCCCAGAGGGCTCAGGTTGGGGAGTTTGATGGGGGGGGACAAACTGTGCTGGGGTTGCTTTGTCTGTGCAGGGATGTGCCTGTCCCCAGGCTGCTGAGGGTGACAGCCTGAGGAAGAGGAAGAGAAAGGCTGCAGGAGCCCTTGCTGCAGCTGGCGAGCACTGCCTGTTCCACCTCACAATTGTGCTGTGCCTCGCTGGCAGGGACCTGCTTTTCCATAAATTTGGGTGGAAGGGAGAGCTTGGCAGAGCCCTGGGCTGCAGGGAAGGATTTACAGCTGCTCTGGCTGCTCTGTGTTCTCCTTGCAGGGCTGGGGCTCCTGCAGAAATGCCCTGAGGGAGGAGGAGGAGATGGAGGAGGGAACCCGTGCTGGCATCCATCCAGGGAGCAGGGTCCCAGGCAGTGCTGGATCAGGGGAGCTGGAGGAGGCAGGATGAACAGGACATCCTCAGCTCACCCACGGGTCTGTGGCAATCCCAGGGCTGGGAAAGCTGGGGCAGGGACATGAGGTGACGCCCATGCTGGGCAGGAGGTGGGTGATTCTGTCCAGCATGGGCACAGGCAGACTCTGACATTTCCAGCAGTGGGGAATTGGTGGGGAGATGTCTTGTCTGTCTCTGGGAAGGTGGTGACATCTCCCAGTTCCAGCCTGGCCACGTGCTGTGAGCCTCTGAACATCTCAGCCTCTGGGGAACTTCGGGGCACTCGGAGAACCTCATCCTGTGGAGCATCCCCAGGCACCTGGAGCACCTCATCCCTTGGGGTCACCTAGGGCACCTCATCTCCTGGAGCACCTCAAGGCTCCCCCAGGACACCTTCTTCCCTGGAGCACCTCACCCCCCGGAGTCCCTCAGGCAAGGCCACTGCCAGTCCCAGCGTTGAGCACCATCCTCCTGGAGCAGGTTTGCTGACAGGGAGGGAACACCTGCCCAGCACAGGCCATTGACTCCCGCCTGCCTGGCAGCCTGGCAGACACCTCTGGGCAGTGCCCTCAGCTCGGGCAATGCACATCCCTGTATCCCTCCTGGAAGATGTCGAGCCCAGGAAGGGTCTGGGCTGGGTCATGAGAATGAAAAGATGCTCTGGTAGCTCCAGTTTGCTCTGGGTTATCTGAGGTGATGAGCTGTGCTGCCCCAGAGTGCTGGGAAAAGACCATTTTCCCTCTTTCCACTGAAGTTTGAGTTTTCCAGGCAGCCTTCAGCAGCGCTGGAGCTTTCCCAGAGATGCCTCGTGGCTCTTCATTCTTCCCTGCTCTCCTTAACTCACAACAAGAGCCGCACGAGGAGGGAGCTGCATCCCAAGCATCCCTCCTCTCTCCTTTGCAAAGAGCACAAAATAGGTATGGGCCCCGTTTCCAGATGGGAACGTGAGGCCTGAGGATGGATAAAGAGTTTTCTAAGGCTTGGGAGCAAGGTGTGGACAGCGCTGAGAATAGCATCGCGAAATCTCAACTGCCAAGCCCTTAGCCTAACCAGAAGGTTATTCTTCTTCCCTTATGCTCATACATATCCATTAGGATGAGACCATATGTGTGAGATGTAGATGAATTTCTTTCCTCTTGACAAGTCCAGTTGGTCTTCCTAGGTAAGGAGATGGTGGTCTGTTCCCATCCAACTCCAGGCTGGCTCTTTGCCGTGATTCCTTCGCTTGTGTTTGCCCCGGAAGAAATGGAGCTACACGTCAGAGCTTCAGGCCTGTCTCCTCTCCACACAGCAGTTGTGTCAATGCCAGATGTCCCTGGGGGGCTGTGGAAGTGTCCCCAGAGCGTGGAGAGTGCAGGGAAGCTTCCAGCCAAAGAGAGCAAGCCGGTGGGATAGGGCAGGGGAAGGCTGCTGGCCCGTCCCCAGCCAGGTCCCAGAGGGTTTCCTGGGGAAGAGGTGGCTTCTCTGATGGCAGGAGCTGTGAGTGAGTGCAGCCCTGTGCTCCTGCCCTTCAGCTGCCTGCACTGGGTGTCTCCCAGAAGACCTCAATGGGACCCTCACACCTCAGCTCAGCAAGAACTGGGTGCTGTCCTTGCAGCTGAACCCTGCTGTTGAAGGGTCCTTGAAGACAGAGTGAGGAGAGAGATCTTGGAGGGTTTAGGTGGTTACAGATGTGATGTGAGACACATCCTGTTGTTGCTCAGCTCCAAAGCTTCCTGTCAGGAGGAAGAGTGGCCTGGACAGAGCTGGTCCTTTTGATACATCACAATCCATTCCAGGCTTCAGATCAGTGCAGGGCTGACACGTGAGTGGTGTTCAGGTGATGAGGGGGACACAGCTTCTTACACCCCCAGAGTCAGGTCTGTCAGCCCCTTCCACTGCATCCATCATGTGCTGCTGCTGTCTGTTATGGCCACAGGGGAAGGGTTGGGTTCTGTGGATTCTGGGCACTGCTCCAGCCTGTGAAAGTCAGGGGGTGATTTCGTCTCAGGGTGGTGGAGCTGGGCAAAGGAGACCAGGAGAACAGAGAAGGCAGCCTGTGGGAGTCACAGAATCACAGAATGACAGAATCCTGCAGGCTGGAAAAGCCCTCCAAGGACACCAAGTCCTACCATTAACCCAACACTGCTGTGTTCACCATGTCCCCAAGTCTAACCCCACACCACTGCTGTGTTTACCATGTCCCCAAGTGCCACACCCACTGGTCTTTTAACACTTCCAGGGATGGCAACTCCACCACTTCCCCGGGCAGCCTGTTCCAATGCCCAAGTCCTTTCTGCAAGGACAGGGTGAGCATGGTTCACCTCCACAATGTCTTGGTGAAGGCTCAGCTGCAGCAGCATTGATGGGAAGAGGGGATGTGGAATGGAGGGAAATGCATCCAGGTGGTATCTCACAGGGGAGGGACCAACCACGTGCTTGTTCTCAGAGGCCTCATGACCATGGGAGGGCACTGGGCATCACCTCCTCCTCCTCCTGTGCCCACAGCACTGCTGGCTGCTGGCCCATGTACAGCCATAAGCCAGATTTTACACTGCACATTGCAGGTTTCTCCATGGCCCTCCATGAAACATAGCCGTGCTCAGGTGGCTCTCAGCATCCTCCTCAGGATCCCAAATCCCTGCTGCCTGCTGGGGCTGAGTGTGCAACACCTGGAGGAACGGGGGTGGAGTGCTGGGCAGGAGGCAATGACCTGGCTGCCACAGTGGCCAGGAGGAGGCCAGCACGGTTTTCACCCTCATTTCTCCATGGCTCCTGACTCAAGTGTGCCCAAATTAGCTCTTCCCATAAGTAACTTTGATATTTCCAGTGGAAATCATGTAACTGGCACGGCTGTTTTTAAAATCAGGGTTGCTCTGACCTTTCTGTCTCCTTGTTTGTGTGGACAGGCAGGAGAGGTTTGGAAAGCTCCATGTGGCTCTGCTGTCCTGGTGTTAGGGCTCACGAGGAGGGGCCTTGGGCAGGTGTCCTCCCATCCCAGGTGCTGGGGCTGAAGGATCCTGTCCCACCAGGGGCTGGGGGTGGATTTGAGATGACACCACAGGGCTGGCCAGGGGATGAGATGTGGGAGAACATGGGTGGAGCAGGAATAATTACACTTCCCTCCTGGAGCCTGGCTTGCTCCACATTTCAGCTCCCATCTGAAGGGCAACATCCTCTGGTCTGAGAATGGCTGTTTTCATGTCGCTGGTGTCTTCCTAGAGACAAAAATCGGCCAGCACTGGGAAAACCCCAGCGTTAATGTGACCAGGACCAGTGTCCCCGGCCTGGCCACCAACACTTGTCTGTCCCTCTGTCCTCGGTACGGCTTGGGCAAGGCTTCTGTGACCCCCAGCAGCCACGGGAAGGGCTGGGACGGGGTGGGATGGGATGGGAGTGTGCTGGGTGCCCCAGCCCCGCGGCTGCCCGCCCTGCCTGCGCAGGCAGATGGCTTTTGCAGGGCGCTCCGGATGTTGGAGCCAGGCTATTTTGGACCACGTGGGCGTCTGAATTCCAGGCGAATCCCCGGCTCAAAAAAAAAAAAAAAAAAAAAAAATTTCCCAACGCCTGCCAGGGTCCCCGGAGGTGGAAACGCTGCAGCTCGAGTGTCCTCGTGGTTCTCCTGCTGCCTGGCACGTAGGCGGGACTCTGGCTGCAGCCCACCCGCCCCGTGCGGCACAGACCCCCTGTGCCCGCTCTCCCTCCCCCTGCCAAGGGCTGGGACACCCGCATGGCCCCGCTGTCCCTTGGCACGACGCGAGCGGCTCCTCAGCCCCCAGGAGGGCCGGTTTGGGTGGGGGGCTGGCTGTGCTTCCTTCCTGCAGGCTGGGGGATGCTTGCCAGCCCCGGGGCTCGCACACACGCTCCCCCCTTGCTCCGCCGTGCCGGGCTGGGAGAGGGCAGAGCGAGGGCGGCTTCCTGCCCCTCTCCCGGCCGCCGGCGCGGCGTCTGTTTGCTTTGAGGCCCGGGTCCCTCCTGCCAGGACATTCCCGGGCAGAGCCGCTGCCGTTTGCACAGGAGCCGGGGGGACACCGCGGACCCCCCCGGGCACAAAGGCCGGTGCCTCTCGCCTGCCCCGCACTCGCCTCCCCCGCCTGGAGCAGCCCCGGAAGCCACGCTGGGCTCCCACGAGGGACAGGGACCACCCAGTGACCCCCTGTGTCACCCCCCCGGGCTCCAGCGAGGGGTGGCCGGTCCCCCGTGGCTGTGGCATGTCCCCGGTGAGCGGGGCCAGCGCGCCCAGCCGCCGTGTGGGAGACAGCTGGGGTTAAAAATTAACCCTGCAGAGCTCAGCTGAGGGGCAGCGGGGGCCGGCCGGGGGTTCGGGCTGCCCGCGGGACCCCCGGCCGTGCTGGCACTCAGGCCGTGGGTAAGCAGCAAGGGAACGAGGGGCTGCGGTGTCCCCTGGGCTCGGCTGGGCACAGACAGAGCCCTGTGGCACTGCAGCAGCCAGCTGAGCACCATGGTGGGTCACCCCGAGCCACGCTCCAGGAGGGCTCACCCGAACACCACCGGCTGCTCCAGCCCCGCTTGCCAGCACCCCTAGAGCCAAGGGGTTTGTGCCAGTCTGCCCCCAGCTTGCCAGAGTGGGGGGGTGAATCCCAGCATAGCACTGGGAGGAGCTGCGGTCCCCATCCCAAAAATCAGCGATGTCACCAAGGTCTGGGGCCCCTGACACAGCTTCCCCTCCAACAGGAGCCACCCAGCACCCTGCACGGAGGAGGTGACAAGGCAGTGCCAGCTCTGTAACCCACTTGGATGGCAGTGGCTGGGCTGGGGGAATTTGGGGTTGGGAGTTTTGGAGGTGTGTTTGTGCTCTGGAGGCTGTTGGGACGTGTCTCCCGGTCACACAGCCTTGGCAGCCCTCCAGCCACTGTCTCACGGTGTCCCACTGCCACCCTGGGGAGGGGGACACGGACCTGCATGACCCCCCCTCACTGCTGCAGGCTCAGTAACACCTCAGTGCCCCACCCCAGTTATTCCTGGCACTTCTCCTGGCGCTGGGCTGAGCTCCTGGATTTGTTCCCCACTGGGGAGGGGCAGTGCAGACCCCACTGCCAGAGCCCAAAGCCCAGCACTGGTGGGGGAGATTCTGGCCCTGGCTCTGGCAGGCAGTGAGCAGGGCAGTGCTGCTGTTTGCTGATCGGTCACTGCCCTGTCCCCTTGCCATCTGTCCCCATCTTTCCCTGCATCCTGTGTCCTCCATCCCTGGCACCATCATTCTCCTGTCTCTCTGTCCCTTCACCCCTGTCCCCTTTGCCCTTCATCCCTGCTCCTATTCTGCTTGCCCTTCAACTGTGTCCCATTTGCCTCCCAACCATGGCCTGATCATTCTCCATCCTGTCCTGTCACCCTCCCTTCCTGTCCCGTTTGCTCTTCATCCTCATCCTCATTGTCCTCCATCTCTGGCCCACTCACTCTCCAGCACTGTCCCCCTTGCCCTTTATCTCTGTCCCCTCGGCCCTCCATCCTCATCCTCCTGTTACCCCCAGAACCTGCATGCGACTGGAAAGGCTCCAGGAGCAGAGTGGAGGCTCAGGGACGATGTCCCTTGTCCCTGTGCTGGGGGGATCTGCCTGTCTGGGAGCACTGGGGACCCTCCTCTGCATTTGGGGGGCTCCCTGTGCCTGGAGGGCTGGGGACTGGGCAGTGGGAATGCTGGGGAGCCTGGGAATGCTGGGGAGCCTGAAGCTTGGCTGGGGACACTGGGCTGAAGCCACAGCTTTGCTGCTGTCACTGTCACCAAGTCCCATCTTGGCTTTGTGCCTCAGTTTCCCCTCTCCTTGAGGATCCCAGACCTCAGTAAAGGTGATTTGCCCACAAGTTTTCCAAACACTCTGAGAAGTGAAATGCTGCAGCATTTGGGGGCCTTCAGTGGGTGGCAAACTCCAGGTGCCACTGCCACAGGCCCTGCCTTGGCAAAGGGGACATCAACACCCTGTGCTTCATGCTGGCATCAGGGAGTTGTGTCAGGTCCTTAAAAATAGCCAAAAAGGGGCAAAGAAAATGCCCTTGGTGAAGCCCACGTGGGTGAGATGGTGCTGTACGCTGGGCAGTGTCACCTGGAGTGCTGCTGGTGGGACTCTGTCCCTTCTCCTGTGTCACCAGTGCCACCCTCATCCCATGTGCCGGGCACGAGGCTCCCCTGCTCCTGTTTTGGGGGGGCTGAGAGGCTGAACTGTGGAGGGAGGCAGGTTGGGAACACATTGAGAGGGCCAGCAGAGGAGCTGAAAGGGTGCCCGGGAGGATGGGACCGCGCTCCCCCATCGCTACCACCCGGAGGGAGATTTTTTGGGAAGCTGGAGCATCGTCACAGCACCCGCGGTTGCAAATCCCAGTGGCTAAATCTGCGAGAGGCGCATAATTAACGAGACGTGGATCAAATACAAACAGCATCCGCGCCGCTCGCCCCCCACCCCCCGCCCCATCGCAGATTTTTTTGTTTCATTTCGAGGCGGGAGCGGGGTGGGAAGAGATTTCGCATTCCTGTGAAAAAAAAAAAAAATCAACGGCAACACAAACCCAGTTTCATTTTTGTCAGGGTTTCTGCTTTTGAGATGGTTTGGGTATTTTGCTGGCAACTGAAAAGGCTGCAGGAATTGGGGGTGGTGGGTTTTTTTTTGGGCTGTTTGTCCCTGGAAAGCTGCTCTCGGCTGAGGAGCGGGGATTTAAGGATTTTTTTTTTTTTAACTTCCAATATTTCAGTGCCCACAACTCCAAGGGGAAAAAAAAAAAAACCCAAACCCAACAACAACTCTCCCCCTCAGCCGCAAAAAATTCTGGCAAAAAAGTTGAGCAGGAAACTTCTGGGCCAAGAGTGTTATCCCCCCACACCGCCGCGGGGCCAAACCTCGGGATTTGTCCCCTCCCTCCAGCTGACTTATCGGACCATCGATTATTTGCTGTTTATTCAGGGGGATTTCAGCGATGTCCCGCTGTGAGACCGTGAGGTCCCTCCCGTGGCGGCAGCAAGCCGGGGGCTCCGGGCTTGGGGCTCCTCCCCAGAGCGATCCTGGCTGTGCGGAGCGATTGGGGAGCTCTGCACCCCCCAGTCCCCTCCGCTGCACGCCGGATACCGCGGGGCGACTCTTGCTTCTGGGACCTTCTGCCCCTGCACCCCACGGGGGGACAGAGAGATGGGAACGCTCTGTGGGCACCCCAGGGAAGGGAGAACAGAGAGACTGGCACCCCAGAGGGGATGCAGAGGGATGGGGACACCCCACGCTGGGGACACGGGGAGCACATGCAGGGGGGGAATGGACAGAGGGATGTGCACCCCACAGAGGGACAGACGGATGAGGAACGTTCTGGGGATGTGGGTGCACATGGGGGTGTCACCCCTCAGGGAACAGCGGGGAGGGAGGAGGCGCAGTTGGGTGGCACCCCAGAGACAGGATGGTGACACCCCAGAGACAGGATGGTGACACCCCAGGGGATCGCTGGGGACTGGGGGGGCACGCTGAGGTGGAGGGGACGTGGCTGAGGGGACATCATGCCGGCACCCATGGGTGCGGCCAGGACTCAGGGTGCACAGTGGGGTGAAACCTGTGGGGCACAGGTGGGACACGGAGGGGGTACGAACAGGATGGCATCCGTAGGGGTGGATGGGACACGGGGGACACACTGCAATCCCATCCGTGTGTGACTTGAGAGGTTGGGACACCACAGTGACACTCGTGGGGGGGCGAGGGGGAGGCAGCTGGGACACGGAGGGCGACACACTCAGCAACACCCATGTGAGGTGTGCAGCCCACGGACGGCACAGCACCGTGACACCCATGAGGGGACATCAGGGATACGAGGGGCACACCACGGTGACACCCATGGGGGCAGCTGGGACACGGGCGCGGAGGGGTAGAGATGAGACGCGGGGGTCACAGCGGGATAAACCCCGTGGGGGTCGCGCTGTGTCCCCACGCGCGGGGTGGGCTGTCGCAGGCTCGGTGGCACGGCGGGGGTGGCGGGGCCCCGGGGCTGGGTGTCGCCGCTCGGCGCTGGGGGTCGGGCGAGCCGGGGCTTGGCGGCGCGCGCGCGGGGCGGCGGGGGGCGCGCGCGGCGTGTCGTGTCGTGTCGCGGCGTGTCGCGGTGTCCGGCGGCGCGGGGCGCTCGGCCCGGTCCGGTCCGGGTTTTGCCGGCAGCCGCGGGCAGCGGCGGCGGCGGCGGCAGCGCCGTGCAGCGCGGAGCGGGGGCTGCGCACTCCCAGAGCGAGCGGCGATGTGGAGGTGGGTGTGCGGCGGCGGCGAGGCACCGAGCCCGCCTCGGCTTCCCGGCCCCGGCCCCGGCCCCGGGCAGGTGCTGACCTCCCCTCCCTACCCCCGCTCCCTTCCCCTCCTGCCCCTTTCCCGGCTCCCGGGCAGCCCCCGCCGCTCCCGGCAGCGCTGCCCGCAGCGCGGCGGCTCCCGGACCGCCGCTCGCTGCCGGCCCCCGGGGCGCTCCGGCGGCGGAGTTGGGGTGGGGGGTGTCGGGGGGCTCTTGGAGAAAGGGGAGGTGGCGGAGAAGAAAAAGTTTGGCGGGGGGATCCGCGGCTCGCCCCGCTGCCCGGCGCCGTGCCCGGGCTGCCCGCGGCGGCGGCGGGGCCGGAGCTGGCCGCCTGCCCGCCTGCCCGCGTCGGGCCCGGCCGGTGCTGCCTGCGCGGCGCCCGAGCGGCCCCGCCGCTTCCCGGGGATGGGAGGGGAAGGGGAGGGGGGGAACGTCGGGGTAACGAGCAAAGTTTTTCTCGGTGCGACCGAACCCCGCTGTCGGTACCCGCAGCCCGGCGGGGATGCGCCGGGCGCCGCGGGGAGGGATGGAGTGAGCCCCCCCCCAGGGCTCCCCCCGCCGCCCCGGACCGCCGCGGCAGCGCCCGGTGGTTTCCCGGGTGACAATGGTGGCGGCGGGGCCGGGGGGCGGCGGGGGCGGCGGCGCCGCGGGGAGGCGGTGGGCAGCGGGGCCGGCGGTGCCACCCGCGGCGGGGCTCGCGTGGGGGCTCCGCGGAACCCCCGCCCCGCGCCGCTGACCGCGCGTGGGTCGCCGCCGCCTCGCCGGGGTGCGCCGGGCTCCCGCGGCAGTTCGGCTCCGCCGCCGGTGCCCGGGCGCGGGGTGGCCGTGGGAGCGGCGCCGCTCGCCATCGCCCAGCCATGTGCGACAACTCACCCAACTTTATCATCCCCCCGTTCCCGGCGAACCCCCCCCCCCCCCGCCCCGCTTCGCCGTCAGACGGGATTCCCAAACCCCCTGCTGCCCCAGCCCGGCGGGGAGGGTGCCCCCCGCGCCCCGACACCCATCGAGCCGCCGCGATCGCGCCGTGGAACATCCCTCGTTCGGTGCCACCGGCCCCAAAACCACCGTGGGGGCTGTGGATTGTACCCGAATTCGGGAATTACGGCCTCAAACTCCCCCGAACCGCGGCCCCATGCGCCCCACGGAGGTGTGGGGCGTTTTGTTGTTTTTGTTGGTTTTTTTCCTTTTATTTTAATTTTATTATTCCTAATTTTTTTTTTTTTTTTAATTTTATTTTCCACCGCATCCCGCAGCCGGCAGCGTCCTTCCTGCGGGGCCGGGGCTGCTTCGGGTCGGGTTATTCTTTGCTGGGATGATTGATTGGGGAGAGGAGGATGGGGGGGTGGCATGAGGGGTTAGGGGGTGGGATGGGCATGGCGGGGGGGGCCATCCCACGCACAAACAAAGCTGCGCACACATCCTGCGGTAACGGCCCCGCGTGTGCGCTGACCCGGCCGGGCAACCTTCACCCCCCGCCGCTCCGTGCCGAGGGGGCCGGCGGAATGATGAGGGATGCCGTGCTGTGGGAGGGCGGGTGAGGCCGGCTTTGGGGGGGCCGGGGGGGGGATGCCCATCCCGGCTACCTGGGGCGCGGAGCCGGGGCCGGCGGAAGTTTTGTTTCTCTGGAAACGGGCCCTGCTGTGTCAGCGGCCCCTTTGTGCCGCTTTGTCCGCGCCCCCCGGCCCCCAGCCCGGCGGCGGGGCCGCACCTGGGGCTGCGGGGGGACCGGGACCCCTCCGGCCTCCCCGCCCGGCCCGGCCCCCCGCGTTCCCCGGCCCCGCTGCTGCCCGCGGGCTGCGCTGCATCCCCCGGCGGGGCCGAGGCCAGGGGGGTCGGATGGGAAAAGGGGGGGGGGGGGGGGTGACTCTCCCCGAGGTCCCGCTCAGCGGGAGCCCTGGTAGGCATGGAAACCTCGCTCCGTCCCTCCGTCTGTCTGTCCGTCCGTCCTTCGCGTTCCCAGCGGGAGCAGCTTTGGGGAAACGGCTCCTCCAGCGGCCCCCGCGGGGCCGCCGCAGCGCATCGCCGTCGGTGGCGGCGTCACCCCGAGTGTCCCCGCGCGGGTAGCCCGGAGATGCCCCCGGAGATGCCCCCGGCGCTGCGCCCCCTCCCTGGTGCCGGTACCGGCGTCGCCCCGTCGCGCTGGCAGATGTCGCGCCCTGACCTCGGGGACGCCGCCTGGGGGGGGCTGTGGGAGGGACGTGGAGGGGGGGACACGGTGACGGGACGATGGGGACGGGGACGCGCCGGCGTGTGACAACAAAAGCAAAGTAACAAAGGAGCCGCCGGTGCCGCTCAAAGTTGGTCCCGGCGCCGTTCGGGGCTCGGTGGCCCCGGGGGCAGGGCCGGGGGGGGGCTGCAGTGCGGGGCGGGATGGGCAAGCAGGGGGTGGGGGGGGTTGTGCCGGGCGTCACCAATGTCCCCGTGTCCTCCCCCCGCCTCGGTGGGAAGAGGCAGGAGCCGGCCGAGGCGTCCTTGACATGGATTTTGTGGTGGGGATGCGGGCAGCCGGCGCCGCGCTGCCAGGCACTGCCCGCACCGCCCGCTCCTGCCTCTGCTCCTGCCCCTGACACAGAGCTCTGCCTGCTACACCCCGAAATTCAGCCTGTCCCTCCTCTCCCTCCTCTGGGGCAGAGCTTTGTGCCAGAGCAGACGCTGTGGAGGTGTGGGGAGTGTTTTGGGGATCCCCGACCCTGGGGGTCCCTCACCCACCGGCATCCCCCGGTGTCACCAGGACCTTTCCAGGCCGGTGGCAGCAGTGCAGGTGCTGCTTGTCTGTGCCCTGGGAATGCTGCAGGGTTTGGGGGTGACATTCTCTCCCCAAAACTGTCCCCTCTGACCAATCTCCTGTGTGGGGCACTGGGGGGATGGCTGGATCCAGGGTGTTGGCCCTGGCAGCCAGCACCTGGCACCTCCTGGTGTGCCCATGCAAGGCTTGGCCGAGGTTGGATCATCCCCAGCTGGTCCTGGACCCTCCACCTCCCCCAGCAGGGACATTCCCCAGGGTGGCCACAGCGATGATGCCACCGTTCTCCTGCCTCCCTGTTTTGTTTTTCCAAATCCTGGCTGTAGGAACAACCTCTTGATTAAGTGTATTAATAGTTAAACTTTCAGCTCATAGCTTAAACTCACCAGACCACGAAAAGCTCCCTCCTTTACTCATGCTCTGGTGCTCAACTAAAATATTGCACTCAAAAGGCTTGTTTCTTTTTTTCCTGCTCCTTTCCCCTTCCTTTTCCCCTGACTCAGCTGTGGCTCCTGGGAGCACGGGGGGTCTTGTGGGACACCCAGTTGTCACTGCTGCCCCTTGCAGCCACCTCCCTGCACAGAGCCCAGGCATGGAGCATGGGTGTCCCCAAAGTGATTGGTGCTCTTGAAACTCCTCCAGGATGGGGAGCAGGATGGGAGTCACTGCCCCAGGTAGAGGCTGGCCCTCCACTCAGCTGGGGACATGAGAAGGGATGGGCTGTGGTGGCTGGGGAAGGGTTGGAGATGCTGGCAGTGGGTGTTGTGTGGCATTGGCTCTTTTCCTGCCAGGCAGGTGATGGGGAAAGAGGAAGGTGGCAGGTTCAGCCATGCCCAGTGCAGGATCTTGCAGCTGTGTGGGGACAGCCCCAGCCCCAGCACAGCTGGGGGAATGATGGGCTGGGAGCAGCCCTGCAGAAAATGCCTGGGGGTGCTGGTGGGTGACAGATGGGACATGAGCCAGCGCCGCCGTGCACTGGCAGCCCAGAAAGGTGAGTGTGTCCTGGGCTGCACCACGGGCAGCAGGGTGAGCAGGGGGTGCTCTGCTCTGGGGACACCCCCTTGGGGCACCACATCCAGCTGTGGCATCCCCAGCACAGACAGATGTGGGGCCTGTTGGAGCAGCTCCAGAGGAGGCCACGGAGATGCTCCAAGGGCTGGAGCCCCTCTGCTCTGGAGACAGCCTGGGCATGTTCAGCCTGGAGTAGAGAAGGCCACAGGGAGACCTTGAAGCTCCTTGCAGTGCTCAAAGAGTTTCAAGAGAGCTGGAGAGGGACTTTGGACAAGGGCCTGGAGTGAGAGCACAAGGGGTGAGAGTTTTGAACTGTAACAGGTCGGGGTTAACTTGTACATAGGGAAGAAATGTTTTACACTGAGGGTGGGCAGGCCCTGGCACAGGGTGCCCAGAGCAGCTGTGGCTGCCCCTGGATCCCTGGCAGTGCCCAAGGCCAGGCTGGGCAGGGCTTGGAGCAGCCTGGGACAGTGGAAGGTGTCCCTGCCATGGCAGGGGGTTGAAAGGAGAGGAGCTTTGGTCATTTCCAAGCCAAACCATTCTGGGATTTGGTGCAGGGAGCAGTTGTGTGGGAGGGGCAGGAGGGCAGAAGCGTGTGGGCAAAGGGGTGGCTGGAGGGGGAGCCACCTCCAAAGGTGGCCAGTGGGAAATCCCAGGCTGGAGTGGAGGAAATGTGAGGAAATTGCTGCTGCTCAGCAGTGGCTCTGCCCTGGGGATCAGCTCTCAGCTGCCTTTGCCTTCAGCAGAGGGACATGTCCTGGTGGGGAGGCTGCACTTGCCATCCTGGGGAGCATCAGGAGATGTGGTGAGGAGCAGCCTGCATCCCTACCCATGCCCTGTATCCCTTGGGACACCCATGGGGCTGGAACCCCAGGAGAGCTCCAGGGACAGCAGGCAGCAGAGCAGTGACCCCAGGGAGTGGCTGAGGGTGACCTGTGGGTCCCTTTGCCTTTGGGAAAGTCCAAAGGACACATTTACCCTGGCTTTGGGCCCTCAGGCACCTGACATCCACAGCCATAAAGCTTTGGGGTCTGTCACCATCTCAGTGCTGGTGATGTGCCCACCCCACAGTCTCTCCTTTTGGGGTGCTGGAGTGCTGGTCCCTTATATCTTCAGAGTGATTTCATCCCTGCTTGTCTTTTCCCAAGGCCTGCAAGCAGGTGGAGTGTGTAGATGGTCTGAGATGACAGCCTGTGCTGCACGTGGGTGACAGCCTGTGATTATGTGCATAAAAGGATTTTTGAGGTCAGGAGGTTTTCCAGTGGCTGCCTTGGTGTCCCTGGTTCCCACCATCCATGGTTATGGCATGGAAGGGACTGGGCTAATGCTCCCAGGCTGTGGGCTTGCCTTGGGATGTGTGGGTCTGCCTGGATGTCCTTGTCCTGGAGCAGTGTCCTGGAACGGTGTCACTTCTACCAGAGCACCCTCCATGGCCTGAGCTGGGACATCCTGGGTGCAGGGAGGATGAGGATGCATCACCTCCCCTCAGTGATGCTGGCAGTGTGCTGGCCTGGGCATGGGAGGATCTGTGTCAGCTGTGACCCTGGAAGTGGTGGCCAAGAGTGAAAAAGGAAAAGCTGTTTTCTGATTTTCCAAGCAGGATGTGCTTTCCCATCCCCACCCTGGCAGCCCTGAGAGGTAGGAGCTGGAGAGGGCTGGGGTTCCTGGCCCTGCCCTGTGCCAGCCCTGTGAGGTTTCAGTGGGGACACTGTGGGTGATGGGTGGGACCTGCCCACGGGCTGAGGTGACTCTGTCATTTCTGGGTCACTTCTGAGATGGGCTCCATCCCCAGGCTCTGATTGTCACCTGGCTGGTGGCAGGGCTGGGAGCAGTGCTCTCCTGGCCTTGTGAGTGACTCCAGTGGCTCCTGGTGGCTGCTGCCACCCGTGGTACCCTGGGCTGACCCTGGCATACATTTGCTGAGCTCGTGCTGAGCTCCCTGGGTTTGGTGCCTGCTGGAATGGGGACTGGGTTTGTGATCAGATTGGCCATGTTCCCCTCTGGCCTGCTCTGGTGCTGCTGTCCCTGGTCACCTCCTGCTGTGTGGGTGGTTCAGTGTGGTTGGAAGCACAGTTTGGTGGATGTTTTGGTTTTGCCTCTGCAAATCTGCCTTGAGTTCATGCCTGTGCTCCAGTTTCTGTAGGGATATCTGGGCAATATCTATCTCTCACAATCTTCTGTGTGGAGGTGTCCATGCCCAGCCAAGCAATGCAGCTCCATCCACTCAGCCTCTGGGTTCTCTCTTGGTGTCCCCAAGAGTCTTGGTGTCATTGGTTCTCACTTCTCTTTGCTAGGACTTGCCCTTGTGGTCTTTGTGCCTCTTTCTCTCCCTCAGAGATGGGATTTTGGGGTCCACATCCAAGCCCAGTGTCCCATTTGAACATCCTGAAAGCTGAGACATTCCCAATTGAACGTCCCAACCCTGAAGGGTCCCAAGTGTCCACAGATGCAGGTGCTCTTACCCTGTAACAGCTCTTGTTCCTCTGCACCCACTTGCTGCTCAGAGGCAGCTCCTGCCACTCCTGGACCTGGGGCAGGGCCAGGGGGGAGCATTCATGGCCAAGCAGATTTGGTGCCTGGGGAAGGGCAGGTGAGCTGTGCCCACAGATGATGCTTGGAGGCTCTGTGGGATCTTCCTCCTTCTATAGACTCCTACAACAGTTTGGGCAGGAAGGGACCTTAAAGGTCATCTAGTTACAGTCCCTGCCATGGGCAAGGACACCTTCCACTAGCCCAGATGGCTCCAAGTCCCATCCTACCTGGCCTTGAGCACTTCCAGGGATGGAGCAGCCACAGCTTCTCAGGGCACCCTGTGCCAGGGCCTCAGCACCCTCACAGGGAAGAATTCTTCCTAATATCCAACCCCAAACTTTCCTCTTTTAGTTTAAAACCCTCACCCCTTGTCCTGTCATGACAGACCCTGCTGAAAAGTCTCTCCCTGACTTTCCTGTAAGCTCCCATAAAACGCTGAGAGGTTTTTCAGCAGGTCCAGGCCTCACCTGGGCCATGGGGAGGTGGCAGTGGCTGGTGACCAGGATGTGGCAGCACATTGGGTTATCCTTCCTCACCTTTCCCTTCTGCATCTGCCGGGATCCCAGTGGGGAGGAGTTCCCAGCACCCGGGGAGGAGTTCCCAGCACCCGTTACTGCCGGGGTCCCGTGGGCTCTCTCTGCCCCTGGGCACTGTGCCCGTGGGCTCTCTCTGCCCGGCCATGGGCACTCTCTGCCTGTAGGCACCGTGCCCGTGGGCACTCTCTGCCACCCGTGGGCACTCTGTGCCTGTGGGCTCTCTGTGCCCGGCCATGGGCACTCTCTGCCTGTGGGCACTGTGCCCGTGGGCTCTCTCTGCCCCTGGGCTC
Source organism: Molothrus ater (assembly GCF_012460135.2). Lineage (NCBI taxonomy): Eukaryota > Metazoa > Chordata > Aves > Passeriformes > Icteridae > Molothrus > Molothrus ater. The sequence continues at coordinate 3,426,088 of NC_050492.2, read as the reverse complement.
TCTCTGCCCCTGGGCTCTCTCTGCCTGGCCATGGGCACTCTCTGCCTGTAGGCACCATGGCCATGGGCACTCTCTGCCCGGCCATGGGCTCTCTGTGCCCGGCCATGGGCTCTCTCTGCCCCTGGGCTCTCTGTGCCCATGGGCACTGTGCCCGTGCCCCGCTGCCCGCCGGGGGCTTTGCCCCAGTTCCCGGGATTGCTGCCGGAGCCGGGCGCGCTGCTCTTGCCCTCTGCTTTACCTTCTGCATCTCACTAATCTGATGACCGGAGGTATGCGAGGCATTTCAAATATGGCCTCGTTAGCTGGCTCCGGACAGAGCACGCAAGAGCCGTTTCTTCACACTCCTGTTCCAGCCGCTCCCTCCTCCCACGGCATCCCGCTGCTGCTGCTTGGCGGTTCCGGCTGGGATCGGCACGGCCGGCTGAGCCCATCCTGCCGGGCTGGGCAGGCAGCGTGTCCTGCTGGCCACCGGGTGGCCGTGGGGCTCTCGAACCGTTTGGGAGCATCACTGGGTGTGTGGGAGCAGGGTGAGCGTGTGCCAGGGATTGGGATGTGCCCTGTGCCCCCACCCTTGGCAGGTGCCCAGTCCTGCCACTGTGGTGTCAGGGGCATCCCATGGCACCCGTGACAGTGGCCTTGGGGAGTCTCAGGGAATCTGAAAGGCATCACGGGTGGTAGATGTGGGATGGGAGGGGCTGGCTGGGCACTGAACTGTGAGTGCCAGGCTGGGCTGTCCCTGCTGCACCCATGGGAAGTACCCAGTGTAGGGAGTGAGCTTGGAGGGGTGCAGTGTGTGGGTGAAGGGGAGGGGGGGATACCCTGGTATCCCCACGTGTGGATGCTGTCCAAGGGGACTGCAGCCCATCTGAGTCTGGCTCTCTCCAGCGTGGTCCTTGCAGGGCTGCCATGGCACTCACCTTGTGTCCCATCCCTCTGCCCCTGGGATGGTGAGCACAGCATCCCATCCATCTGTCCATCCGTGTCCGTCTGTTTCTCCCCGTTCCCTCCATGCCCTGGGCTGGCACAACGTGGGGCTCCACTGTCACCCATGCCAGCACTGCTGGGGACCCTCCACTCTTGATGTCCCTTGTGCCCCCTGCATCCATCCCCACGGTGACAGCGTGAGCCTGGCACCATCTCCCCATTCCGCTATTTAAAGCTGGGGCTGGGGGGGAAAAAAAACAACCGTGGAGGATGAAGATGATGATGGTGGCTCTGGGCGCCCTTGGGGACAGCTGGACCGGGGAGGGGCTGCCATGGCCTGGCACAGGCGGGCACGGGGCTGGGAGCCGGACGCCAGGCGTTTGCGCTTTAATGCATCCGGACAGCTTGCAAATTCCAGGCTGCCGCGGCCGAGCGTGCGCGGTGCCGGGCGGGGGCCGCGCTGCCAGCCCCGCTCAGCGCCGCCCGCGGGGGGATCGGGGCCGGGCACGGCTGGGGGCAGCCCCCGCTCCCCCGAGCCCGGGTGTGTGCGCAGCAGAGCTGGGGGCAGCCCCGGGGCGAGCGGGGCACGGCGGGAGGGAGGCTGGTGTGGTTTGTAGGGATCTGTGTCTCCCCTGTCTGCAGGCACCTCTGTCCCTCTCCTGTCTGCAAGACCCTTGTCCCCCCACCACCTGCGAGGATCTCTGATCTCTCCTTCTGCAGGGACCCTTCTCCTCTGTCCCTCTCAGTCTGCCAGGGCTCCTGTCCCCTCCTTCTGCAGGGAGCCCTGTTGTCCTTGTCCCCTCCTCATCTGCAAAGCCCCCATCCCCCTTTTACAGAGCCCCCTGTCTCTTCATCTCTCCCTGTCCCCACTTCTTTAGGGACTCCTGTTCCCCAATCTTCAAAGCCCCCTATGTTCCCCCCTGCCTCCAGGCACCCCTGTCCCCCCTGTTCTGCTGAGAACCCTGTCCCTTCATCTTCAAAGCTCCGTGTCCCCTCCTCTGCAGGGTCCCCTATCCCCCCACATGCAGATCCCTGTTGCCCCTCTCTGCAGAGCCTCCCATGCTCTGCCTGCCCCCCTTTGCAGAGCCCCATGTTCCCCCGCCCACAGGGATCCCAGAACCCCCACATCCACAGGAACTCTTGTCCCCACATCTGCAGGTCTGGGGTGGTTCCCAGCCCTGCCCCCGGGGGTGGCTGGAGGCTGTTCAGGGCCAGCTGGTGCCATCTGAGTCCCCAGGAGAAGGGGTGACCTTTCATCTCTACACATGGGTAAACTGAGGCAGGGAATGGCACGGAATCCTCTCTAAGAATGTTTTTTCATCCTTTCCCTGAGTATTTCCCCCAAACCTGAGCCTGTCAGTGGAGCCAAGACTCCCAGGCTTTGCCTCCATCTCCTCCATCCTCACATTCAGATTCCTTAAATAAAAAAAGCCTTTAAAAAACATGTATTGCCACCTCGTTGGGAAAAATTGGAGTCACCTGGAGCGCTAATCCCGAGGCACCCCGGGGCTATGGGTGCTCCCTGGGCTGGCTCCCGTGGGCTGCTGGAGGAGGGGGCCTTTGCTTTGCGAAGGCGTTGGGGGATTAGTGGGAGGATTGGTAAATCTGACCCCAGGTAAAGATTAAGACCCAAAAAAAAAAAAAAAAAAGGAAAATCGTTGTGTTTTTTTCCCGTGCCTGATGCACCGTGAAGATTAAACTGGGATGAGTCTGTGCAGCAGCCAGTTCGATTAGGGGTGGGGGGCAGCAGGGAGGGATGAGATGATGAGATGGGGCAGGGATGGGGGCTGTGTCTGAGGGTCTGGAGGTGCCAAAGCTGGGGGGAAAGGGGAACCTGGGGGGCTTGAGGCCAGTCCTGGGGGTACCCAGGCTGTCTGTGGTTGGTGCTTTGGGGGACAGCCACATCCATAACCACTGCCAGCCTGATCCTGGGAATGGTTGGCACTGGGCTGTGGGGTGGCTTCAGCAGCTCATCCCGATGGACTGGGCTGGAAAGGCCCCCTGGCAGTGGGGAGTTCATCCCCACAGCCAGCACCCTCCTCTATTAGGGACTGGATGTGCTCTCATCCCACCCAAGGTCCCTGGTCTGCACCCCACAAGCCATCCCACCATGCAGCCCTCTCCCAGGATAACCAGGGATATCCTGATACTCCTTACCTTTGGCCAGGACCCCCACCCTCCATGGCTCTGGGGCTGGGAAGGCTCCCAGCAGAGCTCTGGGAATCCTGTGTGTCCCACTGGTGCTGCTCCCCTGGGAAATGATGGGAAAGGGGTCAGGGGCCTCCCCTCCAGGATACAGAGTGAGGGACATGTCCCTTCCCACAGCTTCCCTGCCCTGGTGTTCCTGGGTCCTTTTGCTGATGAAGGGCCAAAGGAAATTGGGAAAACCCCTCAGGGCTGTGTGGCCATTCTGAGGGACCATTTGACCAGTGGGTGTACTGGGAGAAACTGGAGTGGCTGTCCCTGGGGGGGACCATGGGCTGGTGACCCCTCCTTTGGGACAAGGCTTTTGGGGGCTGAGCATTGGCTTGGGGGTCAAGCAGCTTTTTGGGGTGTTGAGCACTGGGTCGAGGGGCTGAGCACCATTTTGGGGAGCTGGGGACTGGTTTGGTGGTCAAGGATTGTTCTGGCTTGCGGGGGGTCAAGCACTGATTTGGGGGTTTGGTGTTTTGGGGGGCTGAGCACCAGCATGAGAGTCAAAATAGCATTTTGGGAGACTGAGCCAGCTTGAGGCTCAGGCACTGTTTTGGGGCCTGAACTCCACTTTGGGGTCTGGGCAGCAGCTCAGTGGCTGGTTCAGGGGGCTGAGCCCTGTCTTGGGGGTCAGGCACTGTTCTGGAGGGCTGAGCACCATCTCAGGGGTGGGGTGTTCAGCACCCACTTATGGGTTCAGTGCTGCCTTGGGGGATGAGCCCTGCCTTGAGAGTGGAGCACTGTTTTGGGAAACTGAGAGCCAGTTCGGCTACCAAGCACCAGTTTGGGAGGCTGAGCACCATTTCAGGGGGCTGAGTACTGGCTCAGAGGTTGAGCAGTGGTTTGGGGTGGTTTAAGCGCTGTTTGAAGGGCTGGATCCTTCCTGAGAGGTCTGGGGGGCACCCCAGTGTGGATGTGATCCTGTCTCATGTCCCATTCTGGGGTGTGGCAGTGCCAGGGCAGGAGGTTGTTCGTGCTCTGCCTTTGCTCCCTGTCCTCAGCACAGAGTGGGGACAGGGATCCCATCTGTCCCCAGACAGGGACAGACATCCCCCCTCTGGATGCGGAGTATCAGGAAAAGCTGGCTCTAGGTGCCCTTGCTGTGCCAAGTGTGTGGGCCCATCCCAGCCCTCCCCTGCCTCAGTTTCCCTCCTGCAGTGGAGGCAGAGCATCCCCCCCCTCCCTCTTCAGGGATCTCCCTGCTGCCTCCTGCCCAGAGTGCTCCAGCTGCTCTCCCAGGGGGCTGCCATGGGCATCCCTGCCCAGGCAGGTGAGGATGGAAGGGTCCAGTGGCTGGGTGCTGGTATCCTGGCTAATGCTGGGCTGCCAGGAGCATCCCTGAGTGTTCCCCTGGGAACTCGGGTGTGCTGGGTGTCCTGGCAAACCCTCACACAGCCAGCTCTGTGCTGGAGCCTCACCTGCTCTCCCAAAGGAATTGAATCTCCCTGCCTGGAGCAGGGTGATCCTCAAACTGGCACCATTTGTGGGGAAGGGCCTGGGTGGGTGCAGCTGAGCTGCTGCCATGGGAGTGGGGAGAGCAGGGTCCCCTTCCCAGGGGTCTGCAGGGCTGGGGAGGTGAGGAGGTGCCCAGGATGTCTCCATCTGTGGGGCAAGGAGGGCATGAGCCCACCCTGTGCTTTGCAGGTCACCTTGAACCCTGCTGGCCCCTGGCCTGGGGACCCACCTGGCACCCTGCCCATGCCTGGGCCAGCAGCAGCTGCACCATCCCCTGTGCCCCAGGCAGGGTGAGAGGATGGCACAGCGCTTTTTCCTGGCCTCCCAGCCATGCTGTGTCCCAGGGCTTGTTCCTTGTGCCAGCACCTCCCCTGGGAGCACCCTTGGGCTCCTTTCTTCCTGGGGGTGAGCTCTTCTCCTCCTTGGGTGCTCCTCTCCTCCCCATGGGTGGGGGACAGAGCCAGACCAGGAGGAGGCTGTGGCTCCAGGGTCTGCATCATGGCCCCATGGGTTCCCCAGAATGTGCTGATCCTGGGAGCTGCTCAGGGTGTGCTGATGGCAGAGGGACACCGCTGGGGACACTGGTGTCTCCAAGTGCCATCCCCTGAGTCAGTGCCTGGAGTGGGGGGTAGCTCCTGGGTCCCTCGGGAGCAGATGCAACACACCCAGCCCCTGAGCACCACCCATCATTTACTGGGTGGAAACGAGGAGAAACTTGGAAATTCAGGGTTGGAGAAAGGCCTGGGGGTGCTGGGGGATGGGAAGGGACACCGTGCCCCAGGCCAGGATGAGATATCCTGGGTGATGCTGGGATGCTGAGAGCATCCCTCTGAGTATTCACCCGGGAATGCGGCCCTAGGTGTGCAGAGGGGCTGGGTGCTCCAAAATCCACAAACCCTCTCCGAGCCCTCAAGGCTGACACTGCCACAAACTCATCTCAGGGGTGAAAATCGCTGTGGGGCTCGGCCCCATCCCCGCCCCGCTCTGCTCCAGCCCCATCCTGGCTGCGGGGGACCCTCGGTGGGCTGGGAGCCGGGGGGGCCGTGTGGTGTCGGAAATCACGTGCGGCCGGGCCTTGGGGCTTTACGGGAAGCCAGGGTTGAGGCGAGGGGCAGCTCCCATCCCCCCGGGATGCCTTGGCCGGGGTTCAGCTCGGGATCGGCCCCCGGAGCAGCTGCCCCGCCGCTTCCCGGCAGGCGCGGGGTGCCGGGGGGGACCAGAGCCGCCATCGCTCCCTCCCCGAGCAGATGGTCCCAAAGCTGCCCCTTCCGCATCGATTACCCGGGCCGGCCGTTTAACGATCGCTTTCCGGGGTTAATTAAACTCTTCTCGCTGAAGGGCGGCTGTACCTGCCTGCAGCCCTGCTGCACCCCCCAAAACGGGGGGGGACGAGCCTGTGGCTGGAGCTGGGCTTTGCTTCCAAGCCAAACGTTCATATCCATCCTGGAGCGCGCCGCGGCTGCTTCTCCCCGGGGCAGCCGGAGCAAGGTCAGCTGCCGAGGCTGCTTACATCCCGCTTTGCAGGCAGCACGGGGTGCCGGAGCTGAGGCTGCCGCTGTTTTTGCCTGGCTGCTGCTTTTTTGGGAGCGATCCCCACGACCTCGCTCCGTGGGGTTGGGTCTGCGCCCACCCATGTCTCTATTCACAATGATTTTGGAGGAAGGCGTCGGGAGCTCGGCGGCAGACGGCGGCTCCGGAGCCGAGCGGGGTCGCAGCCCTGGGATTGTCAGGAGTTGCTGCTTTTTGCATATCTAAATGTGCCCTTTCAGCCGGCGCTCTCGGTCGAAACTGCCATCTTTTGCCTCATTGTCAGCCTCGCCGAGGTTACGCATCGTTTGCTGACTCACAGCCTCCTGCTCTAATTACTCGTTCAACTCCCTCCCCGGAGCCACCCGGCCAGTCCCGGCACATCCCTCCCTCCCTCCCTTCCCGCTGCCGGCCGGAGGGCTGGGGCCGGGGCATCCCTGCAGAGCCCCTCCCTGCCCCGGCCCTGCCCGCGGGCATTGCCCTTGTGTGGCCCAGCCTCCACTGCTCGCACCCGTGGCACGGTTTTGGGGTGCAGCCGGGCTCTGCAGCTGTGGCATCCGTGCAAACCCTCATCCCTGTACCGGCTCTGCAGCCGTGGCATCCGTGCAAACTCCTCCCGGCACCCATCCCTGCCCCTGGGCATCGCTCCGAGTCTCCAAGAGCTTCTCTCCTGGTTGTCTGCTCCAGCTGCCCACGCTCCCCCAACGCTGATGGTTTTGGGGGTCACACGGGCTCGGTGGGGCTGTCACACGGCACAGCTGAGCCACCATCCGGGCGCCGTGCCGGGGGGCTCCGGGCTGCCCGTCCCCACCCAGGGATGCTCCATCCACCCACGCACCCTCCGAGCTCCCCAGGAGCATCCCGGGTGTGCGGCCCCCCCTGGGCGGCAGCGCCGGCTGGGACGAGCCGCTAAAGCCGTAAGCTGAGCCTCTTTGATCCCCGGCCGATACGATCAGCCGCCGGCAGCTCAGAGCCGGGCCCAGCGTGATTTCAGCGTCGCGGGGATCCGAACAGACGCCGCAATTACCGATGGGATCGGGCTGATCCCGCCCTCGGCCTGCTGCTCCACGCTGGCTGGGGTCCTGTCTGCCAGCAACAGGGAAAGCACCAGCTCTGGCCTTTTTAATGTTGTTATTTTTATTAGCAGCAGCAGCAGCAAACTATCCCCCCCATCCCAGGCTTGCCATCACTGTCACGCCAGTGGGAAGAGGCCTGCTCTCCCTCCAGCACCTCCCTTCTCAGATCCTTACACCTTCCAAGGAGAGGGGACCCAAACTCACCCATCCCAGCAAGCCAGGGTGATGATGTTCCTTGTGCAGGGGCTCATTTTATCTTTAATTACCTTGATTTTTTATCTCCCCCTGGTTTTGATCAGTAGTATAGAGGCAGAAACAACATCCCTGCAAATCCATCTTGCTAAGGGAGGTGAAACCAAGCCGGGTAATCCGGTGGTAAGGACAGCGCTCCGACGGGTAATGCAGTCGTGCTTGCCTTGGAAGGGGAGATATTTTATATATTTATATACCAAGGGAAAAAAGAGCCGTGGATGTGTTTGCACAGGCTTCTGCCTGTCACAGAATGGTCCAACCACGCATCTTATCTCATAAAGCCATATTTTGGCCCTTTTTTCCCCCCCCAAGAAAGTGAATTTTAAGCGCCAGGAGACAGTGATGGTTTCTTTGGAGCTGTTAGGATCTGCCATGTACAATAAATCTGTCTTAGTTTGTGGATTATTGGCCCAATAGACCGTAACAGCTCTGTCAGCCCCTCCTGGCGCGCTGTGTCCGGCAAGCTCAGCCTTTGGTGGGTTTTCCTGGTTGTTTTATTATTTTTCAGCAGGAATTTGCTAAGGATTTTTCTGTGCCATGTGCGTGTATGGCAGCTGATAGGGAATTCACAGGAGCTCAGTAACGTTCTTTGGTTTTGGGGTGGTTTTTTGCTTTTTAAAAATATTTCCCCTCTGGAAAAACCCAAGTGCACAAAGTCCAAATCCCCAAAACAGGACGAAGAGGAGGGCAGAGCCTTTTCTGACAGAGTGTATCCAACCAGGGGCTGCCTCCCCAAAACTTGTGCTGGCTGAGAATGGGGTTTTAGTGACAGAAAGTCCAAATCCCCAAAACAGGACGAAGAGGAGGGCAGAGCCTTTTCTGACAGAGAAAAGGGGCTGCATCCCTAAAACTTGTGCTGGTTGAGAATGGGGTTTTCATGAGTGGGGTTTTACTGCTTTCCAGCAGGATTTTCCCTGGATGGCCCCACTCCTGCTGGCTGTTGTTCCCAGTCCACTGTGCTTGATCCAAGCCTGGAAAACCAGGATTTCCCAGGGATGGTGTGGGATGATGTGCTGGCCCCTCCAGCCTTACTAGGCTGTGTAGCACATGCTCCTCTCACCCTCGGGCTGAATTTGTGGGGGTCTGAACCCCCCAGAGTGGGGGGATCTGCAGCTGGTCCTGGCCCAATGACAGGCACCCCCCAGTCCTGCTGCTTAGGGTGGCTCAGGGTGGTGCTGTGGGGTGAGATGTGGGGTGCAAGTGTAGGGTGAGATGTGGGGGTGCAATCATGGTGGGGTTAGGAGTGGAGCAGGAACCAGAGTGGGGTGCAAGTTGCAGGTGCAGGCAGGGAGGTGTGGGTGCCAGGCTGGTGGCACGGCCTGGGGGGAGTGGGTTTGCTGTAGGGCTGGGGAGGACACACATCCAGAGGCCTGTGGGGTTTGGGATGGGGACGGAGCAGGCTGAGCACTCGCTGCTGTCCTGGACGGGCTGGTAGGTGGAACAAGCATCCTTGTTCCCAGGGTGCTCCCGTTTGCCCATTTGTTTGGGTGCTGCATTAACGTGGCTTCCCTGACTGCCCTGGCCCTTGAGTGTGCAGATGGCCTGGGAGATCTGGGTCTGGTGCTGTGACCATCCAACATGGAAAAGCTGCAGGAAGGGAAAAAGACAGTGAGGGGTGCAGGAGACCTGAGGACCAGAGAAACCCACGGCAGGGGTGCCAGGCAGGGGTGCCAGGCAGGGGTGCCAGCTGTGGATGCCTCTGAGTCCCCCTGGGCGCTGTGCTGGGGGAGCTGCTCTGGTCCCAGCAGCTCCATAAGCCCATTAAGAGCTCAGGGAGCCTTACACCTCGGGGGGCTGCAGCAGGGACTTCACTGCTCCAGATTAAACCCCTTGAGCTGAAGTGGGGGTGCTGCTGCAGGGACACAAGGATGCCATGGGCATCCTCTGGAGAGACCCATCCTGAATCCCAGCGTGGGTGCTGGCTGCTCCCCCAGGATAGTGAGGGCTGCAGCCCTGGCACCAGGATTTGGCTTTGTTGCATTGTTAAAATGCATCATCAGGGTGAAAAAGTACATTTTTTTGTCTGAAAAATGCTCAGAGGAGGCTGTTCCCCCTCCGGGTGCTGTCGTTCAGCATCACAGTGTGCAGGAGGAAAGTGCAGGGAGGGCAGGTAGGTCCATCTGGGGTGGGGATGGGGAAGCCACTCTGGTGGAGGGGAACCTGGTCAGGAATTGCTTGGGATTTTTTCTACCTTAACCTAGATGTGCCTCATGTCAAAAGTGTCAGGAGCTGTGATAGTAGGAAACCCCCTTCTCCCCCCCAGACAGGTTTTTGTGGAGCTCGTGGGATGAAAACAGCTTCATCAGAAAACTGGGGGACATGTGTGGACAGTCCCTAAAATTCCAGTGGCTCATTCCAGACACAAGGATGGGCTTCTTTTTGTTGAATCCAGCACCACCAAGTCTGTATCTGCTGGTGCTCCAGCTTGTTGAGGGATGGATTCTGTGGGTGCTCCCCTTGTCCAGCTCATCCCACAACCCCTGCTCATCCCTCAGCCTTCCTCGGGCTCATCCTCCATGGATCATGCTGCTGAGGGCAAGGTGCAGCACCCTCTGGCATGGGCAGGAGGGAGGAGGATGGGATGGAGGAGGCTGGGGAAGCAGCAAGTCGAGGAGGATGTTCATCCTGGAAGCTGAGAGTGGGCAGTGGGAGCTCTGTGCTCTGGAGCTTCCCTCCCATGCCAGGAGCTTGGCAGTGCTGAAGATCCATCAGGAGATGAGGATATGGGTGTTGGGTTTCAGAAGGGATGAAAACCCTGATGGGATCAAACCCTTCCCTGGTGAGGGGAGATGTTCTCTTGCAGAGGGCTCACCAATGCAGCAGGGAGCAGGCTGGGAGTCCTGAACCCACCCTGGGCTTGCTGCAGAAGGGCTGGACCACCACGTGGCAGACAGCAGCTACATCCAGCCTGCTCCTTGTCATTCCAGCCTGCCACCTGGGAAGGGAGGGGAGGCAGAAGCATTGACATCTAGCTCTAGTTTTAGTGCAGCCCCTCAGAGCTGGGGCCAGAAAGGATCAGTGAGCCCAGACAGACTGACACCCTGCAGCCAGTCCCCTCAAAGCACATCTCCAGTGTGATAAGCCCTTTCCAGCTCCCACCAAGTGGTGTTTCCTTCATGCTTCATCTTCCCCAGGCTGAGTCCTGTGGCCCTTCCCTATCTTCCTCTGTGTTGTGGCAGTTTGTAGATGGGTTTTTCCATGGCTGCTCTCCTCCAGGTCATAGAGTGAACCTCTGTTTCTTACTGTGAGTCCTGCAGCCCTTTCAGCTGAGGGTCCTCCCATCCTGACTCATGCTGTGGCTGCTGCTGGTGACCCCTTCCTCCTTGCCAGGACTCCAGCTCTGCTTTCCAAATCTCCTGGGGCTGGTTCTTTAGGACCTGACAGCTTCTCCCACCTCACCTGTGCTTTTAAAAAATTGCCATAGAATCAGAAAATGCTTTGGGTCAGAAAAGATCATCTCATTCCACCCCCTGCCATGGGCAGGGACACCTTCCACTAGCCCAGGTTGCTCCAAGCCCTGTCCAACCTGGCCTTGGACACTCCAGGGATGGGGCAACCACAGATTCTCTGGGCACTTGTGCCACACTGACAGGGAATTTCCTGCTAATGTCTTATTTACCCCTGCCCTGTCAGTTTAAAACCCTCATGCCTTGTTCTCTTACAACAGGCCATGTTGAGAAGTCTCCATCCACCAATCTTCCACACCCCTTCATGCATGGAAAGGCCCCATTGGGCTCTCATGGCTGTGCAGGACCCCCAGGAGAACCTGAGTGTCCCACAGCAGTCCCAGTGTTTCCTGCAGTCACACTGGTGTCTGATCAAATACTGGGCCTTGCTTCAGCACCTCCCTACCCTGCCACCCCATTGTGAGCCTGACAGTTTTCTGGGAACAATTGTCCAGGAACAGTTTTCCTAATAACTCTTGCCAGCAGGTTGCCCAGCAGTGCTGATTCTCTGTCCTCTATTGCCATGCAGGGGAAGGAGGATCCCTTTCATTTGGGCTGATTCTTGGTTCAGAACCAAGAAAGATATCCAAGAGGAGTCTCTGAAGGAGAGCTTGGCTTGGGTGTGTCCATGTGTGTCCTCTGGGCTCAGGTGTGTTTGCTCACCTCAGAGCACACTGTGTGTTGGGTGCAGGTCTGCCAGCCATGGCCCTGGTTGAAGCAGACCTTGTGTCAGAGGACATTGGGTCAGTGCTGGAGTGTCCCCTCCATCAGCCAGGACACCCTTGGGGCTCCCTGGTCCCCCAGGTGAGGTACAATCCCTGTCTGTGGCCCTGCTCTCCTGCAGGATGAGATACTGGTGGCTCCCTGGGATCCAGCAGCTGCAGAAGGGAGGAGCATCATCTTCCTCTTGATCCCAGGGTGCTCCCGTTTGCCCATTTGTTTGGGTGCTGCATTAACAGGGTTTCCTTGACTGCCCTGGCCCTTGAGTGTGTGGATGGCCTGGGAGATCTGGGTCTGCTGCTATGACCATCCAACATGGAAAAGCTCAAGGAAGGTAAAAAGACAGTGAGGGGTGCAGGAGACCTGAGGACCAGAGAAACCAGCACTTGAGGTTTTCCTTAGGGTCAACCAACATGGTGGAGCACCTGCCAAGCATCCCAGTCCTGGAGGTGCTGGCAGCAAGTGTCCCCATCCTCTGGCACGCAGTGTCCTGGGCAGCACCCTGGCCCTCTGCCAGCTCTGTCCTCTTGCTCAGCACCCTCCAGCCCACTCCTCTGTGCTGCCTGTGTTGTCCTGGGCTCTCTGGTTCCACCCCCAGTGCCCCCAGCAGGATCTGGCTTGCAGCAGGGGTCAGTCACCTGCGATGCCTCGGGGAGCAGGAAGCTCTCGGGGTGCACAGCAGAGAGCTCAGCTTGTGGCTGAGCTAGAGAGCAACAGGGTTTGCTCTGTGTTATTCTGGATCTAAAAGGAAAAAAAAAAAAAAAAGGGATTGCTCTTTCCCAGTTCCTGCATTTCCTGAGAGCAGCCTAGCTCCTAGCTTATCTTCAGACAGCCTCAGGGGTATTCCCTTGGAGTTTGGGAGTTTAATCAGGCATTGCTGGGGCATGTGAACTCCGCTGCGAGTCGCCGTTCCCAGGGAGGGGAGCGCCTCTCTCTCGCAGATATTTGGGTTGGCGTGCCTGGGCTGGGGGCTGGGCTGGCTGGGAACGCTGCTGCCTTTCCTGGGGATGCCACTGGGAATGGCTGGGGGTGCTGACCTGCCTGCCTGCCTGCCTGCCTGGGAGCATTGAGGCAGGATGCTGTGGGCAGGGTGGGCTCCCCTGGACATCCCCAAGGCAGGGCTGCCTGGGCTTCGCTGTGCTCCTCTGGACTTTTCATCCCCTCCAGCCCTGCCTCTGCCACCTGCCTCTTTTCCTTTCAAACCCATGGATTTCCTTTGTAGCATCCTAGGTGAGAGCTTCTGATGATGACCTGGCGCCCTTCTTCTGGCCCCTCTGGCCATAACCCGGCCCTGCTGCTCGTTTTATTTTGGGTGATTTGGAATCAGAATTCCAGTGGAAATGCCCGACGCCGGGCTCTGCTTCACCGGTGGAATCGAGGGCTTTGTTGCTGGCTCTTTTGCAGGCAGTATTTCTTTTTTTGGGGGCTGGATATATTTCTGGCAAGTAAAATGACGGATGCTCTGTTTCGTTTCCAGTGGCAGCGTTTCAGATTCCTTGCTCCAGGGCAGGAGCCGAGCGAACTCCGATTCCAGAGCAGCTCTGGTACCTTGGCAGCTTAAAGGCCACGGGGTTTGCTTGAGTGACAAGCGGTGCTGAGCGTGGGGAAAGCTCGGGAGAGGCAGTTTTGTGCTCATGCCTTCCATCTCTTGTAGGAGAGAGATCCCACAGAGCAGGGAGGCATCTTTATCCTGTCTTCCTGCTCTGCAGGCAAGCTGGGAGGTGGTGGAAAGATGTGGAGAAGGATGGCAAGCCCCACCCTGAGGGGATGCTCCCTGCTTCGCTGCTGGGGAGATGGGGAGAAGCAAAGTCTTGAGGCATTTCTGTGTCTTCTCCCTAGAAACATCCTCTTGGATGCTCTTACCCCAGCTCTGCCTCCCCTTGTACCTGTCTCAGCAGGATAGAATCATAGAATCATGGAATGGTTTGGGTTGGAAGGGATCTTAAAGCTCATCTCATTCCAAAGCTCTGCCATGGGCAGGGACACCTTCCTCTATCCCGGGTTTCTCCAAACCCCGTTGGACATTTCTAGGGATGGAGCAGCCACAGCTGCCCTGGGTGACCTGTTCCAGTGTCTCACTAGTGCCTCTGTAGTGATCCAGGTGCAGGTCTCAGGGGCTGCCTGAGCTGCACCCTGCAATGTTGGTGAGCTCCAACAGGGAGGACAGGACTTGCCAGCAGGGCTGGGATGCTGTTGGGATGCTGCAGTGCTGAGGGTGAGGTGTGAGGGATGGGAATTCACAGCCCAGGGGCTCAGGGCAGGTTGGGGATCTGTCTTCCTGAAGCTACCCAGCTTTTTTTGGCTTGTCTGCATGGATCTGAGACACATGTGGGTCTGTGGGCAGGGTCTGCCCATCCCTCAGAGAACTTCCCTGCACTCGGTTTTGGTGACAGAGAGAACCTTGACTGCTGCCTGCCTCCCAAAACCTGTACTCCAAAACCTCTCTGGCCCACTGGGCTTACTGGAAGCAACTCCCCATGGCACCACTGGGGATGGGATGGTGCCAGCCCTGTCACTGTGGTGAGTTTTGGCTGTGCTCAGCAAGGCTGTGGGGCTGGGAAGAGACCGACTCGGACTCCCTGAGGGCTGTGGGGTGCCTCACTGCCCCCTCCCAAAGCTGAGCTGGTCTTCCCCCTGCCAAGCAACCTTCCTCCCCTTTCTCTTCTTCCTCTATTTCCCTCCTGCCAGCGAGGCCAAGCAAAACGCGGTGCTGACCAAAAATAACAACCGCCGGCAGATCCAGACAATGGATAAACCCCCGGTGAGGGCCAGGGCGACCCGAATCCTCCCAGAGGAAGACGGGATTGGGATTATTGCCGTCCTCTCAGACATCTGTCAATGGCTGCAGACCCGCTGTCCCACGGGGCCGTCGCCTTCCTGCTGGGAAAAGTGGCTCCTCCAAAGCGGCTGCCCTCAGGAGCAGGGATGGTGGAATTTTGGGATCTCATCACTGAGCACCACAAGGTTCCCACCACCCATTAATGGCCAAACTCAAATGCACTGAGCTGGCAGTGGTGACAGTGGTGACAACAATACAGGTGCTGGCGTGGCTGCACCCGCCCATCCCAGTGCCAGCTCTCCTGGGATCTGGAGCAGCCTCTTGGTTTGTGCTCTGCCACCGTGGAGCTGCCTGGTGGGATATGGAGGGATGAGGTGGGAGCACAAGGGGACCTCTCCAGGCTGGAGCTGTTTGTGAAGATGGCACTGATGGATTTAGGCGCTGCTGGTGGTGGCACTTGTGGTGGCACTAATGGATTTAGGACACAATTGGGGGTGACACTTGGAGGTGGCATGAATAAATTTGGGCACCATTGGAGGTGGCACTTGGAGGTGGCACATGTAGATTGGAACACCATTGAAGGTGACACTGTTGGCTTTGGGGCTCTTTGCCATTCAGTATTCCCATGTGACTGTGCCTACAACTTTTCCCCTTGTTTTTAATAACCTTCCCTTCACTCTGCCCATGCCAAGGGTCTCTCTGTGACCTGGTTTTAGGTCAGACCCCAAGTAGTTGACGCTGCAATGGCCCCATCTGTTAACAGAGCAATTCACACATCTTAGCCTGGCCTAGGCAGGCCCATGTGGGTCTCCCTGGGGCACAGCCACCTTCAGCCCCCCGGCTCTCTGGGGGTCCTGCTGGGATGCCCGTTGTTGTTGGCATCTGGGGCAGTGCCTGCCCCTGCCCACCTGCCCCCATGCCCTGGGGTCATTCTGCCTCAACCTCCCAGCCCTGAATCACCCTGGTGACCTCACTCAGTGGACAGGACATGGGGAGCTAGTTGGGCCAGAGAGTCCCTCCAGGAAGGTCTGGAGGGGATTAGCAGAGGACAGGGGGTGTTGTGCTGGGCTGGGATTGCTGGCGCATCTCCGGGGCGATGCCGAGCCGGGGGGAGTGGGCGAGCGGCAGAGCCGTGCCACGGCGCGTGAATGTCAGATGCTGCTTGGCTGCGAGCTGGGCTCGTGCGAGAGCAGATCTGTTCAATCCCATTTGGAGAGGGGGGAGAGGCGGGGGGGGCTCTTCCCCAGGCTCAATCTGGTAGGTTTTAGTTACAGTCGTTTTAGGATTTGGGCAGCGAATTGGTGCAGCTTTGGCACAGGGGGGGATGGATGAGCACCGAGGCTGCCAAGCCTCCCTCATCCCCCGGAATTGGGGAGGGGGGCTCCACGCAGGTGGGTGCAGCCCCCGGGCTGAGCAGCGTGGCCATCACCCGGCTCTCTGGGCAGCAGCTGGGCGAGGGGAGGAGGGGAGGAGGTGCCTGGCGCTGTCCGCAGGGCACCCGCAGCCCTGCAATGCTCGGGTGGACGCTTCAAATCGCGTTATCTCCATAACCGCCCGGCTCTGGCCGCTCCGAGTGGCAGCGGAGATAAGTGGATTTCTAGGGAGCGCCTGGTCGTCTGACATTTAAGACTCCTTAATCCGTAACCACCACCCCGCGGAGGCAGGACACAGCCACATTTCCCAGCTGGGGCAGCCCCGGGTGCAGGTCAGTCCCTGTGGTGGTGGCTCCAGCTGTGCCAGGGCCACAGGTGAGGTTCAAGGATGTGCATGGAGGCAGTGCTATCCCTGGGCACTTCCTTGTCCTCTTCACGATGATAAGCTCCTTGGCAGTCCAGGGCACATTGGTGATACACTCTGGGGTGAATCAGGAATCTGGCTGTGGCTGTGCCAGCAGGTTGGGATTCTGCAGCAGCCATGGGGCTACATGGAAAAACCCAGCACCGGTGGGAAAGAATATGCCCTTGCTGGATCCCTGGTGGAGGGAGCCCACTTTGGGAGGTGGCATCACCTCCTGTCTGCTCAGCAGGATGTGGCATGGACTCACCACGCTGTCCCTGAAGATGTGCGTGGCAGGACACATCCTGGCCCACCCTGTGTATATGTCCAGAGTTGCTCCTGGGTCACATCACCAGGGCCGAGTGGCTGCCTGCGAGAAGGAGATGGGTGAAAGCCACTCTGTGCACCATGATGATTCGCCATCTGCTTCCAGGGCAAACTCCAGATGCTGGATTTAATCTTCCATAGCCTTTTTAATTCAAGAGTTGGCTTCTTAAGATCCCTCAGTGCCACCTCGGCAGCAGAGACAAGCAGAGTGGCTGCCACGACTGGCCCTTTGAAGGATGTTCTGGAGCACAAGAGATGAGCTATGTCCCTGTCAGCTGCCCATCTGGCAATCTGTCATACCTCGACCTCTCATACCTCTGGCTCTTTAACCCACCCAGGGTAAGCCTGAGCATTCACAGCACTACCCCAATCTCCCCCAGGCCTGGGTGTCCTCTCTTGATGTCTGGAGAAAAGGTGGTGGGTGATGGTAACTTCCATGGTATGTCCAGGAGTGGATCTTCTGGCTGGACCAGTTTTTGAGAGGATGAATGCAGAGAGCAGAGCTTGGGGGCTGTTGGGTTGACAGAGATGATGGCTTGCAAATAACAGGCTTGTCTTTGCCTCAGGCACCTGGTTATCAGGCACCATTGATGGGTGTCCTGTAGGGGTAATCAGCCTTGGGAGATCATGGGTTGAATTCTCTCTTGGTTCCCCTGCTGCTGGACATCTGGCTGGTGAGTCTGTGATAAAACATCTCTGCCTGTTTCAGCTGACCTGTGTCACCTGGTGGGGGGAACAGCAGGTTTGACTGTGCTGCAGAAATGGGCACCTGGTTGCTGAATCAGCTGGTGTGGTGATGGGGTCAGAACTGCTGTGAACCTTGTTCTGGTGAGACTGGTTCTCCTGAGCCTTTGACCTGGGCTGCTGCTGGACCTTCTGGCTTGTGGCAGTGCTCCAGGGCCGTGGTGCTGTTCTACCCACCGGGTGTCTCATCCCAGGATGTGTTTCAGACACCAGGATGCCTCCAGGGTGTCTTGTCTCCCCGTACATTGCTTCCACCACCTATGGTGCCATGCTCCTGGCTATCTCAAGGTCCTGTCCACTGTTGGCCAGGGCAGCTGAGGAGCACAGGGACCACCTCCAGCCCCTCTTTGGAGCTGCAAGGGGAAGGTGCCTCCAGTTGCAGTCTCCCTTGACTGACATCTTTCCTGGGATGCCATCAAGAGGGACACACGCTGGTGGTGGGCGCCCTGCTTTGGTCGGTCCATGGCACCGCTGAGTCCATCCATCCGTCTGTCTGTCTATCCATCAGCAGGGGGTGATGGTGGTGGGGAGGAGGTGGGGGCCATGCTGGACGAGTGGCCACACGGCGAGGGGGAGGAAGTGGGGACAAAACCGCGGCAGAGGGGACAATTGCAGCCTTTCTGCAGGCTGAAAAAACGCCGGGGTCCCTTCCGTCCTCGTCCTCCGTCTGCTGCGGGCGGACAAAGCCACCGCCCCCAGTGCCCACCCAGCGCCCAGGGATTAGAAAAAAGGAGAATTTTGATTTTCTCCTTTTGTTTCCGGAGCCCGGGAGCAGCTCGGCTTCAGCTTTGCTGCTTTCTTCTCCCTTTACGCCGTGTCTGTGCACGGCTGACCAACCGGCGGCTTTGCTGGGAGGAGGGTGATTTATTTAAAATTAAAGGAAAGCAGAAGTTCTCTCTTGAAGACGAGACTTTTTAGGTCGGCGGGAGCCGATGGCTTTCCAGCCATGCAGCGAAAACACAGGGGAGCCAGCTGGAATTTGCAGCTTGTCATTTTTTAGGAAAAGCGAAGCTCCTCTCCTGCTCCCCTCTGACAGTGAATGGTGCCTGCAACTGGAGGGACTCTCAGCCGGTCTCCCTGGCAGGGGTTTTTCCGGACCACCAGAGATGATCCTTTTGCAACCTTTATTTATTTTGGCATTGTCAGGACTATTGCAGAGCAGTCTTCTGTGTGCTGGGGTGCAGGGAGCCCTGGGGCAGAGTGAAGGAGGTGAGGGGTGGTGTGGGGCTGAGAACTGGGGGAAGACCCATGTAGAGGAGTACCCCATTTTTTCCCCACCAGGGTCATGGGAGAGCATGGCTGCCTTGCCCCATCTGAGCATTCCAGGCTGGTGGGAGGCAGGTCTTCAGGATGACCCATGGAAATCATAGAATCACAGGATGGTTTGGGTTTGAAGTTCCTTAAAGATCATCTCATTCCACCCCCTGCCGTGAGCAGGGACATGTTCCCCCAGACCAGGTTACTCCAAACCCTGGACTAACTGGGTAACCCTCTAATCTGACCTGTAACATTTCCAGGGATGGGGCAGCCACAGCTTCTCAGGACAACATGTTCCACACGTGCCTTCCCTCACCCTGGGACCCCCTGGCCTTTGGACCCTGGCCATGGCAGGGGGTTGGATGCAGGGGAGGAACAGTGTCCTGCAGAGGCTTGGGAAGCCCTGCTGGTGGGCTGGGGCCTCCCGACCTTGGTGGTGTCCCCTTGAACCCTGGCGTCCCTCCAGGCTGTTAAGCTGCCCGGTGCACAGACCCGGCCGAGGGAGCCCATCACGTGCCCCTTAATGCGGCGGCCGGCCGGGACTAAGCACCTTCTGACAGGGACCCAGATGACGCTGCCCGGCGCCTTCCCCAAGGGATGGGGGCCGGAAAAGGGGCAGAAACGGGACGGGGGGGGGCCCTCACCGTCTTTACTCGGGTCAATCATAAAGAAGGGATTAAGATCATTAATTCCTCCCCCCCGCTGCAATTAACGCCGGGGCCGGGCAGCGGCTGGCGAGGAGCGGCGCTATCTGCTGTGCTGGGTGGTCCCGCGGTGTCAGGGTGGGGGACCCCCCCTTTGATGTGAGCTAGCCACGTACCCCCAGCACCCCGGTGTGGGGACAGCGTGGGGACAGAGCCGTCCGCAGCTGGCACGGCCGCGGTGTCCGGCGCCTGCTGGCGCGGTGGCCCCGGGGGCTGGAGGGCAGCGCCGGGTGGCTGCAGATGGTGGGAGCTGGCGGAGGCAAAGCGGCGGCCGGGACAATGACGGGATTGTGCGGTGGCGCCGCTGGCACGGCTCGGCACGGCTCGGCGCCGCACCCCGTGCCAACAGCGGGCACTGCCTTGCGCCGCTGGGGCTGAGCGCGGCCACGGCGCCGTGCCCGGTGTCTCCGTGGGTGCGGGGAGCCGGCCCCGTCCCGCAGCCCGGGGGCTGTGCCAGGCTGTGCCAGGCTGTGCAGCCATCGCCCTGCTGGGAGGGGGTGGCCAGCGGGGCTCAGAGCTGCTGGCACCCGATCCGTGTGGCATGGTGGGACCCGCCAGGGAGGCTGGACGGTGTGTGTGGCTGCAGAAGAAGATGGGAACTGGTAGAAATGGTCACCACGCCGTGGCTCCAGCTCACCTGGAGCCCGCTGTGGGACCATGGGGGGACCCATGCGGGCAGGACCCAGCTCTTTGCAGAGCATCTCCAGCAGTCGAGGCTGGGGAGCCGCCCGTGGCTCCCTGGCAGCCCCGCGGCACGGTGGTTCCGATGCCCCGGGGCGGGCGGGCAGGGTGGCACGGTGGTTCCGATGCCCCGGGGCGGGCGGGCAGGGTGGCAGTGCCGGGCCGGTCTGGCCGGGCCCGTGGCTCCGTGCACGGCGCGGGGCGGGCGGAAGAGGCGCAGGGCCGCAGGAAAGGCGGCCGCGGGCAGGCGTGAGATAACAGCACCGGGCGCTTTATCTCACATCCTCCCGTCCGGTGCTTTTCCTGCCGCGCTCCCCGCTCCGGCCCCAGCGCCCGTTGCTGTCGGCACTAAGGTGTGACCCGTCCTAAGGTCCCCAGGGACGGGTCCCCCACCTCCCTGGCAGAGGGGACGGGTGGTTCAGCTGCGTGGCAGCAGCTCGCCCATCTTCCCAGCACCCCGCCATCCCTTTGGGGTGCACCCCGCCTCACGGCTGCCCAGCATCCCCCTGCCTGACGCGGAGCGGGATGCTGGGGAAGGGCAGCCCGTCCTGCCGCCGCAGCCCTCCCTCCCCACGTGGCCTGGCGAGCTCCCGGCTGGAGCCCAAGCCCTGCATCGATCCGCGCTGCATCTTAAATCCCGCAGCAGCTGAAGCAAGCGGTTTTCAGCGCCAGGGCGGGGGGGTTTCTCCGTGGGCGAGCCGGCTCTGGCACCGGAGTGAGACACCGGGGTTGCTTCCGCAGCCGGTACCACGGTAGTTGGCACAAGGACCTTGCCCCCATCAGCGTTTTAGGGCGATGCCCGAGCTCTGTCCATGGGAAAGGGTCCTCCCGGGCTGTTGTGGGGTTCCTGGGGTTGCACTGGACAAGGGGATCCGAAGAGTGATGGATGAGCAGGAATGGGGTGAAGGGGTGCAGGGATGCCCCTCGCTCTGCTGCATCACCCCTACACAGGAGTGAGGGTCTCAGCAGAGCTATCCACACGTGTTCACATCCCCGTCTGGGCCCTGGAGAGGAAGGTGCTGGGATAGCCAGGATGGAGGGGTGGGGTGGGCAAGGGGCCTCCTCCCAGTGCCACCCTCCCCCAGCTGCCGCCGGGGTGGGGACGTGGGTTCCTGCTCCATTAAGCCCTGCAGCTTTTCTCCTCTAAAGCCTGATTACTTGGCGGTGCCTGTGTGCGTGCGTGCTCGGGAGGGAGGAGGAGGAGGAATTTCACAACAACAAGTGTTTGCAGCCACACTGGACCCAGCTGCCCCGGAGTTGCCCCAGGGACAGCAGCATAGCATCCGCTCCAGGAAGGCTCTTGCTGTCACTGCTGAGCTCATGGCGCTGCTGGAGCAGCTGGGCATGTGTGCTGGGCATGCTGGGGCATGGCAGGAGGTCAGCACTGGGGCTTGGAGGTGGATGCTGTGGCTCCCTATGGGGTTGGAGGTGGGCACTGCATCTCCTGATGAGGCTTGGAAGTGGATGCTGCAGCTCCCTGTTTGGTTTGGAGATGGACACTGCAGCCCTTGGTGGGGTTAGGAGGTGGATACCATGGCTGTCCATGGGATTTGGAAGTGGACATTGCAGCTCTTATGGGAATTTGGAGGTGAACACCATGGATGCCCATGGGATTTGGAAATGGATGCTGGAAGTGACTCCGAATTGGATGGTGCAGCTCCCTATAGGATTTGGGGTGAACACTGCAGCTGTTGGTGGGGTTTGGAGGAGGATGCTGTGGATCCTTGAGGCACTTGAAGGTGGACACTGCTGCTCTCCATGTGGCTTTCTTCCCCTGCCCAGTCCTGGCTCAGGGACAATGGTCCAGGAGGAGAAGGAGGAGGAGGAGGAGAAGAAGGGGTGCAGCCTAGCCTGAGCTGGGTGAGCAGCATCCCTGGGACTGTGGGAGCTGGGCTGTTGCCTCCATGGCACTTGGCCTGGGGGACAAGGGTGGCTGCAGGGTGGGAACAAGGCACCCCTTGCATGAGCTCCAGCTCCTGGCCCGGGAGCATCGTGCTGGCGCCTGCGGTCCCGTCCGGTGTGGGGCCGCACGCCGCTGGAGCAGAGCGGGAGATGAGCCCCGTGACTTCCCTGGGGCTGCTGTCCCTGGGGGAGGAGAGCCGGGCACAGAGAGCCTTTAAAGTATCAGAGTGCCATTGCTACCAGGCCAGGACTTCCCCTGTGACCCCCCACTTGTGTCTGGATGGCGACCCTTTTAGAGAGCAGCGGAACGGATCTCCACCGAGGTCCGTTCCCTGGAGTTCCTTTGTTCGCGGCGCTGAGATTTTCGTGGCAGGGGGAGGAAGAGCCGCTTTGAAAAGCCTCTTGGCTCTTGCCAGCAC
This sequence comes from Molothrus ater, assembly GCF_012460135.2. Taxonomy (NCBI): domain Eukaryota; kingdom Metazoa; phylum Chordata; class Aves; order Passeriformes; family Icteridae; genus Molothrus; species Molothrus ater. Next base: position 3,403,906 of record NC_050492.2, on the reverse strand, counting down.
TAACTCTCTTTTCTTTTCTCCTTGCAGAGCCGCGTGGTGTGTCCCAGAGCCGCAGAGTATGTCTGTGCACTGAGAGCGCCCTGAGTCCTCCGCAGCCAGCGCGGGAGGAGACGCCCCATTGATGCGCGGCCCCGTCTGAGCGTCCCTGGTGGCTGGCGGGCCAGTGCTACCAGAAGGGCTTTGGGGGTCTTTCACTTTGGCATTAGGGTGGGTTTTGGGGTTTTTGTTGGTTTTTTTTTTTTTTGGTTTTTCAGCTTTTTTTTTTTTTTTTTTTTTTTTTTTTTAAATTTTAAATTTTGGGGTTGGTTTGGTTGTTGTGCTCCGGGCACCATGTCAAATTCGGGCTCCCATCAAGACACTGGGAACAAGCCAGAGACGGAAAAAAATAACCAAGATGACTCTCAACCCCCTGTCAACTCCGAGAGGAGGAACAAAAGTGGAATAATAAGTGAACCTTTGAACAAAAGTCTTAAGAAGTCCCGTCCACTCTCCCACTATTCCACCTTTGGTAGCAGCAGCTCGGTAAGCGAACATTCAGAGAAAGGCAACCCCTTAGCTAATGGCAACGATGCGACTGTGGATAAAAGTCATTCTACCTCAAAGCACAAAAACATCTCTAGTATGCTGAGCAAATTAGACCGGATGTCGGAGCTCTCCTCAGAAGGACAGACCGCCCTCCAACAGTTTGCTCAGTCGACAGAAATGCTCAAAAGAGTGGTACAGGAGCATCTTCCTCTAACAAGCGAGCACGGGACTGGTATCTCTGACATGGAGGCAGTCTCAGCTGCAGAGACAATGAACGGCCCCTCTGATTTTCCTTACCTGGGGGCTTTTCCCATCAACCCAGGCCTTTTCATTATGACCCCTGCCGGCGTGTTTCTGGCAGAGAGCGCGCTCCATATGGCTGGCTTGGCAGAGTATCCCATGCAGAATGAGTTGGCATCTGCCATCAATTCGGGGAAAAAGAAACGGAAAAGATGCGGCATGTGCCCGCCCTGCCGAAGACGGATAAACTGCGAGCAGTGCAGCAGTTGTAGGAATCGCAAAACTGGCCACCAGATTTGCAAATTCCGAAAATGTGAAGAACTCAAAAAGAAGCCTTCTGCAGCACTGGAGGTAACCGGCCCCTCTCAGGCACCCTAACCCCTCCTCGGGCTGCGCTCCTGGGTTTGGATCTTGCCCTAGATAATAAAACACCTGGTACTTCTTACTTTTTTTTTATTTTTCCCTTTTCCATTAACAGCTCTCACCCTGAGATGTGTGCTCTGCCCAGTGCCCCCAGTCCCCACTCCCTGCTATGTACTGGGGTTGATTGATGTGGGGAGGAGGGCTGGGGTCTCTCCCTGAGCACTCTGGACTTTGCTTTCCCCTCTGCAAGCACAGGCAGCAGTGGGGTGTTGGTGACAGCATTCCCTGTCCTCAGCTCCCTGAGCTGGGGAGCAACATCCAACCCCAGAGCAGGGGGATGACTTTTTGGGGCAGACCTTGGGGTAATTGGTGATGTTGAAACCTGTGGCCACAGTTCAGCCAAAGCCCAGCCCCTCAGCTCACTCTGCTCTGAGCAGGAGAACAATGATCCCTGCTTTTGGGAGCAAACTGCTGCAGTGTGCACTGGGCAGCATCCCCAGTGGAGTGGCTGTGCTGGGTCTCCCTGGGCCAGGATGAGTGCATAAGGCAGCATCTGGATTTCCTGTGGCAGCAGTGCTGCAGTCCCACTGGCAGCGCTCCTGTTCCAGCACCCAGCAGAGCCAGGCACATCCCTGCTCCTGCTGGGGATGCCCAGGTGCCCTGGTGTGGGCCAGCTGCTCGGGCTGTCACTGCCCACCATGGCCTGCTTGTGGATGTCCTTGGCTTTGGAGGAGAGCCATTGGGTTGAGGTCCCACCTTGCCAAATCCACTGGGGAGGTGTGACATTCATGTGGGGACTACAGGGAAAGCCTGGTGGCTTGGGTTGTGTGGTTGTGTGGGTCTGAAACTCATTAGGGGCTGTGGGCAGCTGCTGGTGGCGTGGTGTGCCTTGGGGCTGGTGCCAGCAGGGCAGGGGTGCCCCATGCACACACTGCTCTGGCAGAGCCTCCTTCTTCCTGCACACCCAGGTGTTGTGCTGAAGCCAGGTTTGATTTTTCTGTGAGCAGCCCCACTCTCAGCCATGCTGGTGTGCTTCCTCCTTCTGGTGAGCACATCTCCATGGAGAGACAGATAGGCTAAAAAGTCACCTGGACATCAGCTGGATCGTGCATCCTGGCACAAGGGCTTTGCCCATCCTCTGGTGGTCCAGATGCAACCAAAGCCCACTTCTCCCTTAGCCACGTTCTACGTTTTTCAATTAGCATCAGCTCTGAATGAATACTGAAGGGGAAAAAAAAAATCTATTTGGGCGGTGGGGATGAGGAGAGGGGGACTGTGTCTTTCAAAAACCGCTGTATTGCTAAATTATATTCTTGTTCTAATTTGCTGAGTCAGTGATCTGGAAAAAGGGAGAAAGGGAAAAAAAAGTTCATTTCTCCCAAAGAGTCCTAAAGCGGGTCAATAGACTCAGAGCTCGCGGCAGCCGGAGCAGTCGCTCCCTTCTCCCAGCGCTGGGTCTGGGGGTGATAAATAGCACCAGGAACCCAGAGAACAGTCACCCCTGTGATGGATTTCCCCATCTCATGACTGGCTGGGAAATTAAGGCCACTGAAATAGGGCTCTGCATCTGGTAGAGCCGGGTCCCACCAGAGATGAGCCCCATCCCCCTGGGCATGACCAGGTGTGTTGAGGCTCTAGAGCGATGCCACCGTGCAGGTGGGATGGATGCCTGGGCACGTGTGGGTCACTCCAGGGTGTCACCATCCCTTTTTCATGACAGACCAACCCTTCCCTCAGAACATCCACTCACACTGTATGTTGACTTTGGTAGGGTTGTACAGGCAGGGACAGGGACACCATGACCCCAGCTGATGTCCCAGGTGACCCAGGTCAAAGCTGGGTTGTTGAATCTAACCTGTCAACCAGCCTTGCTCATACATTGGGCCAGCTGTAGGGCAACCACCAGCACCTCTGCTGTGTTGGAGACCTGTCTGAGGGGGCCAGGATGCAGAGTTCCATGGACTGCTGGTGCTGGTGGGGTGCCACCACACCCCTGTACTGGACACTGGGACAGGAGGGGCCATTCAGTGGCCCTTCCTATGGGGCTGAATCATTCACAAGGCTTTGTGAAGCATTGTCTCTGTCTGTGGGGGGCAGTGCCATTGCCCCCCAGAGGAAAGACAGTGACTCTATCCTGTCCCCCCTGTGCATCCAGAGGAGCATCCTTGGAGAGCCCACACAGGGCTGTGGCTATGATTAAACATTGATCTAAAATCAAGCAGTAAAAAAAATAGAATTAAACCTTTATGGTGGTGTAAAAAAACAGGCTAAATCCCTCAGTGGCTGTTAAGCTTTATCTGCACATCTACAGAGCCCGAAGAACCGGTCACTGCTGGTGTCCCACTGTGCTGGGGCTGCCTGGGGCTCTGAGACTGGCCAGGCCGGGTGCTGGGAGCAGGCAGCAGCACGTCCCTGCTCTGACCAGGCTCCTCTGGGCTCTGCCAGCCCCAGCAACCCTGGCTGATGCTGTGGGGGCTGCTGGCCAGCCCTGCACGGGTCACCCTGGCCTTGTCTGCAGAGCTGTAGGTCACATGAAGGCCATGAATAGTTGGGATTTGACTCATCAGAGCTGTTCTCCACCCAGAGAAGCCGTGCTGAAGAGCTCTGGTGCTCCTGATAGAGCCAGTGAGGGTCACTGTCACCCTCATGTCATTCTCACAGACTCTGGCCATGGAGGACAAGGGGTGAGCATTTTAAACTGAAAGAGGATAGAATTAGGTTGGACATAAGGTAGAAATGTTTATGATGAGGGTTTAAGGCCCTGGCACAGGGTGCCCAGAGAAGCTGTGGCTGCTCCATCCCTGGAAGTGTCCAAGGCCAGGTTGGATGGGGCCTGGAGCAACCTGGTCTGGTGGAAGGTGTCCCTGCCCATGGCAGGGGATGGAATGAGATGATCTTTAAGTCTCTTCTAAATCATTCTGTGAGTCTGTGATGGTGGGGATGAGGGGGATCTCTCCTGGGCATCCACATTAGAGCTGGTTGTCCATCTTCCTTTAATAAGAAAGGAGCAGAGGTATTTATCAGACATCTCCTTCCAGACCCATGAGGAGATCCCTCTCTCTCCCCTCTATCCTCTCCTCTGGGGTGATGGATCTGGCTATGTGGCCCATGCTGGAGAGTCCACCCTGCCCTGCCTGTTCTGCACTCAGTGCCTAGGCTGGGATCCAGCGTGGTCAGGGTGGAGTGCCACAGCCCTGTGCACAGGCACTTGTGCCTTCCCATGTGTCTGATTATGTGTTGTAGACACCTTGGGGAAGGGGTGATGCTTGTGACTGCCCCAGCTCAATTTGCTCCCTGACATGGGCTGGGAGCAGGAGAGGTGGGATCTGTCAGCAGCCTGGTGGGCACCACCAGCTCCTGCCCATTCTGGCCCCCGTGCCCCTGCCCTTGCCCAAGCCCTGTGTTTGGGCTGTGCCTGTGGAAGGGGACACCCTCCTGCAGGGATGCGGTGATGCTGCTCAGGTGTTTCATTGAGGCTTGGTTGGTGTCTTGATCCGAGAGAAGGACCCAGTGAGATCTGTCTGACTCCTGCATGGAATTAGGCACCAAAATGTGCCTGGTTTCACTCTTAGGATGCTACATGCTTGCAACCAGCCCTGCACATGGGTTCAGTATTGTGCCCCTGCTTGCCCCATGGCAGCCAGTCTGCTGGTCCATGCCTGTCACTGCAGCCTGCGGCCTCTTTCCCATTGGTGTCCCTTGCTTGTTTGGAGATGTGGGACCTGAAGGGTCCTCTCAGGTGGTTGTGTGGTGATCCTGTGGTGATTGTGTGTCTGGCTGGCACAGCTCAGTCTTGTTTGGGGCTGTTGGCACTGAGACATTGTGGTCATTGCATATCCACTTGTGAACATTGTGCAGGCTTTCCACCTCATCCAGATGGAAAATGTCCCTGGTTCTCCTTCCAGAGGATCACAGTGCTACTGGGGCATGGCCCCACACCATCTTTCCTGGAGGTGGCTTCTAAGAGATCTTGCTTGGTGTTGAGCCCTTTGTTGGCTGTGGGGTTGAGCCTGGTGGGACTCATCCCTTTTCCCTGTGAGGGGCTGAGGTACCTGGTGCTGCCTGGAGCTGCTCTCTTGGGGTCAAGGTTGTTCCTTGAGGCTGAGCATGTCCCATGTCCTCAGCAGCTCCTGCTCTGGTGTCCCTAGGCCCATTCAGCTCCTACTCCCTACCCCAGTTTCCATCCAAATGCACTCCTAAACCCATCTGGTGCCTGGGCTCCTGTCCTCTGGGTGTCTGTCTGTCTGTCCATGGCAGGGACTGTGGGGACTGGCAGTGAGGGGACTGTGCTGGGCTGTGCCAGGCCATGCTGACTGCCCACAGCCTGGCCACTGTGCTCACTGCTGGTCTGAGGGGAAGCCAGGGGCTGTGCCACTGTGCCACCTGCAGCACGGGGACACGGGGACATGGGGACACGGGGACACGGGGACACGGGGACATGGGGACATGGGGTCATGGGCATGTGGGATCAATGGCCCACGGCCAGGGAGGGGTCTGGCAGCAGGGGGACCCTGGTCTCCCTCCTGCTGGCATCGTGGGTTGGAAATCTTGGGATGTAGAGCAGCACCAAAGGGTGCTGAGCCTGGGCTGGATCCGTCCCAGGGCTGGGGACAGGGGTGCCGGGCTGGGGGTGAGGGGTGGCTGCTCAGCCCTGGTGCTGTGCAGGGACCTGTGCCGGACCTGACCTAACGCCTTGTCCCTTCTTCTGTCCCCCTCCCTGTCTCTCTTCCTTTCCAGAAGGTGATGCTTCCTACAGGAGCCGCGTTCAGATGGTTCCAGTAGGAACGGGAATCCCAAAGCTCTGTCATCCAAGTGCAATGTCACTGCTTGCTTGTGTTGTCTCAGGCAAGGGATTTTTGGCTGAAATGAATGGATGCACCTGTGTCTCTTTAGAACCAAAAATATTTTCTCGCAAATCTCATTCCTGTTTTTATAATTTTTTTTCTTTTTTTTCCTTTTTTTTTTTTTTTGCGTTCGTTTTAACATCTTCGAGTCCTAGTCAGACATTTAACTGCTTTTCAAATAAAAAACAAAAAAAAAATAATTAAAAGAAAAAAACAATGGATCTGTAAAGTACCAAGACTTAATAGACAGAGTATGGACAATCAGTTTCTTTCTGTGTTTTGGTGTTGATGTTGTTTATGTGTGAAAGATGCAGTACTTGTGTAGGGAATGTAAATTTACAGTAACCTTTTAAAATCTAGTTACTAATAAGCACTACTGTAATTTAGCACAGTTGTTTAATTGCACCCTCATTTATACTTTTTATTTGATTCTTTCCCATCATACAATAGAGTGGATAGTTTCTAGAATGCCTCAACTTCATGTTTATAAATGAGAATATGTTTAAAGCAATGTAGTATCCCTTCTCCTCGCCATTCACCTCTGGAAGTTTAACCCACAAGAGGGTCGGTATAAAAGGTGGAAGAAAACAATTGCTACACAACTGGCAGAATTCAAAAAAAGGAAAAAAAAGAGTAAAAAAAGGCAAAAAAAAGAGTTGTTGTTAGTTTCTTAATATAGAACAAGAAATGCTGCGTACAGAAAATCCTCCTAATTGCAATGGTTTACTCCTAGAAGTAATTTTTGTAAACTTACAGAAGTTAAAATCAAAATAAAACAAATATTGCAGGACCTGTGCTGAAGCAGTTACGCAAAGTGATATTTCTCTTCTGTTCACCCCCCAGTCTCTCCAGCTCTCTCTCCATCATTAAATTGAAATGCTGTTTGTAATGTTTTAGCGATCCAGGCTGTTTTTGTGAATAAAATGAATGCATGTTTTGTGTCATGATTTCCAGCTTGGTTATTTCTCTCCCACCCCTCTGTCCAGCCCTGCAGGCCCCCCAGCAGTGGTGGTGGCCCACGTGCTGTGGTCCTGCTGGCTGTGGGGACCTCACCAGTGACGATGCCAGAGTGTGTGGGACGGTGTGATGAGCTGAGCTGGAGTCGCCCTGGCTGCTAAATCCCCTCGGTTAATCCTGGCAGTGCCTGGGCTAAGCCAGCCTTGGCTCCTCCTGGGGGTATTTCCTTGACCTGCCTGGAGTTTTACCCAGCAGTGAAGCACCATTTGTTTTGGTGAAATAATATTAAAGTGCCATGAAGAAGCGCTGTGAGGCTCATGTTGCTGGGACAAGTCTGAAATGAGCTCCCAAAGGTGAGTGGGCTCTGGGATGGCTTTCCAGCCTGGCCTCATGTTGGTACTGGATCGGCAGGAGCTGTCTGGGGTGGAGGGGATGTTGGATGGGCTCAGCCATGGACAATGCTGCCAGTGCTTGGGTGCTGTGTTGGGAATCATGGCAGGTGGGCTGGGAACCTCCCACCAGTCCCCAGGTTCTCCAGGGCCCTCCCAGGCTGGCAAGAGGAAGATCCGGCTGGAGCCGGCAGTGCTGGCTCTGCCTTGCCGGGAGGAGGGAGCGAGAGCCTTTGTCCCCAGCTCCAGCCAGCGTTTGGGCCAGCATCTGCTGGCCAGATGTGCGCCCGCAGGAGGGGGGTGACGGCGGTGCGTGGGCTCTGTCCCTGCCCAGCAGCGACCTGCTGGCACGGAGCAGAAAGTCCTTGGGGAAAGCTGCCCCAGATGCCCTCTCTAGCAGCATTCCCCCCACTGCTCCTGCAGCTCGGGGTGGTTTGGAGCCCAGGCACCCTGGTCACAGCAGTGCTGAGCCCTGGGCTGGGTGTGGGAACCACTGCAGCCCATGGTGACAGTGATGGAGCTGGGCCAGTGTGGTGAGTGACACAGCTGGAGGCCTGCAGGGACAGACAGACAGACCCTGGTCATGCCCCAGCAGGGCTCTGGTGCATGGCACTGGCAAGGGGCTGCTGGGAGCTGGTTCCCAAGCCGTGCTGCTCCACAGCCGAAAGCACTTAGCAGGAATGTGGTGGGGGTGTGCTGGGAAAAAGGAGTCTGGCTGCTTTCTTTATGACTGTGGCTAAGGGCTGGGGCTGTGTGAAGGCACAGTCCTGGCACCTGGAGGGAGCCAGCCCCTGCCCCATGCTGGGAGAGTGTCCTGGGGAGCAGCACACAGAGCCCCCTCCCCAGCCCTGATCCCCTGGGGAGCTGTAGGGCGAGGGCTGCTTCATCCCACCCACAGCTGGGGCTGGGACTGCTGGGAATGTCACCCTGCTCTGGCTATGTCACCCATTACAGGCTGTTGTTGGCACAGAGCAATGCTTGGGGAAATGCCATCATGGCACAGCAAGCCCTGCTGTGCCAGGCTGGCAGGGCATTGCCAGGGACCATGGGTGTTAGCAGGGGAGGAGAGAGATAGCAGGGATATGGAGCTGCCAGGGAGGACACGGACATTATCAGGTGACAAAGGGAGCAGGGGCTTCCCATGCAGGTAAACAGCTTAGGGAGAAAAGGATCAGATGTGGGATTCAAACCCTGCCTGTGAGTGGGATGGGGAGGAGGGGAGGTGGGATACGGGGTGCTGGCTGCCCTCCACCCCACTTGCAGCTCACCCCCGTGCTGGGCTCCATCCCTGCCTCCCAGGTGAGTGTGTGGGAGGGTGGCCCTGTGCTGGCCTGGAGCTTTGCCTAACGAGCAGGACCTCAGGCATCCCCCGAGGGTGAACCCATCCCCTCCTCCCTGCTCCCCCTCTGTCAGGCACAGCCCTGTGCTGGGCTGTCCCCACGGCTGCTGCTGGGGAAGTGGCACCCAGGGCTGCTGTCCCCGGGGTACCTGCTGGCAGCCAGGTGACACAGGGCACCCGGGATGATGATAACGAGCTCGGCACGGCGCTGAAGGACAACCCTGGGCGCTACCACAAGGGCTGGCCTCGAGTCTCTCCTAATTAACATCCTCATTAGACAGAGTTAGCAGAAGGGCAACCAAACCTGCCTGTGGCCCTAGGGTGTGCTGTCACAGAGGGCACAGCCGTGTCCCCAACCCCACTTGGCTTTGGTGGCGTGGGAAGGTGCCAGCAGGTGATGCCAGGTAAGGCCAGACCCTGGGCTGATCCAGCAGGGATGTTTTCCACATGGAGTAGCCTGGATTGGACAGGATGGATTCTGGGGTGAGCTGCAGCAGGAGCTGGAACCCTCACAGTGGTGCCAGAGACATGTCCTGCCCTGTCACAGGGGCACCCCAGCACTTTGTGGGGTGCCGGGCTCAGCTGCTGGGTGTCCCCATTCCGTGTCCCCGTGCCGGGTCTCAGCCTGGCGCTGGTCCCAGCCTCGTCCCGCCGTCCCCCGGGCTGCAATTAGCGGCTGACCCCGGGCTGACCTGCCCCCCCGGCCTGGGGATGGGGCAGGATGCAGGAAGCGCCCGACAAAATACAAAATGTGCTTCAGCTGAGCCGGATGGCGGGCCCGCCGCCGGCCAGGCGTGACCTCCCGCTGCCACTGCAGGGACACCGGGGACGGGACACTGGGGGGACGGGACACCGAGGGGATGGGACACCGAGGGACGGGACTCCGAGGGGATGGGACATCGAGGGGATGGGACACTGAGGGGATGGGACACCGGGGGGACGGGATACTGAGGGGACGGGACACCAAGGGGATGAGACACTGAGGGGACGGGACACCAAGGGACGGGACATCGAGGGGATGGGACACTGAGGGGATGGGACACCGGGGGGACGGGACACTGAGGGGATGGGACACCGAGGGACGGGACACTGAGGGACGGGACACTGAGGGACGGGACACCGGGGGGACGGGATACTGAGGGGATGGGACACTGAGGGACGGGACACCGGGGGGACGGGACACTGAAGGGATGGGACACCGAGGGGACGGGACACTGAAGGGATGGGACACCGAGGGGATGGGACACTGAAGGACGGGACACTGGGGGGACATGCATGGCAGGGAGGCAGCAGGACCTCGGTGGTGGGGTGGGAACCTCCATGAGCACCCAATCCTGGTTGCTGGGAGGGGACCCAGTTCACACCCACCATTCCAGTGGGAAGTTGGGATGGTGGGATCTGCTCAGCTTTCCTTGGTAGGGGCACATCACAGCTCAGGGGGCTGTGGAGACAAGCCAGCCCTGGTGCCAGGTGTTAGAGCCATCCAGCATGTCCAACACCATCACTGGGTGCTTCCCAGCCTGTCCTGGGTTGAGCTGACACCAGCTTGGTTGGAGTTTTGGCAGCCCCACAGCAGCTGGATGGGACCAATGCAGGTGTCCTGGGGGTCCCCAGGCATGGGGATGCTCACTGTCACACATCTGGCTTGGCTCAGGCTGGAGCCTGGGGCTGCTGGGACAGCTCAGTTGGGACCATTAATTGAAATAAGCCTCCCAAGTTCTGCTCCCCAGCAGCTGGCCAGGTGACCTTCCCGGTGTCACACACACCATGGCAGCTTTCCAGGCCCATTTCCAGCCTTGGCTGAAGTTCTTCCAAAAGGTTGTGGAGTTTTTGAATTCAGGCTAAGGATGCCTCGTTTTTTGCACATTCTCCACAGGGAGTGAGCTCTGTGTTGGCTTCTTCGCCACAAACATTGCATGCTGGGTGTGGGAGAGGGGAGGAGGGTCCCACAAGGTCTGTGGGATGCTGTGTTGTCTCTGCATAAGAGCAAGACTGAAAAGGGCTTTTCTCAGGGGAGAGGAGCCATGGAAGATCCTTTATCCATGATAAAGGCTTGACATCTGCATCACTTCACCTCTGGGAATTCTAGGATTCCTGGCCAACCCCCACACACTGAGGTCTCCCCATGCCTGAGCTGGGGCAGGGGGATGTTTACCCAGCAGCATCCTCTGAAAACACTCCATAGGTGGAAGCTGACACCCATTCCTACATCCCACCAGCCCACCCTGGGATGAGCTGTGTCCCCAGCAAGGCAAAGCTGCAGCTTCAGCTGGCCAAGGGCCCTGGCTGGCTGCCCTGCTGCGGCTCTGCAGGAGGCTGGGGATGTCCCTGCAGCCATCACAGGGTGCTTTCTGCACAGAAACTGCCTGAGGTCCTCCTGCCCTGGGGACCAGAGCACCACCAGGTCTGGCATCCTGCCTGCAGCTCCATGGTGCTGCCTCCATGGAGAAGCTGTCTTGGTTTGGGCTCTCAGGTTCCCCCTCCCCATCCCACAGAGTGGGTGACTGCTCGGGGAGTGCTGGCTATGCTTGTGTGAAGGAGGACACCTCTTCCATCACCAGCTCCTTCAGCCCCAGCAGAGAACCACAGCACCCAGCAGCCCTGGGCTGTGGGCAGCAAGGACCTTCTAGCTTGGTTGAGCCGTGGTGTCAAAAATAGGTTAGAAACTGTTGTAAAATAGTTGATAATTGTTAAGCATGTACTGTTAGTTTGCTTATGGTAAAAGAGGTTAAAAGGGTAGTTATAAGAAATTACACCTCAGTTAAGCTCACCTCACCCCAAGTGAAACGAGCCAGCCTGGACAGAACTGTAATGGCCAATCGAGTGCCTTAAACCTTCATGCAAATGAAGGATCCCAACTGAAACCAATCCAGAGGGACAGAAAACAGGATAAAAAGGGGCTTCTGACCCAGTGAATCCGTGCTGCTCCACCTGGACCATCGGGGCCATCGCTGCTGAGCAGCCCCAGCTGCAGCATCCTCGAGGGAATGCTCCTGCTTGGCCTGGGCCCCCTTGCTTTAGGCCTTTCCTTTTTATTGTAATAAATGCTGAAATCACTTTAGTACCAAGAGTCTGGTCTTGTTTTGAACAATGGTATTCCTCTTTTCGATCACGATCAATGCCTGACTATTCCTGAGGAGCAAATCAGTGCTCCCCATCCCTGCTGCTCTCCCAGGCAGCCCCACTCACTGCAAAGCCCACGCCAAGCCAAGGCTACTCCCGCTTAAGCAGGACTGGCTGCGGTGCCAAGGCCGGCTTCAACACTGCGTCAAGATGTTTTAAGGGCAGAGCAGTCAGGATTTGTGAGAAATAGGTCGGCCTGTGACAGCAGGAGGAGGCCACTCAGTGCAAGACGCTGCGGTGTTATCGGGCAGGGAGGCGGCGGCTGGCGCCGCGCGAGCCTTCAGCCCTTGGGTGACGATGGGCGGACGGCAGCGGCTGAGCAGGGCCTTAGCAGAGGTGACAGGTGCCACCAGCCCAAGCTGGGGGTTTGCAGCCTGCAGCTGGCCTCGCTTTTGGCCAGCCATTGGTGCTGACAGCCCTGGTGGAGCATCAGTCTGGAGAATTGCGTCTCCTCCCCACCAGTGGATGTAGTGCTGGTGGAGTGTCCAGATGGTACCAGGGACACTGGGGACACAGGACCAAGCTGCCCTGTCCTTGTCCCCTCAGCCTGTCCTGCAGCCCCCCCCTGTGCCTCTGACCCATGACTGGAGGATGAGGCGCCTGTGGGGAAGGAAGTATGCCTTGCCCTCTCCTGCCCTGCCTCTGAGCCCCCTGGGCTGGCTTCTCCTGCAGCTGGCTTCTCCTGCAGCTGGCTTCTCCTGCAGGCCCTCTCCCTGAGCCCAAGCAAGCCTGGGGCAGGCCTGTCAGGGATGGAGGAGCTGCTGGTCTGTCTTGTGGCAAACCCATGAGCCAACGAGTGATCAGGGCAGGTTCTACTAAACCTAAGATGGGTTCAGGAACAGGGCAAGCATGGATGAGTCCTCCCAAATCATTACAATGCTCCATCTGGTCCCACCTGCTTTCTGGCTTTGCCTGTTCTCCTACTCCTGGTTGAGGAGGAGAGGTGACCAGGGTGTTCCACGAGGCCACCTCCAGTCACGAGGATTCCCTGGGGACAGGGAAACAGCAGGACAACCTTCCCCTCTCATCCCTGCACTTGCCAGATCACAGCAACATCTTCTCCTGGCAGAGCCTTGGGCAACCCTGGGTTTCTCCATCTCCTCACCCACCCTTGCCACTGAGGTGTCACTCTCTTGTCTTGGGTGGCTTGGCAGTGGGCAGGGGGTGATGCCAGCACCCACCTGCTTTCCATCTTGGCAGGCTGGGACTGCAGCAGAGTCAGCCAAGCCCAGCCCTGGGAGCCAAGGGCCTTTATCAGTGCATCCTGCTTGACCTTTACAGTCATAATTCCTGCATTTTACCTCACGTGCTGCCCTGTGCTTTCTGAGGCTCCACCTGCTGTGGGCAGCGATGCCTCCAGCAGCGGTACAGCCATGACTGCCCACCTCCAGCAGAGCTCATTTTCCAGCTCTGGGACTGCACCAGGCAGGCCACTGATGCCCGTGAAGATCTTGCAGGTCCTGCACCTCTGTCTGGCAGAGCTGGACCCCGGCAGTGAGCAAGAGTGCTTGGCACAGCTCAGCATCTCCCAGCTGTGCCCTGTCCCCTCTGGGTGACACATGCTGGTGGCATCACTACCACTGGCATCCTTCCACCTTGCCATCGTGGGCACAGGTCTCCTACTGCCAGGTGACCTGAGCACCAGCCAGCTGGGAGATGCTGCCCCAGCTAGGCTCTGACTCCCTGAGCAGGAGACACCCTTCTCCTTGCTTCAGGACTTTTTGGGTGCTTTTCACCTGAAGCAGGTGGGGCAGAACCAGCCTAGGGCAGATCCCACTTGTGTGCTCCCCCACTGCCTGTACTGAGGGACAGGGTGCAGACCCTGGGGTCACACTGACGGATGGGGTGAAGGCCCTGGGCTCTCACTGAGGGATGGGATGCAGGCCCTGGGCTGGCACTGAGGGATGGGATGCAGGCCATGGGCTGGCACTGAGGGACGGGGTGCAGGCCCTGGGCTCACAGTGCAGGCCCTGGACTCACACTGAGGGATGGGGTGCAGGCCCTTGGCTCACCGTGCAGGCCATGGGCTGGCACTGAGGGATGGGGTGCAGACCCTGGGCTGGCACTGAGGGATGGGATGCAGGCCATGGGCTGGCACTGAGGGATGGGGTGCAGACCCTGGGCTGGCACTGAGGGATGGGGTGCAGGCCCTGGGCTCACAGTGCAGGCCCTGGGCTGGCACTGAGGGATGGGGTGCAGGCCATGGGTTGGCACTGAGGGATGGGTGCAGGCCCTTGGCTCACAGTGCAGGCCATGGGTTGGCTCTAAGGGACGGGGTGCAGGCCATGGGCTTGCACTGAACCCCAGCTCCTGCCTCTCTGCTGGCCTGGGAGGGCTCCCACCAGCAGCACGGTTCGCTGCCTTGCCGTGAGTCCTGACATTTCTCCATCGAGATAGCCTCAGGGGGAGGCATAAATTGGCTTTGCTGCAAGTGTGTGTGTGTGTGTGATGGGGGCTCCCTGCCCCCCAGCTGCAGCCCATGGAGTGCCTGAGCTGGCTGGTGGCCCTGTCTCTGGGGCTGGGACAGGGTTTGGCTGTGGTGCCTTCCAGGAGAGGCAGAGGCATTGCAGAGGGTGAGGCTGCAGGGCAGCTGAGGAGGCAGAGCCACTCCTGGGAGCTTGGGGCCGATCTGGGGGAAGGGGCCAGGGCAGGGCAAGACTGCCTGGGGATGCGCAGTGCACAGGGAAAGAGAGAACGCTCTTCCTTTAGGCAGAGGAACGAGAGAAAAGGGCAGGAGAAGAGGCAGGAAATGGGGGTGGGAAAGGGACACAGCGGAGATGGGAATCCTTGGAGAAAACACAATCTGTTGGGTGGGGGAGTATTGGGGGTCTGGGTGCTCCCACATCCTACCAGTCCCCCATGAGATGGGCTATCAGGGACCCACATTTAAACCCCAAGTGGCAAGATGGGCAGAGAGTCAGAGCTGGGGCTCCAGAGTGAGCAGTGCCAAGGGCTGCGGGATGCCCAGAGGCATCCCAGTGATGGTGCTGGCCTGCTCCCACCCTGAGGACACCCTGCACCCTGGGTCACCTCCCCAGCACGGTGCAGAGCTGCCACCTCTGCCCCCACAGCTCCATTTTCTCCATCTCCAGACAAAGTGACCGCTTATCCGCTTGGGTTTCACGCTGTGTGCTCAGCCCGGCGCTCACCCCGCGGCTGGACACCAGCAGGAAGAGGAATGCGACCAGGCAGGTTTGTGCAAACACAGGCACTGCGTGGTCCCCCTCGGTCTTTAGTCTGGTAAGCAAAATCAGCATCTAATCCAGATCAAACAGGACTTTAGCTCCTGTCAAAGGACTGATCCCCTATTCTGCCCAGGCTGTGGTATTTAAAGGGACACGGCCAGGTTAAGTGTAGCTGGAAACAAAGGGTTTGTGAAAATCGTCATAATAAAAATAACAACAACAAAGGCTGGGAAAGATTAGTGTGAAGAGAGACTATAATGAAATATAACTGCCAAAGAAAACTGTGGTTAATGGAGACATTCTAGAGCATTAGAAACCCCAGGTAGTGGAGGAGGAAAGAGATAAGTGAAACCACTCAGAAACCAGCAGCAAAACAGCCAGGCGGTTCCTGGATCAGGGCAAGATCTCCTCTCCTCTCTCCCCTCTCCTCTCCTCAATATCCCCACGCAGGAATTGGATCCAGTACTGGGTAATTCCTTTATTTGCCATCCAGGCTGTGATGGGAGCACTCCTGGGTTGCTCTGGGTGTTGGGCAGTGGTGCCAGGGGGCACAGCTGCCTCCCCAGGCTGGCCCAGCCCTGTGCCTCAGCCCCAAAAGGGATTTAGCCACCCGACTTCTCTGACCTTAATAACCAGCACTGACTTACCCAGAGTCTGGTGGCTAAATCCCGTGTGAGTCTGGAAGTGTGGGAGTCAGTGTCACAAGTAATTTATTCCATGCATCTCTCAGCCTCCTAAACTTGGGGAAGCCAGTTCTTAACACAGATCCTGGTGCTGCCACAGCCCCGCAGGTCGAGCAGATCTGCAGCACACTTCCTTTCTCCTCTTCCCTCTTTCCCTCTTGCCCAGCTGGAGAGAGCAAAGCCCTGCTCAGGCTCTTCTCCAGCCCAGGAACAGGCAAAGCCTCTGCTGCCCACAGGACCCTGGAGCATCCTTCAAGCCATGGACAAGCCATCTCCACAGTGGGGCAAATGCCCCCAAACCATTACTGGAACAGGCACAGTCCCTACAAGCCAGGCATGGCTCACACATGGCTGCTGCATGCTGGGGAGCTCAGTCCTGCTCTCTGGATGTTGTCAGTCCAACGTGGCCCTTCTGCCTCATCCCAAACCTCTGCTCTGCTGTGCTGAGGGTGGAAAACCAGAGGCAGCTCTTCAGCTGGGCTCTGTGGGGCTGGAGCTGCTGAGTGTCGAGGAGTTCTGCCCATGGAAAGGGAGGGCAGGCAGTCCTGCTCCACTGGATATTGGCAGAAACCTTTCCTGAGGTTTCTGGCCCTTTTCAGAGCCAAAGAGCTGGAGGCTGGTGGGGCCCCACTGACCACAGCCCTCAGGGTGTCCAGCCCTGGCACCCCCTCACTGCCTGGGGGTGCAGCCCCCTGTGCTCAGAGCTGGTGATTTCTCACATCCACATCCCTTACTCTGCTCTGCATCATGGCCAAACCCAGTGGCCTGGAGCTTTCCCAGGCATGACCACATGTGGGTTACTCCCTCTCCTTCAGCATCTGCTCAGACACTGCCACAACCTCTGCTGTGCCCTGGGCATGCCAAGGACAGCAGGCTGTGGCACAGGTGGGCAGGAGAGCTCTGTGGGCAAGCAAAGGGGTGCAGGCAGGCTGGGACAGGAGGGCAGGGGCTGCAGGGAGGGTTTTTCAGCTGGGCTGGCCTCATCCCTGCTGCCTGCAGCTCAGGATGACTGGGGAGTTCAAGCTGGGTTACAGCCACTGCCACAGCCTGAACATCACATTCATATTCTAGTCACAGTTTTTGGGCATCTTTGCTTTTCTTGGCAGTGTCAGAGCTCCAGGACAGCAGGGAAAAGAGGGAAATGGACCTCACTTGCCATGTCTCTGCTGCTGCAGCTGTCTCAGAGGAGTGTGCTGGTTGTCCTGAGTCATGTCTGTGCCAAGCAGAGCTGAGCTGACACCCAGCACAACCTGGGCTGCTGCATTTGCTGCCTGGGAGCCTTTTTGTTCCTCCCACAGTCAGGTCACAGCCTGTCCCATCTGGGTGAGGCAATGCTGTGGGCACAGGCAGGGGTGGACGTGCCTTTGCTGCCCAGCACAGACGGTTTTCAGCCCAGCAGCAGCTGCAGGAAGCTGGGGACCTGCCCTGGGGGGTTCCCTCTGCAGCCCTCCTGAAGGGCAGGCACAGGGCTGGCACAGTGCCCAGTGCCCAGGTGCCACCCAAGGCTGGTGGGGCAGTTTGGGAACACAGCTCAGAAAGCATAGCCACGGTGGGACACGAGCACTCTTGAGTCTGTCAGCCTTGTCCTGCTCCTTCTTCTGGGTCCTGTGGATTTCCTTGGCCCCAGTGGCATTGCTTGCTTTCCCTGGGTGTCCCCTGCCTCCTTCTCCAGCTGCTTCTGGAGCTCTGCTGGGAAATGAAACCCTTCTGATGGTGTGAGACCTGGAGGAAGCTGCTCTGTCGGCAGCATCCGTGGCATCATCACCTCTGTTTGCCCCCAGGTGGGATCCAGGAGGCTGTACCAGCACGGGTGAGGTGTGAGGCAGGTGAGTTCACACCAGAGCTGGAGCTGTCCTGCAGGTGCAGCTTTCAAACTTGGCAGAGAGAGATTAGGGGAAAAAAAAAAAGCCAGAAAAAAGAGAAAACACAAACATTCCACCTCCATCTTGCAAAGTCCTTGAGTCACATCAGACCCTGGCTGTGCCCTTTCCCTGGGCACCAGCTGCTGGCACAGTGATGCTCCACCACATCCATCCTCCTGCTCCCTGGAATATCTCAGTTTTCCAGAGGCTGAGCAAATTCTGTGGCATTTCCAGGCTGCAAGATACTCTGTAAACAGCCATTCCCAGAGGCTGGTAATTCCCCCAAATGCATGTGCAGCTCCTTGGGAAATGGAGCAAGGTCCAGCACAGCCATCTCATTCCTGATTCCAGGCAAGGCTGTGGGAAAGCTTCATGGTCCTGCTTGGTGGGCAAAGCTCTCTTCTCAGAAATGAGTTTTTGCTTAAATTTTGGAGAGGAAAATGTAGTCTGAGTCAGCCACAAAGCATGGAAAATTTCAAGCAGGCACTTGATGTGTGGCAAAAAGTATCCTTGGGCTGGGAGCATGAGTGGGGCTGTATTGTTTGGGCTGTTAAATCAAATACCCAAGGGAAAGAAATAACTTTGGGTCAACCCAAAATGAACTGTTCTAGATGCTCTTTCTGAAACAAGAAAGTGTTGCTTTGAACGGCAGGAAGCTCTTGGTTTTGTCCACTACTGATATAAATTACTTTACTAGATGGCAAGTGAAAAGTCACAAAGTTCCTCTAATACCAGAGAAATCAAAAATAAACATTGCTCTTCCCAAGGTAAGAGATGCTCCTTGTCCTTTCAGATGGAGCCCAAATTCCCAAATCATGGAATCATAGAATCATGGAATATCCTGACCTGGAAGGAATCCATGGCAGTCATTGTGTCCAACTCCTGGCCCTGCACAGGATATGCCAACAATCCCAACGTTTGTCTGAGAGCACTGACCAAGAACATCTTGAACTCTGTCACAGCCTTGTGGTCGTGACCATTTCCTTGAGAAACCTGTTCAGTGCCTGAGCACCCTTTGGAACAAGAATCTTTTCCAAATATCCAACCTAACTCTCTTCTGACACAGCCCCAGCCATTCCCCCAGGTCCTTCTGCTGGTCACCAGAGAGAATTAATTAGAGCCCCTCTGCAACCAGAGATTTTGGTGATGAGCTGTTAGTGTGAACAACTCCAGCCTGCTTGGGAAGTTGTGGATGGATCCATGTGGGGATCTGCCCTTCCTACATCAACACCCAGAGGATGCAGAGTGCTGAGCAGCCTTCATGGTGTGTGCTGCTACCGTCCTGCTGGGCTCTGCAGGGTGTGATGGCTGGCATGGCCACGGTCCTCTGACCAGGCTGGCAGCTCTCTCTCCTGGCACTGCCCACAGAGCCAGCTCTGGAGCTGGGAAGTGCAGGATGGGGTGGATGGGATGTGCAGCACTGGCTGTGGCTCTGGCTGAGGCAGGGAAGGATGTAAGACCCTCACTTGGAGGATGTCAGGGTATTCAGTTCATGATCTTCCTGCTTGTGCTACCTGGAATGTGTCCCTCCTCCATGACAAAGGCTGCAGCAGAGACACCTCATGCCTCTACACGCCCTGTGCTTCTGCCCCTTGCCGAGACAGCCTGCAGGAAGGCAAGGAGCTGGAGCAAGTCACCCCTTCAGGAGGCCACAAACACCCCCCTCCTCCTGGAGCAGGCTTTCCTGCCCAAATTCTGTGCCTGTTTTGAGAGGCTGTGGTTTTGGGCTCCCATGGAACTCTCACCCAAGCAGGATCTGGTTGACTGAGGAGAAAATTCTGCCTTCCACCTCCATGTCCTCCTGGCTCAGCCTCACAGCTTGCCAGTGGGGTTTGGCCAGGGAGACACATTAGTCCTTTTTGATGCCTCCTCTCACCTTTCCTTCAGCAAGGCTGAAGCACCAGAGCCTCTTGGGGTGTCCTCAGGTTGGGACAGCCTCACCCCATCCGCTGCTTGGGGGAGCTCCTGTAGCTGCCCTGCTTTGTGCCCTGCTTCCTCGGCACCGGTTATGCAAGAGGCTTTGGAAGCAAGACAAAATTACAGCGGGAAGAAATCATCGCCGGGCTCTGGTGGGAAAAGATATTATCCTGCGTTGCCAGCGAGACTGGCCGTCGGCAGGTAGGGCCCGGAGGAGCGCTGCGTGGCAGGATGATCGCTGATAAGATGCCGGGTCCTGCTCCGATGGCCTCGGGAGAAGGAAGCGCTGTGCTGTGAAGCTATGGAAACGGGCAGCCTGGGTGCGGAGCGCTAATTGGGCCACTCGCATCACCGCAGGTACGCGGCTCTTTGTGTGCACCGCGCCGGAAAGAGCGCGGCTGCGGGAAAAAACGGCCATGGAAAAAAAAAAAAAAAAAGAAAAAAGAAAAAAAAAAAAAAAAAGAAAAGTTATTCCATTGGAAGCGCCGGCTCTGGCGGCAGCTGCCCCCGGCCGTGCCCCCCTCCCCGGCCCCCCGCTCTGCCTTTGAGTCACCTCGGCGGCGTGACGGCTGCATCCGCCCCGCGCGAAGGTCACGCTTAAAAGCATTGGACATGGCTGGGCGCGGAGGTGGGAGAGGCGCTGCGCGAGTCGCATCGCGTTTGAAGGAGTTGCGGCCAGGGCAAACCTCCCCAACGTGCCCTTCGAGGAAGGGGCTCCCACCGCCTTTCATTATTTGCCAAGAAACGTAAGCCCAGAGGTCCGTGAAATTGTCAGGATGTGTGAAATCAGGCACCGCCGGGCAGCTCTCCTGCACGACCATTTTAAATATTTAACACGTTGATTATACAACATTTGTATTGAAACGCTGGTGTGGGCCCAGACCCGGGGTTTGGGGAGGGGCTGGGGTAAGGGGGGGGAGGATTTGGGATTTGGCCACCCTGCCCTGGGCTCCTGGCAGCCGCCGCAGCGCCGGCGGGAGGGAGGGAGGGAGGGAGGGAGGGAGGGGGCGGCGGGGACTGTGCGGGAGGCACTCAGGCGGCGAGGCGCTCCTGCTCGGGAGCCTCCGAGTGACAAACGCGCTCAGGAGCAGGAATTCATTCCTGTAAATATGTTTGCATTATTTATTTTAAGCATTTTTATAAATCATAATAGGAGAGACATCTGCTGTTAAAACTGCAAACTGCATTCATGCCTAGGGCAAGGCGGGAAGAGGCTTTTCCCCGGGAAAGCTTGGGAAAGTTTGGGGAGCACCGCAGATTTTGGGGGGTTGGGACGGGGGGGAAAATGTGCGGGGGCGTTTTCTTGGTGGGAGTTAAATATACCCGTTCCTTCCCGGGAGTTTTATTTAAGTCCTTCCTGCCTCCTCCTCCCCTCTGGCTTTTGACACCTTTTTTATATGGGCTTTATCATGAGGATGGCATCTCCCTCTCGCCTTCCTGACGGCCAGAGAAGCTGGGAGTCAAACACCCCGCTCCTCTGCAGAGACAGGCAGGCACACGCGGGTATCGGTGCGTCTTGTTTCCCTTGAGTGCAGCGGAGACGTCCGGAGGGGAACCCAGCACCTCGCAGTGATGGCACAGCACAAAAATACAAAAAAAAAAAATCCCTCTCCCCAGCCAGGTGGCATCTGCAGGTCCCTGGAGCCGAGAGCTTCTGGAGACGGCGGTGGCTGGTTCTGGGTGAGGGGAGGAAGCTCCGGGTGACTCTGACTCACCGCTCCGCAAGATTAATTGCCGGGCGTTGCAGGAGGTTTATCACTGCCACCCGCGCTCGCCGCGGCTGCGGCTCCTGCTGCCCGGGGAGCCGGGGCGAGGAGGGGCTGCTGGCACCGGGCTGTGCCGCTGGAGCCGCCGCGGAGGGGAGGCCATGCTGGATATCTGCCCCCCGCACGCCTGGGAGCAGCCCCGGCCTCGGGTCAGATGCCCCAGGGTGCAGGGGGTGCTTTTGCTGTTTCCTGAATGGGTCACGCCGTCCTGTGCCTCAGTTTCCTGCCCCTGAGGGCAGCTCTGTTTGAGCTGGGCTCTCGCTGCCACGCTTGGCTCCTGTTTTGGAGCTGTGCTGCCTTGTGGAGAGGCCCCACCTTAGGAAACTGGTGGCAAATCCAGGGCCCATCCAGACTTCCCCTCCATCCTGACGTCCTCAGCACTGACAAGCTCAGCAACTGTGATGAACAAAATCTTTTGCATAATCAATAATTAATGTCTGGGGTTTCCAAGCAGCTAATTAATCTCCTGGTGAATCGTGAAAAAAAAATGTTTAGGGGAAATGTAGGTGTTTCCAAGGCAGGTGAGCAGAGGTTCACGCTCAGCCCAGGCCCTTCTGTTAACCCACATCCATCCCTGGAGAGCTCCTAGCTCCAAGTGATGCTGCTCATTGCCAGAGTGTGGACAATATTGATCATAAATATTTGCCTAATGAGATCATATCTGCTTTCCAGCATATGCAGTGAGTGACCTCAAAAGGCCTGGTGTCCTTTGGGTGAGCTCCCAACGAGCTTAATTGTCTATCTGAGTCTTGCAGCTCTGGAGGTGACCTGCACTGGGCTGTGTGGAGGGCTCAGGTCGGCCCCAGCAGTGCTGGGGGTTCTGGAGGCAGGGAACAGACATTGCTGGGCCACATCAGAGCCTCCAGCCCAGTGCTCCCACCCAAAAGCTGGGAAATGCAGCACATAAACAGTTCAGGTTCCAATTCAGGTTCCTTGCCTTAGGCAAAGATTTGAGAGGATTACTCTGGTCACTGGTTACAGATTCAGGGAATATCACAGGCTTCACCCACCCCATTCCCCAGTAAATTCTGACTTGGGAAACCTCTGCTGGGTTCTCTAGAAGCTTCAGCAGAAGTTGTTCTCCAGCATGGCAGCCCTGGGCAAAGGCTTTGACCCAATTTCAGGCAACCTGAAGGGTTGAAAAGTCCTCACAGCAGCGATTTCTCTCTGTGACTTTCAGGGAGCTGCGTGGTCCTCCCCTGCTGGAGACCTGTGAGCTGTGGTAGATCAGTCCCAAGGCAGATCTGCAGCCACAGCTCCTCGCTGGTGACCAGGGACAGAGCTTTGCAGCCACAGCTCCACCAGGGACAGAGCTTTGCAGCCTCCCATCAGGCCCCTGACAAATGTGCCTGGGCACTGGTCAGGCCCAGGCTTGCTGCAGTCCATTTCTGTGTGAGCAGGCCATGAATTTGTTCTCCCCAGCTCTGGCTCTTCAGCTGGTCCCAGAATAGCCAAGTCAGTGACTCGTGGCTCATTTTGAACGGTTGCCAAGCAGCTGCAGCTGTCCTTGACTTTATCTCTGCTCCAGTGTGGCTTTGCCCAGCCCCACAAGTTCACACTAGGAGACTCCACTCCCCCTTCCCAGAATAGAAGACATCCAGGGCCCAGTGTCAGCAAGTTTAGCAGCTGTGGGAAGTGTTATCCTTTGAGCAATCAGTAATTAGCCTGGTTGAAAGGCCAGAGTCCTTGTGGCTAATGAGTAGCTCGAGATGAGACCTACAATCTCCTGACCCTCTTTAAGTCTCCTGGTGGCTTCCAAAGCCTTCCTGGATTGCTCTCACCTTTATGCCAGCTCCAGTGGCCTTCTGTCATGGGAGCTGGTCCTCTCCAGCACACCCAAAGCTCATGGTCACCCTTGCCTGGTCACCTCTGGCTATGTCCTGTTCCTCCCCACTCCACCTGCCCTCCACACTGCCCTTAACCTCCTGTTTCCATCACATCTTCTACATCCCTGCTCTCCTCCAGTCTCCAGCCTACCTGTGCACAGCTGCCACATCTGGAACTGCTGTCTCTGTGAGCAGGGCTGGCCTTGGTCAGTGCTGCTTGAGGAGACATTGCAGGAACACTGCTGCAGGCAGGGGGAAGATGGTTGATTATGGTTGTTGGTGGTGATTCCAGATCTGCCCCTGATGATGAGCATGGTTGTTGGTGGTGATTCCAGATCTGCCCCTGATGGATGGAGCAGGGCTGATGGTGGTGATTCCAGATCTGCTCCTGATGGATGCAGCAGGGCTGATAGGTGGTGATTCCAGATCTGCTCCTGATGATGGAGCAGGGCTGATGGTGGTGATTCCAGATCTGCTCCTGATGGATGCAGCAGGGTTGATGGTGGTGATTCCAGATCTGCTCCTGATGGATGATCAGGGTTGATGGTGGTGATTCCAGATCTGCTCCTGATGGATGGAGCAGGGCTGATGGTGGTGATTCCAGATCTGCTCCTGATGATGGAGCAGGGCTGATGGTGGTGATTCCAGATCTGCTCCTGATGGATGCAGCAGGGTTGATGGTGGTCATTCCAGATCTGCTCCTGATGGATGATTATGGTTGTTGGTGGTGATTCCAGATCTGCTCCTGATGGATGGAGCTACCTCCTGTGCCTCCAGTCCCTCTTCATCTTGCTGTCAACCTGGAAAAAGATGTAGCTCACCTCCTGCAGAGCTCACCTTGACCATGGCAACATTGATTTTTGGGTTTGGCTCGTGCTGAGGGTCTGTGTAATCAGCACAGGGCAGAAGCTTCAGCCAGGAGAAGAGGCTGATCAGGCAGCAATTGCTGCTCTGTTCAGATACTTTGTGCATTCAGGCCCTGGTTCCTTAGGAGCAGCATGGAAAATGAAGGCACTCTGGGATTAATGGACTTGCTTGAGACCTCTGGAGCCTCCTTTTCCCTTGTTTTACCTGTTAAGTATCTCTGCTTCCCTGCCTTGCAGGCAGCAGCTTCTTTTCCTTCAGAGGTGTTCCAGGCTGGGAATATTCACAGCCCTGTGTTATCTGGTGTCAGCAAAGAGATGGGAACATCTTGGGCTGAAGTCAGTTGATTTATTGTTCCTGATTCTTAGAGCAGCCCAGAGTATGATGGGATGGGATCTCCTCATTTAATGTCACATTTAGTGGGATTGGAGTGAAGAAGGTCACAAGAGTTTGAGGTAGTTCTCTTTCTTTTTTTGTAATCTTATTTTTCTTTTTATTTTTTCTTTTCTTTGTTTGTTTATTTTTAATTTTTAAATTTCTTTCTGCAGGTAGTTCCTCCCCTTTCCAGGCTGATGAGAACTGCAGTGGGAGATTTATCCTTGATCTCAAATCCTTGAGATTTATCCCTCTCCCTTGAGAAGGGAAGGATTCAGAGGGACTTAAAGCAGCCATGCAGTACCTGTAGGAAGGTGTTGGAGAGGACATCCAGACTCTTCAGAGTGGTGTGTGCTGAGAGGAAGAGAGAAAACAGGTATGAGGTGAGTTAAGAGAAGCTCAGGCTGGTGATAAAGACACTTTTTTTCCATGAAGGCAGCCAAGCATCAGCAGCTTGCCCAGGAAAGCTGCACTGTCTCCATCCTCTGAGGTTTTCAAGCCCTGCTGGACAAGGAGATCTTGCTTGGAGCAGAAAGTTGAACTAGAGATCTCCTGAGGTCCCCTGTGACCTGGGAAATTCTGCCACTTTATGTTGAGATCGACATTCCAGGACTGCTCCACCCCCTCACACAATGAACTCCAAAGCAGTTTTGGGGCTCCTGAAGATTGGAAGAAGGAGGCTGTGCCATGTCTAAGGCCATGGATCACCATGCACTGGCTTCATCATCAATAATTAATGTCTGGGGTTTCCAAGCAGCTAATTCATCTCCTGGTGAATTGTGAAAAAAATCTTTAGGAGAAATGTAGGTGTTTTCAAGCCAGGTGAGCATAGAAGCACTGGCTTCACAGAATCATAAAATAAAATAAAATCCTGCAATGGTTGGGGTTGGAAGGGACCTAAAGCTCTTCTCATTCCACCCCCTGCCATGGGCAGGGACATCCTCCACTAGAGCAGCTGCTCAGAGCTCCCCCTGTCCTGCACGGGGTTTGATAGAGCCCATACCCCATCCATGGCACCTCCTGGCCACGGGTCCCAGCCCAGCATGGTCTCAGGTATCAGAGTGAAGCAGGAGGAGAATCCCAAGGCCTGGAGCTGCCCAGCTGTACCTGAGCCAAAGGGATCCAGTGGGATGCCCAGAGCTGCCATCCCTGCTGTGCTGCAGGCCAGTCTGGAGCACCCAGGGGACCACAGGGAGGCTGTGCTGCTTGAGACAGTGCCCTAAGCTCAGAGTGGTAAAAAACCTGCAGAGCACAGTGCTGGTGTGCAGCACAGCCACCGTCCCTCACTCCCTCCCTCCGTGTTTTCTGTGACCTCTTTGCGAGGCAGCTTTTGGCACTGAGGTTCACATCCTCTCCAGATCTGCTGGCTGTGGCAAAACAAAACTGGCTCTGCACAGGCTGCCCAGCTCCATACACACCTCCCTGCACAGGAGACAGGCAGGGCTAAAATTGCTGTGTGCTGCTCGTTCCTGTCAGCAAGG
The DNA here is from genome assembly GCF_012460135.2 of Molothrus ater. Lineage (NCBI taxonomy): Eukaryota > Metazoa > Chordata > Aves > Passeriformes > Icteridae > Molothrus > Molothrus ater. Next base: position 3,378,167 of record NC_050492.2, on the reverse strand, counting down.
CAAACCTCACCTGGGGGATGCTCCAATCCTTCTGCTCCTGCAGCTCCCCCTTCCAGCTCAGCTCCCCCTTCCAGCTCAGCTCCCCTTGGGGATGTGCTCTGCTCTGAGTGGGGAGTGCCAGCTCTTTAGCAACTTGACGTCCAGAAAAACCTGCAGTCACCAAACTAAATATAGCCCAGGAGAGGCCATGAATATGGTGACGCAGTCTGGAAGTGGTTCCTGGCTGTTCTCCAGCAGCTGGGAACAAGGCATGTGGCTTTGGCTTCTTAGGGGCAGGGGAGCTGGGGGCCAGCACGGTGGGCTCCAGGGGGGCTCCATCCTCCTGTGGCCCCGAGCACAGGCTGGAGGGTGAGGCAGCAGGAATGGTGCCACTTGTGGTGGTTGGGGCTGGGAAGGAGTTTCAGTGGGACAGAGACCTGCTCCAGGATTCACTCAGCTGGAACTCCCCGGAAGATGGGACTTGGAGAAGTCCTGATGTGGAGACTTGTGACATTTCCCACTGAGATTCAGGATCTCCTTCAGCCCTTAAACAACAGTGCTGGCAGTCCTGTGAGAGTCACAGACAAGGCTGTGCTCTCATCCCCTCGTTTCAGGAATGGTGTGGCCAGCAGGAGCAGGGAGGGCATCCTTCCCCTGCACTGGGCACTGCTGAGGGCACACCCTGAGTGCTGTGCCCAGCTCTGGCCCCTCAGCTTGGGAAGCACCTTGGGATGCTCAAGGACAACGAGGCTGGAGAGGGGCTGGGAACACAAACCCTGTGAGGAACCCCTGAGGGAGCTGGGGGTGCTCAGCCTGGAGAAAAGGAGACTCAGGGCTGCCCCCATCACTCTCACAGCTCCTGAAAGGTGCCTGTGCTCAGCTGGGGCTGGGCTCTTTCTCCAGCAGCACTGACAGAACCAGAGCACACAGCCTCAAGCTGCACCAAGGGAAATTCAGGTTGGATAGCAGGAAAAAGTTTTCCACAGAAAGGATGATAAAGTTCTGGAATGGCTGCCCAGGGAGGTGGTGGAGTCCCCATCCCTGGGTGTGTTTAACAAAGCCTGGATGTGGCACTGGGTGCCAGGGTTGAGTTGAGGTGTTGGGGCTGGGTTGGACTCGATGATCTTGAAGGTCTCTTCCAACCCAGGGATTCTGAGATTGTGTGATTCCCCCAGCCTGAGGACTGCAGGGTCTCCTGGGCTGCAAGACCTCATCAGAAGAGATGCACAAACCATCACCACCCCTCATGGCTCCATCAGGGCCAAACCAAGAGGAGCAGAACACAGCAAGGAGCCAGGAAACCTCAGCCCCCCACCCTACACACTGCAGGGAAGGCAGCTGGCAAAGTGCAGGAGAGCTCAGGCTGGACACCACGCTCAGCCAGGGTCTCCCTCCTGCACAGGGAGGTAAAGCTGGCTCTGGCTGGGAGCTGGCATGGGGTCGCTGGGGACTGACACCTCTCTGGGTGCCAAACTTGTGCTGAAACACGGTGAGGGTCAGGCTTGGCCACCTCTGCCTCACTGGCAGCTGCTGAGAGCACCCCAGGCCAGTCCAGGGCACTGTGTGCTCTTCCTCTTATCCCTGGGCAATAAGAGCTCTCCAAAGAGGAAACAAGGGGCAGGAAGGGACATCTCCAATCTGGCCCCCAAACCTCAGAACCTCCCTGCTGTAGGGACTGGGCCCCATGCGGGGTGGGATCTCTGTGCCTGTAGCTCTGGAATGGCTCTTCCTCCTCGCTCAGCCAGGTGTCCCTGCCCCCCTGAGCCCTCCCAGGGCTGGTCATGGCATGGGACAGGGTGCTCTGCTGGCCAGTGGAACTGCAGGGCTCTAGCCAGGACATGCTGTGGCCCTGCTCAAGACCCAGAGCCACACTCAGTGCCTGGCTGCTGAGTGGGAACCTCAGGAGCCACTTCCAGGAGGAACTGTAGGTCAGACTGCCAGGATTCTGCCCATGCAGCCTTTTGGGGTGTGCCTGAGGGTGCTCACCCTGGTCAGACCCTCAGTGTGCACTGCAAAGAGGGAAATCTGCCCTTGAGCCTTGCTGCAACAGGTCCTGATGGAGGGGATCCTGCAGAGAGCCAGGTCCTGTGCTAGGGAAAGGCAGGAGAGTGGCAGGGCCAGCCCTCACATCCAGAGTGTGCTGGAGGCTGCAGGCATCACCCCACCCTGTCTGGGGGTGCAGCCTTGTCTGCAGTTGCTTTCCTTGGACAATCTTTGCCATGATACAGCTTGATTTTAACTCTGGAACCTACTGATGGGAACCAGAATCAGCTTCTGGTCTGCCCCACTATTTCTCTGAATTATTCTCATGCCCAGAAATCCCAGGCAAGGCTGGAGAGGACGGAAGGAAACATGTGCCTGGTGGTTCATGGTGTGGACAGCCCTGGCAAGCAAGGCATGAGGCTGGGTTTAATGCACCCCACAGAGCTTGCCACATCCCATTCCCTGACTGCAGGAACAGCCACGGTTCTCCTCACTGATGTTGGGATGTTTATGGTCAATATTTTGGGCAAAAGCATGGGACACCTGCAGGCTGTGGTGACAGAACTGCTCACCCTGTCCCAAACTTTGTCCCTGCTCTGCTGGATTCGGGTTTACCCCTTCCCTGCCCGTGCTGAGATGTAGAGCCAGCCTCCTGTATATCCAAATATTAATCTGTAGGTTTGAGAGAGATGAAGGAGCAGAGAGAGCCACAGCGGGAGCGCGCGGAAGCAGACGGCGCTGCTGCGTGCAAACCCAGCCCCAACTGCTCCATATCATAGCATCCAGCATATGTCTAGAGACAGGCCAGCAAATTCAGACCTGGAAATGTGTATAATTGCCAGGCAGGACTTGGAGATTGAAAGAGCTTCAAAGAAAACACAATTCCTATGTGTTGAGAGCAGCGTGGTGGCTCTCCAGGAGCTCAGTTTGGTGGGACAGACCCTCCCCTTGCACGTTACTTTAGTCCTGGCAGAGCCTGAAGGTCAAACCTGGCTCACTCACTTGCACCACTTCAGTGTTTGCTGGTTTGGCTCAAAATCAGAGCTTGCTGGTCTTAGCACACTACACAGGATCAGAGAATCATGAATATCCTGAGCTGGGTGGGACCCATAAGGACTATTGAGTCCATCTCCTGGCCCTGCACAGGACAGCCCATGAATCACACCATGATTCCCATGTATTTCCATCTATTTTTCCATATGCTCTTTTTGCCTTTTCCTACTCTCTCTGCAGCTTAGTTTTCCCAATCCTTGCCCAGAAACTGCCCTGGAACAGTGGAAAATGCTGTTGCCATCAGATTTTGGTCAATGGCACGTGGCCTGGAGCTTAAAGGGAGTCCCCCCAGCCACAGTGACAGATTCCCTGGAGGGCCAGCACTCTGTTCCCCTGGTTCCAGCACAGGTCCTCAGGCAGCAATGCCACCACCCTCTGCTGTCACACGCCCTTGTCCCCATGGTGGGCACCACCTTGAGGGCGGCCAAGCCTGCCAGCAGCTTGGGGGTGGCATTTGGTGGCCTGAGTGGCTTGTGTGGGCAGCAGAAGTGCCCTGAGCTGTGCTGTGAGCTGCCCAGGGGGTGCCAGGCTGGGTGCTGTCCCTCTGGTAACACAGGCACCCTCTCAGGGCTCCTGCCGGCTCCGGCCTTGCAGCAGCAGCAGCAGCAGAGCCGTGCCCGGCCATGCCCCAGCCTGGGAGGGTCAGTCCCAGCGGGAGTGGGAAACCTCATCCCAGCTTCCCTCTGCACCTCCCACCCCCTTTTCTCTGTGGGATCTCCTGTCACAACCCACCCCAAGCCCTCCTGGCAGTCGCACCAGCCACAGCCCTGCAGCATCACCTTCCCAGCCCCAGCCTCCCCTCCCTCACTGCCAGCACAGCAGGAGCCTCGGGGCTCTCCCTTGCTCTCCTTCTCTTCCAGGAGCCAGGTGAAACCCAGGAGTTTTTAGGATCTGTGTTGGCAGAACGCAGCGAGCAGATGGTGCCCTAAAATCCCCGCGCCCCGAAGAGCGAGCTAGTGATCATTTGTGAAGCTCTTGAGATCTATTTTTTCCCCCAGACCCTGCTGAGCCTGGCGAGGGCTGTAATTGCAGCCCGGGCTGGCTGGAGAGGGCAATACCCGGATGGGCTCCTCGCCTTTCAGGCTGTAATTGGGCCCTGGCGATACAAAGCACAAAGCTCCTTTCCTTCCTGTTTGCCGGGCTCCCTCCGTGAAACCTTCCCCTGCCTGAGCTGGAAAATATGTAAATACCAGGGCACGGGAGAATTGCTCCCTCGTGCCTGCGTCACGTCTGAAATCCCCATTAAAAATATATGTTCCAAAAAGAGCACCTCTGCACCGAGCACAAACTCTGCTGGCAGCGGGGGCTGCTTGGAGGGAGCGGATCAAAGGCAGAGGGGACGGCGCTGTCCCAGCTAAATGAGCCCAGGGCTGGGGGATTGGAGGCTCCTCGGGATCAATAGGACGATCTGGAAATGCCTGGCAGTCACGCAGGAGGCTGGGATTCAGCAGCGGGGTCTGCAGAGCTGCGCTGCGGCTGTGCCAAGCCTGGGGAGGGATGCAGGGAGCCGGGGAAGGGGGATGAGAGGAGGGGGGAAAGGGGCTGCCAGGCCACGGGCTCCTGCAGCAGGAAGCAGGTTTAATGAAGAGCCTTGAGGACATCCATCTCCCCCAGCAGCCGCGGGATGGGGCTCTGGTGGCATCACCTCCCTGCCCCTGTCTGTAAGGTCCTGTCCCAGTTTGGGTGTGCTGTGACCGGTGGGGAGAGCAGGGAGTCCACACACGTCCTCCTGGCTCCTCCTCTGCCTCATGGCCTTGGGGCCTGGGAAGATAATTACACATAAATTTATGTTGCAAAGTGTCCCCTTCAGCGAGGCAGGGAACAATAATTTGTGTCCCAGAGACCCCATGTGATGAAGGAGCTTTTCTGGGCACTCTGACAGGGCTTGGAGGGTCTGGGAGGTGAGGGCTGGTGATGCCTCCAGTCCTGGTCTCCTCCAGGAACACCCTTGGGGACGTGCCTGGGGCTGGGGGAGCCACAGGGCTCTCAGGCTGGGCACTGGGATCTCTCACAGCTCCAGCCGGTGAGAAAGGGCAACCCACAGAGACATTTTCTTCTTCTTCAAAGGAATTCAGTGTTTGGCTGGAGCGTTCAAAGGAGATTTAAAAAGAGAAGATAAAAAAGAAAGTTAAAAGCTACGCAGTGAGGGGTGGAAGCGAGAACGTGGGGAGAGATCAGGGGCAACGCCGGCAGCAAAGCAATGGCAGGACACCGAGAGAGGATGAGGAGAGCCTTCATCCCGCCCAGCCAGGCCACTGATTCCCATCCTCCAGCATCTGCATCTGTTGTGGCCATCTGCAAGCTGGGTCTCGGCGTTTCCAGAGCCCCGGAGAGCCCTGGCAGTGCGGGAGGAGCGGGGCTGGGGCAGCGTGGCTGGGTGGCCCTGCTGGATCAGGGAGCCTGGGGCAGGGAACCGGCAGCCTGGGAAGGGTGGGATGGAGCAGGGATGCAGAGCAAGACACCGGGAGGGAAAATGTTAATCAACTGCAGTGCCTCCCTGAAAGGAGCCAAATGTAAATGAGATAATTAAGCTATTATTTAAAGCCGGGAGACGGTGGGGACAGGCCCGGGGTGGCCGGACTGCATTTTAATCAGCTGCTTGGCTGGGGCTGGGGAGCCCGTGCTGGTGGTGCCCCTGCCTCTGCATCTCTGCCTCTGATTCCCTGCTTCTGCATCCCTGCCTTGGCTGCCAGGCTCCCGGGTTATGGAACAGCCCCTCTGTGAGCCACTGTCAACCCCTGTCCCCACTGCCCAGCCACTGCCATCCCCTGTCCCCAGGTGTGCTGCCAGGTCAGGGGACAAGGGGTTCAAGTGTGGGGGTATCCACACCTGTGTTACCACCTTTCTGTGGGGTTTGTTTAGGCTGCAGGAGCCTTCCCAGTGCCTCAGTTTACCCGCTCTCGCTGTTTTAGATATTAGAAGTTTGTAATGAGAATAAGCAGTGCTGGTGAGGATAAATCCACCCAAGGAAAAGCAGAATTTAAACGCTCCAGTGGTTCTGGCCAGAGTGGTTTTTGGGAGCCTTTTTTAACTGTCTTGTTACCAGGTGACCAGAAGAAATCTAATGATTCCCCTGTGGCTCAGTTTCCCCACCTCTGGAGGCAGCACTGAGGTTCAGAGATGCTCTCAGCACAGTGGGGAGCTCCAAGGTCACTTGTGAACGGCCGTGAGCCAGCAAATGGGGCAGAACAGAATTTTCTTCCTGCATTTCTTTGTTTTGGTCAGGGATGGAGAAGAAAACCATGTCCAAAGCCATCCACAACAAAGGGATGTGAAGTTTGTTCCATGCCATTGGGACCATCCTTGCTGGTGGTTGGAAGACCCGACTCCTGGAAGCAGAGACTTTTGAGCAGCAGGGAGAAAACAGGTGGTTTTTCACTCCTTTTCCCATATATCAACTGGGATCTAGGTGAAACACAGTTAGTAGGGGCCAGGTTCAAAGGAAACCCGAGGAGATGTCTGCTCCATGGAGCATCCTTAAGGAGAGCTCCAGGCTGCAGGGGGAGTGGGTGCTCCCACTTCCTACAGGAGGTGTGAGAGTTCAAAGACACAAGGAAAAAACCCATGGAGAGCTCTAAAGGAGAAAGGCAGCACCTCTCTAGCTCAGAAAACTCTGCTCCATGAATGTCTGGAGATCAGGGGAGCAGGCAAATGTTACACATGCCAACCACATTTGTAATCACTTCCCCAGGCACCTGGCACCGATGGAAAAGGGGGACCAGGTTGGATGGGTGCCTCCTGCATCTCTACAACACAGCCCTTGTCTTTCAAGAGGCTTTCTTACTGTATGGTTAAATGGTAAATTAAAAACCTGATCCAGAGTGGCTTTCAAGTGCCTTGCTCTTATTTAGGTACCTCATTCCTGCCATTTCCATTCCTTCACAGAGCCAGGCCCTTAAATCCTGAAGACACTTCAGAAAACTCTATCCAGCACCCCATCTTAGCAGAGATTATTCCAGCTAGTCCATGGATCTCTGAGCATCCTGCCAGTGATGGCAGCTGACCCCTATTGATGTGGGGGCTGGTCCTGTGCCATGTTCCCCCCAGGGCTGCCAGTGGTGGTGGCAGGACTCTGTGGAAGGGGTTGGTTTTCCCAAAGCACAGTGACCCACCTGAGCATGAACCCCATCTCCCACTGCTTTATTTGCCCAAAGCAGCAGGGTTTTTTCCCTTCTCTCCACCCAGGCAGCCAGGCTGCAGCTGCCTCCCCTCTCCTGGGCCTGGGCAGGGACTTCAGGTGCAGTAGGACCATAAATTCCTGGCACCAGCAGCACTGCAGTGGTGCTGCAGTTTTATCCGTACAGTCAGCATGTGCACAGGCAGGTATGGCCTTTGCCAGCTGGGGAATGGGTTTGCACCCTTGTCTCTCCATTTCCCTCCCCCAGCTCCCAGGTGAGGTGAGATCAGCTCTGCCAGAAGGGAGTGTGACCACAGAGTGTGTCCAGGCCTCTGATGATCACCGAGTGTCTCCAGGGCTCAATCTCACTGGCCCTGGGCAAGATCACTCAGGTTGGGCTTGGCAGCTGTGCTGGAAGTGCTTTATAGCTCCAAAATAATTTGAGGAATGAAGAAAGCAATTTCCCTGTGATTTATCCAACCAATCCCAGGGTGATGAGGAGGAGTTTGGGGTCGCATGTGCAATGCCTCGGTCTGAACTGGCCGCTGGATGGTGTGAAAAGAGAACACAGGAGGTAAAATGTGTGGCTCTTGGGGGTTTGTTTGCCATAGGAAACAATTTGCATTTCTGTTTCCTTCTGCCTGCTATTCACAGGCAAGACAAAATTAGCCAAACCACCTCTCTCTGAGCTCTGAGATTTACTGCCCTGTGACTCAACTTCCCCAACTGTGATCTAGGGAGAAAAATCCTTGCTTTCCAGTCAGCAGGGTGTGAAGCTTTGTGCACCTCCTCCTTCAGGCAAGCTCTGTCCAGAGCACCCAGATGGGAAGAAACTCTGCACCTGTGTGTCTTTAATCCCAATTCCAGGACTGGTGAGTATGTCACAGGACCATGCAGTTGCAGGTGCTGGGGACAAGAGGAGATGCTGATGGCACAGCCCCTCTGGAGAGCACACACACAGCCTGGTGCCTTCATTCCTTGGGGCCAGCAGGGGTCCACACAGTGAATTCATGGATTCATTAAGGTTGGAAAAGCCCTCTAGGATCATCAGGTCCAGCCATTCACCCAGCAGTGTCAAGGCCACCACCAAGCCACGTCCCCAGGTTCTGCATCTGTGCATTTTTGGAACACTTTCAGGGATGGTGACTCCACCATTTCCCAGGTCAGCCTGTTCCACTGCCTGACCCTTTCAGTGGATCCCAGGGTACAATGGCATGCTGAAGGACATGTTAAAGATCTCAGGGCAAGCTTGGCAGTGGCTTTGTCTCTCTGGCTGTGCAGGAGCATCCCAGAGTGGGCAACCTTCATTTCTAGAGGTCCCCGTGCAGATATCTTGGGGTGGCAGAGGTGATTCCTCACCTCATTGTGCCTGTATTGAGCAGAGGAGTGAGGTGACCTCTCCTGAAGCTCAACACCATCCTGGAGAGCTTTTTCACATCATCTCCTCCGGGGTGGAAGTGTGGCTGTGAGGTGGCCAGGGCTGAGTGGGACTTGGTGGCACTGCCAGGCTGGATTCAAGCTGGGAGGGGCAAAGCTTGGTGCCACAGCCTGCAATGCTGGCACAGCTTAACAGGCTCCCAGCAAAGCTACTGGCACGAATGGCCCCTGGTCTGGGCACTGTGCTGGGGGGCTGGGGGGGGCTTTCACAGCCTGCACAGTCATTCCAGGCAAATCCGTCTCAGGATGAGACAAAATTAAATAAAAAACCGACTCAGTGCCCCAAGCACGTGTGAAGTTGTTTTCTCAAGGGTTTGTCCAAACGCTGAAGTTCCCATTCTCCCAGCAGGAAGAGGAGAGAAAAAAAGCCAGGCACAAAAGCCTTGGGAGCAGTCCCTGGCTGGCGTGGGTGGGAAGGGGGCCAGGCTGGGCACTGTGTGGTGGCAGTAATTTTCCACACACGGTGGATTAGGTGAGACTCTCAGTCAGGAGTGAATTCTGGGTTTTTTTCCCTTCTTCCCCACCTCCAGAGGCCGGTGTTGGATGGGAGCCCGGGAGAGGCGAGATAAAGGTCTTCTCTATCAGACAGCTGTTGAAAGATCTCAAATGAAGAGGCAGGCATCGCTCAGGAGCCATTCAAGGCAGCAAATGTGAAGGGTAAACTGCATAACAGGTACTGTTTGTTGCCTTGAGAGGCCTTTGAAGAAACATCCTCTCCTGGCTGGGCATCTCCCCTGACCCCCATCTGCCTGGGGCTCTCCAAGGCTCGGTGAGCTGCTCCTCTAGTGGGTTGGCTCTGCAGCTGCCTCGCTGGGAGAGCATCATTTCACATCCATCAGGGGTTAGGAAAGCGGTAATCATCCACTGCAGTGAGGAAACCTCCAAATCTCCCTTCGCCCCTCCTGCAGTCCTCAGGTAGGGATGGGATAACATCCGCCGGGGTGAGGGAACCTCGGAGCCTCCCTCCATCCCTCCCGTGGTTCCCAGGGCTGGTGGCTGCCCCAGGGATGTGCAGCAGAACCCAGCTCATCGCCCAGGCTCACTGGCAGCCAGCCCTGACCCTGTCCCATGGCTCAGGCCGGACACATCCCAGGGCACGCCTGAGCTGCTCTGCCCCTCCTGCTGTGCCCGGGTCGGGCTCGGGGCACGCACCGTGCTCCTGGCCCTGCTGCTGTTGCCACGCTGCGGTGTGTCACGAATCTAATCAGATCTCACGCTCCAGGGAGCAATTCTCCTCACCACGGGACAGCAGAGCTGCCTGTGCCGGCCTCGCACGCGGCTCCGGCCCGCAGGCTGTGCCCAGCGGGGCACCCAGGGCATGGCCGGGCACGCTGGGCCTGCACGGGCTGGGCTGAGCCAGCAGGCACTGCTGGGCATCCCAGGGGTCACAGGGAGATGGCTCCCTGGAGGATTTCTTGTCTCCTTCACCTTCTCTATCCTGCCAATGGTCCATGCCATGCCATGTCATGCCATGCCATGCCATGCCATGCCATGCCATGCCATCCCATCCCATCCCATCCCATCCCATCCCATCCCATCCCATCCCATCCCATCCCATCCCATCCCATCCCTTGTTTTATCCTGTTGCATTGCATCCCATCCCCTCTGTTTCATGCCATGCCATGCCATGCCATGCCATGCCATGCCATGCCATGCCATCTCATTCCATCTCTTCCTTTCTGTTTTACTCTGCCCCATCCCAATCTGATTCCCCATTTTATCCTGTTCCATTCTGTCCCTTCTTTTGTCCTGTCTCCTTTCATGCCATGCCATGCATTCCACCCCCTTTGCTTTAGCCCTTACCATGCCACCCCATTCCCCTCTGTTTCATTCCATGCCATGCCATCTCATTCCATCTCTTCCCTTCTGTTTTATTCTGTCCCATCCTTCCCCCTCTGTTTTATCCCTCCTGATCCCATCCCAGCCAGCCCCGTTCTCTTTGTTCATTCCCAATGGTCCTCTCCCATGCCATCCCCCATTCCATCATGTCCTGGCCACATCATCCTTGTCCTGTCCAATCCTATCCTCCCTCTGGCAACAGCCCTGTCACTGTCTGCATCCCCCAGTGACCAATCTTGTGCCATCCTCTGGGCCTGACCCCCTCAGTCTGTTTCTCTTCCATCCCAACCCCATTCCTGTTATGTGCCAGCCACACCAGAGTGGCAGAGCAGGGCCAGGACACTGTCCCTTGGCTGTCACAGCTCACACCCACCCTCATGTTGGGAATGAAGGCTGCCAGGGGGACAGCCAGGATTCAATCTCTGATCTCTTGTGACCCAGGAACAGCTGGAGCTGTGTCTGTGGAGATTTAGGCTCGATGGAAAGAGGAAAACCAGGAAAAGGTTCTTCTCCCAGAGAAGAGCACTGACCAGGCTCCCCAGGGAGTGGTTACGGCTTCCAGAGCTCAAGAAGTCTTTGGACAATGCTCTCAGGCACAGGGTGGGATGGTTGGGTTGTCCTGTGCAGGGGCAGGAATTGCACTCAATGATCACTGTGGTCCCTTCCAGCTCAGGATATTCCATGTTTCTATGACCTCAGGGTGAGCCACTCCCAGAGTATCTCTCTGGTCTGAATCCCCCTTTTCTCTACAGCTCCTGTCCCACCTGTCTGCCTCCTCCTTGGGTCATTTTGCAAGTACCCAACACAAGTCATGGACAAATGCCCAACAGAGGCTGATTTACCCCAAATTAAGTGCCCAGGGTCTGATTGTGAAGTGCTTGGAGTGCAGTCCCAGCCCTGGAGATGTTGGGGATTGCTCCCTTGTAGGTGCTGGGCAAGCTTTGGGGTTTGTGCAGCTACTGAGGGAAAGGATCCAGACCTGCCCTTGACTCAGCCATTTTACAGCATCTCCTGAGCTCAGTGAAGCTGGCGCTAAACCTCGGTCGCTTTGATCATGACAAATAGGAGCTGGAGAGCCAAATCCAGTGCAGAGTCACTGCTGTCTGTGGAGCTGCTGCTTTTCCTGGGTTTAGATGTCGATTTGGTGTGTGGCTGGTGGCTCTGCCACCCACACTGTTAGGGCCAGGATGGTGCTCTGGGAGTCCAGAGGAGCCTTGGGGTGCTGGTGGGACTGGTCCTGCCCATGTCTTCACTCACCTCTGTGGAAGGAGCTGGCCTGGGGGATGCTGAGGATTGGTGTATAGGGACTCCCCTCGTGTTAAATGGTGGCAAAACCTGTGCTTTTCACTCACTGATTGTGTCTTCCTGCGCAGGAGGACACACTGGGCTGGGTGACTGTGTGTAGGGGTCACAGAGTTGCTGTCCTGGTTTTGGTGGGTGGGGATGGGTGCCCAAGTTTCTGTGAGGGCACTGCTGGCACAGGACCTGCAGCTTCTCATCTCCTCAGTTATGCCAGCCCCTTGAGAAGCTCAGCAGGCTTTGTGGCCAGGTGCAGGGCAGGGGGACACTCTGTGGGGCTGGGAGCCCTGCTGAAGAAAGGCCCAGGTGGTGTTTTCCAGCCCCTGGGCTGAAGGAGCCATCCCCAAGTACATGGAGCTCCCCAGGCACCAGCGTGTGGTCTGTGGATCTTCTGGAAAGACAGACAAGCTGGGATGTCTGACTGGGGTGTGCTGGGACCGTATGAACCCTGTTTCCAGTGCACCAGCACAGCTGCATCCCAAAGAGCCGCCCTCAGAGGGATTTCGGCCCGCCGAGCCCCGCGGGGCGAGCATCCGGCCCGGGCGGGGCGAGCCGGGAACGGGCGGTGGGATGGGGTAGAGGCAGCGGGAACGGGCGGTGGGATGGGGAGAGGCAGCCGGGAACGGGCGGTGGGATGGGGGAGAGACAGCCGGGAACGGGCGGTGGGATGCGGGGGGAGGCAGCCGGGAACGGGCGGTGGGATGGGGGAGAGGCAGCCGGGAACGGGCGGTGGGATGGGGGAGAGGCAGCGGGAACGGGCGGTGGGATGGGGAGAGGCAGCGGGAACGGGCGGTGGGATGGGGAGAGGCGGCCGGGAACGGGCGGTGGGATGGGGAGAGGCAGCCGGGAACGGGCATTGGGATGCGGGGGGAGGCCGGGAACGGGCGGTGGGATGGGGGAGAGACAGCCGGGAACGGGCGGTGGGATGCGGGGGGAGGCCGGGAACGGGCGGTGGGATGCGGGGAGAGGCAGCGGGAACGGGCGGTGGGATGCGGGGGGAGGCTGCCATCCGCTCCCCGCTCCCACCGCGCCTCGCTCTACTTGCCGCGGTCCCCAAGCTCCCTTTCCTTCCCCTCCGCTGCCTTTTATGCAGCTCGCCCAAGGCTCCAGGGCCTGGGGATCTTTCCAGGCTTCCCCAGCTGGGGTTTGGCAGCTCTAATTTTAGGCACTTCGCAGTTTTGCTTTCTCGCTGCTCGGTTGAGGAAAAGCGCTTGTGCAGGGAGGCGAGCTGGCCCTTCCCCACCACTGCTGGCTTTTTCTTTGTCTCTGTTCCCGGCTCGCTCCCGCCCGGTGCCGGCTGCTCCGAGGTGCCTGTGGACATTAATAAACCCCTTTTAAAAGCTGGAGCTCTTGCAGGGGTGCAGAGTGGGGATGCAGGGCCCCTCCAGACCTGCTGCTGCCCGCAGTGATGGTCTCCAGACCGTGGTGTGACACCCACTCCCCCACAAAATCACTGGGAAGGGCTCTGGTCCAGGCTGGGAGGCTGCAGGCCTGGAGGAGAGCCCAGCCAAGGACACCGGGCTGGCCACGGTCACCCAGCACCTTCCAGTCCTAATGAGTCTCTGGGAAGAAGCTAAGGAATGCTTTGATGAAGGAAACCCCAAAACTAAACACGGATCCAAAAAAAGTGGTCAGATCAATGCATGCACAAAAAACCCAGCAAGAGCTAATCCAGCCCTCAGGTCCCTGTTGGCAGCCTGTTAGAGATGCTGCAGGATGTGACCCTGGACCTGGTCAGCCTGGGGCTGGGGCAGGACAGCTGGTGAGTTCTAATTCCAAATCCAAGCTAAGGACAGCCCTGTGGGACACAGGATTTTGCCCAAAGTCCTTGTTATGCAATTTAGACACAAAAGTGGAACATCCCCCTCCTCACATCCTCAGGGATAGTGTCTTCTGGGGAAGACAAGGAGAATTTTTTCCCAAGGAGGCAAGAAATCAGGTGAGGAGGTGGCAGCAGCTGGGAGAGCAGGATGGGCTCACTGGGATGGATCCTTCCCACACAGGGGACGCACTTGGATTTTGTCCATTGCACCCAATGAGATTTCATCCTCTGAAGGGGAATGACTGGGGCTGGAGCTGTCTAACTGGATTGTGAGCTGCCTGCTCCTGAAAGGGCTCTGCATCCCATAATCCATAAACCTGTTCATGGCACGTGGCTAATTCAGGCAATTTCCGACACGTTTATGCAGCTGACACAATAACCAGCCCGGCCTCAGCCACGGGCAGCACTGTGCAGTCGGGCTCGGAGCGCTGTCCCTGCAGCCGGGCTGCGGCCGAGGGCACGGGCGGCAGGAGCCTGCGAGGGCAGGGGGTGCTGCGTGCCCTCCGTGCTGCCCGCGGGAGCTGGGCTGCCAGGCTCCCCGAGGAAGCGCTGCCCTGCAGGTGATAGGAAGCTTAGATGCCCCCTCCCACGCTGGCACCCCTCCTGTCACCGCTCTGCAGGACCCAAACGCGGCGTTATCAGAGGCCCGCAGCGCCGGAGAAGGGCCCAGCTGGCTCCTCTCGCCCTCTCCGCTCCCCATCGCTCACGTGGAGCTGTGGGTGGACGTGGCTCTGGCTGTGCTCGGCTGCCAGATTATTTCTGGGCACGGCCACAGACGGACGCGGCGGGGAGTGCGCGGCTGCGAGCCGTGCCGGGGGTGCCGCGGGGGGCACGGCCGTGCCGGCAGCTGCGGGCCGGGACCTTTCCCGCTGTGCCCTCCCGGCACCGCGTCCCCACGGGTGCCGTGCTCGGCTGCCCGTCCTCCCCCTCCTTCCCTCCCTCCCTCCCTCCTCGCCGCCGGCTGCGAGCTCGGTGCGTCATCCACCGCTCCGCTAATTCGGGGGCAACTCTTTAGCGCCTGCCACGGATCACGCCATGCGCCAGGGCCCCCGCGCTCCCCGGCCCAGATGCCCCCCTCCCACCTGGCCCGCTTCCCCCTGCTCCTGTATCCAAGGAGAGGGATCAGGCGGGCGGGGGGAAGCGGGGCTCTGACGCAGGGCTCGCAGCGCCGCTAATCACCCGGCTCCGGCCCCATCGGCCCCGCCGGCACGGCCGCGCTGCTGACCCCGTGCGCGCAGGGTCAGGGACCCGCGGCTGATGCGGGGCTCAGCGCGGCTGTCACGTTCCCTCGGCAGACACGGTGCAGCTGCCGCTCGCCGGGAGCCGCGGGGGCTGCTCCGGGCTGGCCGCGGTCCCCGGGGTGAAGCTGCTCCGCAGAGAGCGCGGGGCCGGTGGGCTCCTCGGGGGATGGCAGCCAGGCATGGCGCGGGCTGTGTCCCAGGGGAAAGGGGCGAAGGGCTGTGCCTGCTCCAGGCTCTCTCTGCGTGTCCCACACGAGGGCTGGGGAGCATCTGTGGGGATGCAGCACGCGCCGGCAGGATGGAGAGGGATCCTGTGCTCAGATGGAAGGGGCGAGGTGGGCGCCCACCCGGCGCTGGCTGCACGGCGGATCTGTGGGATACCCAGGCTGGATGCGCGGATGGGGTCCCGTGCCCTTTGGAGAAGATGCCTGTGTGGGAGTTTGCCTCGGGGTGAGCTGTTCAAGCAGAGCTTTTCCTCCTCAAAACCCCCACGCTCTGCGCTCCTGACTGGGCTGGCGAGCTCTTGGTGCCGGCAGAGGTGGCGCCAGGGCAGTGGCAGCGGGGGCATTGTCCCCAGGTGGGCACAGAGCTCCGTGTCCCCAGGTGGGCACAGAGCTGCATGTCCCTGGCTGGGCACAGAGCTGTGTGTCCCCAGGTGGGCACAGAGCTGTGTGTCCCCGGGTGGGCACAGAGCTGCCTGTCCCTGGCTGGGCACAGAGCTGTGTGTCCCCAGGTGGGCACAGAGCTGTGTGTCCCTGGCTGGGCACAGAGCTGCGTGTCCCCAGGTGGGCACAGAGCTGCATGTCCCTGGCTGGGCACAGAGTGTGTGTCCCTGGCTGGGCACAGAGCTGTGTGTCCCTGGCTGGGCACAGAGTGTGTGTCCCTGGCTGGGCACAGAGCTGTGTGTCCCCAGGTGGGCACAGAGCTGCCTGTCCCCAGGTGGGCACAGAGCTGTGTGTGCCCATGTGGGCACAGAGTGTGTGTCCCCATGTGGGTACAGAGCTGTGTGTCCCTGGCTGGGCACAGAGTGTGTGTCCCCAGGTGGGCACAGAGTGTGTGTCCCCATGTGGGTACAGAGCTGTGTGTCCCTGGCTGGGCACAGAGCTGTGTGTCCCTGGCTGGGCACAGAGCTCCCTGTCCCCAGGCTTGGCCTGTGAGGCTGTGCTGGGGCTGGAGCCCACAGTCACACACACACGGTGCTGCAGTGAATCCCACCAGCACGCCTGCAAGCTGGGTTCATTTTCATAAACCTTCCTGGCCTCAGACTGGATCTGGAGTGGTCCTGCATGGATGGGCATGGGAAAGGCAGCTCGTGTGGACGGACATGCTCTGTGAGGTCACGTATCCCCATCCCTGCTTCCAGGTGGGGGCAGGATCACAGGAGACAGAGAAGAAGGAGAAGGCTTGGAGGCATTCACATTCCTGGTGGCGCCTCTAGAAACATCCCTAAAGCATCCACAGTCCCTGAAGAGACAGGTGGGGGGACACACATCCCCTTCCTCCAACCAGGGATGCAGCACCTTCTCCACGGCGTAAAATGGAGCAGGATGTGGAGGGAAGAAGGGCTTTGAACAGTCAATTTCCATCGCTGAAAGCTGACAAGTTTAAAACAGCTAATGTGCCCTGCAAGATGAGGCCTTGGGAGATTTACAGCTCTCCTCGGCTGACTGCTCCCATACGGTGTGTATGTCAGCCAGGGAGTCTTTTAAAGAACCAAGATAAAGCTGCAGCGGGGCTGCCCTGCCCACCAAATGGATGGCAGAGACACAGCAAAGGAAGGAGAGAGCTTGCTGTGTGTGTTTTTTTCCCATCAGGCAGGTGCTGAGCTCATGTCCCCTCCTGCAGCCACCACCATGGAGTTTCTCCAGGTCAAGGTCGTAACAGACCTGTTAAGAGCAAAATTTGCCTAAGCTGGTGCAGGAGGAGGTTTGTAAAATTCAGTAGGAGCCATCAGGAGCCCACTGGGACGGGTGTCAGCAGATGTGGAGGTGGCACTGTCTCTCAGGGATTGTTGTAGGGTGCCCATGGAGTGAGCAAGCCCTGGGGATGGGCAAAACCCACCTGAGCCCTCTGCTGCAGGCTGGAGGCTGGTGCTGGCCTGGGTAGGGAGCAGCCTCCTGGGTGGGTTGAGTGACAAGGTTGGCTTTTAGCAGGACCCCAGCTGGGGTCAGCATCCCTTGGGGAGCTCACACAACGTTCAGGAGCTGCTGCTAAGTCCCTGAGTGCTGCTGCCTGTCAGCTTTCTGTGCCACATCAAAGCCCAGCTGGGATGCTGGGTGCTCCCTGGGGCAGCTGGATCCTCACTGTGACCTCCCTGTCCCTGTGAGTCCCCCGCTGCAGCCAGCAGCACTGTGTGCATGAGCAGAGCCATGGCCAGCATTGGGTCCTGTGCAGTGCCAGCTGCCCAGGGCTGTGGCCAGAGGCACAGGGGGTGCCATGGGACCTGCTGCCCACCCCTGGCATCCTTGTGGTATTGGCAATGTGGGAGCTGTGTCCACTGCCACCCTGTGCCTGCTCTGCCTGGCACAGAGCTCACACAGGATGTCAGGAGGGAATTCACCTTCCTCAGAGCACCAGGAGCACTGGGCTGGAGGTGCCATGTCCTGAGAGCCCCCCTGCCTCCCACAGAGGCACAGCACTGGCTGGATGGCAGTGATGCCATTCCCACACGGGGCAGGCTGCTGCCCTGGCACCCCACATGTGCTGCACTAACAGTGCCCACTCCAGTCCCTCTGCTCTGCACAGCCACCTTGGGCCTTGCTGTGTGAGCCACCTCAGCAGGCTGCTGCTGCACCTGAGGGTGGTGAAGCTCGAGACAGGCATGGCCAGAGATCCTCAATCCACTAAACCCAAACCAAACCATCCAGGCTGACCTTTTTTGCCTCCATGTGCTGCTCTGTCAGCAGAAGGTCAGTCCTGCTGAGGGGACTGGGAATGGGGAGCTGGCACTCTTGTCTCTGCCTCCTGCAGACACCTCTGAGCTGTGGGTACCCAGGATTGCTGCTGAGGCTGGAGGTTTGGGTAAGGAGACCTTCCCACAGCCTGAGGCTGATTTTTCTGTGTTCCCAACCCCTCAAAAGCAGAGCTCACTTCCCTGCCTTGGCTGGATGGTGAACAAAGATCCAATGTGGCCTGGCCCAGTTGAGGCTGGAAAAGCTCTGCAGGCTGGTTTGGGGCTCAGTGGCAGCAGCAGGGGCTGCCAGCTGTGATACTCAGGAGTGGCAGAGCAGCTGTGGCTGCCCTGGGATGAGAGACACCAGCCAGGCTGGGGGAAGCACTGCTGTGATGCCCATCAGCTTCCTCACGCCACCGAGGGGAAACAGGGCAGGGCAGAAGAGTCTCTGGCAGATTCTTCAGCCATGGGGCAGCTGGAAATGCTCTCCATGGTTTCTGCCTGTCCTGCTACCCAGCTTTGCTACCCCAGAGTCCAGGTGACCCTCAGCTCCTCTGGACTGGAAGGAATTTGCCATCCCAGCACCTAACAGCTGCTGCTGCTGGGGCTGGGGTGTGAGGGCTGGAGGCAGCACCCTGCACCCTCAGTGCCGTGGCACTGCCAGGAGCTGGAGAAACAGCCCCACCCTGGCACCAGCACCTGGCACACCTCTGGCTCCTGCAGCTCCTGGTGCAGAGGAGCAGGATGAGGTGGATCCACCGGGAAGGACAAAGCTCTCAGGTCTCCTCTGTTCCTTTCTCTCACAGCAGCAGCCAAAGGGGTGGACCCTGAACAACACCCAGGCCAGTAGCCAGCCCTGACTGGGGAGAGGAAGCATCCTCACTGTCATGAGATGTTGGAGTGTGCCTCCTCTGACCCCCCTGCCCTCCTGGGAGCAGGGAGCCCTTTGCCCACCTGGGGGAAGGAGTCGCTGCTCCTGCTCCTGGCTGAGCCTGTGCTGGACGCTGGCAGCAAACCCAGCCCAGTGCTGAGCACGGGGATGGCTCTGGGACACCCTGCAGAGGCTTCAGGGACACATCCCACCCCTGCCTGGCCCAGGGTGTCCCACGGCTCCGTTCAGGTCCCACGTGGGTGCCCAGCAGCAGGGCTGGCTCGGGAGTGGGAAGGAGCCTCCCTTATCTCCCTTCCCTTTGTGCAAACACACGAGCCCGCCTGGAGCCGCCGTGTGATGCCGCCAGCCGGAAAGCCGCAAAGGCGGGGAGGTTGCCCAGCTTCTGTCTCCTTCCCAGCAGGTGTGGCTGGCCCTGCCAGGCAGATGGCTCCGCGCCTGGCAGAGACGAGCGGCGGCGCCAGGAGCAGCTGGCTCCACCCGCACCGGGCCAAGAGCGGAGCTGCTGAGCAGCAAAGGCGGGGAGCTCCGGCCGGGGAGCGGGGCTGTGCCCTCCCGTGCCAGGCTGGGCTGTGCCCTCCCGTGCCAGGATGGGGCTGTGCCCTCCCGTGCCAGGCTGGGCTGTGCCCTCCCGTGCCAGGCTGGGCTGTGCCCTCCCGTGCCAGGATGGGGCTGTGCCCTCCCGTGCCAGGCTGGGCTGTGCCCTCCCGTGCCAGGATGGGGCTGTGCCCTCCCGTGCCAGGCTCGGCTGTGCCCTCCCGTGCCAGGATGGGGCTGTGCCCTCCCGTGCCAGGCTCGGCTGTGCCCGCCAGTGCCAGGATTGGGCTGTGCCCTCCCGTGCCAGGCTCGGCTGTGCCCTCCAGTGCCAGGATTGGCCTGTGCCCTCCCGTGCCAGGCTTGGCTGTGCTGGGCACCTCTGGGCTCTGCACGCACGTGGGGTGTGCTGCCAGCTCCTGCATCCCACAGGGATCTAGGGAGAGGCGTTGGTAGGGATCATCAGTGCCCTGCAGGGGACAGGTGTCTCTTGGGGACAAAGATGTAGGATGCAAAGGATGTAGGATGCAAAGGATGAAGGATGCAAAGGATGAAGGATGCAGAGGTGCAGGAAGCTCCAGGACACTTTTGCTCTGGTGAGATCTGCCAGTCAGAGAGCAGGGCCTGCCCTGCACCCTGGAGCAGGGGCTGAGGAACTGGGGCTTGGAGCTGAGGAACCCCAGCGTGGCCCCTGCTCTGAGCCCTCAGCCCCATCCCAGTTTTGCTCCTCGCTGCCTGGGCTAATGATCTGCTGGGCAATCAACAGACCAGTTGGAAACTCTGTTAGAGCCTGGCCAGGCACTACCTTGTTATTTCTATCCAGCCAAGTGGGGGAAACAGCCCTTTTTCATCCACTGACAGCCACTGTGCTGCTGTGCAGCTCCTGGCACAGCAGGACAGGCTGAACCAACCCTCAAAAATCAGAATGGAGACAGGAAAATGCCGCTCCCCCCTCCAGGCTGTTCTCTGCTGCAAAGGGGAGCAGCTCATGGGTTTTTTCATGATGGCAGCAATAAGGGGACTGCAGAGGCTCTTGTGCTGTGCTGGCCAGCCATGCCCATGAGGGATCAGCACAGCAGCCTCACGCTGCACGGCGCAGCCTCATTTTCTGTGCAGTTATTCATTCCTCTGTTTGCCTGGCTCTGAGTGGAGGCAGAGAGCAGAAGCAAATGGAACCCACCAGGACTGATGGCCCAGGAGCTCAGAGCAGGTCTTGAGCTTGGCATTAAGGGCTGGGAGAAGCTGTTCCTGGGAGCTGGCTTCCCAAGGGGCAGAGGAGAGATGGAGGGGGATGGTCCATGGGAGCAAAGCCTCTGGGCAGGCTGTGCCCATCCTCCAGGCTGTGCCCATCATCCAGGCTGCTCCATCCTCCAGGCTGTGCCCATCATCCAGGCTGTGCCCATCCTCCAGGCTGTGCCCATCATCCAGGCTGTGCCCATCCTCCAGGCTGCTCCATCCTCCAGGCTGCTCCATCCTCCAGGCTGCTCCATCATCCAGGCTGCTCCATCCTCCAGGCTCTGCCCATCATCCAGGCTGCTCCATCCTCCAGGCTGTGCCCATCATCCAGGCTGTGCCCATCATCCAGGCTGCTCCATCCTCCAGGCTGTGCCCATCATCCAGGCTGCTCCATCATCCAGGCTGTGCCCATCATCCAGGCTGTGCCCATCCTCCAGGCTCTGCCCATCATCCAGGCTGTGCCCATCATCCAGGCTGCTCCATCCTCCAGGCTGCTCCATCCTCCAGGCTGTGCCCATCATCCAGGCTGCTCCATCCTCCAGGCTGTGCCCATCATCCAGGCTGTGCCCATCATCCAGGCTGCTCCATCCTCACCTCGCAGCCGGCGCTGGAAGTGGAAGTTTTGAAGTCATGCACGGAGCTGTTTGCTTGGTATTTCCTGCCCCCGAGAACAGGAAGCAGCAGCGAAGCCCAGGAGGGAGCTGCTCTTGGGAGAATTCCAGCCTGACACATTTTGCTCCCTGCCTTCAGGAAAGGAGGGAAGCTCCATGCTCTTTCCCTCATCCCTGTGCCCAGTGCTGGGAGCTGATGGGCCCAGGCTGAGGCCAGCTTGGGTGTGGATTGCACAGAAATGTGGCAGTTTGAATGATTTTCCATTTCCCTCTCCCTTGTATCACTCTGACCTGGCCCTTGCTTGCTCAGGCTCTAGGATGAGCTCAGAGATGCTGACTCCTGAGCTGCAGTGTGAGAAATATCTGCAGTGGTGCATGTGTGTCCACCCAGCTGTCCCACGTCTGTCCTGCTCTCCAGGGACTGTGCTCCTGGCCCCATCAGCTGCAGGTCCACTCTTATCTCCCCTTCCCTGCCAGATCTGGAGCAGAAACTCATCACCCTCTCAAAACCCGTCCTGGTTTGAGGACTGGGTCCATGCTGGGATCCACCAGCCCCTCTCAGAGGCTCCCTCAGCCCAGCAGGGCTGGAGTGCAAAGCCTGAGGTTGTCCCCTGACCTGTGTCACCTGGATCAGCGAGGTCCCTGCCACAGGCCCGTGCTCCCCTCCCCAGTGCTGCTGGTCATGGCCAGGGAAGGGCAGGTTGGGCTGGTGCTGGTGCCAGCGAGGGCTCTGTCACGGCAGGAGCTGCTGCCACCAGGACTGCCAGCGTCTGTTGCTGGCAGATCATGGCTGCAGTCTCCCAGGAACGTGAACAGCACGTTATTAACAATCTTTTAAAGAGCTGCCAGTGTGTCCCAGGTCCCTGTTTATTTCTGCATATGGCCTGTCCCCTGCTGAATGCAGCATTCATAGGAGGTGTCACCTCAGCTGAAGGGGGCTGTTACTCACCCCAATCAAACTCCTGCAGTAGGTGATTCCTCCTCTGGCCAAGGACAAAATCCCACAGGAGGGAGTTTATCCTCCCTTTAAATCATCCCTGCTTTTGTTTTCTTCCTCCTGTGGGATGCATTTTTGCAGAGTGGATGTTGGATCAGGGGTGTCCAAGCTGGAACACACTGGTCTCTGGATCTGCTCCCAAATCATGACCTGCACAGATGCTGGGGCTGCTTCTGTGCACTGCCCTGGCTGTGCCTGCCATGGGGAAATCTGGGGATGCACTGCTGGAGAGGACATGGCTGGGGAGCAGGGCCATGCTCAGAGAGATGCCATTCAGGGACAAGGTGGCTGGCACAGGTGAAGCCAGAGAAACTGAGAGGAGACTGAGGTCAGACCTCCCCAGGGGCTGCAGCTCCAATCTCTGTTCCCTGGGACCCGGAACAGGACCCAAAGGAATGGCTGGAGCTGTGCCAGGGGGGTTAATTGTGTATATCAGGAAAAGGTTCTTCCCCCAGAGGGTGCTGGGCACTGCCCAGGCTCCCCGGGGAATGGTTCCAGCCCCGAGGCTGCCAGAGCTCCAGGAGTGTTTGAACAAAGCTCTCAGGCACAGGGTGGGATTGTTGGGGTGTCTGTGCAGCACCAGGAGCTTGACTCGCTGATCCTGATGGGTTCCTTCCAGCTCAGGACATTCCATGATTCTAAGTTTCCATCCTCAGCTTGGCACAGGTCCACTCCAGTGGCTGTGCCCACCTGCAAGGGCACTCCAGGCCCTGCCTGAAGGGTGGTGATCTTGCTGTGCAAAAAGCAGTGATTCCATTCTGTGGTCACAGAGGCACCAGCTGGGAGCCAGACCAAGAGCTCAGGGTCTCCTTTCTCACTTTGCAATGTCAACACCAGCCATGGGACCAACCAGTACAGAGCAGCCTTGCCTCAGCCAGAGGAGGCTGCAGGGTGTGTTTGGCCTGAACCTCCAGTCTGGGATGGGTGGGTGTTGGTGTCTGTCAGAGGTGATGGGGTCCTCATCCCAGAGATGCCCCTTCCATGGGTCCTGCCCACAGGACACCAGGCTGTTTCAGACACTGCCCAGCTGCTCTTGGGGCTGCCCTGTGTCTGAACACAGCCAGATGACATGGGACACACCGGGCTGGGATGCTGGAGAGCCAGCACTGGTGACATGGGACACACCGGGCTGGGATGTTGGGAGAGCCAGCACTGGTGACATGGGACACACTGGGCTGGGATGCAGGGAGAGCCAGCACTGGTGACGCCTCTTTGGAGGATGCCTGCATGGATTTTGACCCTGAATCCATCTGCTGCTCCTCCAGGGTCTCTGCCCAGGAGTTTTCCTGCTTCCCTGTTCCAGCTACAGGAACCTGTGGCCAAACAGCTGAAAACCACAGACCATCCAGCTCATCCAGGGTCCAGCTGGAAAAACATGTCCAGGGTGAAGGACAGACCAACACCAAAGCACTGAGGGGTCCCTGGCAGCTCTGGGCAGCATCACACAGTGCCTGGCACAGACCCACAGCAGTGGAGGCAGCAGCACACACTAATAATGTCCCTGATCAATCCATGCAAAGGGAGGGTTGAGTGTTGCCCTGACTTTTTAAGATTTTCTAAGCCTTCTGATGTTTACATTCTTGTAACAAACTTTCTCACACACTTTCTGTAAATAACTTATTATTTTGCATTTTTTTATGGAGGAGGAGAAATCTGATGGACTGTTGGTTTGTCCAGTGTCATTAGAGAAGTAGCACTTTCACCCTCCAATCCACTGGCACTTTTGCCAATCTATAAATGTTAAAATCAGAAAATAAACTTCCCTTTTTACCTTGAGAACAGTGTGTGCACATCGTGTTATTTCATCGTCCTATAATGACAGGTCAGGATTGTCCCTGACTTTTTTTTGGAAGTGGCAGATCTGGGGCTGGATTTTGGGCACAGGACGAGAGCTGGGGCAGGCGCTGGGGTCACCCCTCGGAGGTGTGAGCAGAGGGATCTGTGCGCTGCGGGGCAGGGCCGGCCCGCCCGGGAGCGCGCAGGGGATGGGTGCGGGAGCGCGCAGGGGATGGGTGCGGACCCGGCCGGGAGCGCGCAGGGGATGGGTGCGGACCCGACCGGGGATGGGTGCGGGAGCGCGCAGGGGATGGGTGCGGACCCGGCCGGGGATGGATGCGGACCCGGCCGGGGATGGATGCGGACCCGCCCGGGGATGGGTGCGGACCCGCCCGGGGATGGGTGCGGACCCGGCCGGGGATGGGCGCGGGAGCACGCAGGGGATGGGTGCGGGAGCGCGCAGGGGATGGGTGCGGGAGCGCGCAGGGGATGGGTGCGGACCCGGCCGGGGATGGATGCGGACCCGCCCGGGGATGGGTGCGGACCCGCCCGGGGATGGGTGCGGACCCGGCCGGGGATGGGTTCGGGAGCGCGCAGGGGATGGATGCGGACCCGGCCGGGGATGGATGCGGACCCGGCCGGGGATGGGTGCGGACCCTGCCCGGGATGGATGCGGACCCGGGCCCAGCCGAGCCCTCCCGGCCGTGCGGCTCCTCCAGGAACAGTCGCCCGGGCAACTGTCCGCCAGCCGAGCCGCCAGGACAGGAGCCATTGTGCTCGTTCAGGGAATGATTCCCAGCCATTTTCCCGGCTCCCTGGGTCACCCGGTTTCTCCAGCCCGGAGGAGGGCAGTGCATGGCCTCGCCTGGGATTCCCTGAGTGTCCCAAATCACCCCTCCAGGGTGGGATGATGAGACCATAACCCCCCAGCAAGGAAAGGCTGCCAAATGCCATTTGAACTGAGAGTCGAGGTGGTGGCCCAAACCAGCAGCAAGCACGGGGAATGAACCCAATTACCAAACCCTACACAGAGAGCAGGCCAGGCTTCTCTCTGCACTACTACTTGTAGTAACCACGGGTGTGTGTGTGCACGCAGGTGTGCATGCCCAGAGCAGCAAACACTGCCCATCTCTCCCCATCTCGCTGCATTTCTGCCTCCTTGTCTCTGTTTTGCTGCTGTTGCTGCCTGCCTGACACCTGCGTGCCCTGGATGAGCTGCTGCCTTGCTAATGAGCTGCAGCATCTCGCTCAGGGTCCTGCTCACCCTCGGAGCACAGGGACTCTCCAGGCTCATGTGTTTCACTCAGCCCCACGGTTTCAATCCCTGCCAAGAGAAATGGAAGAATCTGGTGCAGCCAGGCCTGGAAAAAACAGCAAGGACAGTCTGTGGTTAACCCTTCCCGTGCTGCTCCTCTCTCCTGCCTTCCCACGCACAGGGAACCCTCAGGCTTCACAGCTCTCCTTCCCACAGCCCAGTCCATCCGTGTGTCCCCACCTCCGGGGAAAAAGCAGCTTTTCTCGTGAGATTGCCCAGAATACTCAGGGAGGGAGTATTCCCACGGCTCTTGAATGCGTGCCCCCTTTGATCGAGGGAGGGCAAAGGGCAGAGATCTGGGAAAAGCAAATCATTAAAAAAAAAAAAAAGAAAAAAAAGAAGGGAGAGTGAAAACAGAGGAAAAAAAAATTAAAGCAATTCAGGCAGGAGCTTTCCTCAACCTCTATAAAATACAGTTCACGTTTCCTGCGAGCCTGAGGCGCAGATCACATTCGACGTGAGGTGCTTTACCCAGCCCCGGTGTAAATTCCGGAGCCTCGCATCTGCACGGCGTGATGGGAAAAAGCTTAAGAGGGGCCCGGGGAGCTGCAGAGGAGGCGGCCGAGCCTATCTGGCTACCGCAGGGGCTGTCGATGCACAGACATTCCAAGGCTATTTGTGAAGGTGAAATGGTCTGTAAAGATTCCAGGACACCATGTGGCAGGATGGTTAGCGGGGCTTCTCCTCCGGTGTTTGCACAGCAGCGCTGCCGGGCTGGAGGGAGGCTGTGTGCGCAGAATGCCTCGCGGTGATTAGAGCATCTGCAAATTTCAGCTTAATACGCGGCATAATGAGGCACGGGCTGTGATTAGCCTGCAGCCATCCCCCCGCCCCGGCGGCGAGCTGCAGCTCGGGCTGGTTTCACCTTCTCTCGGAGGATGCTCACCCCGAGCCCGCCGCAGCTCCCCGGCCGTGGGGGACCGAGCTCCCCGGCAGGCACGGAGCATTCGCACTTGGGCTCATGCAGAATGAGGCTGTGCACACCGGCCCCAGCCCACACGGGGCTGCTCACGGGGAGCAGCTTCAGCTCCCCGTCCCAAAGCTTGGCTCCCCTCCCCAGGCCGTGAGAGCCCAGCTGGTGTGTGCCACCCACCGGGGAAAGAGGTGCTGAAGGGCTCAGGGAGTGGCCAGGCTGCACCAGGAGCCATGGTTTTGTTTGCCAAGAGCTTGGTTTTGTCTGCCAGGGAGTGTGACACATACGTGGGGTGACCCTTGGTAAGAAGGGCTGTGTGGGGATGCTGGCAGTGGGTGTGCACACAGATCCATGCCAGCTCTGAGCTCTCCCCTCCATGCCAGTAACCCCAGCTCACACAGGTCCTGCTGCCCTGCCTAATGCCTCTTGTTTTCTGGCAAATATGCCAAATATTGCCACCCTGAGATGGAGAGAGCTGCTGGGCACTGGCAGAAGGTGCCCAGTGCAGCTGGGGCTGACATGAGCGGGTTGGTGGGGTCCTGTGCGTGGTGTGAAGCTCAGGAAAATCCCTGGTGTGGGTCTGCATTCAGACAGGAGCAGCCCAGTGCCTGCCCAGGGTCCTGGGGCAGCACCAGCCCTGGCCTGGGGTGATGGTGGGAGGCCTGGGGCTGTGGGGGTGCATGGGGGGCACAGGGTGGGAACCCACGTGCCTGGAGAGTGCATGAACATGTGTGTGCTCACATGTGCACAGGGTGCACTGCATGTGTGTGCATGTGGAAGTTGTGTGCAGGCACCTTGTACCCTGGAATGCACACCCTGTGTGTGTCTGTGTGTGTGTGTGTGTGTGTGTGTGTGTGTCTGTCTGTGTGTCTGTGTGTCTGTGTGTGTGTGTCTGTGTGTGTGTCTGTGTGTGTGTGTCTGTGTGTGTGTGTCTGTGTGTGTGTCTGTGTGTCTGTGTGTCTGTGTGTCTGTGTGTCTGTGTGTGTGTGTCTGTGTGTGTGTCTGTGTGTGTGTGTCTGTGTGTGTGTGTCTGTGTGTCTGTGTGTTCACAGGCTGTGTGTCTGTGTCTGTGTGTGTGTCTGTGTGTCTGTGTGTCCGTGTGTGTGTGTCTGTGTCTGTATGTCTGTCTGTGTGTGTGTGTGTGTGTGTCTGTGTGTCTGTGTGTCCGTGTGTGTGTGTCTGTGTGTGTCTGTGTGTCTGTGTGTTCACAGGCTGTGTGTGTGTGTCTGTGTGTGTGTCTGTGTGTCTGTCTGTGTGTGTGTGTCTGTGTGTGTGTGTGTCTGTGTGTGTGTGTCTGTGTGTGTGTCTGTGTGTCTGTGTGTGTGTGTCTGTGTGTCTGTGTGTCTGTGTGTGTCTGTGTGTGTCTGTGTGTGTGTGTCTGTGTGTCTGTGAGTCTGTGTGTCTGTGTGTCTGTGTGTGTGTGTGTGTCTGTGTGTCTGTGTGTCTGTGTCTGTGTGTGTGTGTCTGTGTGTCTGTGTCTGTGTGTGTCTGTGTCTGTGTCTGTGTGTCTGTGCTCACGGGCTGTGTGACACTGGATGTGCCTGTGGCAGGGACAGTGCACAGACCTGTGCAGGCTGCAGGCAGGTGTGACAGGACGTGTATGGGGTCTGTATGTGCTGAGGCTCGTGCCACATGCAGACAGACAGACAGACACCAGGTCCAGCCCTGCTGCATGGCCTTGCTGAGGCACAGGAGGTCACATCCCCAGAGCTGTTTCCTTTTTCCTGGCAGTGACAGCTCAGGGCAGCGCTGGCTCTGCTGCCCCAGGGCTTCCCCCAGCAGCCTCTCCCTGTGTCCTGTGCTGTCCCACAGGCTGTGTGACCTTGTCACTGCCACCAAGTGGAACCTTCCTGAGTTTTTCCCGGGCTGTTTATCAGCAACATCAGCTCCCCTGCCTGCTTCAAAGCTGGTGTTGCTGCCATAGGTGTGACAGTGACAGCTACAGCCAGGGGCTTCCTCCTCTCTGAGATGCTTGGAGCCACCTGAATCCCTGTCCCTCCCACTCTGCTTTTACCCTGCTGTGGATAGGTTTTTATAAAGCAAAGTCCAGGGAAGGCATCCCCACAGCAAAGCTGTTCTGGACACTGTTAAACTCACACCAACTGCCACCATGGTTAATCTGTACCAAGGTCAAAGTCACAAATTAGCAGGTTAGCTTCAGTTCCAGACTGAAATTACATCATCAATTAATAAAATCATCACTTTGATACGGAAAGGAAACTGGAGAGGACCCAGTCCTCATAAATCCTGCGGAAGCCTCAGAGAAAGTGGCTCTGTGTTTTATTTGGAAGAATTTGAGTGAAGAAATTCAGATCCATAGTGTGGTAGTGAGAACAACTTATCACCCAGTGCCTGAGCCATAACCCCCGAGCTGAGCTGGGCACTGCCATGTCCATGGTGCCCCCAGCAGAAGCTACAGCTCAGCATTAACCTCTGCTTCCACAACCAGGGCTTTGAGACTTCCCATATACCAGAATTGACTGATGACTATTTCAAGTTTCTTAGGACTTTGAAACCCAAACCCCACTTTAATTTTATGAGTAATTTTATGGGACAATCTTTAGGGCTGTGAAAGCTGGAAACTTCTCCTTCAGGTGCCTTGACCTTATGGCTGCTCATCCACCCATGCAGGAGCCCCTCTCCACTTTCATCTGATCACCCTCGAATTCAGAGCTATAAAAAGGATGGGCTGTCTCCCAGCTAATAAAAATAGGAAAAGAGGAAAGGCAAAGCCAAAGATAAAGGTGTTGTGAGCCCTCCCCTCCTGGAGTCTCTGGAACGTCCTGGAGCAGGGACTGGTGCCTGAATCAGCAAGCAGATGGTGAAGTCCTTCAGGCAGGAGCTGCTCCCTGCTGGCACAGCCTGCTCCTCCCAGGTGGGATGGGATGCAGGGCTTGCAGGGTGGGTGCTGCAGGGCTCCTGAGCTGGGGGGCAGCTTAATAGGGTCTTCATCACCATGGGCTACATGTGGGCTAAAGGAAGATTGCACTCCAGGCCTGAGAACTCCTGAGTTCCTGAGCTCAGCTCTGCTGGGGGCTTGGGGCCTCCTCCCATGCAGTTAAGAGTGTGTGTCTATGTGTTTCTCCATGTACCTACAAGGAGAGGACACTGAACTGGGAGGAGATGCATATATGCTGCAAATGGAAGCAGGGCAAGCCTTGGCTCCAGCCACAAGGGAGGTTTAATCTCTTTAATCTGGTCTTCATCTTCTAGAACTGATGTCTGCACACCAGCGTGACTCAATTCAGTGCCAGTGCAGCATTACAGAATGGGGGCTTGTCCCCCTCTGCCAGTCACCAGGACCTGGCACAGGCACCTCTGGGTCTTGCTTGCTCCCAGATAATCAGTTCCAGCATCATTTCCCCATCTCTGGCATCTGTGAGCAGACACAGACTGCATTCCTCAGTCTTTGCTCACCCTTCTCCGTTGACTCTGGCATTACATCCACTGACAAGTCACATCCACTGGCAACTTCTCCTCCACCTGCCCAGGAAGGAACCTAAAAATGCAAATGCTCCCTTCCTCACAAACCTGCTCTCCAGTGAGGGGCCCAGCAACGTCTCTGACAACAACCAGCAACGTGTCATTTGTTTTTATTACTCTAGGAGGGCAAGCTGCTGTGCGTGACCAAGGAAACCGAGAGCAGGCTGCCCTTGTGAACTTGCTGAGTGCCTGATGGAGATCAGGAGGAGAAGAGAGCTGGGGGAGTAGGAAAAACATTGCTTCTCTCCTGCTTGTTGGCCGAGGCAAGATTGATTGGCTGCACTGGCGAGAGCACAGCGCGCGTCAAGGTAGGCACGGAATTGTGGTGAGCTCTGGAAAACCCAGCAGCCCTGGGGATGGACTTCATGGGAGCCACATATGGGCTGGGTGCAGGTTTTGTGCTGAGCTGGGAGTGGTGTGGCTCCCTGGGGCAGGGAGGGGAGAGGACAGGAGTCTGACATGGAGCACAGAGGCTGGTCACTTGATGGAGCAGGGCTGGCCTCATTCTGCCTCCCTTTTGGTGGCTCCAGCATTTACAGCCAGTGCTGAGAGAAAAGGACACTTCTAGGATGCAATTCACCTCCTCAAATCAGCCAAGAGGTGTGTCCAGAGGTTACTTCACAGGTGGAGGCTTCCTCCCTTGCCAGCTGAAGCCCTGCCCAGAAGATGAGATGCTCCCAGGCAAAAGGCAGGCCTAGGAAAGGAGCTGAAGAACAGGGGGGTGGCTGGAGGCAGATTTGGGACAGTGATGGGAGATGGGGAAACACCACGGTCCTGGCTCAAAGCCTGAGCAAGTGTCTGGGGCTGGCTGTGGTCCCATGGTGCCGTGCACAGGCCAGCAGGAGGGGTGGCAGAGGAAGAATCAAGGTGGAGAGAAGAGGAGCTGGAGGTGTTTTATAGTACCATAATGTCGGTTTGGTACCAGCAGTTCAGTTTTGCATGATGGTGATGGCTCCAGTGCTATTTCCCACTGACAGATATTCAAACCAGGGTCATTTCCATAAAGGACATGGAAACTAATTTTTTGGATCATTTTTTTCTTTAGAAAGCCTCAGAAACCTGCCTTGCAATTTACCTAAATTTGATGCTTTCAGCCTTCCATTTGCTAAACTGAGGGGGGAAAAAAACATTCAGTTGAAGGGGGAAGGTTAATGCAGCAGCATTTCCCTGCTGCTGACCTCCACCGTCTGAATCTCACCACATCCGAGAGCGAGCGCACAGCAAGGCAGGAGCTGGGGGGTTCAGGAGGCCAGGGGGTGTCTGGGGGGTGGAGGCCGGGCTGGAGCCCCCAGCCGGGGCGGGCAGCGCCGTGAGCGGGGCCGGGACCCGCTGGGCACCGCCGGCCCCTGCGCCTGCCTGCGCTGCTGGCCCCGCAGCTTCCTCTGGCAACGCCTTGCGCAGGCTATTTTTATGCTGTGTGAAAAAGCGAGTCCTTCTGCGAGCTGAGGGAATGCGGCGTGGAGAGGGAAAGTGAATTAGTGAAGGTCACAGGCGGAATGTCGCTCTGCTCTGAGCGCGGGGGGCTGCAGGGGATGGCGGGCTGGGCTGGGCCGGGCTGGGCTGGGCTGGCTCGAAGATGCTTGTGGAGCAGCTCCGCGTTCCACCTCTGCCTTCCCGGGGAACATCCCGGCACCAGGGCCCTGCCAGCACGGGGGAGAGCGCTGGCTGAGCGCTCCTGCTGCTCGCGGGTGTTGGTGGAGCATCAGCCGCTCCACGGGCTGGAACCGGGCTTTACGCACGGCATAAAAAGTGATGATCGCACTCGCCCGCTAAATCACACACAGCCAGGCTGGAGGGAAAACCGCTCTCATCCTCAGCAGCAAAAGGTTCGTACAAGGGAGAGCAGCAGCAGCTCCCGAAGGCGAGGAGCAGCCTTTTTTCCCTGCTGGAATCATGAGGGGAGCAGTGCCTCAGGACATGGCCAAAACCCACAGCCATTCCTGAGGCATCCCTCTGCCCACTCTCTCCCTCCAGAGCAGCGATTTTCCCCAGAACAGCAGGGAAAGGTGAACGCAGAGGATGCCCTGCCTGCACATCCCTGCCGGCAAATGGGAATTCAGGATCTGGACCGCGCTTGGGCTTCCCTCGCTTGGTTCAGCCAAGTGAAAAGTTGGCCATGGAGCTCCTCCCCTTCGTGTGGGGCTTGGAGCAGGGATGGGAGCCCAGGAAGGGGAAGGGCACAGGATGGGAGCCTGGGGAAGGGGAAGGGCACAGGATGGGAGCCTGGGAAAGGGAAGGGCACAGGATGGGAGCCTGGGGAAGGGGAAGGGCACAGGATGGAAGCCCAGGAAGGGGAAGGGCACAGGATGGGAGCCCAGGAAGGGGAAGGGCACAGAATGGGAGCCCGGGGAAGGGGAAGGGCACAGGATGGAAGCACAGGGAAGGGGAAGGGCACAGGATGGGAGCCCAGGAAGAGGAAGGGCACAGGATGGGAGCCCGGGGAAGGGCACAGGCACAGGATGGGAGCCCGGGGAAGGGGAATTGCACAGGATGGGAGCCCGGGGAAGGGGAAGGGCACAGGATGGGAGCCCGGGGAAGGGGAATTGCACAGGATGGGAGCCCAGGAAGGGGAAGGGCACAGGATGGGAGCCCGGGGAAGGGAAGGGCACAGGGTGGGAGCCCGGGGAAGGGAAGGGCACAGGGTGGGAGCCCAGGAAGGGGAATTGCACAGAATGGGAGCCCAGGAAAAGGGAAGGGCACAGGATGGGAGCCCAGGGAAGGGGAAGGGCACAGGATGGGAGCCCGGGAAAAGGGAGGTGCATGGGGATGGGAGCCCAGGAAGGGGAGGTGCGGCTATCCCGCCGCTCCCGTGCCGCGCCGCCAGCGGCTCCGTCCCGCAGCGCATCCCGTCCGGGTACCGCGGGGAGCCGGCCCGCTCCCGGCTGCCTCCTGCTCCTGGGGGACGCTGGAGGCACCGTTCCCATCACTTTCCCATCTCGGAGCAGATTTATGAGCCTCCCAAAAGCTCTCCTGCAGCCCTCCAGGAAGGCTGGGGCTGGGGGCTGGCGGGGGGGTGTTTGCGGGGAATTGTGAATCCACTTTCTTACACGGCTGCGTACCACTGTGCAACGGTAATCCCCTGAGCAGGGTGAAACGGAGGCCTAGCTACCATGACCTCCTCTGTAGGTTTCCATGGATACCATGTACTATAAATAAAAAAAGGAATTTCAAACCAGTTTTCAATCCTGCTTAGTGGGAATAGGAAACCTCTTTTGAATTTAGTTTCCTATCTCACCTTACGGGGGTTATTTTGCAGCCTGTTTGAAACAAATAATTACCCCTTCAGCCAGGAAATTACCACCAATCTTACCTATTTACTTCCAAACACTCGGCTAATTAGCACATTGGGGAGAGCTGCCTATTTGCACGCTGGAGATGGGAGGCTTAGTGTCTTTATTTTGGTGGTGCTGGGAGAAAGGACGCGGGGCCAAGGGTCAGCGAGGGGCGTCAGAGCCCTCCGAAAAAAAAAATAATAAAGAGAGCAGGAGAGCTGTAAAACTGGAACCACCGAGATGCCGTGTGAATTAGCGTGCGAGAAGCCCCGGCAAAAAAGGGAATATTACATCTGCATCCTTTTGCAATGAATCAGAGTCATGCTGCAGATTTTGTCTGGCATACTGGGTCTCTGGAGGATAGAAAATAATTTGGTCGCAGCAGTGGGAGGTGTGTGTGCGTGGAGAAGGGAGTTGCTTTCCAACAGCCTGCTGTGGTGAGAACATGCCTGACACTTCATTCCTTTCCAGTTAATGCAGCGAGGCCGGGAGGAAACTTAACCCTCTAATTGCTAAAGTGTACCGGGGACTTGGGAAAGTCCTTGGAAAGCACACGGGGCTCCCGGGGTCGGTGTCCCCTGGCAGACAGCTGAGGGATTTGCCCAAATGGCTGCTGGTGGGGGCAGGGGAAATGCTAATTCGAACCAGGCGCTGGCCGGGGGACACAGAGGTTGTGTTTGTCAGACCTCGGGGCTGGCAGTGACGTCCAGCCCGTCACAAAGCTGGGTCTGAGCCAGCTGGACACGTGGTGCCTCATGGAGGGGTCTCAGCTCTGGAGTTCCCAAATGGTTCCGTGCCCAAGCTGTGGCCGCGCTCAGCGCTGTCGCTCCCTGATCCCAGCACTGAAAATCCCAGTGCTTTCCATTTTCCTCCCATCACCACACCTGTGTTATGTCCCCCCAGCTCCCCACACGGCTCCTGCTGCTGTGGCCACCCAGCACAGCCCTCATGGCGTGGTCCTGGCAGGGGTGACCCACAGTTTCCACTGGACACAGGCTGGGCAGCCCCATCTGCTGCAGCCCCATCTGCTGCAGCCCCGTCCATCTGAGCATGCCAGGGCTCTGCTCCTCACCTCTGTCCCTCCATGGGCTCTGGGAGGCTGTTCCCAGCAGGGACAGCTACCAGCAGTGCCCTGTCCCTTCACCTCACTCACCCCACAAAGTACAGGACTGGGCCTGAGAGAGCATCAGCTCTCCACAGCTGGAAAGGAGGAGGAGAAAGAGGAGGAGGAGGAGGAGGGATGCACAAAGCACCTGGGGCTCAGCCAGAGCCTGGTGTGCAATAGGGGTAAGCTCTGCTCAAAGCTTGTCCACAGTGTTTAATAGCACAGGGTGATCATGGGCATCTGACTTGGAGCCTGTTCTCTGCTGCCCTCCTAGAGCTCCTGATTAGCATTTCCAGGACATTGATGTTGTGTGGGATATACGGGAAGGCTCTCATAACTTACAGAGCAGCAATGCATCAACCTTAGAGAAGGGCCCATTTAAGCTTCATATCAGAGGCTGGCTTTTTGTGGAGTCAGGTGTCTCGTTCCCATTGAAATTCAACAGGAGTTGGAGTCTGCTCCCAGGGCTTCTCTGAAAGTCCCAGACTTAATTAGTATTTATCTTAATTAGGGGGATGTTACCTGCTCTGGGAACCTCACGCTATCTGCTGTATTCATCCCCACAGCATCCTGGGAAAGGGCTCCCAGCCCTTTTTGCAGTGGGGGACTGAGACTCGTGGTGGCTGCTGCTGCCAGGGAGCAGAAAACATCTTCTGGGGGCTGAGAGGGTCACAGCACTGCCCCCCTCCCCTTCTGGTCCTCTTCTCTGGGGACACCAGGTGAGAACACACAGGAGACCAGAGGGATGGGCTGCAGCAGGAGGATGCTGAGCCCCCTTTGCCTGCCTGGGCCTCAGGGAGCATTTTCAGGGGACCTGGGTGGCCACAGAGGTGGCCCAGCCCTGGCAGTGCTCTGGAGCACCGCTGCTCGTTCACCATCTTCAGGCCAGGCCACAAATCGCAGGGTGGAGGATGGGAGGGTGGGGAAAGGAGAAAATAATTTATTAAAAAAAAAAAAAAAGGAAAAAAACTCCAAAGTTACCAGCTTGGGAAGAGCTTAGAAACCTGATCGGTCTGAGCCATGACGAGCCAAGAAGGACAAGCCATGGGGCTCTCTTGGCAAGAGAATCTCACCCACACCCTCCTGAGGAGGCGGGGAGAGGCAAACGAGTCCAAACAGCTCCGAGGTCCTCTTGGCATGGACCTTCCAAGGGCAGAGGAGCTGAAATCTGAGCCCCTGCTGCAGGCCCTTGGCCCCGCTGCTCCACGGATGGGGTTCCCTGTCCTCCCCTCCTGCCTGGCATGAGGGATGGGCTAGGATTCCCAGCTGGGCTGGCAGCTTCAGGGAAGGGCTTTGGAGCAGGAACAAGGCAGCTGTCCCCTGGCAGAGCCATCAAACACGGTGGCCTCCCCCGTGGTGCTGCAGCGGGTGGGATGCGAGGCCTCGGGGGTGGTGGTGCCGTGCAATGGGGACCTTTGGGACACAGTGGGGACCTCCAGGGGTGTCCTGGGGATGCTCAGGGGAAGCAGATGCAGCATGAGCCAGGGATTAGGGACACAGTGGGTGCTGACATGAAGAAAGAGAGGGTGAACATCTCCCCCCTCCCCTGGGAGTGCTGCCTGCAGGCAGGCTGTGCTGGCTGATATCTCCAGGGGATCCAAAGCCCACGGGGCTTTGGGCCAAGGGCTTGGTGGAGGAGATGCTGAAAGGCAGCAGGAAGCTCAGGGCTGGCCCACAGAGCGTGCTGGGCATGGCACAGGCAGGGCTGATGCCTGGACAGAGGCAGGAGAGAAGGGACAGGGTGGGATGAGCCATCTGCAAACATCCACCAACAGTGGCACAAGGAGCAGGGACAGCAGGGACAGCAGGGACAGCAGGGACAGCAGGAGGCTGAGAGCTGCCACGTCTGCTGCCAAGTGCCAGGGGATCAGGCTGTAGATGACCATGGGGACAGTTTTGGTGCTCTGGTGACCAGTGACTCTGTGCATGGGTCAGGGGAGGTGTCTGAGCTGGGCCTGGCTGCCGTGGTGCTGAGCATCCAGGAGTCAGGGAAGGGACAGAAGGGACATCTGTTCCCCCAGAGCACCTGTGGCCAGGTCTTTCTCCAGCTCTCTTCCACTAACTGCATGTCCTGGAGAGCAGGATCGTTTTCCAGATTTGCTTGTGAGCTGTAGGGCTGGAATTTGAGAAGGGGTTGGGGTGGAAAGGTCTCTTGAAGGGAACAAATGTGGCTGCATGGTGAAGAGAAAGGAGGAGTTAGTCACTGGGGGTGAATAGTCCCAAAATTCTGAAAAACATTATTATTTAGTCCAAAATTCTGAAAAATGTATTATTTATAATTAAAATATTATTACTGATAAATTCCTTCATTGACCAATTGGTTCAAGATTTTGAATGGTCACATCTCCCTTCTCCACTCTGGTCACATCTCCCTTCTCCACTGTTTTTTTCTCACTCTGGGAGAAAAATGGCAAAAGTTTCATAAGGGAAGGGAAGGTCTCAGGAGCTAAGGGTTGATGCTGAATGGCCTGATGAAAATTCCTGGAAATGTTAACATAGCAGAGCTGCAATTAGGAGCCATAGCCTCACAAATAACATGGAAAGCTGTGTAAAGAGCATTCCCTCCAGGTCCTGGGGACACAGCAATACAACAGGTGGCCCTGAATTTAATACTGCCATTAAACAAGCTCTTTTATTCAGCCAGGAGAAGTGTGGTGGCTGGAAGATGGACTGCTGCACAGTTTCATTGTGCTTCATGCAGAGCTACCATCACCTGGCTCGATATTTTATGGCAGGCTGGCCTGGCTGAGCCTGTGGGCTTCAAAACCATCGACAGAGTGCTAATGTAAAGTTGCCTGAGCTTATGGAAGATTTTGAAGGCCTGGATTCCATGTGTTGAGACTGGCACCATATCAGAGGAACAGCTGAGTATATGGAGCAGGGAAGCTACGTGTAAGTTATCCAGCAAGGAGAGAATCCGCCTGGGGCTGCAATCCTGGGTGCTGGGATGGGGAGGGGAGGCAGCAGGTCCTTCCTCTCCCTGCAGACAGGCTGGGCTTTGCTGCACAAGAAAAAGATTTTCCTGTGGGTGGACACTGTCCTGGGCAGCTCAGTCCTGTTTATTTGCAGGCCAGGCCAAAGCTGGGGCTGTGTGAGGCTGGGGTGGGAGGCAGGGTCCTGTGTCTCCCTCTGCTTTGGGACTTTGCTCTGGCTGCCATCACAAATGGCTCTGGGACCACAGGGTGAGGGACAGGATATTTAGAAAATCTGATTTAAGCTTGGCAAGCACTTCCCTCTCAAGAAGGTCATCTC
The DNA here is from genome assembly GCF_012460135.2 of Molothrus ater. NCBI lineage: Eukaryota > Metazoa > Chordata > Aves > Passeriformes > Icteridae > Molothrus > Molothrus ater. Next base: position 3,341,121 of record NC_050492.2, on the reverse strand, counting down.
TTCTCTGGGGTGGCCAGGAGGGAGAAACTCCTGCCCAGAGGAGCTGCCTGCCCTGCTCAGAGGGAGACACCAAGCCAATGCCTTCAGCCACCACCTGGAAACCCCTTGGAGGCAGTGCTAAAGGGATGAAATTTCCTTACCAGCTCCCAAGCTGCTCTGGCAAAGATCTCAGGAATAGCCAGGTCTGCAAAGAGGTGCCTGCCCCACCACCAGAGATTTCGTTCACCCATGTGGAGCAGAAATCATTGCCCTGGCTAGTGAGCTACCCAGGCTCACTGCTGCCCCACTGCAGGAGGCACAAGGCAGGAACAGCCAGGGCAGAGCCCAAAACAGCTGGATGGACCCTGGTGGTGTTTGGAAGGGTTGGAACAACCCAGGCTCCCATCATGGGTGGTGCTGGATCATCAGGATGGGCAAGGAGCTCACCTGGATAGGCAAGGAGCTCACCTGGATAGGCAAGGAACTCATCAGGATGGCCAAGGAGCTGACCAGGCAGGCAAGGAGCCCACCAGGGTAGGCCAGGCACCGTTTCTGAAGCCACCTATGAAGCAGTGGTGGCTGGAGGGTGCCTGGGAAGGGAAGGAGTGGGTCTGAGGCAGGGCAACGAGCTTTGTGACAATGAGATTTGAATTCTTGCAAACACCACAAGCCCACCTGAGCTGGTTTTCCTGGCACCTCTGTAGGACTCCACAGCATCCTGGTGCCATGACCAGCACAAAGCTGCTGCTGGGGACAAGCTGAAGCCTTTGTCCTTCCTGGATGAGTGAACAAGCTGAAGACTTTGGGTACAGCCACCAGCATCCTTGGGTACAGCCACCAGCATCCTTCTTTCTGGAGCAGGTCACCCCTGGCCACCAAGCCAGGCTGCTCCTTCCCCAGAGCAGTTTGGGGAATGGATTTTCACACTGGCCCAACATAAGTGGGCTGAAAGAGCTGCCTCACTCATCTGAGCTCTTTGGGAAGGCTCTTGGGCTGGGGCTTTTGCTGTCCTTAGAAGGGGCCACCAGGATGTGTGAGTGGAAGTGAGAAATGAGATTTCCCAGGAATAATCCTCCTACATGAAGCTCAGTGGCATCTGTGAACAGGCTCGTGGGCACCCCGAGGATCCACGTGAGGGGGAGCAGGGAGGTGTCTGGAGTGAGACCCTGTCCTGGTGATCGCTCAAAACCTTGAGGGTCAGGTTCAGTGGGGTGTCCAGGCTGATCAGAGAGAGGCACTGTGGGCCTGGATCACACAGCTGAGCTCAGCACAGGGCAGAGGGTATCACAACCAGAGGCAGAGCCCACCCTGAGCACTGAGAGCTCCTGAACTGGCTGACACCTCCCAGGAATTGGGTTATTTTGTGACAATCCAATGAGGACCTCTGCTTCAGAGCCCAGCAGTGACCAGAAAGGTGACTAAAAATAAGGAACTTGCAGGGAGAGGCTGCAGAGAAGGATGTCAGAGCCTCCCTGAGGCGTTAGGCAGGCGGGGGTGTCACCGTGCCCTCGCTGGAGCCGTGGGCAGGGCTGCACATCCCACCTCACAAATGGCAGTCACAGGCACGGAGCTGGAGGAGGCCTGGCAAAATAGCTCCAGACTGGCACACCCTGGGGCTTTTACATGCACCAGCTTGGGCCCATTTGGCTTCCAAAGCTCTGGAAGTCCTAACTCCAGATGGTCGTTTCTGGGGTGACTGGAGCCAAAGGTTTGCTCCAGGGGTTGGGGAGGTCAGCTGGACTTTGTTTGTCTGAATGTTCTGACCTGCAGTGACATGGGCTGGTTGAAACCTGACAAGAGATGCTCTGAAGTAGGAAACTCCTGCCTGCATCAGGCCAGGAAGGTGTTTCCAGCTCCTTGCTATGGGTCAGCATTGTGCTGTCTGTGTTTCCTTAAGCATCTGCTTGTCGGGGTCTCTGCTGCTCAGAGTGACCCTGAGAAAAGTTGGAAAGTCTCTCTTCCCAGCCTGGTGCTTGAAGAAGGAGTCAGAGCTCTTCATTTCTCAGTCTCAAGGTTGTTTATTGTTCCTTATCTATAAAATTCTTTCTCCTTTCCAGCTGAGGTTCTCTCAGCAAGACAGTCCAGGCACTCTGCTTGCCCCCAGGGCAGGGTTATGTCTTTATACTAAAAACTACCTGTACAATGTTTACAATTCCTTTCCAATACCTATCACCTATGTTAGACACTGAGCTTCTACTCTAAACCAATCTGTGAGTGCCACCATCACAGCAGAAGATGGAGGCCAAGAAGAAGAAGAAGGAGAAAGGCTGGACATGCCCAGATTCCTCCATCTTGCCTCCTGAACCCCATACCAAAAACCCTAAAATCTACTTTTCTACCCCATGATAACTTCACTAATATTCTACTTAAACTGTCGTGGCTTGCTGATCTTCATCTAAGGTTGGTAATTTGCTCCATGGGTCATAATCAAACCCACAGGGGAATTTTGGGCTCTGTGCTGGGTCTTGGCTGCTCAGGACAGCCAGAGGGATGTCCTGGGTCCTGACATCTGCTGAATAGTGATAATCCTCCTGCTGCAAAAGCCCAGTCCGAGTGTTTGCTGCAGCAGGAGAGTGTGCTTGGAGCCCATGCAATGGCTCACTTAAATCCATGTGAGACTTGAGGGGTCTTGGCAAAGGAGCAACCTAAATCAAATTAGGAAGACAAGGAGGTGTTCCCGTGGGCCACTGCCCCAGAGGGAGCCCACAGGACCTGAAACAATGATTTTCCTTTGCCATGGAACAGTAGACACAGGTAATCCAGATTAGTTGCTAAGTGCCTCCAGGAGGTAGGATTAGTGAAAGGAAGAGTCTGCAGCACTCAGAATCTCCCCAGCAGAAGAGTATGGCCATGAAGGTGCCTTTGCAAGTGTCTGTCTGGTCTTTGAGGGTGAATCAAGGGAATGGCCGTGAGAAACTCTCCAAGGGCCACAGGAGCAATGCTCATGTGCACAGGAAATGTCTGTGAGTCTGCACCACCTTGGCTCTCACTCCAAGCACCATGATGAAAGCACTGAGCTTACTAATTCTGGTGTTGTTTTGGCATAAAGCATTTGCTGCGTCAGTGGATGTTTGAGTTCACACAGATAACATGAGCAATAAATTGGTATTTCGTACGTCAGGTTTGTTTTCGCTTCAGAGAACTGGTCAGGAATGGAAATTTCTGTTTGAAGACATTTGAATTCCCAGTTTTTTGGGTTCTACATAAGTCAGAAATTCTGGTGAGCTTTCAGAGGCAAGGCTTCTGCCCTTCATGGGAGTAGATTGGTTGAGCACAACAGCAGCGCTCAGCAGCTCAGGGCACCTGCTTTGACTCCATCCTTGGATTAAACTGGTATCTGACCATGCCTTGTTCCTCTTCTCTCCCTGGGGCTTTCCTGCCTGCTCATCTGGAGAGCTCATTGAGTCTGGGTGGTGCCAGACCCAAAGGAAGCACCAGCTAAGCCCTGATCCTGGGGTGAACATAGCATCCACTGTGGAAAACACCCCCTGGACATGGGGAGCAGCATTAGAGACAAGATCTGTGCTCTTTTCTCCAAAAACACAAAGCTCTGGAACATTGATCTGCTTGTACTGAAATCATTGTTGCTTTTGAAGTAGCTCTACTGGAGGCAATGCTTGCGCCTCCAGGGCCTCCAAAAAGTAGAGGAGGCGGCAAAAAAATCAATGGGGGTTTGGTGGAGGAGGTTTCTGAGCTGCCTTTCCCAGTGCTCTTGGCTGCTGACAGGAGTGTTTGGGGTGCCACGTGCCCTGGTGAGGTGTGGGCACTGTGCCTCCATCAAAGGTGGTGAGAAACACCTGCAGTACAGGGCTTGGGGAGCAGAAAGAGAGGCCACAAGGTGTGAGGGTCAGTTTTCCCTCACAGGAAGGAGGTGAAGAGTCTGACTCCCAATTCCTTCAGGCAGAATAACCAAAAGGAGTGGGGGTCACTGCAGGTCAGCAGTGTTTGGGTGGGAGCTGTGTGTGTGTTTTGGGGAACTGAGCAAACGGTGAATCAGAATCAGGTGTCTCTGTTTGAAGATGCAGGTGTTGGAGCAATGCACCCACCCAGCGCTGCACAGAGATCAGCCCCTGTGCTAATGCCCCTCCTTGCTGGCATCGAGTGGTCAGGGACTGCAAAGTGCTGGTCCAGCCCTTCCCCGAGGGATGAGCGGCTGCAGGATCCTCTCTGACACCCCTTCCCCTGCCCCTCCCTGCAGGCACAGCCGTGCTGGGGCTCCAGGGCCTGGTGGGGAAGCAGAGCATGAGCAAACCTGCTCTGTGTCCTTCCCAGCCAGTGGGATTTGGACTGGGACCTAACCCCAGCCCTCAGCTCTGCCTGGGATAAAGGGAGTTTGTTTCTGCCTGAGCTCATTGCAGTATCTCCTGCTGGCAGACTTTCCAATTAGGGAGCCAAGTGGGAGTCAGGAGAGACCCCAGGGTGGATTTCACACTCACTCTGTATTTATATGTAAACCTGGATGCAGGGCTGAGCTGCTGAGTGGGAGCAGGAGCACGGAGGGGGAGAGGCCAGCCTGGAGAGCAGAGGGCTCTCTGCAGCTCTCATTTGCAGTGTGTGGGGGACAGAGCTGAGAGAGAGGCAAAGTCTGGCTTGTCTCTCCCACTGCTGCAGCTCATGGGCTCTTCCCAGACCCTGCTTGTGTCTCTCAGAATGGCACTTGAGCATCTTTGAATGACAGAGATGGCAAGTTCTGCCCTGGTGACAGATTTGAGCATCCCTACGTGCCCCAGCAGCCTCCTGGAGCGTGGCCTGGCTCAGCTGGGGTCTGGCCCTGCTGCTTCCACCCTGGTCTCTGGCATTCCAGTGCCCCAGAGCTGAGCCCCAGGGTCCCTGCTGTACCCCAGCATTGATGTCTCAGGTCTCTGCTGCTCAGAGTGACCCTGAGATGTGTCAGAAAGTCTCTTTTCCCAGCCTGGCACTCAAAGAAGGAGTCAGAGCTCTTCAGTTCTTGTTCTCAAGGTTGTTTATTGTTCCTTATCTATAAAATTCTTTCTCCTGTCCAGCCGAGGTCCTCTCAGCAGGTCAGACAGAGGCACTCTGCCTGCCCCAGGGCAGTTATTTCTTTATACTAAAAACTACCTGTACAATGTTTACAATTACTTCCCAATACCTATCACCTATGTTAGACAGTGAGCTTCCACTCTAAACCAATCCAAAAGTGCCAACATCACCCAGAAGATGGAGGCCAAGGAGAAGAAGGAGAAAGGCTGGACACACCCAGATCCCTCCATCTTGCCCTCTGAACCCCCATTCTAAAAACCCCAAAAATCTATTTTTCACTCTGTGATAAATTCACTATCATTCTCCTTAAACTGTCATGGCTTGCAGATCTTCATCTAAGGTTGGTAATTTGCTCCATGGGTCATAGTCAAAGGCACAGGGGCATCTTGGGCTCTGTGCCAGGGTCTCTGAGCCCCCTGGCAGGGGTCTTGGCACTCCAGGACAGCCAGAGGGATGTGCTGAGTTCTGACATTGTTGGTGCCCAAGTGTCCCTGCTGTACCCCAGCACTGATGGAGCTTCTGGCCCACAGAGGGGTCAGCAGAAGCTGCCCAGCAAGGGAAGCAAGGGAAACACAGGCAGGGGAAGAGGGCACAGCTGGAGGGCACATGGACCACAGGCATGGGCAGGGAGAGGCAAGGCTGGGACACTTTCCCCCCCAGCCTTCCCCATTCTCTGCTCCCTTCCGTTTCCACTGGGTGGGACCCTTTCAAACTGCCAAAAAACACTGGCCTTCCTCTCTATTAAAAAAATATATATTTAATGAAGGCAAACAGCTGTGAAGTTAAAACCTGGCGGGAGCAATTCTTCCCTGGCCAAAAAGGATCAAAGTGTTGCCTCTGTGGGCAGCCTATGTGAGCACCTACCATTCAGGGGGTGTGTGAGTGCCCCCAAAAAGGGGGTTCCACATTGAACCATTCTGGTCACCAGGGCCTGTTTGCCAGGCTCACTCAAGGGCTGTTTTCCAGGTGCTGCTGCCGTGCTTTGAGGTGTGATTATGGCTGCACAAACAGTTCCACTGGCTCAGCTGCTCCCTCCCCTCCTTCCCTTTGTCTGGGAAAAGCGATGTCTCTCTGAGTTTTTGCTGGCATCTGAGCTGGATGACAACTCCTGGAGATCAAAACACAGCCCTGCTGGGTTGGTCACTGGAATGACAAGATTTTGGTCAGCTGGCTGGGTGCTGAGTTAAGCCAGGTGCTTTGTTAAGCTTGGTTTAGCTGGTTTGCTAAGAAAAGCACCTCTGGGGTGGGAACAAGGACATGCAGGCTCAGCACCTGCTTTCCAGCTCCTTGTTTTGCAGCAGGGGAGTGTTTGCTACCTGGCCATGCTGTTCCTCACTGGAATAGGGGTAACAGGATTTCTTAGCTTGGCAGGTGTGCAGGAAAGATAAATTCAGCAATATTTGGAGGGTATCACAGGACTCCAGCTTTACTGCGAGCCACAGCATTTCTCATGCACACCACTGAACTGCAGCTACCTCGTGAACAGAGCAGGAAGAGACACCTGGGGGTGCCTGAGAAATCCAGGAAAGGATGAGCAGCACAGGGAATGTGAGCAGGGATTGCTCATTCTCCCTCCCAGGTGAGAAGCAGGGGCATGAGGCAAAGGCAGTGACTTGAAGCAGATGGATGGAAGCAATTTTTCCAGGAACGTGCTGTGGAAGTCCTTAATAAAGGGCATCAAAGCATTAGTGTGGATGCAAGATCATGGAAAAGGAACTTGTGGAAAAGCAGGCACTCTGCAGCAGCATCTGGATCAGGAAGATCCAGGGAGAGACTGGGAAGCACTGTGTGTTTTTCTTCTTCTTCTATCCCAGGGAAGGATGTGTAGGAGAGATTCTCCCCTCCAGCTGCTGCTGGAGACGTGGCCAGGGCAGGGCAAGCCTTTGGCAGAGCCACCATTCTCATGCAAGGCAGATTTCAGACCCTGAGGTGCAACACCACCTAGAAAGAAGGGGAATCCCAGGTGTCACCATCATCCTGGGTCCTGCAGGGTGACACCCACTCCAGGAACGGCTCTTGGTGTTCTCTGGATGGGCAGGTGTGGAATGCAAAGTTGAGGGGTGCAAAATGTGCTTCCAGCCAGGCCTCTGCCTTCAATTTGTGGTGTTGCAGGTCAACAGATCACAGAACAGTTTGGGTTGGAAGGGATCTTAAAAACCATCTCATGTCAACCTCCTGCCACGGGCAGGGACACCTTCCACCATCCCAGGCTGCTCCAAGCCCCATCCAACCTGGCCTTGGGCACTTCCAGGGATCCAGGGGCAGCCACAGCTTCTCTGGGCAAGGGAGATGAAGGGTGGCCCAGGAGCAGCTACTCAGATGGATCCCTGCCATGTTCAGGTGAAGTGGGGCAGCTCTGGGGGTGGACAGCACCCCACTGAGATGTTACCTGGGGTTGTAAGATGAGGTGTCACAGACATCTTTTATGAGAAATCCTTTCCTTAGGATTTTTCCTCCTGAGAAGCTGAGAGGCCTCAGGAACAAAATATAAACATTGGTTATCTGCTGCTGTGGAATGCAACAGGTGCATCTGGGATTGGCCCATGTGGTTGTTTCTCATTAATGGTCAATCACAGTCAGCTGGCTCAGACTCTCTGTCCCAGACACAAGCCTTTGTTATCATTCTTTCTTTTTCTATTCTTAGCCAGCCTTCTGATGAAATCCTTTCTTCTATTCTTTTAGTATAGTTTTAATATAATATATATAATAAAATAATAAATCAAGCCTTCTGAAACATGGAGTCAGATCCTCATCTCATCCCTCATCCTCAGACCCCTGTGAACACTGTCACAATGAGGTCAATAAATGTGATGGTCAGAATGGGATTCACAAACATTTGGGTGCAAAGCTGTCCCTTAAATCTTTGTTTGTGCCTAAAATGGCCTCAAAACAAGGGGGATCTGTGAGCCTATTGCTGATTGCCAGAGCCAAATCAAAGTCCTGGGAAGGCAGCAGGCATCCAGAAAGCAGCTTTGGAGCCAAAACCCCAGGAGCCGAAAGGAGACGCTGGCATCTCCTGCAGGCTGAAGTGGCCCCCGGCTGTGGCCCCGTGTCCCCTCCCGAGGAGCAGCAGAGCCAGCGGGCAGCCCCCGCATTATGGAAGGGCCCGTTCGCAATTAGCGCGGCTCTGGAGAGCGGCCAGCAGGGGCTGCAGGTGCCGGAGCCTCCCGGGGCACGGACGCTGCGAACAGCTGGGCTCCACCTTCCTGCCGTGCCGCTCTCAAGGGCACTCCCAAAAATAGGCTGCTGCTGCAATCACCTTGGCCAGAGACCCCGCTGACACAAATCACCCTGGCAGAGGTGGCAGGAAGAAAACATCGTGATTTGCACAGGGATGGGAGCAGAGCCGGCAGAAGGGTGATGGTGGTGACAACCTGCCTCTGCACACAGCCAGTGTTGTCTGCAGGGGTAGTTCTGGAGCAGTGCATGGTGGGTTTAATAATCCTGAACCCACCAGTGTTCCTGTGACCCAGCTTTCCCCCAGCACTCCTGGCCCTCCTGGATGCTGTTGTGCTGCCCTGCCTCAGCACCAACAGAACCTGTTTTGTCACACAGCCCCTGGCAGGAGCACGGAGCTGCCAGCAGCAGGTGCTGAATGTTGCTTTCCCACTGTAATTAGCAGGCTGAGCCGCTCTCCTCGGCTCTCTGATCTCTGTTTTCATTGCTCTCTGCAGCTCAGGGAAATGTGATAGGCAGTATCCAGGGTCTGGTGTCAGCAGCAGGCATTGCTAAGCTGGGCACCTTAGCAACAGGGACAGGACGAGGGGGGACACTGCAGACAGAGACACCTCTGGGTGGGCACCTTGCTGAAGAGACAGCTCAGTTCCAGCTGCTGCACAAGTTCCAGGAGCATTAATGACTCTGTGGAAGAACAGGAAGGGTGTTTGGGCTGCTCTTGCAAGAACCACTGGCTGTATCTGTGGCAGGCATTTCCCAAGGAGCAGCGTGGTGAGGCTGGCTCAGGTGAGCCTGCCTCCTCCACAGCCACTAAAGCTGTCCCACAAGACACTGCATCACTGTTTTTCTGCAGCAGGCACAGCCTGACTCATCTTTGGGAGGCATCCTCCAAAATGTCACTGCGAACAAACCTGCTTGGTTTCTGTCACTACCTGCTGGGACTCAGCTGAGGGAGGAGAGAGGCAGGCTGCAGGGCAGGCTTCCAGGCTAGCTGCCATCCCCCCTGCTCTCCCAGCATGTCCCTAAATGCCTCCAGGGAGCTGCTTGCCCTCCCAGTGTTGCCCTGCCTCATGCCCTGCTGCTCCCCTGTGTGTGCCCTGAGGCTCTCCTGTGTCTGGAAGGGGAATTCTTTAGCTGTGACCAAAATCCACTTGATCTGACCATGCCTGGGGCACTGGGATGGGTGGAGGACACCTTTCTTTGTGCTTCATGTGGAGGATTTTGAAGGCCTGGACCTTCAAGACGTATCATTGAGAAAGGCTTTGTTCTCTCAAGAGCTCAACACTGTCACCTTCAGTGTCCCCATTCACACAGGTCCCACAGCTGACCTTTGGGGCTCAGAAGCCAGGAGATCTTTGGCCCAGAAGCCACCAAAGTGGCCCAGAAGCCACCAGGACACTTGGCAGATGGCTGTTAGGGTGGGGTCTTTTCCCATCTTCCCTTGGAGATATCCCTACCAGGACAGCCTTTCCCTGGTCCATCATCACATCTCTGAGCTCACTGCTACACAGTAAATACTTTCAAAACTCAGGATGCCATCCACGGGTCAAAACTGCTTGGATTTTGTTCAGAAACAAGTCAGGAGAACTCTTCTCACAGCTCAAGTCTGTGGTAAAGACAGTGAGTGTTCAGTTCTTATGTGAGCACCACAAAAGCCAGGACAGAGGCACCCCCCAACCCCTCTCTGGACATTTTGGGAGAGATGTGCTGGACACATTGTGCTTCCAAAGGACAACAGATCCACTGGACAGAGCATTCTGGGCCTGGAGGCAGCAGCAGTGACACCAGAGAGCCTCTGTCTCCCTGAGGAGAGGGAAGGAGAGCCAGGCTGGTCCAGATGAGGGCAGGGAGGATGTGGCAGGAGCACTGGATGTGAATCCCTGAGCAGGAGGGGCAGGACCCCCAGGAGGCTCAGCAGGATCCCGTAGGAGCCAGTGGCACACCTGGCACTCAGGGTTGGGTGGACAGAGCCATTTTGGGGTGAAGGCTTTGCCTTTCTCAGCCTCCCAAGCCAGGCCCCTCCCAACCCAGACAGGGAGGGGTGGCTGTGCACACCCCTGTGACCCATGGCAAGGCTGGTCAGCGTGTGGTGGATATTCCTGCATTCCTGCATTTTCCAGGCTCCTCCTGAGTGGTCCCCAACCCCAGGCTTTGCTGAGTCTGAGGAGCACCCAGGGCATGGCTGGGGAGCTGGGTGAGCTGGCCAGGCTGCCCCAAACAGCTCCTCCTGAGCTGGGCTTAGGGCCCAGGCTGGTGAGGGCCTGGCTGGAGGCCAATCAGCTCCACCTGAGCCAGGGGCAGGTCCCAGGCTGGGCTGCAGAGCTGTGAGAGGAGAGGCAGGGCTGGGCTGGGGGTTTGGACACCCCGACTGGAGCACCTTTCACATGGCTGTGCTTTGCTGTGGCTCAGTGCAGACTCTGCCTTCACACGCTGGGCACATCCAGGGAGCAAAGCCCCTCAGATCCCACGGAGGCCTCAGGAATATGGCACACATTGCCCAGCTGGGGACTGAGCAAGGCCAGGGAGTGAATGCCTGCATGCCTGGTCTTGCAGGAACCCAGAAATGATGCTCTGTGTGCAGTCAGCCCTTGTCTGCTGTGCTTCCCCGTGGGGGGAGGAATTTGCTGGGTGTGAGGAAGTGACTTGAGCTGTGGCACAAAAACTCTCTGGGTGGGTGTCATGAGCACACGCTGGGGAGTATCCCGTGGGCCTGAGCTCAGAGCTGCATATGCTGCTCCTGTGCCAGCACCAAACATGGCACCTGGCATCTGCTCAGCTCAGACCCCATTGGTACAAACGCTGGTAGGTGGAAAGTCCAAGCCCACAGCACAGCCCAGAAAGGTCGTGGTTTATTCTGGCTGATCTCCTTCGCTTGCCTCATCTCCTGGAGGAAAATGAAGTGATAAACAGCCAGCAGCACAGTTTTGTTAAAAACAAACCAGGGCAAACAAACAGGGGATAATTCTCTCTCTGGTTGGTGTGGGGAATTCTGCTGAGTGGAGAGTGGCTCTGAGGACAGACGTCACTCCAAGTCCTGCATGGCCAACAGACAGTGGCCACCTCCTGTCTGGGACAGCTTGCTGGGCTCAGAGTCCTGCTTCCTGGCCAGTGCCCTGGGGAACCTAAACACTTTTTCTACTTCTGCAGGATTCATATTCCTTCATTCTGCACTTTCCAGGCTCCCATTGAGTGGTCCCCAATCCCAGGCTTTGCTGAGCCTGACTGGGGTCTGTGCCTAGAACAAGGGGCTCTCCCCAGGTGAAGAAAGCTCAAGGACAAAAAGAAGGATGGGGGACATGCCTGAGCCCTTGCACAGAACAAACTTGCACAGGCAGGGAAGTAGAGGAGGGAAGCCTGGCAGAGGCAGGATGGCTGCAGCATTCTGGGCCTTGGAGAGAAGAAAACAGGTCAGGGAGAGCAGAGGAAGGGGTGCTGGGAGGTGAGTATGTGCAGAGCCATCACACACACTTGACAGTGTGCAGAGAGGAGGGGAAAGGACAGCGCTGGGCTGGGAGGTGGTGGAGGGCTCTGGGAGCCAGTCCCTCCTCCTGTTTTCATTCCTACCTTCCTCCCCCAAGCTCCAGGATCTCCGAGTCCTTTACAGGGCTTTACGATGCCAGAACCTGGCAAACCGAGGCACTGAGAAGTTAAGTGAGGCCACCAGAGAAGATGAGAAGGGATTGTGTTACTCTTTTTTTCCCCCTGAAACAAAGCAGAGCTGTCAGTTGACACTTCCCTCGCTGCCCCAGCTCCACAGGGCCGCTGGGGCCGCTTCCAGCAGACAGGAGACGTCGGGGAAGAGCCGGGAGCCGTGGGATTCCTGCGGCAGCGCTGGGGTCCTGTGCAAAGCCGTGCCTGGAGGGATGAACTCCCACCCGAGCAGGGAGGGAGAGGCTGCTCTGCTGCGAGCCCTGGCAGCCTGCAGGCGGCCTGGGAACCTGGCTCTGGAGCTGCCTGCTAGGCACAGGGTTAGGAAATCAGGCTGGCTGCAGCCAAAAGTCTGCCCAGCTCTTGGCAAAAGTCTGCCTGAACGATACAGATCTCTGAAACGTTTCAGCTTTGACAAATGTGTGGTTTTTTGTTGTGTGTGTGTGTGTGTATTTTTTTTTTAATGAAAAACCCAACTTGGCTGCATTGAAAACTTGCCCGACTGGTTGGAGGATGGTTCAGCCAGCCAGTAGGGGAGCAGGGCAGCAGGGCCTTCTCCTGCACACAGGATGCCCATTGTTCTCTGGGCAGAGCAAGGGGATGGCTGGCATTAACCACAGGACTGGGCAGGAGCTGGGTCATCACAGCTGGAACACCACCTGCATGGGCAGACCCCTACCCTGTCTGCTTCAGCTGGGTCTGGCCAACCTCCACACCTCCAGGCTGCAGGAAGGCTTCCCAATCCCTGCAGCAGACCCAGACAGGAAGGAAAAGGCTAAACCTGCCTGCATGACCCGTTGGCTGGCACTGCAGCACCCGCAGGATTTTGCTGTCCCTTACCCGTCCTTGGGGGAATGGCTGTAAACTGACAGAGGGCAGGGTTAGACGAGATCTTGGGAAGAAATTCTTCCCTGTGAGGCTGGTGATGAGGCTGGTGATGAGGCTGGTGACGAGGCTGGTGATTCTCTGGCACAGATTGCCCAGAGGAGCTGTGGCCACTCCATCCCTGGAGGTGCTCAAGGCCAGGTTGGATGAGCAACCTGGGCTAGGGGAAGGTGTCCCTGCCCATGGCAGGGATGGAACAATAAGAGCTTTAACCTCCTTTCCCACCCAACCCATTCTGTGGTTTTGTGATTCCCACTTCCCTCTCTGTGTCTCACACCGAGGGCTGTCCCCGTGCTGTGACACGGGGGACACTGAGCTCTGCTTGCTGGAGCCACACATGGTCTGGAACGGCACCACAGCGAGCAGGGGGGGCTGGGGGAGCTGCCAGGCTGGCCGTGCCTGGCCACAAATCCCACTGCTGAGCCCCACAGCAGCCCCGGAGTCCCCAGTGCTGTCACCTCTGCTGCGCCAGGCTCCCCCAGCCCCGCTGTCCTCCGCTCTTCTCATCTGCTTGTTATTCATGGCAGGGGGCAAGGAGGCTCCCCCCGCCCCCCATTCATCGTGCGGACCATCCCCACAGCCCCAGAAGGTTGAATTTAATGCTGGGGGATTTGCAAGTCAAGAATTCCTGCGCCCACACAATGCGCAGCTGGGCTTTGAAAAGGCGTCAGGATTAAAATGCAACCGCAAACTTGACAAACCGGCGCAAGGGCCGCAGACAATGGGCTGCAGCTCGCTGTTATCATTCACGGCGTGTGAAGGACCAGCTCGGCGGGTTACAAGTCATGCGCTGGAGATGCTGCTGGCCCGGACAGCAGCAGGGAGGGCTCTTTTGTGCGGCTCTCGCAGCGGGGAGCGGCCCCAAAGGCAGCCTGAGCCCCGAGACATCTCCGCTCGCAGCCGGGGGTACGGAGGGCGGCGTGGCAGGGACCCTCCGCCACCGCCCGGCCGGGATTCAGCCGCCCCGGGGGGCTCCACATGCACCGGGCTGCGCTGGATGGAAATTGAGGAGCTTTGCTTTGATTCCCTCCTGAAACTGTAACTTGGTTCCTGCAGGAGTAATAAAGCACACGGAGACGTGGGGGATTCGGGGATGCCAGGACGGGCCAGAGGGTTTCAGATGATGACGGATTAGATACAGGTCAACCGTGTAATAGTGAGGGACAATGCCACCTGGGGCTGGAATAATTAACACTCCGGAGGAAAGCCGGCAAAACAAGCGGCTGGATGTCCCCGTGGGCAGCAGCGACACACCTTCCCCAGCCCCCGAGGCAGCCCAGCCTGCCCCCCATGCCGGGGCACTCGGGGCACGGCTCTGCCATGGCCCCGGGGGAGCACGGGGCAAGGGAAGCTCTGGCAAAAAGAGATTTGGGGCTGGCCAGAGCGCTGGGAAGGAAGGAGCCACCCAGGAGGTGATGTGACAAGCACGGGGTCCTTGTGTGACTGTCATGGCTGGGATCAATTATTTTAATGAGCCCGTGGACAAAGGTCAGGGAGGAATGTAATGTGTAATGTCCTCATGCTGGGTACGGGCTGGTTCTGCCATGGCATTCCCATCCCCAGGCAGCAGCCATCCCAGCCTCTCTGCCTGCAGGTCTGCAGGACAAGGGACTGTCCAACACATGCCCAACACTCTGGTGTAAAATTGGATCAGGTGTTCAGCCCCTTCCCAGCGGCCTTCCCGTCCTCCTGCCTGCACTCTCTGCACAGGAGCATGCACAGCACCTCAGAACCTGGGGGGCATCAGGGGCTGAGATTGGCAGGAAAGAGGATTTTCCTCTCTTGAGGGTGGGGGTAACCCTTCCCCCCTTCCAACAGATGGGAGATGGGTGAGCAAACTCCATCCTGGGAGACTGGACTGTGCACGAGCTACACCAAGCTCCCAGCAGCTCTCAAGGAGCACTGGCCATGTGGTGGGCCAGGTCTGAAGGGACCAAAAAAGCCCAGAGCAGTCCTCAACACCAAATGGCACTGTGCCATTCAGCCTCTGCAGGAGGGTTTGGTTTGGTTTGGTTTCTCTTCTTCACACAAAAAACTTGGTCCTTCACTCAAAAAAGGACCTTTCAGAAATGATGCAGTACTGACACTGTTGGAACTTAAGGGAGTTTGCTGGGCAGCAAGAAGCTGTAAAAATATTATTGGATGGAGGATTGACATTTTCCCTATACTGAAGAGGAGTTTTGTAGCCATTTTGAGGCTAGTTTAGATAGCTGAGCTGAAGAGCAGAACACATCTGGTTTTTGAGCTAGCACAGCTACCTCAGAATCACAGGGAGACTGAGGCTTTTACCTGGCTTTGCCCAAATCTTACACATCAGGACATGAGCTTTAGCAAAGTGGCCTTGGCCTGACAGGGAAATCAGAGCTGTGGCGTGGGATCTGTCTTAGCACAGGTCTCTGTGTCACACAGACTGAGCTTTTTAACCACCTAGAGAAAAAGCTCATAAGCAAATTCTTCTTGTACCTACCCCTGGGTCAGCACCAGCAGCTTTTCCCTGGTGGTGACTCTGTGCCCAGCTCTGAACTGCAATTTGAAAAAATGACATTAATGACCAAACACCTTTGCTGCCTGCAATGGTGCCCTGCAGAAGGGTTCCTTGCCAATCTTGCAATCTCCTCTCTGTCCCATGGAAGGGCTGGTGCCTGGCATGGTGTCCACCCTGCAGGCCAGGGGTGCTGGTGTCCACTGGTGATGGTCACAACAGAGCCAGGCTGACTCCAGCATGATGGGCAGAGGCTGCCCTGGAACGAGGGAGTGCTGGAGCAGAAGGGCAGTAGCTCATGGGGCTGAGGGGGAAATGATGCTGGGATGCTGGGGAGCTGCTGGAGCAGACTGGGCCTGCCTGGAGAGTCCCCACAGCAGGCTGGACACCCACCCAGGCTCTGTCTGGGGCTGCATTTTGAAACTAAAACAGCAACAGAGCAGCAAGAACTACAACTAAAGAAGACCCTTGTAATGGTAGGCAGTGTCTGGCCCCCAGTAATCAGGTCCTGAGATGCTGCTTCTGTGTGAAAACTGCTGCCTCTGCTTCATCCCCCCAGCTCACACAGCCAAGTGGCACCCACATGGCCCTTCCCAGGGGACAAATGCCACTGGGCCACCTCCCTCCTGTTGTATCTTTGCACTGCATAGCTGCCAGCTTGCCTTCCCTTGGGTGGGAGGTGTGCCCTGCAGGGAATTTGGGTGGGTGCCCTATGGCACTCCCCCTGGAGCAGGAGCCCTCCTGGGGAAGGTCACTGGGGAGGGGATCAGCCCATACAGAGGCCAGGCTGCTGGGGAGGGCGTGCTGGGGATGCCCGCGGTGCCCGGTGGGCAGATGCGTGCCAGCAGCTAAATTTGGAAGGTGCCATTTGGTTCCCTCCCCGGATGCTGCAGCAAGCTGTCCCCAGAACTGGCCCTGTGCAGCTCCCCAGCAGCAGCATCCCCCTCCCCGGCCCCACAGCACACTCTGCTCCTTTCCCCCCCCTGCTTTTCTTTCCTGCGGGCTGTGAAAAGGTGCAGTCTGCCTGTGACCGTTTCTCCTCCCTCCCTTCCCCCTTCCTGCTGGTCAAAACCGCCATCCTGGAACAGCCCAGGCGGATTAGTGAAGGGATACCTTTGAAACCGATGCCAGGAAAGCTCCGTGGATCAGTTAACAGGAGAGTATAAAAAGCTGTGCCTGTGTCCCCCCACGCTCCCCCCATCTCTCTTCCTCCATGTCACTGCCCTGGCTGCTGGCTCGCCCCTGGCTGGGGGCCTGCGATCCCAAACGTGCTCTCCAGGCTGCCTTGCCTCATTAATTAAAGAAGACAGATTTTTAGCTTCTCTTTCCCTCCCTCCTCTCTCTCTCTCTCTCTCTTCCTTTTTTTTCCTTGGGCTCCTGCTGGGGAAAGTGGAGCCAGTCTTGTGGGGGCAGGAGGAGGATGAGGATGGGCGCCAGGGATTAGAGGGGCTGATGTGCTCTGCTCCCCGAGCCAGCTTGGTGCCAGCCCAGGGGACACGAGCAGAGGGCACTCAGCTCCCACACCCACAGCCCTGGGAGCTGCAGCAGCATTTGCATCCCCTCCAGGAGCATTCCCTCACAGCTGGCTTCCAGGAGCATCCTGCCTGTCCTCAGCACCCCGGCCCTGCTGGTCCTGCAGGACCCTGGCAGAGCAGGGACTGTGCGGGCAGCCATGCATGGGCTGGTGCAGGGAGCAGCGTGTGGGTGTGCAGGGAGTGTAGTGCAGCTGTGCAGGGAGTGTGACAGAGCAGAGCCATGCAGGGAATGCAGTACAGCTGTGCAGGGAGTGTGATAGAGCCATGCAGGGAGTGTGGTGCAGCTGTGCAGGGAGTGTGATAGAGCAGAGCCATGCAGGGAATGCAGTACAGCTGTGCAGGGAGTGTGATAGAGCCATGCAGGGAGTGTGATAGAGCAGAGCCATGCAGGGAGTGTGGTGCAGCTGTGCAGTCAGTGCAGTACAGCTGTGCAGAGTGTGACAGAGCTGAGCAGGGTGCATGGTACAGGTGAGCAATGAGGGTGGTACACCTCTGCAGTGTGTGATGTGTGTATACAGCCATGCAGAGGGTGTGCACAGCTATGCAGGGTGTGTGGTTCAGGTGTGCAGTGAGTGTGGCACAGCCATGCAGGGTGTATGTACAGCCATGCAGGGTGTGCAGCACACCTCTGCAGTGTGTGATGTGTGTGTACAGCCATGCAGAGTGTGGCACAGCCATGCAGGGTGTGTGTATAGCTGTGCAGGGTGTGCAGCACACCTCTGGAGTGGATGATGTGTGTGCACAGCCATGCAGGGTGAATCCACACGTGGTGCTCATGCTCCAGGGGTGGCTGTTACAATTCACTCCACCTGTGCCTGTGTTGGGGTGGCACAGCTCAGGGCCTGTCCCCAGCCCAGGCACAGCCCTCGACGTGAGCTCAGCCACCCTGGCACACGGTGCACGAGGACAGGAGAGCGAAGTAGGGACAACAGGAGCCCCAAGAGGAACCTGAGGACTGTGCTGTGCTGGAAGCTGGCCCCTGACTTCCTGGCTGTGTTGCTCCTCCCCGAGGAGAAGGCCTAGCTGGTTCTTCTGGCTGAGTCATCCCCAGGTCTATCAGCCAGGCTGCAAAATTAAATTCAAAGCTCGTCTTTTGAGCAGGAAGATCACTTACATCCAGCTGCACGAGCCGCGGCCCCTTTAGGATTTAATAATAAAATGAATGCCCATGACCTGGCTGTTTGCTCACACCCGGATCCTCCTTGATGGATGAACAGAAATTGCTCCCTGGCTCGGGTCAGCCGCAGTAAAAATCGCCAGTCGATGGCTGGGCCCTCCCTGGGCTCCTGGGCGTTCAGGGCTCGCTGCCTTCGTTTGGGACCTGCTCGGAAGGGATGATCAATAATCATCAGGCTGGAGCTGCGCCGGCACCTTTGATCCGCGCATCTCGGAGCACTTGGCAGCGGATAATGAACGGAGCCCCTCACTGAGGCAGGCAGCAGGGGCTGCATTTTATGGGGGGGTCAGAGCCCGAGGATGGGCTGACCCTGCTGCTCCCCGCTCCGTCCTGCATCCCACATGTGGATGGCTCAGCTGCTTTAACGTGAGAGAGGTGCCTGGAAAAGGAGCTGCTGGTGCCAAACCCTGTGTGGCTCATCCCCTGGTAGCTCGTGGCTCTGCTTCCTTCACGAGACAGCCTGGATTGCCCTGTTGACAGAGATATTTCTGGAGGAGTCGTGCTGGTTTAAGGCTCAGTGTAGCAGGATCAGAGCAGCCCTGGGTGTGGTGTGTTCCCCCAGGGATAAGGGATCTCAGGGCTCCCCGTGATAGGCTGCAGCACCTCTGTGGCACTGGGCAGGGTCCAGAGCCAGGGCTGAGGCTGGGGAGTGTCACTCCCAAGCTAAAACCGTTCCCAGGCCTAGGAGAATGTCCTGGCAACAAGAAGCAGAGCTGTGAGGTCCTGTGTCCAGCCATCCTGGGCAGTGCTGCCACAGCCTGGGCTCTGATTGCTTTCAGGTGTGGCTTGCACAGTCTGAGCCCATTGATGCCAGCCCTGCTGCTGCACAGCAGCCACCCCAGTGCCGTGGCTGTGGCCCCTGTGGGCCCCACATTGTCCCCAGGATGGCAGCCTGGGGGTGGCAGCAGGGACCACCTGCACAGCGAGGAGTGCAGGGCTGGTGGCACAGCCCTGGCTCAGGCAGGGAGCTCTGCCTGAGGGGTGCTGTGTCCCCCACGGGGGGCAGGGGGGGACAAGGGACCCAGCTCTGGGGATGCCACCCCATCCCTCACCCCCAAGGAGGGCTCTGCACCAGCCTGCACCCTTCAGCCAGGGTGATGCTGGAAGGGCTGTGTCCCCAACAGCTGGGCAGGGGAAACAGAGGGCATCCAACTCTGGGGGTGCCACCCTTGTATCCCCTCGGCCAAGATCGGATCCTGCCCTTAGACAAGCGTGTCCCCCCGTGGCCAGCCAGTGGAGGGCAGGGAGGGGCAGCTTTGGGGTTGTCACCCCAGTGTCCCCAGCCCGCACCCCACCAGGACAGGCTGCTCCGCTGGTGTCGCAGCGCCACCCCTTGCCTCCCGGGGAAAGTGCCCGCTACCTTCATCTGCACTCTCCAGCAATTAAGCCAATAATATATTAATTGTTTCTAATCTGCGCATCTCCAAGGTCACCTGTAGGACCGGGAAAGGGAAACAAACCTCCCCAGGCCATCCCTGTCACACACCCGAGGGATGACACTGCAGCTCAGGGACTGCCCCTATGGACCCCAGCCCCAAAAGCTCCCGGGAGCGTGGCCGTGGGGAGCAGCCCCGCGGGATGGAGGCGGGATGCTGCCTGGGGATGCTGCCTGGGATGCCGGGGCTGGCCTGCAGCGGGAAGCGCACCCCGTGCTGGCCACGGGCTGAGAACCGAGTCAGAGGCTGTCCGTGGGTCCGTCCAGCCCGTGCTCCCACCGCCGCCTCCGCCTGTGCCTTTGTCTCCGGCGCTCAGCCGCGCCTCCAGTCTTCAAAGTGTTAAAAGTTTTCAGTGTGTGCTGCAGATCCCTTGCCTGCAGCCTCCTGCCCTGAGTCAAATTAATCATGTACTGGGAAACACAGCAGGCATGTACTAGCCCTGGGCATGGTGTATCACGTACTTTCTGGAATCTGTCACATGGGGAGCTTTCTGTTTTAGGCTCAATTGATCCTTTCTCGGTTTGATACTGTGTTTAATTGTGAGATGGGGCTGTGTGTGTTTTTGCTTCAGCCGAACTTAAAGGGCCGCTCTTCCCAGCCTTGTTTTCAGATGTCCGCAAGAACAGACCGCCGCTGTCTCCTCACCCAAACAAAAAGTCTTTCTCTCCCCACACACAATATCCCCTCTGTATTGTCCACAACAAAGAGCAGGGCTAAATTAATTTTAGGTCCGGCTCTTTTAATGTAGAGCCGGGAAGGGGAGGTGCTTTCATTGCTGCAGCTGACGGCTCAAACAGGAGAGGCGAGAGGTGGCCTGGGCCACGGGCACTCCTGGGGATGGGCATGGAGATGGGCAGGGGGGATGTCCCTGGCCCCCAGGACCCCCCAGCCCCCTCAGCTGCAGTGCCTGGTGCGAGGTGAGGTGAGCTGGAGCACAGCCCAACCATGTTTCTCACTGCAACATCACCCAGGTGGGTGGGAGCCTTCCTGGGCTCTCCCTCCACCCCCAAGGAGGGCTTTCCACCTGCCCTGCACTGGGAAGAGTGGTCCAAGGAGGCTGGGTGAGAGAGAAGGTCCCTGCACTCCAAAAGTGACGTCCCCTGGAGGCTGGCATCTCCTTCTGGCTGGCCAGATAGCCATAGCAGGGCGATTTCTCATTCTGCCTCCACACAAAAGATTCCAAGAGACAAACAAAAAAAGCAGAGGATCCCTTTGAAACTGGTTGAAAAGGGAGGGGGGAAAAAATACATTTTTTCCATGTGCTTTTCCTGCTGAAAAAGGCTTATCTGGAGCAGTCGCTGCGGGCTGCCGTGCACAGCAGTGTGGAACAGAGCTGCAGGGGGCTGGGACAGGCTCTCCTCAGGGTGTCCTCCCTGCCCTGCTGGGGACAGTCCTGTGCTGGGGACACTCCTCTGCTGGGGCAGTGCCACCCACCCGCAGCAGGGGTTTGTGTGGCTCAGCTGCCACAGGGACACGGCAGGAGGAGGGAAGGGCCATGCAGGCACCAGGTCCTGGCATCTCCGGGATGTGCAGAAAGGTGGGAAGGAGCCCTGGGAAATCCTCAAAACTGAGCTGAGGAGAGCAGGGTTTGGGA